>NC_139020.1:35835438-36537893 GCF_964662115.1 Mustela nivalis
GGATTGTTTGCTTTTGGGTGTTGATTCTGATAAGTTCTTTATAGATTTTTGGATACTAATTCTTTATCAGATATGTCATTTGCAAATATCTTCTCCCATTCTGAAGGCTGCCTTTCAGTTTTGCTGACTATCTCTTTTGCCTTGAAAGGTTTATTTAAAAACAAAACAAAACAAAAACAGCTAATATCATCCTCATTGCGAAAAAAATGAGAGTTTTTCCTGTATGGCCAGGAACAAAACAGGGATGTCCACTCTCATCATTGTTCTTTAACACAGTACTGGACGTCCTAGCCACAGCAGTCAGACAACAAAAAGAAATAAAAGGCATCTAAATGGGCAAGGAAGAAGTCAAAGTTTCACTGTTTTCAGATGACATACCACTCTACACAGAAAACCCAAGACTCCACCAAAACATAGCTAGAACTGGTAAATGAATTCAGTAAAGGCACAGTATATGAAATCATTATATTGAAGTCTGTTGGATTTCTATACATCAATAATTAAACAGCAGAAAGAGAAATCAAGGAGGGGTGCCTGGGTGGTTCAGTGAGTTGAGCATCTGACTCTTTACAGCTCCAGTCATGATCTCAGGGTCATGAGATTGAGCCTCAGATGCTCCACGCTCAGCGGGGAGTCTGTTTCCTCTCTCTCTTAAATAAAGAAACAATTTCTTTTTTAAAAAAATTAAGAAAAATCAAGGAATCCATCCCACTTGCAATGGTACCAAAAACTATAAAATGCCTAGTAAATCTAACTAAAGAGGTAAAAAAGATCTGTACTCTGAAAACTATAAGAACACTGATGAGGGAAAATGAAAAGACATCCTGTGCTCATGGTTTGGAAGAACAAATATTGTTAAAATGTCTATACTACCCAAGGTAATCTACACATTCAATGCAATTTTCCTTAAAAATATCATCAACAGGGGCACCTCGGTGGCTCAGTGGGTTAAGCCACTGCCTTCGGCTCAGGTCATGATCTCAGGGTCCTGGAATCAAGTCCCACATCGGGCTCTCTGCTCAGCAGGGAGCCTGCTTCCTCCTCTCTCTCTCTCTGCCTGCCTCTCTGCCTACTTGTGATCTCTGTCTGTCAAATAAATAAATAAAATCTTAAAAAAAAAATCATCAACATTTTTCATGGAGCTAGAACAAACCATCCTAAAATTTGTATAGCATGCAAAAGACCCCAAATAACCAAAGCAATCTTGAAGAAGAAAAGCAAAACCAGAGGCATCACAATTTCAGGCTTCAAGCTATATTACAAAACTGTAGTCACCAAGAAAGTACGGTACTGGCACAAAAAGAGACACATAGATCAATGGAACAGAATAGAAAACCCAGAAATGGACTCACAACTATATGGTCAATTAGTCTTTGACAAAGCAGAAAAGAGTATCTAATGGAAAAAAAGACAGTTTCTTCAATAAATGGTATTGGGAAAATGGGACAGCCACATGCAGAAGAATGAAAATGGATCACTTTCTTTCACCACACAGTAGAAGAAATTCATAATGGAAGAAAAACTTACATGAAGACAGGAAAACACCAAAATCCTAGAGAATACAGGCAGTAACCTCTTTAACAATGGCTGTAGCAACATCTTATTAGACATATCTCCTAAAGCAAGGGAAACAAAAGTGAAAATAAACCATTGCCAGACAGCTTTCAAATGATGAGTTATAAAAGCACTAGATATCAATTCTATAACTCTGGGAATTTTTAAAGAAAAAAAAAGAATAAATGTAATGAGCCAAAGGACAGGTCACAGCCCACTTTATATACATTAACTACTACAAGAAGGGATATCTTTGTACAAATCTTATGAGAAAGCATGAATGGCTATAAGCAATTTTAACTCAGGTATTCATATCATCTATCCTATTCCTAGCATGAAAGAATAATAATTAATCGACTGACTAACATCTTTAGACACAAACTATAAGACTATTCTCACAGGTTTTTATATCATTCTATGATTAGATACATAGAGAACATATTTGGAAACTATGAAGAGAAAGGCTGGAGAGAGAGGGTAAGTTTGCTATAAAAATCATAATTAATTATAACTGAAAAACAAAGAGGTGGGAGCTGTCAAAGTATAAAAATAAAATCTCATAAGTAATAAAAAACTACATGTCCCTCAGGTAATCATTGTAAAAAGTAGGACTAGTCAATCAGATAAATTTTGGCTTTCTAAAAATATAAACACTTAAAATAAAAATTTCAATTTAATTCAAGATGTTCTTAAAAAAAAAAAAGCTCTGAAGTTTTTCACATTTTCAGGCATGTGAGCCTTTTTTTTTTAAAGCCTATTTTAAATATGCTTCTGTTGACTCTAGAAAGGTTCTTCCATTAAGGAATCCATCATATTTATAGTTTCAAATAATTATGTTTCTGCCAAAGCATGCAAAAGGGGTAGTTTTCTGAACAGTGCATTACATTGCTTCATGCTAACTGAAACTCACAATGTCCAGCATAGCATCTTCTAGAAATACAGGATTTGTTAGACATAAGATTGATAACAAAAAAGAAATAAGTACATATTCTCGCAGGGAATTAGGGCATTTGCAATACAGCCTGAGAGAAAGATAAACAGTTGCAGAGCCTGACGATTTTTTTTCTGACAAGCATCTGATGTTTGTTGAGGTCAAAAAACCAATACCTCTTCAATAAAACCAAACAATACAGAAAATGTTTAGACTACCATAAGTCTAGATTTATCTGATTAATTTTATAATTTTTAATCCAATTTAACAATCTTACCCTGGAAGAAAGTACTCAAGCATATTTGATATCAGATTCTAGGAACTCTTATAAGAATTCTTAGTCTTATCCTGTTTAATTCTGAACTACCTAGCCTCTTAAGGTCATTCATCCTCTTGTTGAATATGGAGAATATTTGAATATATGAAAGTATAGGCTGATGATGATCTGATCTTTTTGAGCTTTATATCTAAGCTGAGTTGCATAAGTTCTGGATAGGGCATACAGATAATGCTAACTCAGTTTAATCACTTAACAAATCTCATAAATCAGGAAATTTGATGGCTTATGTTTCATGCAACACTGAAAATGCCACATTTGGATAACAGAATTTTTTGTACAAGGTTCTGCTAAGCATGCTACATATTAGTCATTCTATGATGTAATTTTTTAAAAAATTCACAAATTGCAGGAGATTGCAATATGTGTGGCAACACCTCACTTGTGTAAGACTGTATTTGTGAAATTTAAGCCACTTACACTATTCTGTGGCTTTTTATAAATTCTTCATCAGTTATGGACAACACTTAAATATTATAATTCTAAGTGAAGTAGGACCTTAGATGTGTCTGTGATTTGCATGATATGATAATCACATGGGTGATTTTGGCTTTATATTCCCTGGTCTTATTCTTAAATTCTGTTTGTTTAGACACAATAGAAATCATGAGGGTTCAGTCAAATCCAGGGGCTTTTAAAGAGATTGATATTCCTTATATTGCCCAAATTCATTTCTCTTAAGGAGCTTTTTATCTCGGGGATAACAAATGGACAGCTGCTTCAAAAAATTACTTTTATTCAGCTGTAATTATCACAATTTCCTGTCTTCTAGAATAGATATACAAGGACTTGCAATTAATAATCTAAAGCAAAAGTGAACACACCACTTTCCAATTAAAACAGTACTGCAGATGGCGGAGAAGTAGCAGGCTGAGACTACTTCAGCTAGCCGGAGATCAGCTAGCTAGCTTATCTAAAGATTGCAAACACCTGAAAATCCATCTGCAGATCGAAGAGAAGAACAGCAATTCTGGAAACAGAAAAGCAACCACTTTCTGAAAGGTAGGACCGGCGGAGACGTGAATCCAAAGCGCCGGCCGGGAAGATAGACCCCAGGGGGAGGGGCCGGCTCACGGCAAGCGGCGGAGCAACGGCGCACAAAATCAGGATTTTAAAAGTCTATTCCGCTGAGGGACATCACTCCAGAGGCTAAACCGGGGCGAAGCCCACGCGGGGTCAGCGTGGCCTCAGGTCCTGCAGGGTCACAGAAGGATTGGGGGTGTCTGAGTGTCGCAGAGCTTGTGGGTATTGGAACCGGAAAGCCGGCTACAGAGACAGAGATGACAGTAAGATCACAGCTTGATGTTACCTTGAACCGGTCGCAGACTCGGTGAGCTCGGAGCGCGGCAGGAGGTCAGGCAGACGGGAGTAACTGGGCGCTGTTCTCTGAGGGCGCACTGAGGAGTGGGGCCCTGGGCTCTCGGCTCCTCCGGACCGGAGACCAGGAGGCCGCCATTTGTATTCCAGTCCTCCAGAACTCTACGGAAAGCGCTCAGGGAACAAAAGCTCCTGAAAGCAAACCGGAGCGCATTACTCAGCCGGGACCCTGATAAGGGCAGTGCAATTCCGCCTGGGTCAAAGACACTTGAGAATCACTAAAACAGGCCCCTCCCCCAGAAGATCAACAAGAAATCCACCCAAGACCTAGTTCACCTACCACGGAGTGTAGGTTCAATACCAAGGAGAGCAGCAGAATTCCAGAGAAGGAGAAAGCAAAGCACAGAACTCATGGCTTTTTCCCTGTGATTTTTTTTAGTCTTGCAGTTAATTTAATATTTTTCTTTTTCATTTTTTTATTTTCTCTCACCTTCTGGTTAAATTTTTTTTTTAACTTTTATCTTTTTCTTTTTAAATGTTTTTAATCTAGTTTATCTAATATATATATATTTTCTTTTTTATATTTTTCTTATTTGTTTTCTTTTTTTTTAATTCTTTTCTTTTCTTTTTTTTCTTTTTCCTTTTTTATTTTTTTCTTTCTTCCTTTTTGAACGTCTTTTTATCCCCTTTCTCCCCCCTCACGATTTGCGATCTCTTCTAATTTGGTTAAAGCATATTTTCCTGGGGTTGTTGCCACCATTTTAGTATTTTACTTGCTTCTTCATATACTCTTATCTGGACAAAATGACAAGATGGAAAAATTAAACGCAAAAAAAAGAACAAGAGGCAGTACCGAAGGCTAGGGACATAATCAATACAGACATTGGTAATATGTCAGATCTAGAGTTCAGAATGACAATTTTCAAGGTTCTAGCTGGGCTCAAAAAAGGCATGGAAGATATTAGAGAAACCCTCTCGAGAGATATGAAAGCCCTTTCTGGAGAAATAAAAGAACTAAAATCTAACCAAGTTGAAATCAAAAAAGCTATTAATGAGGTACAATAAAAAATGGAGGCTCTCACTGCTAGGATAAATGAGGCAGAAGAAAGAATGAGTGATATAGAAGACCAAATGACAGAGAATAAAGAAGCTGAGCAAAAGAGGGACAAACAGCTACTGGACCACGAGGGGAGAATTCAAGAGATAAGTGACACCATAAGACAAAACAACATTAGAATAATTGGGATTCCAGAAGAAGAAGAAAGAGAGAGGGGAGCAGAAGGTATACTGGAGAGAATTATTGGGGAGAATTTCCCTAATTTGGCAAAGGGAACGAGCATCAAAATTCAGGAGGTTCAGAGAACGCCCCTCAAAATCAATAAGATTAGGGCCCACATCACGTCACCTAATAGTAAAATTTACAAGTCTCAGTGACAAAGAGAAAATCCTGAAAGCAGCCCGGGAAAAGAAGTCTGTAACATACAATGGTAAAAATTTTAGATTGGCAGCTGACTTATCCACAGAGACCTGGCAGGCCAGAAAGAGCTGGCATGATATTTTCAGAGCACTAAACGAGAAAAACATGCAGCCAAGAATACTATATCCAGCTAGGCTATCATTGAAAATAGAAGGAGAGATTAAAAGCTTCCAGGACAAACAACAACTGAAAGAATTTGCAAATACCAAACCAGCTCTACAGGAAATATTGAAAGGGGTCCTCTAAGCAAAGAGAGAGCCTACAAGTGGTAGATCAGAAAGGAACAGAGACCATATACAGTAACAGTCACCTTACAGGCATACAATGGCACTAAATTCATATCTCTCAATAGTTACCCTGAATGTTAATGGGCTAAATGCCCCTGTCAAAAGACACAGGGTTTCAGAATTGATAAAAAAACAAACCCATCTATATGTTGCCTACAAGAAACTCTCATTTTAGGCCCAAAGACACCTCCAGATTTAAAGTGAGGGGGTGGAAAAGAATTTACAATGCTAATGGACGTCAGAAGAAAGCAGGAGTGGCAATCCTTATATCAGATCAATTAGATTTTAAGCCAAAGACTATAATAAGAGATGAGGAAGGACATTATATCATACTCAAAGGGTCTGTCCAACAAGAAGATTTAACAATTTCAAATATCTATGCCCCCAACGTGGGAGCAGCCAAATATATAAACCAATTAATAACAAAATCAAAGAAACACATCAACAATAATACAATAATAGTAGGGGACTTTAACACTCCCTTCACTGAAATGGACAGGTCATCCAAACAAAAGATCAGCAAGGAAATAAAGGCCTTAAACGACACACTGGACCAGATGGACATGACAGATATATTCAGAATTTTTCATCCCAAAGCAACAGAATACACATTCTTCTCTAGTGCACATGGACATTCTGCAGAATAGATCACATCCTCAGTCCTAAATCAGGACTCAACTGGTATCAAAAGATTGGGATCATTCCCTGCATATTTTCAGACCAAAATTCTCTAAAGCTAGAACTCAACCACAATAGGAAGTTTGAAAAGAACCCAAATACATGGAGACTAAACAGTATCCTTCTAAAGAATGAATGGGTCAACCGGGAAATTAAAGAAGAATTGAAAAAAATCATGGAAACAAATGATAATGAAAATACAATGGTTCAAAATCTGTGGGACACAACAAAGGCAGTCCTGAGAGGAAAATATATAGCGGTACAAGCCTTTCACAAGAAACAAGAAAGGTCTCAGGTACACAACCTAACCCGACACCTAAAGGAGCTGGAGAAAGAACAAGAAAGAAACCCTAAGCCCAGCAGGAGAAGAGAAATCATAAAGATCAGAGCAGAAATCAATGAAATAGAAACCAAAAAAACAATAGAACAAATCAACGAAACTAGGAGCTGGTTCTTTGAAAAAATTAATAAAATTGATAAACCCCTGACCAGACTTATCAAAAAGAAAAGAGAAAGGACCCAAATAAATAAAATCATGAATGAAAGAGGAGAGATCACAACTAACACCAAAGAGATACAAACTATTATTAAAAACATACTATGATCAACTCTACGCCAATAAATTTGACAATCTGGAAGAAATGGATGCATTCCTAGAAACATATAAACTACCAAAAGTGAACCAGGAGGAAATAGAAAGCCTGAACAGACCCATAACCAGTAAGAAGATTGAAACAGTCATTAAAAATATCCAAACAAACAAAAGCCCAGGGCCAGACGGCTTCCCAGGGGAATTCTACCAAACATTTAAAGAACTATTTCCTATTCTCCTGAAACTGTTCCAAAAAATAGAAATGGAAGGAAAACTTCCAAATTCATTTTATGAGGCCAGCATCACCTTGATCCCAAAACCAGACAAGGATCCCATCAAAAAAAAAGAGCTATGGAACAATATCCTTTATGAACACAGATGCGAAAATACTCAACAAAATACTAGCCAATAGGTTTCAACAGTACATTAAAAGGATTATTCACCACGACCAAGTGGGATTTATTCCAGGGCTGCAAGGTTGGTTCAACATCCGCAAATCAGTCAATGTGATACAACACATCAATAAAAGAAAGAACAAGAACCCTATGATACTCTCAATAGATGCTGAAAAAGCATTTGACAAAGTACAGCATTCCTTCCTGATCAAAACTCTTCAAAGTGTAGGGATAGAGGGCACATACCTCAATATCATCAAAGCCATCTATGAAAAACCCAACGCAAATATCATTCTCAATGGTTAAAAACTGAAGGCTTTTCCGCTAAGGTCAGGAACATGGCAGGAATGTCCATTATCACCACTGCTATTCAACATAGTACTAGAGGCCCTAGCCTCAGCAATCAGACAACAAAAGGAAATTAAAGGCATCCAAATCGGCAAAGAAGAAGTCAAATTATCACTCTTCGCTGATGATATGATACTATATTTGGAAAACCCAAAAGACTCCACTCCAAAACTGCTAGAACTTATACAGGAATTCAGTAAAGTGTCAGGATATAAAATCAATGCACAGAAATCAGTTGCATTTCTCTACACCAACAGCAAGACAGAAGAAAGAGAAATTAAGGAGTCAATCCCATTTACAATTGCACCAAAAACCATAAGATATCTAGGAATAAACCTAACCAAAGAGGCACAGAATCTATACTCAGAAAACTAGACAGTACTCATGAAAGAAATTGAGGAAGACACAGAGAAATGGAAAAATGTTCCATGCTCCTGGATTGGAAGAATAAATATTGTGAAAATGTCTATGCTACCTAAAGCAATCTTCACATTTAATGCAATTCCTATCAAAGTACCATCCATCTTTTTCAAAGAAATGGAACAAATAATGCTAAAATTTATATGGAACCAGAAAAGACCTCGAATAGCCAAAGGGATATTGAAAAAGAAAGCCAACGTTGGTGGCATCACAATTCCGGACTTCAATCTCTATTACCAAGCTGTCATCATCAAGATAGCATGGTACTGGCACACAAACAGACACATAGATCAATGGAACAGAATAGAGAGCCCAGAAATAGACCCTCAACTCTACAGTCAACTAATCTTCGACAAAGCAGGAAAGAATGTCCAATGGAAAAAAGACAGCCTCTTCAATAAATGGTGCTGGGAAAATTGGACAGCCACATGCAGAAAAATGAAATTGGACCATTTCCTTACACCACACACAAAAATAGACTCAAAATGGATGAACGACCTCAATGTGCGAAAGGAATCCATCAAAATCATTGAGGAGAACACAGGCAGCAACCTCTTCGACCTCAGCCGCAGCAACATCTTCCTAGGAACAACGCCAAAGGCAAGGGAAGCAAGGACAAAAATGAACTATTGGGATTTCATCAAGATCAAAAGCTTTTGCACAGCAAAGGAAACAGTTAACAAAATCAAAAGACAACTGACAGAATGGGAGGAGATATTTGCAAACGACATATCAGATAAAGGACTAGTGTCCAGAATCTATAAAGAACTTAGCAAACTCAATACCCAAAGAACAAATAATCCAATCAAGAAATGGGCAGAGGACATGAACAGACATTTCTGCAAAGAAGACATCCAGATGGCCAACAGACACATGAAAAAGTGCTCCATATCACTCGGCATCAGGGAAATACAAATCAAAACCACAATGAGATATCACCTCACACCAGTCAGAATGGCTAAAATAAACAAGTCAGGAAATGACAGATGCTGGCGAGGATGCAGAGAAAGGGGAACCTTCCTACACTGTTGGTGGGAATGCAAGCTGGTGCAGCCACTCTGGAAAACAGCATGGAGGTTCCTCAACATGTTAAAAATAGAACTGCCCTATGAACCAGCAATTGCACTATTGGGTATTTACCCCAAAGATACAAACGTAGTGATCTGAAGGGGCACGTGCACCCGAATGTTTATAGCAGCAATGTCCACAATCGCCAAACTATGGAAAGAACCTAGATGTCCATCAACAGATGAATGGATCAAGAAGAGGTGGTATATATGCACAATGGAATACTATGCAGCCATCAAAAGAAATGAAATCTTGCCATTTGCGACAACATGGATGGAACTAGAGCATATCATTCTTAGCGAAATAAGTCAAGCAGAGAAAGACAACTATCATATGATCTCCCTGATATGAGGAAGTGGTGATGCCACATGGGGGCATAAGTGGGTAGGAGAAGAATAAATGACACAAGATGGGATTGGGAGGGAGACAAACCATAAGTGACTCTTAATCTCACAAAACAAACTGATGGTTGCTGGGGGCAGGGGGTTTGGGAGAAGGGGGTGGGATTATGGACATTGGGGAGGGTATGTGCTTTGGTGAGTGCTGTGAAATGTGTAAACCTGGTGATTCACAGACCTGTACCCCTGGGGATAAAAATATATGTTTATAAAAAATTAAAAATTAAAAAAAAAAAAACAGTACTACAACACTCACTGATACATACAAGAGTTTTACAATAAGGACACCAGGTGTGTACAGAAAAAGTAGTGTTTCTGAGCTTTGGGGAACTGTTGTTTTTGTTTTTTGTTTGTTTGTCTGTTTTAAGTGGGCTGAAGCATATTCTTAATGCCTAGTTTTTACTATATGTTTTTAAAAAAAAAAAAAGATTTCTATAGGAATTCCCAGGTTATTAGCCCACTTTTTCTTCAATAAGCCTCATTTCTGAAATTGCAATTTTAATGTGTTCAAAACTTCTTCGCCCACACATATTTTCACACTTTCTCCCGATGCTTAGCCCTCCATTCTCATCTCAATATTTACTTATATTGACATTTGGTAGATGACATTTCAATTGATATCATGGGTCTAATAAACAATTAAATACTTTTAAACATATTATTAAAACTAAGAGCACTATCTTTGGACAACATCACCAAGCAGGTAAACAGTAACTCAAAAGAGTTTTTAGAACACCTGTCACTACTTTCAAATTTCCATAATTTCCACTGGTGTAAATAGCCTCTCAGTGGAAGCTGATATTGTAATGCTACTTCTCAGCAGTAACTCTAGACTAATGATGTGAGAACGACATAGAGTATTCAGAAAGTATTTGAATGCATTAAGCCACTTTGGGATAAAATAGAAAAAGACCAAATAATAGAACTTTTTTATTATGAACTTAGAAATACCTTCCAAAAGTATTCTGATATTTTCACCATTTCTTTTACAGATATTTTAAAATTATATATGAATTATTACTGAAAAGCCATGTGTATAGCAAACAAATATATATTGAGTCACACTTGTTATTCTTAATATTAATGATGAATTTAACAAAATACATTTCTATCTGCTAAAGCTGCTGGTTTGAATACACAATTAAAACCAATTTAAGCAAAAAAATGTAAATATGCTTGGTGACAGATGTTAACAAAATTCATTGTAGTGATAATTTCACAATATATATAAATAATGAATCATTACATTATACAACTGAAATTGTTAGGTCATATATCCATTACACCTCAACTTAAAAAAAGGGCAACTAAACACACACACACACACACACACATTTAGGTAACTAAATGATTATCTCATGAAACACTCTAATTTTGCCAGTGCAAAAACTCAAAAACTAGCAACTTTGACCAAAACTGTTAGTGTTATATTCACTGTTTGACTATTCACTCTAAATTACAAGAGTTATTTTCAATATCATTGTCAGCTCACATAAGCTCCATTAACTATTCTACCCTACTCTGTCTCCTTGTTTAATTTAACTTTGTATCAACATATGTTACATACTTGTTTGTTTTCTGTTCCCTTACAATAAAATTAAGCTTCAAAAAAACAAGACATTTATTGATAATTTCTGTGCCTATCATGATGTCCAGTAAATAATATTTGAATTTATAAATCAAAAAAATGTATTCAGGAGTCAATACTTACTTAGAAGAATTATTGACAATTATTCAGTTATGTTATTTTATATAAAAATGAAGTGCTCTTTATATAAAATTAATGTTGTATACAAAACTGTTACTACTAACTTTGAAGATTCTTTCCTTTGTCCAAGTCATCAAAATCAATGTTGAAATAGTGGACATGATCCAAACAAGAACAGATGGCCAAGCAGCACACACACCTGACCAACTCTAGTAATGTTCACTGGAGAGAATTTACAGACATAGGATCAAGAGTAGGTAATTCACTCTTGACCATAAAAAATCTGGCAAATCAGAAATTGGACTCTGGGAGGGTGATCTCAAACACTAAGATTTATACATTTTACGTGGCACAAATGGGAAGCATGGACTTTTCTTCCCATCAAGAGCATGAATAAAGATATAAGAACAATATAGCATGGTAGACACATGGCTTTCCCACAACGCAGAGTACGAACCACTATACGATCACGGCGCGCACCTGCCAGGCAATGACATGGCTTTCCCATATCCTGACTACTCAGTATGTGGTTGGCAATAGCACCACTCCTTCCGTGTTGTGATCAGGAGCTGGTGCTTTGTTGATATCTTGGCAAGGCACAGGTAGAGTCTGCCACACCTCCTTTCTCCTGGCACAACTGGAGATAAAGTGTGGGGTGGAGACACCAAAATTCATGTGCCATGGTTGTCAAGGACTATGATTTCCTTGAAATTTTGTTAAAAACTTTTTCTTTTCCTTAGAGTCTAAGCTATAGATAATTAATTTTGGACACATTAAACTTTAATATTGAATGAAATATAAAATGGTGATCTTACTGTCTAAAATATAACAGGGTAGGTTGTGGAATAGAGATGAGGTTTGAAACAGAATCAGAAAATAGAATATGAGAATTCTTCCAAATATTAGAACTATTATGAGAGAAACTTTATAGAATCTTTTTCAGGTTTGCATAAATCATAACAATTTGCATGAAGCTGTTATTACGTTGTGAGGATGAAAAAAGTTTTCTAATTTCTTTTTTTTTAATTTTTTATTTATTTTCAACATAACAGTATTCACTATTTTTTCACCACACCCAGTGCTCCATGCAATCCGTGCCCTCTATAATACCCAATCAACCATGCTCAAAGAAAATAAGAATTATGTTTCTCTTTTCTCTACATAAAATAATATCATAGTTAGTAATATTTAATCAAAGTGTTAAAAACCTATTTTAGAGAAAAAGAAAACTACGAAATCATCCAAATATCTTACTTTTTTTTTTTTACTTTTAATTTTTTATAAACATATATTTTTATCCCCAGGGGTACAGGTCTGTGAATCACCAGGTTTACATACTTCACAGCACTCACCAAAGCACATACCCTCCCCAATGTCCATAATCTATAAGTGACTCTTAATCTCACAAATATCTTACTTTTATGGCTTTTTGTGAGGTTTGTGGTATTTGTTATCTTTTTTTAATATTTGTAATTTATTGTGACATATCACCTCATTTCTAATTTAAAAGAATATAAAGATTTCATCTATTTATTTGAGAGAGGGAAAGCCATGGTGACAGGGGTAGCAAAAGAAAGTACAAGCAGGAAATAGAGGGAGAAGCAGGCTCCCGCTGACCAGGGAGTCCTGGACTCTATCCCAGGATCCTGGGATCATGAGCTGAGCACAAGGCAGACGCTCAACTGACTGAGCCACCCAGAAGTGCCATATCATCTCATTTTAAATAAATATTCACATTTATATCTACTTTTGTAATTTACATTCTGTATTAATTTTTCTTTAAAAAACCCAAAGCCTGAATATAATATTGTTATTAAGTTTTTAAAAAATAATAATTTAGTTCATCTAGAGCTAAAATTAATTCTGACTTCTTTTAATAAAACTTATTTTTTTAACAGGTAAGTAAAATTTCAAAAGATAAGGCTGGATGGACACTTTTATATTTTATTCAATAACTTTTTAATCTCAAGGTACCTCAACAGAAGGCTATATCTCTTAATGCACAGTAACCTGGAAATTGAACCTGTGGTTTCTCATTTCATCTAAGATAAGGAATAGGGTTGTCATATATATCACCTTCAACCTGCCTTAGCACAAAGGATAAAGGTTATATCCTCTTGGAAATGAAAATGTCAAAAATCAAAGTTAGGTCAGTTATCTCTAAAGAGAGATTTCTACAAATGGGCAATCTACAATAGTGAAATTCCCGTAATAGAATAATAAATAGTTCTGGTTTTTAAATCATCACTGAAATAATCACTGAAAGGGTATATAATGCAGTATAAATTTCAGAGGAATAATTTAGAATGACAGCACATGGAATTCACTAATAAAGGAACAATTTATTCAGAGAATTATCATTTAAAATACATGGACATGATTTTCCTTTTCTGTATATACTTTTGATTAAAAGCATAAGTATAAGCATGACTACACAACAATTTGATTCCAAATTAACAGTAAACTGTCAGTTATTTTTTATCCAAGGATGTCTACAACAAACTGTAATTTTTTTTTCTATTTTAATATTGAGTTAAGATTTTAAGAAATTATTCAACTGTTAGTTCACTTCAATCATTGGGTCTTTTTTGTTTTCTCAGATGGAGTCCTAGAAACAAAGGAGGTAGTGCCTGATACCTATAAGCACTCAATAATTTTGTCCTTTGCTTTATTTGCCTTCACAAATCATTTGTAGATCCAGAGTGTCATCTTTTAATTAAGGTAGTTATTTAGATACTCAGCAACCACAGCGGTTCCTGTATCTTCAGATTAGCCTAAAAATTACCACAAAATTCAAAACAAAGAAACAGAAAAAAGGAGGAGAGTTCTATAAGGTCCCGGGTATATCAATATTTGATAGAAATAAATAGAATGAGTTGGGATGTAGAAACTTACAAACTTATGGATGCCACTGGCACAATGTGAAATACTTAAGAGTACCTGGAGTCTTGGATATTTATCTCCCTGCCTAGGATTAGTTATAATATGATTGTGGTGTTAAACCTGGTTGGTTTTTCTTTTTCCCTCCTTGATTAAATCACTTAAGCAACAGTGGAATTTTCAAATTCTTGGGTGGAATGGCTACTGAGGAGAACTTGTATTACTTCTGATCTCAAGCAACTCAATACAATAAATACGCTAATGAACATATTATATAATTCTAGATTTACACTGAAGGTTAGGAAAAAACTTCAACTGGGCATTTATAGAAATTTCATCTGCAGTCAAGAAAGCGAGGCATATTAATATTAGTGATACTATATATAATATCAAAATATTAATACGCAATGTTAATATTAACATACACAACATTAAAATGTAGTCAGAGTGTAAGTAGATGACAATAAAATTTTGAATTATTTAGAAAAATTAAACTGAAGTGGGAGTAAAAAGAAACAAAAGCTGGGGAAGTATTACATCTCTTCTAAATAATTTTATCATTTATTATAAACATATACATATATTTTCATCTCTAAAATACTCCTTTTCAAAATATACATCCTGACATTTAAATTTAAATTTGCAGAAAAATTAACTAAGATTATTAAATATTGCTGACTTTCAGGTACAGTTTTTTAATCAAATAACTAGTCAACTCAACTAGTTGAGTGGATTAGGATACCTGTATAATATTGTATAAAATGTACTGCAAAACTATTTAAAACAAAGTTCCTATAAGATAAGAAAAACATAAATTTCCCAGGAAATATTTCTGAAACATTGATCACATATGCTGATCAAGGAATGCTAAATACCGACAATTTTTTAAAGGAATACACTATCTAATTATTGATATTTTCATGTCTTTCTTACTTCACAACTAAATGGGCAATAAGATATTTTATGTTAAAGTACATTACGTGCACTTCAACTATAACAGAAATAAAGAAAACTATACTTGTTAATATATTTGGTAGTTTTTTTTTTTCCTATGACATGTAAACAATCCTATTTCCTCAAGCAGCATTATGTTATGAGATCAGATAGCTTGACATTAAGATAAATTCTGTTTGGATTCCTAAGCTACAAACGGGAACTAATTCTTTACCAAAGACCTGGAGAGTATTAATTATTGGCACAAATGGATAAACTAGGGCATTTGGATCTGCAGAGATGTCCTGGAAAATAAAGCCATGAAGGCATTCCAGGAACTTCCCTATGATGATTTTCTATTAGAAAATAGCCTTGGGGCACCTGGGTGGCTCAGTGAGTTAAAGCCTCTGCTTTTGGCTCAGGTCATGATCCCAGGATCCTGGGATCGAGCCCCACATTGGGCTCTCTGCTCAGCAGGGAGCCTGCTTCCCCCCTCTCTCTCTGCCTGCCTCTCTGTCTACTTGTGAGTTCTCTCTGTCAAATAAATAAAATCTTAAAAAAAAAGAAAAGAAAATAGCCTTAGTTATTGTGAATATGAAGAATGGTTAATACAAAGTATCCAAGTAAAAATTTTCTGCTACGGGATTACTCCAGCTGGCCTGGAAAGGAGTAATTTACTTTTGCAATCTATAAATTGAGCTTCTTACCTAATAAAACTATTAACTTTAAATGTTCATTTTATTTAGGAAATGCCAAAATAAAATTAATCTCAGACTCTAGAAACAATTCATTGATTGCCTGGAAATAAGACATGTTTGGTTCCCTGAACATCTCAACTGACTACAATCCTGGAAATTTAGGGGAGTTACCATCCTCAACTTTTCAGAGGACATATTGTCTTTTCTTCAACAAGTGTTTATTATTCTTTATATTTATCATTGGTAAAAATGCCTATCTCAAAATATAATATAACCCACAAAACGCTGTTTTACTTCTATTACATGATAATTGGAGATGTGAAACTTTTTAAGTATTTTTTTATCATTTGAACTAATCTTACAATATTTCATTAACAGAAGCTTCTTAATCATAAATAAGCCAAAATTATATATCAAAAAACTTGAATCACTACAGTGATAAGAAAATACTCTAACTCAAGTACAACAGAGGAGAGTTTGCATACTTTTAAACAAGGGTCATCTGTATTTTTGAGTATTATCTTAGTCTAATGAACATACAATTATGAATTTTCTATTGCTCACCATATGTGCATTGAAACACAAATTTTCCAATATAAATAATACAGTAGTTACTCAAGTGGTTGATAAATGAATTTGTATTTAACTCAAAAGAACTTGATGATAGGGGCAGGACGCCTGGCTAGCTCAGTTGGTAGAGCATGAAACTCTTGATCCCATGGCTGTAAGATCAAGCCCCCCAACTCGAGTGTAGAGATTATTTAAAAAAACAAAACAAAACAAAACAAAATATTAAAAAACAAAACAAACCAAAATAACAACTCAATAAGGGAAAAAGGTAAAGTTAAAACAAACAAAACAAAACACCAAACTGGAAAAAAAAACAAAAACAAAAAACAACCTATTGGCTTAATTTCTCCTTGTAAACTATTTTATTATTTTATTATTTAAATATACTCTTCTAAAAATATACATCTAATAATTATCTATAAAACATTATCTTTGCAAGTATAATCTTAAATACACTGTGGGAACACTAACTGGACTAAGATTATATATTGGTGGATTCCTGTTTAAGCTATTCATTTGAAAGGCTAAACAATACACTTGATGTGTATCTATTTAGAATATTCAATAAAATGTCTTAAGACAACATTTAAATTAGAAACCGGCTACATAGTCAAAAAGTACTTTCTTAAATATTTCACATATATATTTTTTCTATATATAGTTTTCTTATATATAGGTACATATTTGTACCCTGAACCACTCTGAATCTGTAGGCATCTTTCCTAGCCCCCAAGTAAATTGTGAAACTCAGGGGAATGAATACCCAGCAGATGGCTACCTAAACATAGCACTCAAATAGTTGAGTAGTTCCTTTATATTGCCATCTGCCATGCAGTCCTCTAAGAGACTGAAATCTTTCAATTATAAAATGTTCTGCCAAGATTTCACAATGCCCATAGTCCAAATAACAGGTAAGAAAAATTTTGCAATGGATGCAAAGTCTCTAAAACATTTCTTAATACAAATTTTCTGGAAAATTATTAATGTATTTAAAATTAATTAAATGTGTCACTATGTCAAACTTTGTAGAACAACTATGTTTATATTTACATAGCCATCTGCTAGTATTTGCATAGTCATATCTCCTGGGTTACAAAAGCTTACTCCACAAAGATCACACTGTTTGTCAGTATGCTTGCATACCTGTCAATCAGTTCTGGTCTCTAAATACCCAGAAAACCAAATGTAAAGAAGAGAAATCAACTTAGTTGTCTCAATATATCAAAAGTGATGGACAATTCCAGTCAATAGTAAAACAGAGTATTTTAAATTTCTTGTGACACAGGAAATTACTCTACATACTTTAAAAAAATAATTTAAAACATTTTAACAATTCCAAATATTAGTTTGTGCATTTTTTTAAATGAAGGGGACACACACACACTTCTTTCAGGGTGAGTTAAGTGTTAAGAAAATTGCTGACTGTTATGAAAATATTTTTGGTATCTTATTGCACCATCTACTCACAATACATATATAATTATAGTTTCCTATAATGCAAATATAAATGTAAACATATGCATTTATTTAGCCCTGTGGAACTAATCCAGAATATGATTTAAAGTTCAAATTTGCAAACTCCTGAGCAACAGCAAGTGTGTGTGTGCATTTGGGTGTGTGTGTAAAGTGCAAACACTGTCCAGTAATCATTTAGTATTTTTTTTTTCTGGGAAATCTAAATAATGAAAGGATAACAAAGGATTTGCAATGTAAATTGGAAAATAATTTTAACTAGGTGGTAATGAATATTTGACATAAAAACTAGTGCAATGTAGTTTTTATACCTGTATTAGAAATGAGAATAGGTAAAAGATCAATGTAAAGAAGCTAAAATAAAATAGTATGTTGAAATCAAAGGTAGCAGGATGAGGAAAAGGAAAGTCAGCCTATAAGAAAAAATTCAAAAATCAAAAAGTTTATTCTATAAATGTTAATGAAAGAATAAAACTCTAAAAGACTGCTCTAGATAAGAAAAGAAAAAAAACATACATTAGCAGGAATGAAAAAGTGAAATGAAAAATGAAAAAGAACCATCAAAATAGAGTCTTAGACGTTAAAAAGATGGTGAGAATATCTGATGAGAAACTTCATCCAATAAATTTCATGTTTTACATGAAAAGAACAAAGTCTAAAAAATCCAATTACCAAAATAATACATAAAAATAGAAAAATTAAACTATTACATATCTTTTATAGAAAATTGATTTCTATCTATAGACATTCCACAAAGCAATTATGATTCCGAAGACTTTACTGGTCGATTTTTCCTAACACTTGAGAAATATATATCAATTTTACATAATTTCTTCTAGAGAATAAATAGAGTAGCTTCCACCTCACTTTATGAGATCAGGAAAAATTCAGGCCTCATAAATCAAACTTGAAAAAGGGCATTAGAAAAAAACAAACTTACAGGCCAATATCTCTCATAAATTAGTCACAAAAATTCTCAACAAGATAATTAAAATTTAAATCTATACACCTAGAATATTAATAAAAATAAGTCAATTAATTCCATCAATATAATAAGTGAAAAAGTGCATATTTCAATAGAACTATAGACCAAAATAAACACTTGTTCATAAAAGGAATTATAGAAATTTAGGAATGAGTGCTACATCATTAATTTAATAAAGAGTATAGATATGAAAATAAAGTATAGCCAACATCATACCTAGTTGTGAAATATTGAGCAGTATTCTCCTGAGTTCATGAATAAGACAAAATTTTGATTATCATTACCTCATTCAAATTATAGTGAATGTCTGTTAAAGCAAGAACAAAGAATAAAAACTGGAAAAAATCTGTATTTAACTACATTACAAACAGCATGATTTTGTAATAAAATAACTGAAAAGAATCTACAATATTTAAAAAATAATGTCAATTTAGCAAAGTCACTGAGCAATGCTATAAAAAACATTTGCCTTTCTATATTTTAAAAGCTTACAATTTTAAAGTTTCCTTTCTTTAAAAAAAAACTAGCAAAGATGAGATATAGCTGTATATTAAAACTATAAAATAATTGGTTGACATGATACTACATAAAGAAATCCTAAAGATTCTGCCAAAATATTACTGTAACTCATAAATGAGTAAGGTTACAGAATACAAAATCAATACAAAGAAATTTGTTGCACTTCTATACACCAATAATGAAGCAGCAGAAAGAGAAATTAAGAAAACAATCCCATTTACAATTGCACCCGAAATAATAAAATATGTAGGAATAAACTTAACAGGTGAAATACCAGTACTCTGAAAACTATGAAATGTTGATGTAAGAAATTGAAAATGACACAAAGAAATGGAAAAACATTCCCTGTTTATGGATCAGAAGAATAAATATCTACACATTTAAACCTATTCCTATAAAAATACCAAGAGCATTTTACATAGAAATAGAACAATCCTAAAATTTTTATGGAACCACAAAAGTCCCTGAGTAGCCAAAGCAAACTTGAAAAAAGAATAGCAAAGCTGAAGGCATCACAACTGTGGACTTCAAGTTATATTACAAAGCCACAGTGATCAAACAGTATAGTACTGACATAAAAATTGATGCATAGATCAATGAACAGGATGGAAAGTCCTGAAATAAACTCCCAATTATATGGGAGTTTATTTATATGGGAATTTATTTAGTCAACAAAGCAGGAAAAAATATCCAATAAGAAAAGTCTTTTCAACAAATGGTGTTGTGGGGGGGCGCCTTGGTGGCTCAGTAGGTTAAGCCTCTGCCTTCGGCTCAGGTTATGATCCGAGGGTCCTAGGATCGAGCCCCACATTGGGCTCTCTGCTCAGTGGGGAGCCTGCTTCTTCCTCTTTCTCTGCCTGCCTCTCTGCCCACTTGTGATCTCTGTCAAATAAATAAATAAAATCTTTAAAAAAAATGGTGTTGGGAAAACTGGACAGCTACATTAAAAAAAAAAAAAAAAGGAAAGAAACTGGACTACTTTCTTACATCCTACACAAAAATAAACTCAAAATGGACTAAGGATCTAAAAGTGAGACCTGAAACCACAGAAATCCTATATGAGAGAATAAGTAGTAATTCCCCTGACTTGGTCATACATTTTTCTAGATATGTCTCCTGAGGCAAGAGAAACAAAAGCAAAAATAAACTAACGGAACCACATCAAAATAAAAAAGTTTCTGCCAACTGAAGGAAACAATCAACAAAACAAAAAGACAATCTACTGAAGTGGAAAAGATATTTTCAAATGATATATCTGATAAAGGGTTATTATCTAAAATACATGAAGAAGTTATACAAATAAACACCCCCAAAACAAATAATCCAATTAAAATGGGTAGAAGACATGGACAGACATTTCTCCAAAGAAATACAGATGGCCAACAGATACTCATCACAGAAATGCAAATCAAAATTACAATGAACTGTCACTTCACACTAGTCAGAATAGCTGAATTCAAAAACGTGGGGAACAACAAACGTTGGTGAGGATATGGAGAAATAGGAAACCTCTTCACTGTTGGTGGGAATGAAAACTGACAGTCATTCTGGAAAAGAGTATGAAGATTCCTCAAGAAGTTAAAAATAGAAATGCCCTATGTTCCAACAACTGCACTACTAGGAATTTACTCAAAGAATACAAAAATACTGATTTGAGGGGATACGTGCACCCCGATATTTATTTCACCATTTTTTACAATAGCCAAATAATGGTGTTCAATGACAAGTGAATGGATAAAGAAGAGGTGGTACATATACAATGTAATATTTTTCAGCCACAAGAAAGAATAAAATCTTACCATTTGCAATAACATGGATGGACCTAAAGAGTACAATGCTAAGCAAAATAAGTCAGCCAGAGAAGAAAAATACCACATGATTTCACTCATATGTGGAATTTAAGGAACAAAACACAAGAACAAAGGGGGGGAAAAAAAGGAAAAAAAACACAAAAAACAGAAAACAGAGTCTTAACTACAGAGAACAACCAGATAATTACCCAAGAAGGGGTGGGCAGTCAGGGGGGAGGGAGAAATAGATGAATGGGTTTAAGAGTATACCTGCTTATGGTTTGTTGGAAAAAAAAAACAGAAAGCAAGATAAACCATGAGAGACTGTTGACTGGGAAACAAACTGAGGGTTGCAGAAAGGGAGGTGGGTGGGGGATGGGATAACTAGGTGATGGTCATTAAGGAGGGCATGTGATGTGAGGAGCACTGGTTATTATACACAGCTAATGAATCACTGAACATTACATCAAAAACTAATGATGCACTGTATGCTGGATAACTGAATTTAGATCAACAAATAAAGAAACAAATATACTTAAGGAATTACATTAATTCTGGAAACTCCAAGCAGAACCTTAGAGAGAATTTATGTACAATTAAAAAGAATATTTTAAATCATGAAAAAATTAGTATATTTATCTTGAACACTAATATATGAAATTACTGAATCATTATATGCCTGAAACAAATATAACAGTGTATGTTAACTACATTGGAATTAAAATTAAAAAGAAGATAATAATAACAACAAAAAAACTACAAGGTATTAGGGAAAATTGAAGAAGACCTAAAGAAAAGGAGATATATTATATTCATATATTTATGGATTAGAAAATTAAAAACCTATATTTGTCAGGTTTCTCCAGAGAAACCAAAGAAGTAAGATATATATCTTATATTTATATATATATACATATATATGTATATATCTATATATCTTACATGTACTTGAGAGAAAGAGAGGGAAATGAGAGTGGGGGGAGACAGAGAGGGAGAGAGGAATGGAGGAAAAGAAGGGGGAAGTGAGAGAAAAAAAAAGGAGAGGGACTTCAGGGAATTGATTCTCATGATCATGGGGGCTGGCAAGTCTGAAATCTGCAGAGTAGGTTGCCCGGTCTGGAGACCCAAGGAAAAGCTGATTTGCAACACAAAGATGATGGTGGTACTGAGGTAGAATTCCCTCTAGTAAGATTTGATTATAAGTATCCAGTGGTAATATTATGCATTTCTTTATTGCACACAACACCATGGACTATCAGTGCCCTCCTTACTAGTGGAAATAGTCATTAGTGACTTTAAATCTAATCAGATTAGAGAACCTATTCTGGACACCCCAGAATCAATTCAGAAAACTCATTCTGATTCTGTTCCTCTGGAACCACTCTTAGTGGTTCAAAGTAAGATGTCAATTTACTTCAGGTTGTTATGTAGGGCCAAAATGAGTCCACATGGAATCTCACCATTTTTTGTTTTCTTATGGAAATGAGCAATTCTACTCTAAAATTTATGTGGAAAATGCTAACAAGGACCCATACTAGGCTAATAAGGACCCATACTAGCCTAATAATCTTAAAGAAGAACAAATATGGAAAAACAGGGTATCAGAGATCGAGACAACATAGAGATAACAGCAATTAAGACACTGTGGTTTTGGGGGCACCTGGGTGGCTCAGTGGGTTAAGCCTCTGCCTTCAGCTCAGGTCATGATCCCAGGATCCTGGGATCGAGCCCCACATCTGGCTCTCTGCTCAGCAAGGGAGCCTGCTTCCTCCTCTCTCTGCCTGCT
Organism: Mustela nivalis; assembly: GCF_964662115.1. Classification (NCBI taxonomy): domain Eukaryota; kingdom Metazoa; phylum Chordata; class Mammalia; order Carnivora; family Mustelidae; genus Mustela; species Mustela nivalis. Next base: position 35,858,583 of record NC_139020.1, read on the forward strand.
TCCCTGCCTACTTGTGATCTCGGTCTGTCCAATGAATAAATAAAATATTAAAAAAAAAAGACACTGTGGTTTTTGGTATTAGGATAAAGAAGCCTATATACAGTATATATTTTGTATGTGAGTTTAGGTTGGTTATTGATATCACACATACCTTCTTCCAAGGCACTGTTTATAGTTTCACTCTACTAATAGTATATTTTGATGAACAGAACTCTGGAATTGTAATAAAGTCCAATGTATCAATTTCTGATTGTATATTAGTGATTTTTTGTGTCCTGTTGAAGACAATACATAAAGATAGTCTACTTTCTTTTCTATTAACTTTATTATCTTAGCATTTACATTAGACCTATTGATAATTACACTATGTATTGCATATATAGCTTAATATACAGATCATAGTTTTTTTGTTTCTGGTTTTATCTATATTCAAATTTTGGACACAGTACCATGTTTTTCAAAGAGCAATAATCTTCCACTGAACTGAAGTTAATTCATACTAGGCAATATTAATCAGAAGATTTTGTTTTGGTTGAGTAGACAGATAAAAACATAAATAAGAAGGCTTGACCCTAGGATACTAGCAAACAATGGAAATGTTGACCCTCCTGAAGACTTCTGAATTATTTTTAGAAGTAATCATTTGATATATGGTGTGAATTTAAGAATAAAAGACTGGCTGAGGATTAAAGAGGTTGTTTTATTCAGTTTGTCTTCAATTACTCACCTTGATTTCAGTCCTGCTTTTCATGACTTCTCCCTCAGGATACTGTACTCAAAGTCTCCTTGTGACTCTGCTTTAATTTACATTGCTAACACTCCAGGGACATTTCTGGAATATAATGCCTTCTCTAGGTTGCATGCCAAGACTCTCCTTTTTTGTGTGTATTGAATTATTGAAAATTATTGTATCAATATAAATTTTGTCTTACTCCAAGCTTTTGAAACATAATTTGTTTCTTTTTACCACTGTTTCAATAGAAGTTTATTAGAGATTACAAGTTGAAAGAAAAACATATAACATCTAACTTGAACCACATATTTTATATAAACAGTATATTAAATAAAAATGAATAATCATTTATATGAATCAGTTTTCCTTTACATATTGTGATAAACATATTAATTGAAGTATTGAGAGTTGAGAACCAGAGGTGAAAGTATATATAATGCATATAGAATTTCTAACAAAAATGAAGCAGAAACAATTATATGTATAAGGAGCTAGAATGGTAGCAGTACACATATTTGACCATAATACTGTTGTAATTAAAATGAACTAATATCAACAATTACTTGCGTATTATCTCACATTTTTTGAATATCAAAATTAGAAGACAGTAAAATAAATCAAAATATGTTTTGACCATATATCTAAATTATCAAAAATGTTTTTTTACATAAAGGTTAAATGATATTTATAGATGCTTATATATTTTAAAATAAGTGTTTTCTCTCTGATTCACCATCATTAATATTTTATTAGGAGAGCTATTTGACTTTTGAGATATTTTAACATACTATGCTTCATTAAAGACAATTTTTAGAGCAGTTTTAGGAATACAACAAAATTGAAAGGGAAATACAGAAATTTCCCATATATGCTCTGCTCCAGCACATACAGATTTCCACATTATCAATATCACTCACCAGAATTGGTAGACTTTTTTGTTTGTTTGTTTTGTTTTTAAACAAGGAAGAACCTACATTGACACATCATAATCACTCAAAGTATATAGTTTACCTTAGTATTCAGTCTTTGAAGTGGACATTCTATGGGTTTGGATAAATACAAAATGACATATATCCATCATTATAATATCACACAAAGTATTTCCACTGCCCTAAAAATCCTCTATGCTATGTTGATTCATCTTTCCTCTCCTTTGCCATAGTTTTAAAAGTTCCTTGTTCTTTGTTTATTTTCATTTTTAATTAATTGAAACTATTTTGTTTATAAGTGAAATCGGCCTTACTACTACAAATGAGAATTAAAATAAATTGCCTTTCTCTTCTCCCTGAAAATGTATGAATATTATAAATCACAAATATAAACAATCCTTAAATATGCTACACACTTAATTAAAGATGTAATTAAATCACCTCTACCTATTGTACTTTTCTTTATTTTTATGTAAATATTTTTCTACATTATTGGTAAAAATTTTAAACTTTTATAATCATGCAAATATCTCATTTGTTTATTTTTTTCTAAAAATTAGAATGATTAGGGACGCCTGGGTGGCTCAGTTGGTTAAACAGCTGCCTTCGACTCAGGTCATGATCCCAGCGTCCTGGGATCGAGTCCCACATCGGGCTCCTTGCTCCGCGGGGAGCCTGCTTCTCCCTCTGACTCTGCCTTCCACTCTGTCTGCCTGTGCTCGCTCTCTCTCATAAATAAATAAAATCTTAAAAAAAATAAAAAAAAATAAAAATTAGAATGATTAGTATTATAATAACTTTCATAATCTTTGTTTTAAGAAAATAAAGATTTTTATTAAACTGAAACAATAATAATATAATTTCAGATACTTCAAATTGTCATATTTATATTTCTGAATACTTAAGATACTTGTTTTTTTTAACTGGACACTTATAATAAAATTATTAAAAGGTTTTACTACATGAAAGGACCAATGTTCAGTCCTATAACCAAATCACTTATAATTGAAGAGGAAAAAAAAAACAAATGGCAAGTGGCCACAATACAAGCTGAATGGTTTTATGATGAAATAAAAATAATACATTTCCACAAATAAGTGAAACCATATGATAATTGACTCTCTCTGCTTGACTTATTTCACTCAGCATAATCTCTTCCAGTTCTGTCCATGTTGCTACAAAAGTTGGGTATTCATCCTTTCTGATGGAGGCACAATACTCCATAGTGTATATGGACCACATCTTCCTTATAACAAATATCATGGAGGACAAGGGGTGTTCGAGAGGAGAAGGGAGTTGGGGTAAATTGGAAGGGGAGGCGAATCACGAGAGACTATGGACTCTGAAAAACAATCTGAGGGATTTGAAGTGGCGGGGGGGGGGTGTGGGAGGTTGGGGTACCAGGTGGTGGGTATTATAGAGGGCACAGATTGCATGGAGCACTGGGTGTGGTGAAAAAATAATGAATACTGTTTTTCTGAAAATAAATAAATTGAAAAAAAAATAAATAATACATTTCCCCAAAGAAGACATACAAATGGCTAACAGACACATGAAAAAATGTTCATCATAATTAGCCGTCAGGGAGATTCATTTTTTTTTTAAAGATTTTATTTATTCATTTGACAGAGAGAGATCACAAGCAGGCAGAGAGGCAGGCAGAGAGAGAGAGGAAGAAGCAGGCTCCCCGCTGACCAGAGAGCCTGATGCGAGGCTCGATCCCAGGACCCTGAGATCATGACCCAAGCTGAAAGCAGCGGCTCAACCCACTGAGCCACCCAGGCGCCCATCAGGGAGATTCAAATAAAAACCACATTAAGATGTGGTATATAAATTTTACTATTAGGTGACGGGGTGTGGGCCTATATAAAAAATAAAAATTAAAAAAAAAAAAAAAGATGTGGTATATATACACAATAGAATACTATGCAGCCATTAAAAGAAATGAAATCTTGCCATTTGCGACAACATGGATGGAACTGGAGCATATCATGCTTAGTGAAATAAGTCAAGCAGAGAAAGACAACTATCATATTATCTCCCTGATATGAGGAAGTGGTGATGCAACATGGGGGCTTAAGTGGGTACAAGAAGAATCAATGAAACAAGATGGGATTGGGAGGGAGACAAACCATAAGTGACTCTTAATCTCACAAAACAAACTGAGGGTTGCTGGGGGGAGAGAGGTTGGGAGACAGGGGGTGGGATTATGGACATTGGGGAGGGTATGTGCTATGGTGAGTGCTGTGAAGTGTGTTAACCTGGTGATTCACATACCTGTACCCCGGGGGATTAAAAATATATTATATGTTTATAAAAGAAAATAAAATATATATTACCAAAAAAATGGTATTCTTAGAGTGTGCTGTCAGAAGAAAACATTTCATAAAATCTTACATCTTTTAATAAAAATTGGAAGTCTCTTACATTTCCAACAAGATTTATATAGGATATGTACCTTGATTATTAGAAAATATATTGGCATTATACTTAAAATTTTAAATGAAGAATATTTCCTTAGGTAACACTCCATCAACAAATTCACATATATGTAGTAAAAGATAATAAATATGGAAAAATTAAAAAGTCATATCTAGGTGTACGTGGTGGCTCAGTTGGTTAAGTGACTGACTCTTGATTTTGGCTCAGGTCAAGATTTCGGGTGATGAGATGGAGCCCAACTTTAGGCTCTGCACTCAGCTGGGAGTCTGCTTCAGATTTTCTTTTCCCTTCTCCTTCTGCCTCTCCCCCTGCTCTCATGTGCTCTCTTTCTTGCTAAATAAATACAATCATAAATAAAAAAATTAAAAAAAAAATAAATAAATAAAATGTCAAAAAAGTACTAAAGTTATGGATAAATTATATTGTGTCTTGCCATTATTGTAATTATTGTTTTGCTGTTCATTGCCAGATTTACTAAGCACAGTATACCTGTTTGTCTGCTATTTTTTCAAAGATTACTATTATTATTTAAATATTTTATTTATTTATTTGATTGATCAAGAGAGCAAGAGCAGGGGGAAGGGTAGAGGGAGAGAGAAGTAGACTCCCCACTGAGCAGGGATCCTGATCCAGGAGTGGATCCTGGGATCAGGTTTATGACCTGAGCCAAAGGCAAACCGTTAACCAAATGAGTCACCCAGTTACCTCTGTCAGCTGTTTTTTTAAAGATTTTATTTCTTTATTTGACAGACAGAGATCACAAGTAGGCAGAAAGGCAGGCAGAGAGAGAAGGGGAAGCAGGCTCCTTGCTGAGCAGAGAGTCCAATGCAGAGCTCAAATCCAAGACCCTGGGACCATGACCTGAGCTGAAAGCGGAGGCTTTAACCCACTGAGCCATCTGGGTGCCCTCAGCTATTTTTTAATACAACATTTCATTTACATAAATTCCATGCATGATATCTAGCAATCCCCATTTTGCAAATAAGGAACAGTAGAACTGAGGTAGATTTTATTCTGGGATTATCTTATTTCAAAACCCACGATCTTTGTCTCTGCAACTTTCTGTTTTCCTTTATTTTCCAGATATTCCACATTGGTTTTGTTAAAATAGATACTGCTTATTAAATATCAAACATCTATAATGTATTACAAATGCTCCTAGACTCTCAGCACACAGTAGTAAAGAGAGAAAAATTAATAAAAGGAGGTATCAAAAACCACTCAGAAAATGTGAATAAATGGAAGGAAAAAGGACCCATAGAAGAATGTGTGTAATTAATGTGTGTGTGCAATTAATAATGTGTGCATTAAAAAAATATTGTGTGCAATTAATAATGATGAAGATTTTGAAAATTACAGGTATCTAAAATAATAAAAATTTGAAGAAATAAATTACAGGTTTTTTTCTACTAATAAATTGCTATTGGCCCCTTCTGACTTACCTCTACATTCTTCCACTTCAGAACGAGGCAGGAGTTAGATAGAATTATAATTGATCATTTCTTCAGGATTGTCAAGGATAGAAGAAACTCTAACCCCACTGGATCCAAATACTTCTATTTTTATTGATTCTTTAGGCATATTTTGATGTTCTATCAAAGAAAATTTTTCATTGTGACAAAAAAATAACTTTAATGAAGACCTTCCTACAAAGAGCAAATGTAAACAAAGATGAGACTTCAAGAGCAACAACAGCAACAACAAAGCAATTTTAAAAAATAAATAAAGACAGAAAAGGGGAGCAGAAAGAATTGTACTTACCTACTATGGGTATTTTAAGAAAATAATGACCAAAGAGATAAAAAGTAAAATAGAATACTGTAAAGCTGAGCTGTTGAGGAATATAGCACTTCACTGTTAAGACACACAGTGGTTATTGCTGCAGTGTAAATAAACCTAAAACTTTTAATATCTTATTTGTATTCAGTACTGCCTGAAATTACCCTTTTGGGGGTAAAAATAAGCACAGAATCATACTACACTTACCTAATGGGAGCCTCAATGACATTGTGCCACTGAATTCAAGTGCCCTCACAATTTATATAGATGTTAAGGAATATTCAAACACACAGCAAGGAGTACCAACTAGTATGTTAGGAAAACATACCAAGTTCATTTAAGCAGATGTCAGCCAGGAAAAATTGCTTTGATTAATAAACATCAAGAACACAACACTAAAAATCTTACCTAAAATTAGTCACTATAGCACAGGGAAGGAAACTGGAACCTAAGCAGGTAAAAAGATTCAGATATGAAATTTTGAGATTCCTTAATTTCTCTTTCTGCTGCTTTATAATTACTGAATATAAATGCAACAGATTTCTGTACAATGATTTTTCTATCCTGTGTCTTTACTGAATTCATTTACCAGTTCTAACAGATTTTTGTGGAGTCTTTCAGGTTTTCCACATGGAGTATGATGTCATCTGCAAATAGTGGAAGATTTACATCTTCCTTAACGATTTGGATGCTTTTTATTTCTTTTTGTTGTCTGATTGCTGTACATAGGATCCAGTACTATGTTAAATAACAGTGCTAAGAGTGGACATCCCTTTCTCATTCGTCACATGGAGGAAAAGCTTCAGTTTTTCATGACAGGATATTAGCTGTGGATTTTTCATATATGGCCTTCCTTTATGACGCTGAGGTATGTCCCCTCTAAATCTATTTTATTGGGGATTTTTATAATGGATGTTGTACTTTGCCAATTTTTTTCTGTATCTATTGAAATGACCACCCTTTCTTTTATTAATGTGGCATATCATGTTGATAGATTTATGAATATTGAACCACTCTTGCATTCCAGGAATAAATAACATTTGATAGTGGTGAATGATTTTTTTAATGTACTATTGGATTCAATTTGCTAGTATTTTACTAAGAATTTTTGCATCCATGTTCATCAGGGATATTGATCTGTAGCTCTCTTTTCTGGTAGACTTTTTGTCTGGTTTTCTATCAGGGTAATGCTGTCCTCACAGAATGAAATTGTCAGTTTCCTTCCCTTTTCTATTTGTTGGAATAGTTTGAGAGAATAGGTATAAAATCTTGCTTAAATGTTGTGTAGAGTTTTCCTGTGCAGCCATCTGGCCCTGGATTTTTTATTTGTCGGGAGTTTTTTGATTACTAATTCAATTTCTTTGCTGGTACCCATCTGTTTAAGTTTTTTATATCTTTGTGTTTTAGTTTGGGGAGTTTATAGATTTCTAGGAATTTATCCATTTTTTCCATGTTGTCCAATTTGTTGGCATGTAGTTTTTCATAAGATCTCTTATAACTGTATTTCTGTGGCATTGATTGTTATTTCTTCTCTCTCATTTGTGATTTTATTTCTTTGGATCCTTTCCCTTTTCTTTTTGATAAGTCTGGCTAGAAGTTTATCAATTTTAGTAATTTCTTTAAAAAATCAGGTCCTGGATTAACTGATCTATTCTATTGTTTTTTGTTTTAGTTTCTTTATCATTTATTTCTGCTCTAATCTGTATTATTTCCTTCCCTCTGCTGGCTTTAGGTTTCATTTGTTGCTCTTTTTCTAGGTTTTTGCTATTTTGTTGTTGGTTTTTTGTTGTTGTTTGTTTGTTTTTAGGTATAAAGTTAGGTTGTTTATTTGATACTTTTCTTACTTCTTGAGTTATGCCTTTATTGCTATACAGTTCCAATCCCATTGACAATTACACTAAAAATAGTAAAGATATCTAGGAATAAACCTAACAAAATAAGTAAAAGATCTGTACTCTGAAAGCTGTAACACTGATGAAAGTAATTGAAGAGGACACAAAGAAATGGAAAAACACCCCATGTTCATGGATCAGAAGAACAAGTATTGTTAAAATGTCTACACTATCCAAAACAATCTACACATTTAATGCAATTCCTATCAACATACAACTATCATTTTTCACAGAACTAAAACAAAGAATCCTAAGATTTGTATGAAAACACTAAAGACTCCAAATAACCAAAGCAAACTTGATAAAGGGCGGTGGGGGAAAAGAAAGAAAAAAAGAAAAAAAGAGAGAGAGAGGGAGAGAGAGAAACTGGTGGCATAAAAATTCCAGACTTCAAGTTATAGTACAAAGCTGTGGTGATCAAACAGTAGGTACTTGAACAAAAATAGACACATGAATCAATGCAACAGAATAGAAAACCCAGAAAAGAACTCACAACTATATGGTCAATTAATCTTCAAAAAAAACAGGAGAGAATATCCAATGAGAAAAAGGAAATCTCTTAACATACGATGTTGGGAAAACTAGACAGTAAGATGCAAAAGAATGAAACTGGACTATTTTCTTACACCATATACAAAACTAAATTCTAAATGGATTAATCACCTAAATGTGAGACCTGAAATCACAAAAATATTAGAGGAGAATATAGGCAGTAACCTCTTTGACATTAGTTGTAAAAACTTCTTTCTAGATATGTCTCCTGAAGCCAGGGAAATAAAAGCAAAAATAAACTATTGGGACTTCATCAAAATAAAATCTTCTTCACAGTGAAAAAAACAATTACCAAAACTAAACGGTAACCTACAGAATGGGGGAATATATTTGCAAATGACATATCTGGTACACACACACACACACACACACCCACACACACAATGGGATATTACTCGGACATCAAAGAATGAAGTCTTGCCATTTTCAAGGACATGGATGGAGGTAAAGTGTATTATGTTAAGCAGAATAAGTCAGAGAAAGACAAATATCATATGATTTCACTCATACATGGAATTTAAGAAACAGAACAAATGAGCAAAGGGGTAAAAAGAGAGAGAGGCAAATCAAGAAACAGACTCTTAACTATAAAGAACAGATGACCAGAGGGGTGTTTGTGGGGGGGGTGGGATATGTCAAACAGGTGATTAAGACTAAGGAGTGCACTTGTGATGAACTCTGGGTATTGTATGGAATTGTCAAATCACACTATACTGTACATCTGAAACTAATATTACACTGGATGTAATATTTCACTGGAGTTTACTTTTATTTTTTTTTAATTATTTTATTTATTTGAGAGAGAGAGAGAGCAGGTGCATGCCCAAGTGGTGGGAGTGGTAGAAGGAGAACATCTTCAAGCAGACTTCCTGCTAAGTGCACAGCCAGATCCTGGATTCAATCTCAGGACTCAGAGATCATGACCTGAGTGGAAACCGAGAGTCAGTTACTTAACCGACTGAGCCTCTCAGGTACCCCTTCACTGGAGTTTAAATAAGAAATTTTAAAAACATAAATTTGAAAAAAAAGAAAAAAAGGAAATCCTGTGATAAAAGACCCATATTTATCTTCATTCCATAGTTTCCAAAAAGCTGTAGTCTGATTCCACAGTCCAGGCCTAAGCCTATCCTCTTGGCATGCAATCCTTCTTTGTTTGAGCCAATCAAAACACAACTTCCTGTAAATTTTACCTAAATTGCCCTTCCTCCTAGGTCTAAAAACCCTGTCTCTTCCTTTGTGAGAAGTTACTCTTTGTCCAAGCAGGAATCAAATCCAATTTTTTGTTGTTGCTTTGTTTTGTTTTTAAGAATGGTTTGATCTAGATTTGACAATTTGAGAGTTTTCATAGATATTAATTTGAAAAATCTTTGCCCAATAGAACCTTAGAATTTTACATATGAGCAGTATAAATTCTAGTAGCTTTTTTTTTCTTTAAGTCTTTTTCATTCATGGTCCAACTTCCTTTGCTTCTTTTATGTTAAATAATTAGTTTAAAGGTAATCTGAATACTAATCACTATTTACCTCTCCATATACTAAAATTAGCAGAATTAATTTTGTTCACTGAGAATTCAAAGACACTACTACGATTATTCCTCTGATTTTGGCTCTTTGGCGAGTTCAACAGATGAACCTCTGTTTTACTAGTAACAGTTTTTATGTTCCTTTATGTTCATTTTATATCATCAAGTATTGTTTTGCGGTTTTATGGTTTCTTTGTCCTGAGTGTTGTAATTTTTATAGGGCTGAGATGATTCTTCATCATCATTTCTCCAGTCCTGAGGAATACAGCAGGTATATGGGTCTTGAAAGACTGGTATGCACTCTCTGAAGCAAACATTTTGCCAAGTCCATGTGGAGATTCTCTACCTTGAGTATAAAATAGAATATTTTGATATTATTCATTTATGTTTTCTTTTTTATTGGAAAAACCACCAATTCTATTAGAGTTTTGAACGTGCCAACTTTTGCCTTTTGACTCTATTTTAATTACCATAGACTCTTTCTTTGATGTTATTAAAGAAAGAAGATTCATTACTTTACTATTATCTTTCTTCTATTTTCCTCTTATTCTTTCTTTGCATTAAATTCTGGGAAGAATAATTAATTCAGTTATTTTCATTTTTTCAACTTTTTTAAAAAAGATTTATTTATTTGAGAGAGAATGTGCATGCTTGTGGTGGGGAGAGGCAGAGGGAGAGGGAGGGAATCTTGAATGGACTCACATGCTAAGGGTGGAGCCAGAAGTGGAGCTCAATCCCAGTACCCTGAGATCATGATCTCAGTGAAAACCAGAAGTTAGATGCTTAACTGACTGCACCACAGAGACACCCCTCAACTTTTTTCTAATATGGACATTCAAGGTTCACTTTTTCTCCAAGATGACTTTTAAAAGGTACTCTAAGGCTTTAAGAAAATATTTAATTACTATTAGGTCCAGATATGTTCCAATTCTCATTATTATTTCTTTAATACCTGTGCATATGGTTTTATATCTTTCATTTTTAAAAAATATCTAAATTATAATCCCTGAGAATTTTTATCCTCTCCTTTCTTTTACTCTGTATACTCTGTTTTCTAAGCCTATTATTCATATATTTTCCATTTGTTATATTCCTACTTGTAGTTTTCATCTGTTTTTATGGATTTTTATTAGAATTATTTCTTTCTTGCCATTTTCTAGTTTGCTAGTATTTTCTTTATCCAACTGTACTTGGCTGCTGAATGCATTCACTGAGTTATTTTTTCAGTTCTATCTAGAAAATTGGTTACTCTTTTATAAAGGCTTCCAGTCTTATACAAAATTTCTTATATTTTATATCATTGAACATATTAAGATTATTTACTTAAGGCCTTTGTCTCCTGAACCAATTATCTAACTCTCCTACTAATCTCTTTTTGTGATTTCTCTCTGTTCTTCATTCCTGTGGTCCTTTTCTTCTTAGGCCAAGTTTGTTTTTTTATTATATATGGTGTTAAAATTATGAACAAAAACTGAAGTTTGGATGATAGTTTCCTTTTAAGAATTTATATTTTAAATATTTTACTTATTAATCTGGGAGAGAGAAAAAGAGAGCACAAACAGAGAGGCAGAGGGAGAGGAAGAAGCAGACCCCCCAATGTGACACTTGATCCTAGGACACTTGATCCTAGGATCCTAAGACCCTGGGGTCATGACCTGAGCCAAAGGGAGACACTTAGCTGACTAAGCCACCTAGCCGCTGGAGAAATTATATCTTAATCTTTCAAGCTGCTTAAGCCCTGGTATTCAAGTATACCTGAAAGCAGTTTCAGGACTGAAATTAATTGAAACTAGTTATCAGTCTTTCCATGAACTTCTCTACATTTGCTTTGCCCTTGCTACTGTTTTGGTTTCTTAATTTTTCTACAGGACATATAGGGTTTCATAATTTTCTCACATTTGCAGTTACTGGTTTTCAGTTAATTTTATTACTCCTATTCCTGTAAGACCCTCAAAAGTTTCAGTTATATTCTTAATCTAATGACCTTATTTTGAAAATGTAAGATTCCCATCCAAGAAATACAGATTCAATCTACTTTTGCTCTTTTTAGTCTAAATATTATTCTCAAATCCTGTCATCACATATTTCACTACTTCTTAACTTTGTAATTCCTTTGGATAGATATTTTAAAAATCTTGATCAGCTTTTTCAATTTTTAGTGGGAGCATTGATTCAAATGAACTAATATAATATTAATAGGTAGATGAATCACTGAAACATCCATAATTTAGCTAATTTTCTCAAAGTTTTTCAGTCTGGATAAGAAAACATATCTAAAGAAATGTATGTAGAAGTGATATATGTAACTTCCAGCCTGTGTATTGAAATACAAATGTTCTAATCTTGTTCTTCCTTTTTTTATCTCTTGCATAATGAAAGTTATAAAGGGCAGAAACATAAGGACAACACAGCAGATGATTGTGAAGAAATGATACAGAAGGAAACTGTCCTTATTTGACCTCACTGAGCACAGTCTGATTGTCATCTCTAGACTGCAATGTGAATAGACAATAAACCTTTATACACTAACACCACCACATTTTGAGATATCCCCATCACAACCTCTCGGCCTTTACTCAAATTAATACATCTAGAGAAATGTTGAGTAGGGGATTGAATATATGAACCAGGAATTCAAAGAAGAAGTTAAGCTGGAGATAAAAATGCAAGAGCCATTCATATATAGAGGGCATTTAATGCCACAAAGCTGAATGATATCATTTAGATAGTGTATCTAGATACAGATGAGAACCAAGGACTGAGCCACGGGACATGTTAACAGTTTAGAAAGACATGATTATGAATAAGCGAACATGTCTAAGAAAAAGAGACAAATGCAACTGAGGCAGACACAAGATTGGATGCCATCTCAGCATCCAAAGATAAAAGAGGTTTTTTTTTTTTTTTTTCTGTTTCTTAAAGTTACATCAATAGTATCAAATGCTGCTGACAAACTGAGTAAGAACTTATCATAAATTTAATTTGTGGAGGTTATCAGTGTTATCCCCAAGAGCTGTTCTGATAGAATGGCATGGTGAAGACCTATTGGACATTGACTGATGAAAGAATGTTAATCAAGAAAATGATGAGAACAAATATATATTAATATTATTCTTTTGAAGAATATTTGTGCTAAATTGAACAGAGGAACAGGACAGATCTTGGAGGAGGAAGTAGATTCAAAGAATGATTTTGTTTAAATATGATATATAAGTTTATCAAATTGATACAGAAAACAGGAAACAGTTGAAGAGCAGACTTTGTTATAATAGGGAGGTTGACTGCTTTAACAGAAAACAAAGTACACTTAGGGTGAGTGTAAGTATGTTAATAGATTTAGTGATGAGAATATAAGAAAAGTAATTGTTTCTACTGTTTCATGTTTCATTGTTTCTACCGTTCTAGTGAATCAAGGATAAAGATAAATATTTGACGGTAATCAGGGAGGATATATACTGGAGGCTAGAGAAAAATGGAGTAATTGTTCAGAGTACGATAGGAGAGTGAAATGACTTAGAAACTAGAAAATATACATGAACTTCTAATTTCTTAACCCATTTGAATGTACATGGGCATAAATTTCTAGTACACAGTGTGGATTTACATCTTTCTCTAGATTCAGATTAAGAAGTAATAATTTATTCAGGTTAGTAAATCAGTTGTAATCAGAGTAATCAGTAATCGGTGGAGTAAAAAGGTTGGAGCAAGGGACAAAGAAGCTATTGATGGAGTAATTCATAGTGGTGGATGGTAGAATATAAGCTAGCTAAGAAAAACAAAAACAAAAACCTAAAAAACAGTGATTTAAGGGGCATGAGGAAGAGTAAAAAGTCATATGTCCAAAAGATTGAATAGTTTGAAAGGGTTGAGAAATGATTAGATTCAGAATCTGAGTCTGAGAACTAGATAAGGTAAACAAAAACAGGAGTCAGTCCTTGGAGAGGATCTTATTTATCAGCTTATGCCAGTGTTAGATGCAACAAGAGATTCAAATTTCAGCTGTTAGTGGATTTGGGTGTTTTCTTTTTGGTAAAAAATTCATTATCAATATTTCAAATAGATTGACTAGTAGTCTATAGGATGTTTTGACCAAGTGTTTGTCTTGTTTCATTCCTTAAAGTACTTTTTAAAACGATTTTACTTATTTACTTGAAAAAGAGCAAAAACAGGAGAGAGCACAGAGGGAGAGGGAGAAGCAAACTCCCTGCTGAGTAATGAGTAAGATGCGGTGATGAGGGAGGGGGTGCTCAATCCCAGGACCCCCCAGGACCCTCCAGGACCCGCCAGGGCCCTGAGATCACACTCTGAGCCAAAGGAAAGGCAGAGGCCTAACTGACTGCACACGCGCACCTCCTTAAAGTATTTTAATTGACATTTGAATAGTGTGCAAATGTTTAAGTTCTAAACAGATGACATCTCCACAGAATAATCTTGTTTAACATTTATTTTTTTATAAAGCCTAACTTGTTCAATTTTAGAGCTCTACTCCTTATGCTTTCAACTCTGTAATTTTCATTCAGACCTTTGGTCTTCCTTTCCTCTTTATAAAATTTACAATGTACTTTTAACCTAAAAACTAATTCATTTATCTACTTGTTATGATATTCCAGGTAAAGTAATCCCAACATTCTTTTGAGGGTAACTTTTTGTTCAAGTTGGATATTTTATTAGCTGGATTTTGTAGTGTTTCTGTCCCTTGATTCTGTTTTTATGTTAAATTGCATCAAAGTATACTTTTATTATAATATATAAGAGTGAATGCTAATTAAAAAGTCCTATAGACTTCCTAAAACTCTTCATCTTCTTTCAGAGATGAATAATGTGGAATTTTTCTCCTATAAAATGATGTATCCTACCTTTTGACATATTAGTATTCAGATATTTAAGACACTTTGTCACAGCATGCCTACATTCATATATCATATTACATTTTATATGAAAATTATAATCAAGGCACTGGTATCTAGTAATTGCCCACATTAGAAATGCAAAGTATGCTTCAGATTATAAAGCTTCCTCAAATGATTGGACCAAAACCAAACTACTCCATTTAGTACATTTCTTTATTATCTGTCAAACTATAGATCTAGCCAGTAATAAAAACTCTTGTTTTCTCAAAAAAGAATATTCAATAATTTAATAAGTTAGTGATAAGTTTTTTTTAAAGATTTTTTTTTAAATTTATTTATTTGACAGAGAGAAATCACAAGTAGATGGAGAGGCAGGCAGAGAGAGAGAGAGAAAAGCAGGCTCCCTGCTGAGCAGAGAGCCCGATGCGGGACTTGATCCCAGGACCCCGAGATCATGACCTGAGCCAAAGGCAGCAGCTTAACCCACTGAGCCACCCAGGCACCCAAGTTAGTGATAAGTTTTTTTTTTTTTTTTTAAGATTTTATTTATTTATTTGACAGAGAGAAATCACAAGTAGATGGAGAGGCAGGCAGAGAGAGAGAGGGAAGCAGGCTCCCTGCTGAGCAGACAGCCCGATGCGGGGCTCGATCCCAGGACCCTGAGATCATGACCTGAGCCGAAGGCAGTGGCTTAACCCACTGAGCCACCCAGGCGCCCTCAAGTTAGTGATAAGTTTTAATGCTGTTTGTACTTTGTCTTTGATTTTATTCTTTCCATTTCATTTCATATCTTTGGGATCTCCTACACTTGTAATCATGTCAATTAACTTTTCTATTTCTACTCTGTTTAGGTGTGTTATTCAGTTTTTTATGTTCCCTTTTAATCATAGACAGCATAATTGGGACAGATTTCAAATTTTACATAATCTCTAAATTGTAGTTATAATTAAAATAAAAATATTCTTTTATAAGGAATATTGGGTAATATACTTAAGGGTACAGGAAAACAGGTTTTGTGGGAAAATAGTAGGAAACAGGTGTTCCTAAGTTTAGGAAAATATAATGATTCAGTTAACTGGGTTTATCTTTCATTGTCCTAATGTCCCTATGTTAAATGTAAATCCATTACAGTAAATACTGTGATGTTTGTGTGTTTTGTATGTGTATAAGTGTGGTGGTAAGTTGCTTAGAGATATATCTATTATTAACTCATATAAACACACCAAATCAATTTTTAGAATAATACATATTATAATTCAAATAATTTTTGCTAAATGAATTTTAAGACCTTATTAAGTCAATAACAATATGTGTCTGTGACTAATTCTCTCTAATTAATTTGTAGAATCTTTAAAGTACTGATCTCTCAGTTGTAATTTCCTATGTTTATAATAGCTTCCTTTATTAAAATTTTAGTGTTTTATTAATTCGGAGCCAGTTTTTAAATTTTCTTCTAGAAATTAAAGTCAATATAAGAATATTGTTAGTATGTAATTACTACTAAGTAAATCCCCCCAATATTTTTGGTTCTTAACATTATACCTTTAAATATCTTAACATTATTTTTTATAATTGCATATTATTCTCTTTCACCAAAATATAATATGGGAGTTTTTTATATTGAATTATAATTGACCTACAATATTATATTAGTTTCAGGTGTACAAACATAGTGATTTGATTTTGTATACATTATGAAATGATCACCAAGATAGGTCTAGTTACCACCTGTCACTATACAGAGTTGTTACAATATTACTGACTATATTCTCTATGCTGATCATTACTTCCCCTTGACTTACTTTTTATAACTGGATATAAATCCTTATCACTTATTTTACTTGCCCCCCCCACCTCTGGCAACCACCAGTTTATTCTATGTATCTATGAATCTATTTCTGCTTTGTTTAGTTCCTTATCTGGCCTCCACTTAACTGTTTTGCTTATTAACTGTTGATTAAGCACCCTCTTTAAACTCCTAACCAAATACACAGCTACACACTGATGAGTGTTAAACTACTCTAATACAATCCACACTTCTACTTACACTATTAGTTGTTACATACCAATAGTCACTTGTGTCTATTCTCAGACAGTGATTTTATCAGGCGTAATGTTCTGAAATTATTTAGCTCAAGGATATATTATACAAATTCATTAAACATGAATGTGAAAAAGAAGAGAATGTTGACTTTATATAACCTTAGTTGAGTTCTTAGAAATGATGTATAAAGTTGAAAGGACAGATAAGTTTCTGGCATACTCAGGGTGGGTGAAGAGACTGAGAGTTTGGGAAGGTTGGTATTACAATTCAGATTTGTTGTCACTAGATTTGTTTTGCAAGTGTCAAGAATTATGATAGCCTATCTCCACTTTAAAGTAAACTAGAATGCAAGAGATAGTATACTTTAGGCTGTAGAGAGACATTATTTGGACAAATGGTCTGGCTGAATAACTCACATTTTTGACCACCTCACAGGTTGGCACTCTTTGTACTGATCAGTATTCAGATCTCAAAGGTAGATTTTCCTTTGACAAGTGGGGTGTTTAGGGGCAGAGACAAATATTTTGGATAAAATCTTCATGTTCTAAGTTTTGGCTGATGCGAATACTCAGAGGGAAATCCTTATGATCTAAAGCTATTCTTCACAATATGACAAAATTCCAGATATGGAAGTAATCTTAAAGTAATTTATTCCAACTATTTTCTCTATGCATGTGCCTAATTTAAGAATATTTTGAGAAGTGTTATTTGAATGTTTAATGTTTCATTTTGTCTGTGAATATCTCAGAGGATTTTGTGCATGAATTAACTATTGCTGACATACAGATTACTTCCAAACATGATAACTTAAAGCAACAACAATGTAATATTTCCCAACATTCTGTGGGGTGGCTGGATAGAGTCCCTTTTGAATGTGCTAAGACTTACTCATGTGGATGCAGTCTGTAAAAAGAACAGCTGATCTAGAAGATCCAAGGTGGCCCCAGTAACACCATGTGCATAGAAGCTGGCTGTTGGCTGTGGGATGCTGGTCCTAATCACTAGTGACCTTTTAGCCTGCAGTAAACAAGACTAATTCCCTTATATATCAGTCTCGGGACAATATTTCATGAAAATCAAGCATGAAGGCTATAAGGTCTCTTAAGATTTAAGCTCTGGAACTTGCACAACATAAATTTAACCATGTCCTAGGGTTAATGCAAATCACAAAGCCAGCATAGTTTCAAAACATGGGGAAATAAACACCAATACTTAAGGAAAGAGCTTCAAAATATTGTAGCCTTGCTTTTTAATCTATCAAATTTGAAAGTATTTTTTTTATTAGATGCAGATATTTGTTTAAGTCTTTACCATTTACCTTGTTAAAACATTAAAGTCTTATACAGACATAATCTAATGTTCAACATCACAGCTCTTTAGGTGTGTAGACTCAGCTCTGTGGTCATCAGCTGTGATCCACCCTCAGATACTTCACATCTGATAACAGGGTAGTGATTCATCTTCTGAATACATTTATCCATTTTCTTTTTAATTTTTCTGAAGTTTTTAAATAGCTGGCATCAAACTATTAGGCACCATGATATTTCACTGAAGAGTCGATCATTCTAATGACCTATTTCTAAAATTTTCAAACTCTACATGGGTTGGCATTCTCTTACATAAATCCCCCCTTCCTAAGAAACACTGTGTTCCAACAGAGTCAGTGAAATAAAGTAGATATATATTAGAACAAATGTAACAGTATCTTTTAATCTTTTGTGCCTCATTTACAAGTCATTTAGAAAGCAATACTTGCTGCAGTGAGGTTTACAACTTAGGTAATGTCAGCTCTTTACTGTTATAGATGAAAATCATATGTATAATACATAGTGAAAGTACTCCAGAAGATTATCTCCCATTTTACTAAGACAAATATCTACCAAAAGACATAGTTAGCTAACTTATTTAAACTTTCAGAGATGCCAATAGAATAATCAAATATGTACTTAAAATATTTTATTACTTTAGAACCAAATACTTATTATATCACATATGTAAAAACATGCCCATTCAGATATAATATTTTACTTTTTCAACTGTTTATTTGCATATTTGAATGACTGTTTTCATGAAAATATCTCATAAGTCACTATAAAATGCCACTTTATAAAAGATTAAAAAATAAAACTATGAAATTGAAATAATAGAACTATATAAAATAAAGGCATGGATGATTTCTCAGGATAAAAAATGAGTTGTGGATAATTTCAAACACCATGACAAAGATCAAGATTAGAAAATACAAATGCACTGGCAAGATCTTCCAAGTAGCTGAGGAAAAGAATGGTTGCCTAAAACCAACTGTACTCACAAACACTCTAAAAACAAAACAAAACCAGGGTGCCTGGATGGCTCAGTGGGTTAAAGCCTCTGCCTTTGGCTCATACCACAGTCCCAGGGTCCTGGGATGGAGCCCCACACCAGGCTCTCTGTTCTGCAGGGAGCCTGCTTCCTCCTGTCTGTCTGCCTCTCTGTCTACTTGTGATCTCTGTCTGTCAAATAAATAAATAAAATCTTTTAAACAAAACAAAATAAAACAAAAATGGAATACAAGTGGAAGAACAGTATGCAAATGTTATATATTCTGATGAAGAAAAACACAATTAGTATCAGAACAGAAGGGAGAGAGAAATGGGAAAAGCAGAATTAGTTTATTGATTGTTGAATAGGTAAAATATGGGTGAAAGGATACAACAGAAATGTAATGAATCAGATACTAAAAGCCTAAATAACAGGGAAATAAATGCACTTTAAAAAAATGAGTACATGGAAAATATATCACCATAGAATCTAAAGGCAGGCTGCTCCAAAATGTGCCACTTTAGCATATTGATTATTTTAAATTAAAGTTACTTAAAAGTTGATGTCCCCATGAAAGCAGGAAATATATATTTTATATGAAAGGTACCCACCCTTTATCATGAGGTAGAGAGACACTCTTATCACTAAAGACAGGGAATTTTAATGCTGAGAAGGCTATATAAACAAATCTTTTTACTCTGTACTAATTTAATTTTTTTTTTTTTTTTTTGACAGATAGAGATCACAAGCAGGCATAGAAGCAGGCAGAGAGAGAGGGGAATGCAGGCTCCCTACTGAGCAGAGAGCCCAATGCGGGGCTCAAACCCAGGACCCTGGGATCATGACCCGAGCTGAAGGCAGAGGCTTTAACCCACTGAGCCACCCAGGCACCCCAGAGCCGAAAGCGCCCCACTTTGTACTAATTTAATACTGCAGCCACAAGTTCTGTGCAGAATTCTTTAGTAACAGAGCCTCCCAAAGTTAAGCTTTCTTTGTCTTGTCAATTCCTCACAACTTATTGCCCATTTGTCTAAAAGTATGAGCTGTTTGCCTTGGTCTTTCCTTTGGGTCTTAATTTCATGATTGGTCTCCATGCATACATAATAAAACCCTGCTATTTTTCTCCTGTTAATCTGTCTCATGTCAATTTTCTGTCCAGCTGGAAAATGTTGGAGGGTAGAGGATATTTTTTCCTCTCTTTCACGATGATTAAAAACATATGACAAAATTGAGACTAAACATAGCAGACATATCAATAAATGTGCAAGTAGCATTGTAAGAAAAGTATTTCCAAATTGATTTATACACAGAAGATTCAACTATTTGCTTAATATAAGAGATAAAGTAGTTAAGAAAAGGCTAAATAAGAGATTTCCAAAGATACACCAGGTGAACTGAAACAATAGAGTTGCAAGATTTGTTATTTTCTTAATGAGTCCCCTTGCTCAACTATAGACCCCAACAGTTAAAACCAGAAAGAGACAAGACTGATGAACTCTTGTTCTAACTAAAACCTGTCATTTCTTATTTTATTATCTTGAAGCATTGATAAAAGTGTTTTGCAATGACTGCAACACCCCAACCACCAGACCAGAAAAGCTCTGATAGCAAAGTGATGCCTGAAAGACCACATCCCATTCATCCCTTATGGAGTGAACACATATCAACTCCCACCCATGATCACATGCACCTACTTACTCTCTTGTACACCACCACCACCCCCAACCTCTCCTTATAAAGACCTAGATGTCCATCTTGTCTGCAGAGAGATCATTTAAGTCTTGAGCCTGCTACTTTCCCTGGCTGTAGGCACCTGAAATAAATTTCTCTCTTTCTCCTTTTCAAACCCTTGTCTCTTGAGTTATTGGCTTCACTTGTGACAAGTTTATCCAAGTTCGTTCAGCAACAGTGTTGGCAAACCCAGCCAGGAGTTGTGCTTTTGATTTGTCCAGCCCCCCTGGGATTCCCTGGGATAGAAGAGTTGGCTGATGCAGTGTGCTATGGCTTTCCCATTGCTTCCCTGGGTTAACAGCTGTGATAGTTATTGTTTGGTAACAATCTTGTACCAAAGTGTAATTCAAACAAAATAGCTTTATTCATGCAGATGATGCTTCTTTTAAGGCTAAAAGTGACAATTCACAATTTAGATGAGTATCTTTGTTCCATGTAACAGAGCATGCACCTTTACTTGGCAAAAGGAAATTCAAGGACTATTCACTACAAGACTGCCTAAGTAGACAAAATATAAATGAGATATAGAAGACATAACCAACATGAGTGATAAGTCATAACTTAAGCATATGTATCAAATATTAGAGAATATATCTTAAATGTGGAATTTCTAATCACTGTGGGGTGAACTGAATTTCAATATTGGTGCTGTGCCACCCACATTATGCAATGTTCTATATAATAACTGTCCTTTCCTCTACAAAATGCAAATATTCGGGAAGAAAGAAAAACGAAGAAAAATTTCCAAATCAGGAAGCCTAAAAAAAGACATGATAACTAATACATCATGTGATCCATGATCAAATTCTAGTAAATTTGTTTGCTTCTGAGGCAATTGATGAAATTAGAACATCTTTGGACTATGTAATTAATATTAATTTTCCTATTTTGATAATTACACTCTGACCAAATAAGGCATATGTAACTGACTCATTCTGAGCCTATATGGAGAAAGAGTCAGACAGAGAGAGAGGGAATGGAAAAGGAAATGTAATAAACTGTGGGAATTTTTCAGATTCTTTTTGCAGCTCTTTTGTAAATAAAGCACTTCAAAATTAAATTTTTTAAGTGAATTGTGGGATTTTTTTTCACTCAATTTATTTGCTTCCATTCATTTTGTAAAGGGGATAAAGCAAAGTGTCACAAAGATTAGAGATAAAAGTTTGAGAACAAAGGCAATGAAAATTAATTCAGGACATACAGGACAAAACAGGAGTGCTGTGAAGTGTGTAAACCTGGTGATTCACAGACCTGTACCCCTGGGGATAAAAATATATGTTTATAAAAAATAAAAAATTATATAAAAAAAACAAAAACAAAAACAAAATTACATCATAATATGGGACCATGGGGGGGGAGTAAAACATAAAGGAAAATGGGAAAAGAATTAATTAGAGGAAAGGAATGGGTAGATAAAAATTGAAATATAAAGGTCATAGAGGTTTTGGAGGGTAAGAAGTCAAGATTTTCATTTATATTATTTTTAAAATTATAAAGTTGTAACTTAAACATAGGCAAAATCTAACTCCACATTTTTTTCCTTATATGATTATGCAATGAAAGATAGAAAAGTAATTCACATATTCATGCAAGAAACTCTTAAACTAGAATAGATGTCCATATTGCTGCAAAAAGTGCACAAATTTGGGAGCGAGACAGATCTGCATTTGAATCCTACCCTTCCAATTTCTAGCTTTTTGAGAAATGTTAGTTCCTTTTTTACAGAAAAGAAAACTGGCTAATTTTGTTGCACTCTGTGAATTTTAAGATGTGTTTCAAAGAACACAGAAGGAATGGAAATCTGTAGTTTTTAAGAGGCTAGCTAGTTTCATTCAGTTAGCTAAGTCTTTGGCAGACCATGATCCATATTTATCTGCATAAAAATTTCCCCCCAGAAATTCTGTTTCAATGAATGTGGAGGAGAAGCCAAGAATCTGCATATTTAACAAGCACCCCCAGATGATTCAGATCTACATTATATTTTATGAATCACTGCTTTAGATGGAGAAGCCCCAAATTACTGCATTGGGCTAATCTTGCTCTAAAATATTAATGTTAAATGAATCTTTTCTCAAAAGTAATTTTCTATATATTTGACTAAATGGAAAAATATAGAAAAAAATATTCTTAGAATTTTTTTTATAATAGCATCATATTTGAATTAGGAGAAAGTTAATTTTTCTCTTTTAATGTATCAATTATTAAAAAAAAAACGTTTGCCATAGTGTGGCCACTTGTATTTTAAGTCACAACAGTGAAACTGGAAATTTCACAGATTGATTTATAAATGGAAAGTAAACTGAAGTTGCTTATAGTTGAGAGAAAAATAAATAATGCAATAGAGAAACTGAGTCATATTAAGGTACTTAAAGATACTTAAGTTACACAAAGGATTACTTTCAATAATAACTGTAGTAAGAGAAGTAAATTGTGTGGTATTGTAAAGGGAATGGTTAGATAGACAGGTTCATCATTATATAACATATTAATGGTGAGCACAAAAATTAATATAATATCCTTACTTTTAAGAGTATTTTTATTTTATTTTTATTTTTTTTTAAGATTTTATTTATTCATTTGACAGAGAGAGATCACAGGTAGGTAGAGAGGCTGGCAGAGAGAGAGAGAGAGAGAGAGAGAGAGAAGCAGGCTCCCCACTGAGCAGAGAGCCCGATGCGGGACTCGATCCCAGGACCCTGAGATCATGACCTGAGCCGAAGGCAGAGGCTTAACCCACTGAGCCACCCAGGCGCCCTAAGAGTATTTTTAGATTTAACCACAGTTCTATTCTAATCAAGCATTATCAAAAAATAAAGTTTAATTTTAAATCTAAATATCTGTTTTACCAGGTAGACCACAAAACCTGACTTTTACTGCTCACCTGCTTACATTCACAACCATCAGTCCCACATTTTTCCTTCAGCTCTTCTTTTCTTTTTCTTTTTCTTTTTTTATTTATTTGACAGACAGAGATCACAAGTAGGCAGAGAGGCAGAGAGAGAGGGGAAAGCAGGCTCCCTGCTGAGCAGAGAGCCCGATGCGGGACTCAATGCCAGGACCCTGGGATCATGACCTGAGCTGAAGGCAGAGGCTTTAACCCACTGAGCCATCCAGGTGCCCCATCAGGTCTTCTTTTCATCTTATCTCCTAACTTAGGTAGGACTCAATGTGCATAGTATCTTGTGATGGAAATTGAAACTACCCCTCAAGAAATAAAGACTGACCATATTAAGAATTCTGATGGCCCAGACCACTCAAACCAGTATGGACAAAACCCAGCTCACCCTTGCACAGGTGGACCATGGAATGACAGTTACTCTGATCTCATTATAATATTAAAATATTTGCCCAAAAAGGAACACAAACCTCATTTACATAATATATAATGTATGTATAGGGATGTTTCCTTAAGGCACATGTGCGACCTTATGCCCACTTCTTTACATGATGAGAAGGATCCCCTTCTTAAATATTTATCCTATAACCCTACGTAAAAGGTGCTCATTTACCCTTGTTCAAGGAGTCAGAGCTTTGGAAGTAATTCCCTATGAACTCCTTATTTGCTGCAAATAAAGTTTCCTTTGTGTGAAGACACCATCTGGTGTCGTTTCTGTCTGTCACTCACCAAGGAAAAAAAATTACATTAGTTCAGTTATATCTGCACTTTTTCTTCCTTATGTTGGGAGCAGCTACTCTTAGTGAATGAATATTGTTTTAAAAATTTTTTAAATAGATAAAAATTCTATAAGTTGACAGGCAAATGTCAAAATATTGTATTAACAATACCTAACATCATTACATTTAATATGACCAGAGTAAATGCTATACATCATCAGTCCAGTTTTCTAACATAATCTCTCTTTGACAGTGGTCAAAGTGACATTTGGTGGAAAAGCCTGGTAGTCATCCTCCGTGACCATATCTCCAAAAATATAGAAGATTTTAGATGTGACACTGGTAGTAAGTGCCAACTCCATAAATTCCAATCTTCTTCTCTTTCTTAATTTGCTTTGTGCAGAGACATTAATGATATACATTTTCTCAAAACAGTTCATGTATCTTATGGATCTCTTCAACTTTCTATGAAAAATATCCTAAAATATGAGGGAAATTATTGACCATCAAAGAAAAATAAAAATCTATTATTTTTAGTGAAAAGGTTACCAATTTTATTTTTGTGGTATCAAGGAGGAATAAATTTTCTTCTCTCTAAGGTTCTTCTAGCTGGACTAAGACTCGAATTGACATGAGACAGGAGAAAACCAAATTTAGTTTCCCACTGTAGGGGTCATGGGCAGGCCATCTCAAGATGGGCCACTTCGGCATGAACAATGTTTTAAGTAAAAACAGTCCAAAACCAGAAAATCAAAAAAAAGTGCCACAATTGTCTTCTTGTACAGGAAGAGACCTATTAGCAGAGATTCTCCTTTATTGAAGGAACTTATCTGTGTAATAGGGAAAACTTTGTTTTCCAAACATCTCCTTTTACCTTCCTGCTAATTGTTTTTCTCCCCTTTCTATTCACCCTCTCCTTAGCTCATGTAAACATTATGTTGCTTCACTGTATGTGGAATTTCCATCTCTGTGTATCCCCCACATGTACACAAGTAAATCTGACTTTCTTCTGTTAATCTGTCTCATGTCAATTTGATTCTTAGTTCAGCTAGAAGGATCTTGAAGGGTAGAATAAATTCTTCCCCAACACCATATGAATAATCCACACAGAGATGAAGATTCCAGTCAGGCAGTAAAGAGGCTTATATGACATCCTGAGCTAAGGAGAGAGGTAGGGTCTGGGGATAAAAACAAGAGGAAGACCATTATCAGGAAGGTGAGAGATGCTTGGAAAGCAAAGGTTGCCCTCATATGCAGTTAGTTCCTTCTCTTTTTGGTTTAGGTTCTCCGTTCCTATGTAAATTTAGGTCATTGAGGGGGAACTAAAGGATCTTTCCTGAATTTACTGGGTTTTGATTGTTTTTAACAGTAAAAAAAATTCACACCAAAGGGTCCATCTTGAGGGTCCTGCCCTTGCTCCATACAGCAGGTTGGGTAGGGTGGGAAAAAAACCTTTTCAGTTAAACAAATAATACCTCGAGGTGCCTGGGTGGCTCAGTCAGTTGAAGGCTTGACTTGATTTCAGCTCAGGTTACAATCTCAGTTGTGGGATTGAGCCCCACATTAGGCTCCATGCATAGTGGGGAGTCTGCTCCAGATTCTCCCTCCCTCTCCTTTGTTTCCCTCCACTTTCTCTCTCTAAAATAAGTAAATAATTCCTTAAACAGATAATATCTATTTTCATAAAAAATAAAAGGTTTCATCTATGATTGACTACTGATTATTTATAATTTTTTGAGAAATTGCATTTGTCTGTTAAAATCATTGTATTAACAGCTATCTCATAGCATACAGTTTTACTTTTGCCCTTAAATTATAGTTAAGGTAATCAAGAAATACTGTCTACTGTAGTTACTGCTGAGTGTAGTTTCATAATAAAATGATTTGGATATAAAATATGCTGTAGTAGAGTTAAATTTAAATCTTAAAAATATGAAGCAGAAATAAATTAAGGATTTTAAACAGTAATTTGGAAGAACTAATACAATAGTCACATAGTTTAGCTTGACATCTTAGGTTTAATGGCTTACCACTACTTTTCAGTTAAAAACTAAAATCAAATGGTTGCTTCTCATGATGTATCTATTCAAATACGAACATATAACTACATGTGTAAAGTGTAATTATGAGAAACTATCATTTTAGGGACAGTAAAACCTGCTTTCACTGTTTCTGCATTGGTAAATAAATTGCCTTCTTTCTCATTTTCTCTGACTTTGACTTTGTAGTCATGCCCTCATTACCATATTCAATTAATTAGTGCACAAAGGTAATATTCTAGTGCTCACAACTCATGGAGTTGCATTATTGACTCCAAACAAATAGGGCAGATTCTTAATGCAAGGTGAGCATTCAAAAATCAGAAGAAACAAATCAAAGAACTTCATACCTTTGTGAAAATACTAATACTAAAAATTCATTATTTGACCAAGAAGACCTCCTACAAGGACAAAGAAACAGAGGAAAAAAAAAAGAGAGAGAGAAAATGAAAGAAAGAAATGGAAGAAAGAGTACATTGAAACTGAATGTAAAAATGAAGGTTGCATTCATTTTTATCTCACCTTGACCTGACCTGACTGAGTGGAATTAGAACAAAAATATTTCTTTAGAAACTTGCCATCTCACATTCTGAGAGAAACAACAGGACTGTTTTACCTTTGTAATTTTTTGTGTTTATTATATATTTGTACACTAGTGCCAAAAGCATTTCAGTCTGTGATATTTTCTGCATGTTCAAGGTTTTCTTAATTCCTTACTGAGTTAATGCAGGAATGTTTCACAGAGTATTTACATAGCTTTGTTGGAGGAAAAAATGTAAATGCCAATGTGGTATAAGATTTTTGAATCTTATATTGTTTTGCCTTGCCAGTAGAGTCATATTAGTCTGCAACTTGGAAATAAAGTCCTTCCTGAAATAAGCCTTAAACCATTGCTCTATGTTTCATCTGTAAATATAGTCAAATGCAACTGCCTATAACAATACCCATAATCCCTATAACACAGACAGTAGATGTAATAAGCCACAGACTTACTGTCAGTCATGGTCATTTCCCCCTTTTCTGCCAATGATGAATGAACTCTTCAACACCTTTCCCATACTGCTACTACCTTAAGTGAACCTTATAATCTTCAGTAAAATGAGTCATGTGATAATACAATAATATAGATACTTCAAAACGTCCCCTTCACTGTATCCAATCACAGAATTTCTGGTTCATTCCTGATATTTTCACAGTGAAATGGAAAGCATACTGTGAAGATTATGCAAATACCTCTCCTCTCTGAGTCTGCTGGGTTTTGTACTCCTCAGTAGCCCCTCCTTTTGACTCTAGGGATGATGTTTCCAGAAGAACTTTTCTGCTTCTAAGTCCCTTACTTTACCACAGGAATGTCCAATGCTCCTTGCCCACCTTTTTTTGTCTTTGGAAATTTATTGTTAAAATGTCCCAGAAGGGAGCACTTAAACTTTATTAGGGAGAGAATCATGGACTTTTTTTTTAAGATTTTATTTATTTATTTTACAGAGATCACAAGTAGTCAGAGAGGCAGGCAGAGAGAGAGAGGGGGAAGCAGGCTCCCCGCTGAGCAGAGAGCCCAATATGGGACTCAATCCCAAGACCCTGAGATCAGGACCTGAGCCGAATGTAGAGGCTTAAACACTGAGCCACCCAGGTGCCCCAAATCATGGATATTATATGCAGGATTTAGAGGTCATCAATACCTGTCTCTTTTCCTTGAGAAATTGACTTTTTTTTTCAATAGTATTCTCCCAAAGCTTCAATTTTCAATCTCTGAGAATTTTGCCTAAAGTTTACTGTTAATACATAAAAATGAAACAAATTAAAGCAAAAAGCCAAAACAGTAGGAAAGACTTTAAAATCAGCATGATTAAGATGCAGATTTAGATGACTCATTATTTAATTACTGTAAAAAAGTGTTGTACTTTTCCAATGTATTGTTCTAAATATATAAATTTACATGAAAACAGTTTAATGGCATAAAAATTAATTTCAATATATTTAAATTAGAAAAAAATAAAGCAGATTGGGGGTAGAATAATTCTTTAATCAGAGATGATTGTTGTCTAGACAATTTGAAACTGATAAAGCTATGTTTTAAATAGAAATTTAAATATTAAAAAATGAACGATGCATATTTTAATTATCTGTACTTAAAAGCTCAAAGGCATATAAGAAATTTCAGCATGTAAGTATAAGAATGCCACCTTGTATAGCAGCAACACTTATATTTCTTAAGTACTTATTCTTATGGACATGAGAAAAAATATGGTGGGTAGGTGGAATCTTCCACTCCCTGCTGCTCTTTAATTTAAATATCTGGAGAAAAGCTTAAAAAGATTAGTTACAATTTTCCTTTTTTTTTTTCACCTTGACTATAAACTTGTGAAAGTGACATTGTGTTGTACTCAAGAACAGATCTTGTTTAAGAAATGTTTAGCTGTTCTGTTCCCGCAGGCTGAGCGATCTCTTTCTCTCCTCAACTGCCTCGCATAAACAAAGCTTTCTGGCATATGCACCCAACTGAAACAAATTAATAACTGCCCTCAATTGCACAGTAACATTGTTTTTGCACCATTCTTTACTACATTAGTCCTTCAGTCATTCGGATGTGTCTCCCACATGTAAGGATTTGAAAAAGTGGCCAAATGTTTCTGCCAGAGCTTCATTCTGTTGACAAAGGCAGTAGCTTTTATATCAGAAAACTGTCAACTGTTGCAAAAACTTCAATAGTATGAATTTGGCTAGAAAACACATTTACACACACAGCATTCAGGCAACCTTATTCCTTAATGATAGGACTGATTATCTGGTGAAAGTCCTAGTAGGCTAGTTCTTTATGACACACTATTTTTTTTCTATGCTTATTACACTCACATATATCATCTTTCAATTCAGCTCAATGCCATTTTGGCTTTCCATTCATGAAAAGAAGAAAAGAAAGAGAGAGAGGAAGGAAGGAAAGAAGGAAGAAAGGGAGGGAGAAAGGGAGGGAGAGGAAGAAGAAGGGAGGGAGGGGGAAGAGAGGTTTGGAGGGAGGGAACAAGAGACAGAGAGGGAAAAAGGAAGAATGAAATTGGAAGAAAGAGGGAAGGAAAGAGTTCTTTTTCTTTCTGGCAAAGACATTTTTTGTTCCTTCACCTCATCTACAAGTCTAATATTAGATGTTTGAGCAAAGTTGTTAGTGAAAGTGCTAAGTAAGAAAAAAGTTATCTTAACATATCATTTATAAAAGAACACAGAATCATGTGTCTCTCTTCCAGATAGCTTAAACAAAAATCTTTGAAAATGTCATCCTTTTTTTCTCACACTGAGCAAAATCATAAATCATATGGTTTTATAACCAGGAACAGCCTCAGAAAAGAACTTCAAAAGAGGTACAGCTCTCCATGAGAGTTTCATAAATTTGAATGCCATCTTCTTTTTGATTCTTGTTTCCATGCCACTTTCTTCTTGTTTCTCTTCTTTGTTCTTTCCTTTTAATAAAAACATGTCCCTCAACTTAACTGAAGTCCTTTGTGTGGCACTGGTTCTGCTTGGCATGTATCTTGATTCCTACCCCTTGGTTTTCTTTAATACAATCATTATTGGATGTGATTTGATATTAGTTAGACTGAATCAAGATTTTTCTAGAAGGTAACTAAGTTATGTAGCCAAAGTGATTTTAATTTTCTAAATTTCAAAACAGGCAAAATAAAGATATATTCTATATCAACCTATGCCTATCATCTCCCGCTTTTACTAACTGCTCACAGCTCAGTCCAAAGCCCTCTGATTTTAACTCCCTGTCAGTGTGGAGCAAGTTCAATTGAGGCAGAAAAAGCTGAAGTATTCCTGTCCTTCCCCTCCCATTCTGAAAGGTCCTTTTGACCAGGTAAAACTTTGGACAAAGAGAATTAGTAAATGTATAAAAAGATATAACATGATGAGGACAGTGTAATAGAAAGGGATCTTTCAGGAGACTGTACTAATTATCATAGCCCCGTCCCAATTCAGCATTCCCAACCATCTGTGCATGTGTGTCCCAATTTCCTGATTCTCTTTGTTTCTGTCTCTCTCCTCCACCTGTAACAGGATGTACAAGATCAGTCATGATTGTATAGTTTCATCTTCTCCCTCTCTTCCCTTTGTGCTTTAAGGTCCAGCAGCATGCAATGAACTCCTTAAATGATGCTATGAATTTTATGCCTTGTTGGTGCCTAACTAAATAACAGATCTTCAGAATAGGGAGCCATTCGTAGAACATGAAGCAGGCAGGGTGGACTCAAGTATAGATATTATTCTGTGTGTGTGTGTGTGTCCTGTGGCAGGGTGGAGGTAGGGAGAGGGAGGGAGGAGGTTTTGGGATCAAGGGAGAGAAGACATGAAGTAAAAGAAGATGTAAAAGTTGTTACATATGTGAAAACAGTTTTGAAAATCACAGTCAAGTCTATGACCCTCAGCCTGATCGGAATTAAGAAAGACTAGAATTAATTCCTTGACCATTTATGATGCTATCCATTCAATAAATATTTACTGAGTGTCTATTAAGTAGGGGGATATCAAGAAACAAAACATCAAAAAAATTCTTCCCCTTTTAGGGTTTATATTCTACAGGAGACAGACGATCAATAAAAACAACAAAAAGTGTAATAACATCTTTATCAATGAATTTCCTGAGGAATCTTGAAGTGACAATATGTGTTTTGAATACAAGATTAGAAACAGAGGAGCAGGAAAAGAATCATGGGACTAAATCGGAGACCATACGGAAATGAATTAACTAAATGAGAGTCCGTAATAAACTATATTAATGGACACAGAGATAGCTAATAGAGAATGAGTATGGCAATAAAATCTGAAAGATATAAAGAGTATATATCATCAGCAGAAAGTGGACCAATTGATTGATTCATTGGGTTACCAAATGGTAAATCAAATGTCATCTCCTGTTAGAATCCCACCACCTGTCAGAAGCACAGCTCTGCATCTAGGCCACTTCCCCAGCATCTGTCTTGTTCCAAGAGCGTGAGAATAATGCCAATTCCTGAATCTCCCTCTCCCTGACTTATTTTGTCTTTTTATGTGCTAAACTCTGCCTCACTGCCAAGTGCAGATTGTGACTGAAGTGTACTTTCAGTGTTCTGAACACAAATTTCTATCAGAAGGAAATCCTTAGAACACTATGAAGGTGAGAATTAGTTATAAATTTTGTCACTACTTTGTAACTATAGCAATGATTTTTGTATTTTATCAAATGCTTGCTTCTCTACAAACAATTTTTAATATCCATATTAATTGATTTGTTATTTAGATGTGTTCTGGGTTAGGTTTTCAATTTCCTGTGTTTTCTTATTCAATGGTCAACAAATACTGCTGTCTGATCATTGTGGCAGGGGAAGGAGAGAAGAGTTAGCAAAAACAAAGTCTCTGACTTCATAGACTTACAGTCCGGTGAGAGAAATTGGTAATAAGCAAACATACAACAGTATCATCAACAACAACAAAGCAACTATTATGTAAGTTGGTATAAAAATACAATAAAAAACAAAACAGGATTAGGGGAGAGAAAGCGAAGGGGGAATAATATGAACAAAGTATTCATAAAAAGCTTATCTGATAATGTTCCATTTAAGAGCAGACTTGAATGAAGTGAGCCATATAGGTATCTGGGAGGAGTGCATTTCAATACAAAAATTTGGTCTGTAGTCACTAGCAGTGTACTCCTGGCTCAATACATTATTAATGCCTGTAGAATGGGGGCATGATGTCCAAAATGCATGACTCGATGCACTCCAAATACTTTTATTTTATTCCTCTTTAATTTGTACTAAATCTAGGATACCATATAAATTATTTTTCTTAAAAGTAAAATACAGAAATTTTCATTTACAATGTGAGTTAATCAAAGACTGATATATTTTTATTGTTGCATAACTTTTAACCTTATACAACTCCTGCAAAGTGCATCCCCCATCTCTAAATACTTTGTATGGAATGCAGACACCATATTAAAAAAAAAGTAATATTAATAATGAGAGTAATTGGGATACTCTTATTTATAACTGTACACCCCTCACACACACAAGCTAAAAGATGAAAATGTGCTTTAAGATACAAGATGAGTGTAAAATACTGAACAAATACTTATAATCTAAAAGCCTTTATTTTATTCCATGACTCTGGGTCAATGATTTCTTTGCTCAGCATGTAGTTCTTCATTACCTAGCTTAATTAACCGATGACTCCAAAAGTTAATTAACTTAATTTTTATCTTATCAAATCTAACTGTGGAGAAGTATTTATAAGGTATGGATATAGCAGAGCATGAAATTTATTGTAGCACAGTTTTTACTGTTAATTCTCATTAATGGAGATAAAATAGAAAACTAGTGTGACTTGTTTTATAATAACTAGTGCCATGTTACGATACATAAGTACAAGTTTTATTAAGTATCAGATTTAGAAATTTAACTATTTCACATGTGTCAACTTTATATTATCTTAGTAAATTGTATTATTAGTTGTACTTTTGGTAATTCATGTGCCTTGGTCATTATTCAGATTGCCATTTGTCATAAAAGCAGTTTTAAGTATGATTTGTGTATATTTCTGGCACAAACTTGGTCAAGTGATTAACAGCATTGTGAAAAAAAAGTCTCAGACAAAGTCATATAGATCATTTTACCAGTAAACAATTACAGCACCAAATTAATTCATGCTAATAGAATTAATCCCTCCTGTAATAATGATATTAGAACAAAAAGGACAATAATTGACTTTCAAGAAGCTAATGTGTCTACAAACTAATCGTATCATATCTGATAACATCTTAGAGGACATAAAATTTCCCACAATATAGAAGTCTTAACATAATTCTGAATCCAAACACAATGTGACATCAGAGGCAGCCTTCACAATAGCACAACCAAGGGCTCTGGACACAGAGAGGTCCAGGTTTAAATGTTGGGTCAACTATTTTCTATGAGTATAAAAATTGAACAAGACATCTAATCTTGGAGCTTATGGCTCCCATCTGTAAAATGGTCTCCATTTTGACAATAATAGGTACATAATACCTAATACTGGATATGTGTGTAGCAGATAATTCACTATTAACAGTTTCATTTCACAGTAATTTTTTTTTAAGATTTTATTTATTTATTTGACAGAGATCACAAGTAGGCACAGAGGCAGGCAGTGAGAGAGGAGGAAGCAGGCTTCCTGCTGAGAGCCGGATTCAGGGCTTGATCCCAGGACACTGGTATCATGACCTGAGCTGAAGATAGAGGCTTTAACCCTCTGAGCCACCTAGGCGCCCCCACAGTAATTTTTATCATTATAACAGCCAGGTCATTATCAGTTTCCTATGCACCAAATATAATAAACACGCGGCTCACTGAAAACTTCAGCATACCCATAATGATAACAGAAACAACTTGTGCAAACATAGACCCAACTTGTTAAGCACACTGGTAAATACTTTAAGTTATTTTGTGAAGTATTGACAAAAATCTCATAATATTTTGTCCCTTAACTGAAGACTTTTTTCAAAGGACATACAATCATGCATGTGTGAAGAAGTGGCAGAAGCAGAATTCAAATATACTTTTCTTTGATATCAAACCCGTGCCTAAGGAAATGCTAAATTTAGTCATGTTGTTTTTACTATTATGTATATGATACAATTTTTTTACTATTATGTATATGATACAATTTTTTACAAGTTACAAAAACACAGTTTTAAATAAAACAATGAAAATAATTAAACATTTTTTGAATAAAAAATTAAGTATAAATCACATAGGGAGGAATAACTTTTGTTCTTTGAAAACTGGTGATAGAAAGAACTTGTTTCCGACAAGCATCATCTTGCTGTCTTTAATTCAGAGAAGAATTCTGTCAAAACCGGCCAAGCTGTTCTAACAGACTTGATACCATTTTGACAAACAAAGCACAGCACACCCAGAGGCATTAGGGAGCAAGACTTCCCAAAGATCATGTGTACTTTGGCCATCTGTGTATTTTAAATTTTTGAGAACAATAACTCTCACAAAATTGGATATTTTGCACAGACTTTTACATGTTTGCACATTTTTGATAGAGTTGAACATAATTTTATGAAACTGATATATCTCTAAAATATTTCTGTAAAGTCAGTTTCAAAATATAGAATCTTATTTTTCTACCAGTTTTACTGTATCACTTGATATGTCTCACTTGATATGTATCTAAAATATTTTTGCAAAACCAATTTCTGAATATAGGATCTTACATGCCACTGTGTTTTCTGACCTTGATCTGCATTTCTCTGAAAAACTAGTTAGAAATTTAAAAAATATAAAAACTCACATTTAAGAAATCTGAGTTTTAAATATATGTTGGATGTCAAAACAACAGTAGTGTTCAAAAGAATTCACAAATAGGAACGTAAGTGATGAGGAAGTGTTCTGACTTTTGTATCAATGGTAATTTAACATTCTAACGGAATAGCAAAATTATAAGAGAATTGAAAATAACGCAATGACCTCAAATTTGCATATGAAAATCTTTTCTTCCACATGATGTTATAGCAAATAAAATACTAAATCTAATACTAATAAATATTAGATTCTCACCATTGCTTTAAATTAATTATATGTTTTAATCTCCATAATAGTGTTTTAGGTTCTTTACTCATTTTTTTTTAAAGATTTTATTTATTTATTTG
Organism: Mustela nivalis; assembly: GCF_964662115.1. NCBI lineage: Eukaryota > Metazoa > Chordata > Mammalia > Carnivora > Mustelidae > Mustela > Mustela nivalis. The sequence continues at coordinate 35,893,680 of NC_139020.1, forward strand.
ATAGAGAGAGGCACAGTAAAAGAGGGAACACAGGCAGGGGGAGTGGGAGAGAGAGAAGCAGGCTTCCATGGAGCAGGGAGGGGCTCCACACGGGGCTCAATCCCAGGACTCCAGGATCATGACCTGAGCCAAAAGCAGTGGCTTAATGACTGAGCCACGTAGGCACCCCAATTCTTTACTCCTTTTTTTTTTTAAACAAAAAGCATTTTTGAAGTACTGGACTAAAATTGATTAGTCAGGTTAACTAACTTGTCCATGGTTATATTGTTGATGTACTACAAAAATCAAATCATACATAATTTACTTGAATTTAAAACTCATGGTATTCATGGTATGCCTGGGTGGCACAGTTCATCAAGTATCTGGCTCTTGGTTTCCGCTCAGGTCCTGTGTGATCACAGGGTCATGGGATAAAGCCGCCCATGAGGCTCCCCACTGAGCCTGGGCTTTTTATTTTCACCCCTCTCTTTTTGCCCCTCCTGCTTCAAATAAATAAATCTCTCACATAAATAAATAAATCTTAAAAAATTAAACTCATGGCATTCATCACTTTCCACTAATAACCCAATATAATTCTCTGAGCTTACTACATTCTGATTCCTGAAAAATTACAGTTTCCTGGTTTTTGTAATAAAATTTCAGAGTTACCCAAGAAAAATTAAAATTTTAAGATAGTTCAAAAGGAGAGGAAACAGAAATAACTTTATAATTGAATGAAACAAAAATAAGTCTTATCGATACAATTTGTCAGGGGGATCATATAAGAATTTAAAAAATATATCATTTATGAAGATTCAACCTCTTCAGATAATCCATTTAAAAAGGTGTATTCCTTCCTTCTCCTAATGGGAAATCGGATAGGGAGAAGAACCATGAATGACTATGAACTCTGGGAAAGAACCTGATGGTTTTAGGGGTGCCTGGGTTTCTCAGTCATTAAGAGACTGCTTTTAGCTCTGGTCATGGTCCCTGGATCCTGGGAGTGAGCCCTGCATAGGTCATCAAGAAGCCTGTTTCTCCCTCTCCCACTCCCCCCTGCTTGTGCTCCCTCTCTCACTGTATCTCTCTCCTCTCTCTGTCAAATAAATAAATAAATAAAATCTTAAAACAAACAAACAAACAAACAAACAAAAAAACAGGGTTTTGGAAGTGAGTGGGGAGAGGGGCTTGGTTAGCCCAGTGATAGGTATTAAGGAGAGCATGTATTACATGGAGCCCTGGGTGTTATACACAACAATGAATCATGGGACATTAAATAAAAAACTTATGATGTACTGTATGGTGATTAACATAACATAATATAAATAAATAAATAAATAAATTGCTATCTTCCAAGGATTAATTAACTCAGGTTCTTACTGATCACATAAAGAATTTGTAAGGAATAATTACACTTTACACATTCATTAACCTAAACATATGTATTAGAAGCACATTTTCACTGTACAAATAGTCAATAATTAGGAGATTATAGTATAAAATTTCATTTCTTACCAATAAGATAGTAGGACAATTTATTCTAAAACAGATAAAGGAATGGACTCTTCCTGCCTTCGTCTTTTCTCCAAGTTCTGAGCCAGAAGATCTGTCTTATTTCAAAATAAAAACAAGGACACCTGAGTATCTCAGTTGGTAAGGGTTGAATTCTTGATTTCAGCTCAGGTCATGATCGGGGTAGTGAGCTCTAGCCCTGTGTCAGGCTCCAGGCTGGGCATGGCCCCTGCTTAAGAGTCTCTCTCTCCCTCTCCCTTTGCCATCTCCCACCCCACCCACCACGGGTCTCCCTATTATCCTCTCTCTTAGAATAGGTAGATAGACAGATGATAGATATAATATATATAAACAACAGAAACAGAAACAAGGTATTTAAAAAATAAAACAGGTCTATGTGTTTTTAGGATTTGATGAAGATGAACTTGTAAGTGAAAAAAGGGTTGGTTTACCACATATACCATGTGCTGTTTGTTCATGATCTATTAGCATTTGGGCTGCCGCCTCAGTTAGGTTTATTTTATGATCTTGAGAAACCTGACACTAAAAATATAGTACAGGTTTTGCAAAAGGTATTAACACTTACAAGAACACTGGAATGATATAAACATAATAACACTTTCATAACACATGAAAATAACGCAATGACCTCAAATTTGCATATGAAAATCTTTTCTTCCACATGATGTTATATATATATATCCATTATTCCCATACCAAATATGTATCAGGTTTGAGGAATTCAATAAAGAATAAAACAATTTCCATGACCTCACCTTACTTATAATTTATAAAGAATTAATTTTAAGGGCAAAATAATTTCAGATAATAAATTCATTTTTTAAAAAATTATGAATACCTTATGGAGCAAATAGGAAATAAGCTAAACTTTGAAATAGATTCCTAATTTGACTATTTGGAAGGATTATAAAGCATCCTGGCAATAAGCAAAGTTGGAGAAAGAGGAACAAGGTCATAGTATTATTGAGAGTAAGGAACCGGGTAACAAAAAGGGCCTCAATTTATTTTCTATATTTAAAGCATGTTTCTTAAACTTACCTGAGAATATTAAATTAATATTAAATTAATTTAAACAAATAAATATTACTAAGATACTACTTTGAAATGGGAGCTATTTAACAGAAGCTTGTCTTCATTATTCCATAGGATGAAATATTATAGAGAATGATATAAAAACAGGCTCAGACTGTTAAAGGCATTTGGAAAACTGGCTAAGAACTTCAAAAAACAATACTGAAAACCACATAAAATGAAATAAAATAAAATAAAAACAATATTGAAGTTGTATAGGTTCTTGACATGTGATAATTAAGATAGTCTAACAGATGCCAAATGTGCAGCAGAAAGTTTAGTTTTATGAATATAGATCCTGGAATGATGGTAAAATATATAGAGAGATATCTCTAGTAGAACTGTAAAAAGATAATTACAAACAATTCAGCAAGAGTTAATGACACCAAAATATTTGAATTATATATTAAATTAATTTGCAGGTATGGATTTGTATTTATTGTAATGTTTAATCCGCTTTAAAGATGTAAAAACTTTGATATTTAAATATTCATCTTTGACTAATGACTAAGAGTGGGTACAATACAGGGATAATAGTCTCCATCCAGGCAGTTTTCTTAACCATCAAGCTCAAGGCAATGTCTTCAAGGATCCCTTTCCAACTTCAAAATGTAAATGAAACCTGGAGAAGAAAATTTATTAAGAAAAAAATCTAAAAGGCCAAAAATTATTTGAAGAAATTAGCAGTGACTCTTGTCATTACACATCAATACTGGCTTTTACAGTTATCGGCAACTCACAGCTACCCACAAACATTCATTTGCCTGGTTCCTTTTATGTGCCTTTGCAAAACTGCACAAGATTTATGACTGCAATCAGTGCTGTTATAGAAAAGGAGAAAGCATAGAGATTTAGATTTGAATATGGAACACTGTATTTGGCATTAATAAATATCGAGTAGGGTATTTATTATCTGTGTGGATTTTGGAAAACCACTTAAATTCTTTTAAGAGGATGCCTCAAATAAATAAAATAGAAATACCATATGATCCAGTAAGTCTGCTATGGGGTCTCTACACTAGGAAAGCAAAAACACTAATTAGAAAAGATAAATGTACCCGTGTTCATTGCGTTTTTGTTTTTTTGTTTTTTTTTCTTTTACAATAGCCAAGATACTGAAGCAACCCAAGTGTCCAACCACAGATAAATGAATAAAGAAGATGTGGTATGTAAATACAATGGAATATTACTTAGCCATAAAAAAGAATGAGATCTCGCTATTTGTGACAACATAAATTGACCTAGAGGGTATTAAAATGTTAAGTGAAATAAGTCAGTCAGAAAGACAAATATCATATGATTTCACTTACATATGGAATCTAAAAAACAAATGAGCAAACAGAGAAACAGACAAACTGAAAAACAGATTTTCAAATATAGAGAACTGCTGGCTGCCAGAGTGGAAGTGGATGGGGTATGAGTGAAACAGATAAAGAGGATCAAGAGGTGCAAACTTGTGATTACAGAATAAGTCACAGAGTTGAAAATACAGCATAATCAATAATACTGTAATACATCATTGTATCCTGACAGATGGTGACCACACTTATCATGATGAGCACTGAATAACTATAGAATTATTGAATCAATATGTTATTAACTTGAAATCACCACAATATCATATATTAATTATACCTTAATACAAATATAAATAAAATATAAATATATAAATAAATAAAATATAAATATAAATAAAATTAGAGTGAGATACCTCACAGTATTATTCATTAATGTCAAATGAAACAATGGAACAATTTCAGACTTATTACTTGATAAAAATAGTATTCTGTTATAATTTCTATTTTAAGTAAGGTTACTTAACAAAGAAAATTGATAGTCTTATAAACACATTTACTGATCAATGCACGATGTTTAACATGAACACCTAACTATATACATGTAAGTCTCTGTGAACATAATTATTTCCTTGATTTTAAACATTTCAGAGTCCAAATTTATATTTCAATAAATATTAAGCACCTTGAGAGTATATACCACATTTTTATTCTGATCTCAAAATTCTAGAAATGCTATACACATTGTTTATGTTAAAAAATAGAAAAATAAATGCATGGATGAAAATTTGTTTTCAAAAGACAACTGAAAATATATAATAGCAAATTTATATTAATTTTACATTGGAGCATATGGATGCCTAAAATATTTTTGCCAATATACATAACATAAACATAGAACTAAAAATAATCATTAAAAAGTTTAAATTATTTATATCTTATTTTTCCAATGTAGCACTATATTATTTAAGGCTAACTTATTACAGGGATGTTGACTCACTGTAACTTGGCTTTATAGGCTTATAAGGAGAACTACTTTATTTTTACTTACACTTTATATTTATATTTTTCCTAACAAAGAATCCATGGATCTGTTTGTGAGATTATTTCTAAGAAGAGCAACTCTCAGCAAACAGTAAACCTAATCAGAAAAGAAACTCTTGCTATAGTTCCATGAGCTATATTGAAACACTCTGGATCACTGTTTGCTATATAATCCTCTTTCACCTGCATATCAAGGATATATTCTTTACAGAAGTATATGGATTAATAAAAAAGTCTCTAATAGTATCTTCTGTATACTTCCTTGTTCCAAAAGACTTCAGTAAAGGATATTTTTTGTTATTACTTAGAACCTTTCCAAAAGGCATACAGGTAACAGCAATCTTAGAGATAAGAAAACTAATTCAAAAGGATTAAAACTTCGCCAATATGATGTCAAATATTTGCTTGAAAAGTGAAAAGTCAAAATGTTCAATTGGTTGTTTTGCTGGGTCAGCGGTAAAGGGAGCGAACAAGCAAGTCTTCAATAAACTGCTATTGAGAAAAGAGCTTTTCTTGATGAACACTATTTTAAATCATGACATCACAGAAGGACAACAGATCACAGGAACATGAAAGAGTGAAATGGCAGCGTCCTCCAAGGACAGCAAGAAGAGCTCCTCAGAATTAATAAAAAGGCAACCATGGATTTGTAGTGTCTACTTTGGATATATTGTGATTTCAATAACTCCACACTTAAAGAATTTTTTAGCATTCATATATGTAAGTGAATGTTTGACTCAGCATGTATTCTTTCACACCTGTTTAAAATTTTGAATCAGCATGACAAATTTTTCTTGAAAGAAATATTTTTAATTAATTGTTGGCATTCTTGGGCACAGGTTATTGTTTTCAGTGAAGTCATTTTATGTCATCTTTCCCCAGAGTTTAACTCCCCAGTTGATGGTCCTGAGTTGAATCACTCAGCATCTTCTGGTCTTACTTCACCAAGTTAGAAGAGTCATAAACTCTTTTTTTTTTTTAAGATTTATTATTTTATTATTTGAGAGAGTGAGAGAGAGAGAGTATAAGCAGGAAGGGCAGAGAGAGAGGGAGAGACAATCTCAAGCAGATTCCATGCTGACCTCAGAGCCCAAGGCAGAGCTGACCTGAACTGAAACTGAGAGTCAGACAGTTAAATGACTGTACCACCAGAGTCATAGACTCTTTAAAACTAGAAGGGAAAATGCATATTATCTTCTCCCACAACCTTGTCTTCTCTAGTTAATAGCAGAACGGTTTTTCCAAACTACTCGTGAATACTTTCCAAGTACAAAATTCTGCATTCACAACTGTATTAAAGAAATATTTTTGATGCTGACTTGAGATTTGTTTTTGTATCTTCTTTTTATTGTTCCTATTTCTTATCCTTGGTAAAAAGAAGTATAACAATTTTGCTTGACATGCCTCAATATCTGAATATTGCTCTGATGGCTTTCCTTCCCCCAAATCTTATCTTTAACCTATCTGCATTAATAAGGTATATTTTTCAGTTGTATCACCACTCTTATTATTTGGTAAATAAGCTTGAATTTCGGGGCACCTGTGTGGCTCAGTCTCTAGGCCTCTCTGCCTTCAGCTCAGGTCATGATCTCAGTGTCCTGGGATAGAGCTCTGCATTGGGCTCCTTGCTTGGTGGGGGGTCTGCTTTCCCTCTCCAGTCCCCCTGCTTGTGTTCCCTCTCTTGTTGTCTCTCTCTGTCAAATAAATAAATAATTTTTTTTAAATATCTTAAAAATATAAGCTTGAATTTCCTAAATTGTATTTGCCCTGTCAAAACTTAACATAATGATTCAGATAAGGTTTAATGTCATTCTAAGAATGCAGACCTATCAGCCTCTTAATCTGGATTTAATGTCAGCATCAACAAAAACATTGTATTTAATTATTATATTTCACTTTTAGATCATATAAAATTTATGATTAATTAAAAGTTTAATAAACACTTTCCAGATAGCTGCTAGAGATGAACAGGATTCTCTTTGTGAAGTTTAATCTTGCTATATTTTGAACTTTGTTTCTAAAAAGTGATGAACTTTTTATTCATGTATTTCCTCCATTTTTTATTAATATAGTTAAAAAGTGATGAATGTGCTTGATATGTGTTACAGGTGGAAATAGAATATGGTAGGGTTAAAAGCAGAGATGTGAATACAATTATTAAAATTTTCCCTCCCAGTGTGAAGAGTTACAACTATATATCACTGTATATGTCCCACACAGAATAGTAGTGATTCAGTTTACTTTTTCATTTTTTGTTTTCTTCATAAACTCAGTTCTGTGATTCTTTACCCCACCAGAATTAGGATTCTACCTCATGTTCAGTGTCCCAAGAAAGACCTGTCCTTTACTAGGAAACACTGGAGCATCTATGTGTATTCAGTGGCCCATGGTCGTTTTTTATTTGTTTTTTTCATTTTATTTGTTCTTGTCACAATCCTCAGTTATCAATTCCCTTTGGCTATAGCAACACTTATTTAAAGGACTTGAAATATTGCTATGTGCTTATAACTATTGTAAAGCTTCAATATTCCATATTCCTTTTCCCTATCTTTATGATCTATAATGTATTCATAATTTCTCTAAAGATTTTATTTATTTGAGACAGAAAGAGACAGCATGAGCATGGGGAAGGGGCCGAGGGGAAGGAGGAAGCAGACTTCTGTCCAAGGAGGGAGCCCAACGGCAGGCTTGATCCCAGGATCCTGAGATCACGACCTGAGCCAAAGGCAGACATTTAACCTTCTGAGCCACCCAGGAGACCCTATATTCATAATTTTTATAATTGTTATACTCTATAGATACATTACTCTTTATAGTTAGAGATCCTTTTTTTTTTCATTCTATTTTGCAACAATTTAACTCTGATTAACAAAATAGAGCTAAAAATTATGGGTCTCAAGCTTCCACACATTCTTTGTGATCACAGAAAACACATTAGTTATAGGCACCCATTATTTCTTATTTCTACTTGGAGGATATGAATTAGAAACACTATTTAGTCCCAAAATGACCCCCATAATTCAGGTGGTAGAGTATAGAAATGAAATCAATAGCTGACTTTGTACTTCCCTTGTTAATAAATACCTCAGAAAGCACCCTAGGTTTAGGTTGCTTTGATTCTAGAGAGAAGTTATTGGTGTACTTTCTTCCCATTCCTAAGAATCATTTTTACTGTAGGTCGTGGCAAAATATATCACTTCTTATAAAATTTACCCAAGCCTCCAACTGCAAATAGCAAATGTGCAGAAGAACTCAAATATTTGAGATGATCATTCATCTTTTCCAATTATTTTGCTTTCTGGCCAAAGAGAATTTTGAACACCTCTGCCTTCCTCTGAGCACAGAAAATTTTATATTTTTGACATGTTGCCACAACATTTTCATTATGCTAACTAGGAAAATGTGTGCTTATCTCGTGCCAGGCACTGTGCTAGGATTTTACTTTAATTCTCTAGCTTTTACTCACTTATTTCTAAGTGAAGTGACTTTTTTTTCTTTAAGATTTATTCATTGATTTGAGTGAGAGAGAGAGAGAGAGAGTGAGCTGGGGAGGGGCAGTGGGAGAAAGAGAGAGAGACTCTCAAGCAGACTCCCAACTAAGTGCAAAGACTGACACAGGACTCTATCTCATAATTCTGAGATCATGACCTGAGCCAAAATCAAAGTTCAATGTTCAGCTAACTGAGCCACCCTGGGCACTCCTCAATGAAGTATTTTTAAGAAGTTCACACATTTCCTGGGAATTGAGTATATTCTACTCTCTGGTATAAGTGTTTGTGTCAATATAAAGACACGTATTTGCAAATAAGTAATTTTGCTTTTTTTAGTACGTTTTGTTTGTATTGTTTCATTTTCAGTATCAAGCACTTTAGGAAAAGTGCTATCATCCTCTTAAAAGCAACATATAAGTATTCTCATAAATTTCAGAGCAGGTAGGAAGTGGTTGTCTCAAACAACTTCCTGGATTTATTCCCGGGTGTTTATTCAGTACTTTTTTTTTCTTTCTAATTTATTTTAATTTTTTTATTTTTTATAAACATATATTTTTATCCCCAGGGTTACAGGTCTGTGAATCGCCAGGTTTACACACTTCACAGCACTCACCAAAGCACATACCCTCCCCAATGTCCATAATCCCACCCCCTTCTCCCAAACCCCCTCCCCCCAGCAACCCTCAGTTTGTTTTCTGAGATTAAGAGTCACTTATAGTATGTCTCCCTCCCAATCTCAACTTGTTCCATTTATTCTTCTCCTACCCCCTTAACCCCCCATGTTGCATCTCCACTTCCTCATATCAGGAAGATCAGATGATAGTTGTCTTTCTCCACTTGACTTATTTCTCTGAGCATGATACCCTCTAGTTCCAGCTACGTCATCGCAAATGGCAAGATTTCATTTCTTTTGATGGCTGCATAATATTCCATTGTGAATATATACCACATCTTCTTTATCAATGGATATTGATATCTGTTGATGGACATATAGGTCCTTTCCATAGTTTGGCTATTGTAGACATTGCTGCTATAAACATTCGGGTGCACGTGCCCCTTCAGATCACTACGTTTGTATCTTTAGGGTAAATTCCCGGTAGTGCAATTGCTGGGTCATAGGGTAATTCTATTTTTAACATTTTGAGGAACCTCCATGCTGTTTTCCAGAGTGGCTGCACCAGCTTGCCTTCCCACCAACAGTGTAGGAGGGTTCCCCTTTCTCCGCATCCTCGCCAGCATCTGTCATTTCCTGACTTGTTAATTTTAGCCATTCTGACTGGTGTGAGGTGATATCTCATTGTGGTTTTGATTTGTATTTCCTTGATGCCGAGTGATATGGAGCACTTTTTCATGTGTCTGTTGGCCATCTGGATGTCTTCTTTGCAGAATATTTATTCATGTCCTCTGCCCATTTCTTGATTAGATTATTTGTTCTTTGGGTGTTGAGATTGCTAAAGTCTTTATAGATTTTGGACACTAGCCCTTTATCTGATATGTCGTTTGCAAATATCTTCTCCCATTCTGTCAGTTGTCTGGACAGAATGGGAGAAAATATTTATTCAGTATTTTTAAAAATTAATCACCTATAAAGCCTGAAGACATACTTTGGTTTTGTGGGACCTCCTAAGAAGGATAAAACAGTATTTCAAATCAGGTCAGTAGTTTAAAGATTTAAGAACATCATCATCACAGGAGCCTCAGTGGGTTAAGCTTCTTTCTTTGGCTCAGGTCATAGTCTCAGGGTCCTGGGATTGAGGCCCGCATTGTGCTCTCTGCTCAGTGGGGAGTCTGCTTCCCCCTCTCCCTATGCCTGCCTCTCTGCCTACTTGTGATCTCTGTCTGTCAAATAAATAAAATCTTTAAAAAGAAGAAAAAAATCATCGTATGGTTAAAAAGCAGTGTCCTATATCCTTTCTACTCTGGCAGTATTTAGAGCAGCATGCTCCAATGGATGCTATGTAATTTTAACAGGTCTCTTTAAAAAGACAGAGGGAAGAATGTTGGAAAATAAATATATTTAGTCAATTATGCACTAATCATGATTCATTTTTTTTTTGTATTTTTATTAGAACCATTAACTGTTCTGTTACTTTATCAGAACCTTTAACTGTTCTGTTCACTATGTTAACAGTGAACAAAGAAAAGAGTAAAAACACATGCAATGTTTCCATAATATATTTGACCATGGGGCTACTGTTCTATTGAATACATTTTAGACATGCAGTTTTAAAGAAAAAAAAGGTTCTAATTTCTTTGTCTTTTCTACTAATGCATTTGGGATGAGTCACCTTCAAAAGAAAACAGAAAAAAAATCAGAATTTGAAATGAAAAAAAAAAATCACTCCTAGCTTTACAAAACAATGTTTACAATGAGAATAAAAGTTGAAGACAGTGTTGCCATAAGGTCCATTTCTAGATTAAACTATGACACTTGATGGTTAGAAGTATACAATTTCTGTGCTTCAAGAAAGAAGACAGATGACTCAACCATCTCAACCAAACTGACAGGTTATTTGAAAAAAAAAAAAAAAAAGCCTGTGTATTTTAAGCATTTTACACTGATTAAATAGACAGAAGAAATGAGAACACTGGTGATAAGCAAAAAGATATTCAACATAAAGGCAAATCTAAAATCTAAATGAAAGATCCCATATAACTGGCATAGACAAATTTTGCCTGTCAATTTTGTCAAAGGCTATCCTGATTTTGCAAGTAAAATTAATATTGTACTAACTGTGTACTTCTAAGTAAAATCTGTAAAAACTAATGTGATTTAAGAGAGTGTCATTTGAAAAATATTAATACCAAAATGTTTCTTTCATTGATAACATCCTTGACTCTCAAATTTCACAATGAACTCACTTAAAAGTAACCCTAAAGATTTTTTTATGGTGTTAAATTTTACAATATTTAATATTCTATTCTTACACACTTCTTCCTTATTGAATGTCTATGGATTGTTTACAGTGTGTCATTTTGTAATTTAACTAGAATGCTCTTTACATCCAAATCACAGGTCAAAATTTTTTTAGGAAAATACACATTAGATTTCAGTGTTTGAAAAGTAATGAGTGTCTTATACCATTAGCTCACTTTTACCTGGCAAAGTTTTTTTGTTGCTGTTGTTAAACAAGAGAAATGACAATTTTTCTGTCAGAATTTAAATAACCAGAAGGGGGAAATACAGTGACCCAAATAGGTATAGTTTTCCAGCCAGCTGAACTAAAAAGTACAGTAATTAGACAGAAGTTTTATAACTAAAATTCCCTATTATCTATAAAGGTATGCAGATTGAGCATAATTAACCATGAAGCTAAATTATTGGGGCCTGGAAAGAAGAAAATGCATATCCATTAGTTTTCTTCTATCTACCCTGATCCAGACAGAGCCTGCATGCTAGACAAAAATAGAAATTCTATTCCAAATTGCCAAAGTAACTGTTTGCCATACAGTTTCGATTAGTGTAAAATGATCCAATTAATGTACCCCACAAAGGACTAAGAACAAATACCAATATCAAACACAGCTACAGAAAGAAATCTTTGAAGTGGCTGTTTTGAACAGACTATTAACAACATGAAATTTAGCTGAAATGTAACCAACCAAATGCTAGTGCTTGAATACAGCAAATAAACAAGATTGCTTTGCTATTAGAAAGGTAGCATAAATATCCCCTCTATGTCACTTAGTGTTGCCAAAAGACTGAAGGAAGATTTTCCCTAGGTCTTTTAAAATTATTTTTATTTCTGTTAAATTAATTGGTTAATTAGCTAATTTTAATTTAATTTTATTTGGTGGTACTGAGTGAATATTGGGAGATGAATAAAGTCCATATAACCTAGGCCTTTTAACTTTCAGAAAACAGAAAGAAGAAAAGAAGAATGCAAACACAAATGTACAACCATCGACACTACTTCTGTGGGAATAAGAATGAAAGATGTTTCTCTTCCTTTATTCATATTATTTCTTTTAGATATCTGCAGTAAAGATTTCACTTTGTAATCAATGAAAACATCTCATTTAGAAATGAATCCTTGAGCACAGGAACATTTAGAGCAATGAAGTTACTATATGTGACACTATAATAGTAGATATGTAGCATTATACATTTGCCAAACCCACAGGATGTGAAATACAAAGAGTTTTAGGTAAAGAGTTAATGTAAACAAGGGACTTTAGTTAATAATTAATAATAATAATAATAATAATGTAACAATATTGTTCACTGATCACAGCAAACATGCAGATTATTAAAAATGTTAATAATAAAAGAAATAGAGGATGAGTGAGGAGGTATATTGGAACTCCATTTTTTGGAAACCTAAAACTACTCAAAATAATGAAGTCTATTATTAAATAAAAATTTAGTCCTTGCTAGTTAATATGCACCCTGGTGCATATTACACAATATGGGCAGACTCAGTATACAGTCTGGATTATGTGACTTCCCTGACTGTTTCACTGCTTAGAACTTCATGAATGTGGGTAGCTCAGACCAAAAGCTCTCCAAAGCTCTTCTCAGAAATACTAGACTTTATTAGGTATTTCAACATTCATTTTATTTGTGTTAAATTTCAAAATATGTTTATCAAGGCATTTTTTTAACATTTGTGAGACATATAACCTTTGCTATGAACTGCATTGTGTACCCTCCCTCCAAATTCATATGTTGAAGCCCTAACCCCAATGAGATTGTATCTGAAGATGGGGCTTTTAGGAGGTAATCAGGTATAGGTAAGGTCATCAGTAACCTCCTGATGGGTTTAGTGTCCCTATAAGAGAGTTGCTCTCTCTGCCATATGGGAACACAGCAAGAAGGAGGCCTTCTGCAAGCCAGGAGAAAGCTGTCACCAGAACACGACTATTTTGGCACCATAATCTCAGCTTTTTGGACTCCAGAACTGTGACAAAATAAATTTCTATTCTTTAAGCCACCCTGCCTAACGTATTTTATAATGCCAGCACTAGCAGACTAAGACAACATTCCACTGAGTTTATGGTATGTCAGAGGGAAGTAGTGGAAAGGGCATGGAGCTAGAATTCAATACATTGTCACACACACTATCTTTTTAAATAAATCAACTCTGGAACATGGCCATTTATTTTATCTTCTTAAACCTGAATATTTCTTTGTTTAAAATAAAATTTCTATGTTTAAAATAAAGGGTTACATTGACCAATCTATCTCCTGTCTTGTCCCTTCAAGACGGAACTGCTAGATAAATGAAACAATTATATTTGAATTTCAGATACACAACGAATGAACAACAACAAATAATGCACTATGTAGGGCATGATTATACTAAACATTTGTTATTACTCTGAAAATCTAATTTAAGTGGTGATCTGTTTTTTGTTATTGTTGCTATTGGTTTTTCTCATCTGGTTTCTTTTTGGAAGTCCTAATCCAAGTATAATGGTAGCAGATGAGTGGTTCTGCAAATTTGTAAGAAGGACCTGGAAGGTTTGGCAAAACATAAGAGTGATGAGATCCACCCCCAGATTCACTAAATCTAAGGAGAGGCCCAAGAATTTGCATTTCTACTAAGTTTCCAAGTGATTCTGATGCTGAGGAAACTTTGGATTTAGATAGGGCTCATGATCTTTAATATCCCTTTAAACTTTTAATCTCCATTAATCCATATTTTTCTACCTGTGAATAATAGTTTATTAAATCATCAAATCACCATTTAAGATAATTTCAATTATTTATCTATAAATTTTTGTCAACATATTTCATAACAAAGTAGAATATTTTAGAATAACTTAAAGTAATTATAATGACCCTCACTTAAAAAGAGTACAATTAATATTCTGTACACATTTTTGCTAATATTTTCTCCAAGTTAGTACCAGTATAATATTAAATATGCTTTATAAATAAATGCTGTGTTATCTATAACCTTGACACACTCTTACTTTTTCTCCTTTCCTTTGAAAACAAACTTTCTAATGAACTTTGGAGTTATACACCTTCTGTAGTTCAAATAACTCCTGAAGAAACAAATAGCTTTGGTGATAAAATAGCCTTAAGCTATTTTGCCTTTTCAGTAGATTTGTACGTGGGAAATACGGTATGTCTATTGAAAAGTTTCTGTATCGCTTCCTGTTTCTCATGAAGCTTATAAGTTGGTCTTATCCTAACTCTTTACTTCACAGCCTTTTTTAGGATCTTCTACATGTTTTAGACATGCCCATGAGAAATACATCTTGTGTATTGTGGCTCACTATCAACTTCTAATCCAAGATCTTTGTCCCTGTAAAAACATGTGAGTCACAGAAAGAAGCTCCAACTTTATCCAGAAGGCGAACACACTAATATGCTTGTTTCTCTTCAAATAAAATTAGTATCTTTTTGTCTGGAATTTCCCATCTCCAGTGGCCATCACAGATACAAGATATAGGCAAATACATTGTATTAAGACCTACTTCTCAAACCTATGCAACAACTGTGTTTATGAACTTACTTTGTTTCTCTATTCAATATTTATATATGATTGATATTTAAAATTCCTCCCTGAATCCTCAGATTTGGCTTGTTAATGTTTACCCTTTTGATTTTCTGTTCTCCTGACCCCACCTTCCTGCAGTTTCCAAATATATGTTTGTGCTTTTCTATGTTAATTTCCTCTCTAGTCATTTTTAAGCAGTAATAGCTGAACAGACTTTCCAGCCATAACTAGTCCACCTACCTTGCATGTTTTCCCTGATCCCATACTTTTCCAAATTCCCTGGTAATAATGTAGAGAACACTGATACCACCTATCATTGTCCTAGGTTTCATAATGAGAAGTACTAACTTCCATTACAAAAATAACGAGTTCTTTTCAGAAAATTTACCTCTACCAATCCATAAGTATAGCCATGGGTATCCATATAGGCTACTCATACTTGATTGTTTGAATTCTGAGTCTTGAAAGAACTTTCATTCAAAACATTATTGTAGCATATAAATATATACATATATGTGCATACATATACATATACACATATGTATATGCACATACATACATGTATACCCATATATACTATGCATATGCATGTACATGTATTAATATAGCTTTATGTAGTAGTCTTTATGAGATATATGATTAAAATATATAATAGCTGATACATGTAAATATTATCACTCTGGATAAATATCTGACCAAGGAGAAGTAAGTATATTTACATATCATTTCCCTGAAATTTCAGAGATTTGTAAGTTACAGTATGTAGGAGCTATGTTTCAAGGGCAAATAAAACTACATAATGTGATGATATGCCCTATATAATGTTTCTTCTAAAATAGTTTCTATTTGTGAGTTTAAGCACAGACTAAGGAGTCAACAGTACAACCATCCCAGGATGTCAGTAAAAACGAAAAAGAAATAGCAAAAATACTTCTTCTTTGGGGATAAAGTGAGGTTCTAGAAATAAGTGAGAAATGGCAGGAATGATAGAAGTTTCTGAGAAGTTGCCTGCCCTATGAACTGGAAAGCAGAGATCAAGAGTTCAGCTTCTTCTTATGAATAATCATGCAATGGGGGCGGGGGGAGAAATCTATCAATAGGAGCACTGGGAAATTCATCTTGTTTGTAGCCATTAACTGAATTGTTTAATGGCAATGATTTTTCAATATTATCAAAGTTACAACAGTTGGCAATAGTGGAGTATGAATAGGCACCAAAAATTGATTTACAACACTGTTTTATTTTATCCTCAACAAAACTCTCTAAGGAATGTGCAGTCTTGGTCTTATTTTCTAAATTAAAAAAGGAAGACTCAGAGAGGCTAATTAAAGTTTCTAAGGCTACATGTTGGGAAAGAAGCACATAAAGTCTCAGAATTTAGATCTTGCCATCTTAACTTCTATGCTAAGTAGCTAAATGGGAAGAATTGAACCACTGCTTCTAAATACTGTATGATATAAATTTGTTATTATGTCACTGGAAAATTCTTTTAATTTTCTGCTTAAATTAAGATGTGCATAGACAGAAAATTTCCTTCTGACCACGTTTTGTTTTTCTTTTTATGCTCTCTAACTATCACCATTTATTGGAACACAGAGGCATTTCTAAGGATATGTCAAGGGAAAAAAAAAAATCCAACACCCAGCACCAGGATCAAACTACAATGAATCTAACAACAGACTTTACCACATAGTTTTAAAGGTCATTTGTGTGCTCGCAAAATACAAGTTTAAAAGGTTAGATTCCATGAAGCTTTAAATAGCGAATCAAAGTTTTGTTTGCATTAGCTTTATTCACTGTGACTTCTATTCTTCCATTTCACTATAAACCTCTTCAGGAAATTTCTTCTTAGTTTTCTTTCAGAAGAAAGCCCAAAGCAAAGTACCAGAGAAATATTTAAAAATTCATTCATACCCCAAATTAAGTTATTTGTGTATAGACTAACTCAACCCATTGAAGGAAGTTTATTATAATCAACATTGACTTTAAAATATGCTATCGAGAATACATATTCAAAAGTTATTAATTTCATGTTATTATTGTTATTAAAGATACTTGCTAATTTATTTTTTCCAATTGATAGCATAAAACTGATTTTTCTCTTTTCTTATAAAGTATTTATTTGTTGAACTTAACACACAAGCCTATTGACTTCAAAGTGATTTTCCATTTCTTTGACTTGAAAATTATCCCATATATTATGCTGAGCGAAATTAGTCAATCAGAGAAAGACAGTTATCCTATGATATCCCTGATATGAAGAATTTGAGAGGCAATGTGGGGAGTTTGGGTGGTAGGGAATGAGAAAATGAAACAAGATGGGATCGGGAGGGAGACAAACCATAACAGACTCTTTTTTTTTTTTTTTAAGATTTTATTTATTATTCATTTGACAGACAGAGATCACAAGTAGGCAGAGAGGCAGGCAGAGAGAGAGGAAAGGAAGCAGGCTCCCTGCTGAGCAGAGAGCCTTATGTGGGGCTCGATCCCAGGACCCCGGGATCCTGACCTGAGCCAAAGGCAGAGGCTTTAACCCACTGAGCCACCCAGGCGCCCCCAACAGACTCTTAATCTCACAAAACAAACTGAGGGTTGCCTGGGGTAGGGGGATAGAGAGAGGGTGGTTGGCTTATGGACATTGGGAAGGGTATGTTGTATGGTGAGTACTGTGAAATGTGTAAGCCTGACGATTCACAGACCTGTACCCCTGGGACTAATAATACATTATATGTTAATTAAAAAAATTTAAGTAAAAAATGAAAATTATCCCATAATTAAGGCAAAATCTCCTTTAATTTCTGTGAAAGATCTGCGTGGTTTTAGAAAGCCTAAAGTACATCAGTTGTGATGCTGGCAAGATCACCCCATTCTTAACCAATTTTATCTCAGTTGTGAAAATGTTATCTATATTCATGGATTCATCTCAAGATACTCTAAAGAAAAAAACAAACAAACAAACAAACAAACAAATCTGCTGGAAACCCAGATGATTTGCAGTTTGAGAGACATAGAAGACTGGCAAGAATCAGTTTTAATAACTGGTTTTCCATTCTATTTCCACTTAACCTGTTTGCAAAAAATGTGATGAAAAATGATCTGAAAGATCAAAGTAGGATTATAACTTTTCAGCAAAGCAGAAACAATAAAAAATAATATGATATGTACCTAAGTGAATTTAAGAAGATCAGAGGGAAAGGTTAGTCTTTGGTCATCTGCTGCACACTGGGAAAAATTAAAACTTTGTAATTTAAAAAAAAATTTTAAAGAATTTATTTATTTATCTGACAGAGAAAGAGATCACAAGTAGAAAGAAAGGCAGACAGAAAGAGAGGGGGAAGCAGGCTCCCTGCTGAGCAGAGAGCCTAACATGGGGCTCAATCCCGTGACCCTGAGATCAGGACCTGAGCCAAAGGCAGAGGCTTAACCCACTGAGCCACCCAAGTGCCTGTAAAACTTTGTAATTTTTACAAAGATTAGCATGAACAACTCTACAAAGATATATGTGTGAACATCTCAGAAATCGGCAACAGAAAATAGTCCTGGACATTTTCTTCAGTGAGTACATTGAGAGTAAATGCATTTCCTTCACTATTCTGGATGTCAGATAGATGATAATTTTAGTTTCTTGTGTATCTTCAGGCTATACAGCCATTAAACAAGATTAACTTATAGGTACCCTTTTCTAAAATGTGATATGAACCAGGATTCAGTATGATGCAAAGTCTCACAAAATAAGGTAAATAAATTTATTTTAACAAGTACTCCATTCCTTAAAACACCATGTAAAACTGCGTGGCACATATAAGGAGTGAAATTACACAGTACTTTCAGATTCAAAATTCTGAGTTGATAGTGAGGTAGCTAAAACTATCCATTATAGATTCCTATTGTTTTATTTTATTTGTATAACTTTCTTTGGGAAAGTGATTTAAAAAGCAAACTCAAGGACAGCTTCAGAGAACACAGTTAAATCAAAATGCATTTTATTCACTAATCTGACCTTGAGTTATGCCTCATTTATGACAATATAATAAAAAATAGTACAAAGTAAATTACTAAATAAAAGTAAAATTAATTTGATCACATATATATAGTTTTTTCTAATAGATCATTGGAGGAAGAGGAAATTGTAAACTAGGATTCAGAGAACACACAGAGGCTGTTTCTCTTGCAGAATTCTCTTACAGAATTACTATAGTGCATTCTCTGCTTCCCTAAATCCGAAATTTAGCAACCTCTTTGAGGAAAGCGTTTATACTTCTTCAACCAGCTGGATTTACCTTACTCCTAAGATAGACTAGATATGGCTGCTATTTTTTTTTTTTTTGTTATTTAATTGCAAAAAATAGTTTGACTTTTAAAAGTAAACATGCACCTTTATTTGAAATGTAATCATTTATATTAAATGTAATCATTTATATTAAATGTAATCATTTATATTAAAGGACTGCACATGTCACTTATAAAATCATATATAGACAAGTAGAGGAGTGGCTACTGCTAAAGTCAGAGTTAAAGCAAAAATGAAGTAGAAGTTTTTATTATGTTTTTCCACTTCATAAAACCTACACATTATATAGCTTCTCCTTTCATATGTCACTCAACTATTCATTAAATTTCAAAGGAAATCAACATCACTGAAATTATCAATGTCATCGTTTTATGTTTCTCCAAACCAAGTAAAGAAGAATCTAGTGAACATTGTAGTTTAGATGACAACAATTTAAATTTGCAATATAATGAATATGTTAAAGGAACCAAAGAAAATGGAGACAATCTCAAAATATGTAAAATTGCAAATATACAGCAAACATATGAAACATGTAACAACCTGCTGACGGAATTGGGTCAGAATGCAGAATGCCTTAAAATAAAAACTATCAAAGTCCACTGATGTTTTAAATAGCACCAAGATATTCAGAATTGAAATAGATTTGCTTTCTTCAGGGCTTCATTGCTCACAAGGCAAAAGGGAAAGCTGAACTCAGCTCTTAAATGCCTCAGATTCACCATAAAAAAGCAACATGCATAAAACAGTAGAATTCATACTTATACATATAAGCAGATATTAGCCCTTTCTCAGCCCTCCCTTTTGCCTATTACTCTTTAGAATAAAAGGACTAGGTGATTTCTTATCTCTAGTCAATGCTCCCTTAACCCATCTTTGTGGGACAGGAATTTCTTTCTCTATAACCAGTCAGTTCCTCAGTTTTATATCTCTCCTTTTGGATATAACAGATCACAGTGGTAATTACTAAGCATACAGTGTGAGCAGCAAATGTTTGGACAAGTGAAACCGCAGAAGCAGAACTGCTTGTGATGTGATATAGAAGGGCTGTGTTGATACTAACAAAAATGAGTCAGAAAAGGTAGTAGGCTAGAGTATCTAAATACTGAAGGGATTTTCCGAGTTGTGATTTGGGGTATAGGGAATTAATTAGTCTGCTTGCCACAGACTGGGTGGCTTAAGCATAAGAAAATTTTTTCTTACAGCTCCGGTGGCTGGAAAGTGCAAGTTCAAGGTTCCAGCAGGGTTTGGCTTCTGGTAAAGACTTTTTCTGGTAAAGACAAATCAATGACTGCTTGTCTTTCCTAAGTGTGTAGGTACAGAGAGAGAGATGACAAGCCTTCTGTTGTCTCTCTATAAGGACATTAATCTTATGAGATAAATTTCACCATTATGATCTTTTATTTTTTTTTAAGTAAAGTACTGTATTATTGAAATTTTGTAAATGTAATTCATCAGTTTTTCAGAGATAGGTGTTTAAATCTCTAAATATTGCTGATGTATTTCATACTATAATTCTGTCAGTTTTTTAAAATTATGTTCAGTTAGCCAACATATAGTACATCATTATGATCTTATTTAATCTAATTATTGCCTTAGAGATCCCATCTCCCAATACAGCCACAGTGAGAGTTATAGCTTCAACAGACAAATTTGGGGGAGATGCATACTTTGGCACATAATAGGGAGTGAGACTTTTAAGTGGCAATAGCACATACTAGTGTAGGAAATACTCTGCCTACAAATACCCAGCAGCATGGCAAATAGGGACCTTTATCTCATTATTACTTCCTGGAGATGGAGAGTAAAGTAGCAGCGTGAGCGTGAGTTTCAGAATGAGTCTTAGAATAATCCCTGAGAGGACAGATGTTACTTGTTTCTTGCTTACTTAATTAAAAAAAATTATTTGGTTCTCTACACTGTTTAGTCACTTCTGTTGCTGATTTCATAAGAAAAATACTGAGTAGAGACTTCAGAGGAGAGAAGAACAAGAAAGAAAGCTGTCTGTTGAATTTATAATGTCTTCATAGGGAAATCAGGAAAATGACTATTAAGAAATACAAAAACAAAATATACTTCATAACAAGGCACACTAGCAGTAATGAGAACTTGAAGCAGAAAACAAATTCCTCACCATTTTATCCAAAGTTTTATTAACATTTTTTATCTGCAGTCTTACATATACTGATGTTGCTAAAAGCCTTAAATATTTCTTATGCCTCTTCTCTCACATGGTTTCAAATGCATTGAGTTGGTAAGTATGCCATTCCTCTTGTACGCCCATCATGGACTGTGGTTCCGATTAAATAAGTTTTGGTTCTTGGATTGTTTGTGGGTATCTCTGAGAGTATTTTGTCCTAGATTAAGGGAGAGTGAAAACTTAATTGAACAATACAGATCACTTTAGAATAACATGTGTTCCTTGATTGTTTAGCTTTCTATTTTATTAAAATATATTACACATTTTTCATGTTGCATATCCCTTCTATTCCACTTCTTTTGAAGATGTCTTGGCAAAGTTGTCTGCCAAGATTCAGTATTTCTCACTAAAAAAAGTTAGAATGCCAGTCTACATTAAATTCTTAGCATGATGCCTCACTATAATGCCTTGTATAATACAAATATATCCAATGATATTGGATATAATTCATCTTGCCCGATAGTCATGACATATTTTATTCAGTTTGTCACAATTATATTTTTGTCTCATCAAATAGTGGAATACAGTGACCATTTTGTATGTTTGTTAAAAGTTACAAATTGGTATACTTCAATTCTGCAAGAAAAAAATAAAAAAAGAAAAAAGGGGAAGAGGAAAAAAAAAGGAAGACAAAAAAGGAGGGAGGAAATAGCATTGTTTACTATTGAAGAGATTTGGTTTTATTCAAATACTAGACTTCAAGAACTGAACTACAAAAAGCACCATTTGTCCTGTGCTAAAAATTATGTTAAACACCTAGAATGACTTAAATTACTACTGAGTCTTCGATATTTTTGTAGAAATTTTGTAATTGTCAGCAATTTGCTGTCTCAAAAACAAAACAAAACAAAAACAAAGCAAATAAACAAACAAAAAAGCATTTTCCAGAAAATCCCAGATGAATCAATGATAACTTTTTGAGGGGAACTTGACCTCTCCTTAAGAAGAGAGCTAGAACTATGAACACTGAAAATGTCAGGGTGAATTTGAACTATGTAAAAACTTTCCCTGAATCAGAAAGAATACTCAGCTTGGCTAGATACCAAACTAAGGTGCCTTGTCTAAAATTGGTTCTTTCTTAAGCCCTGGAAAAAAAGTGAAAATGTGCATCAAAACAAAACAAACTTTCACATAACTTCAGGGAATTCAAATATTCTTGAAGTTTTGGTATGGGCCTCCATAGGTTTATCTGGAAATAGAAACCTTAGGAGAGTAAAAAATGTGTATTTCTCTTCACTATTTTTAAATTAAGATTTTTGTATTATCACAAATAAGCTTCTGCTTTTGGTTATTTTTATACCTCAAACACTAGCATACACAAATTCAAGTATGCCCACACATTTGCGCGCGCACACACACACACACACAGCCAATCTAAAGTATGAAACTATCAGAAAGCATCCACATACATTGGACCCACTATATATATTCATAGAACCAATAAAAAAATAGAAAATGATTTTTTAATAAGTCATTTTAATGAGCTCTCATGCCCTTTTCATTTTGTTTTTGTATGTGCATATGTGTGTTTTGGATAACAACAATTTTTGCAGATTTTAAAAAATGTCTTGCCCCCAACTATCCATTCCCCATCTAAGAAGCTGAAATGTAGAATAATATGTGTAGAGTGTAATAAAAAGAAAAAAAGAAATGTCTTAGATATATATTTGCCAAAATTTCTGCCCTTTGTTATATGTATGCACACTTCCTATTGAATGTATTGAGTTATCGAAGTGTTATTGCATTGTATTTGAAGCTTCTGCTCTGTCTTTTCTGTGTTTAGCTTACTAACATCAGCAATAACAGGGTAGATACTGCCTCAGTAAGAGCTAGCAATTGGAACTTTCATTTTATGTACGCTGTGCTATGAATAATATGTGTCAGAGCAATTTGAGTTATTTCTAACTAATGAACATGGAATACAAATCACTTGAACATTTAAACAATTGTTTTCATTCTTTAGATCATAAACATTTAGGATAAAATAAAATGTACTGAGGAAACTCCATGTAATAAATGTACACACTATTATGCAGCATGAGCCTGAATGTAAAAAATGTGAGATTCTTTATAATTGCTGTGGGTTAAATTCAGATATTGATACTCAGTGCCAATAAAGTTTGGATGCTTATTCACATAAAAATAAAATAAAATAAGTAAAATAAAATAAAAGAAAATGCACATAAACTGTATCATGACTCTGAAACAATTTAAAGTGCTTAAATTTTTTACTCAGCTATGGACATAATAAACCCTTGTTAAAAGTAGAGGCTAGATACTCTGTCCACATGTGTATAGGTGTAATCAAGAAAAAAGATCCTCACTTAAAATTTTGAACATCTTTTTTTTTTTTTTTTAAAACAAGATGGGATTGGGAGGGAGACAAACCATAAGTGAACATCATTTTTAAAGTTGCCTTTCTGTATCTCTTTAAAATGAAAATGAATGCATAATGCTTGCAAAAGTAAAATGAGACAGGGAGAAAGGGAGGGAAAAGAACAGGGAGGAAGGAAGAAGGGTAGGAAGGAAGGAAATAAGAAAGAAAGGAAACAAGGGAAGGATGGGGGCAATTGGGTGGCTCAGTGGGTTGAGCCTCTGCCTTTGGCTCAGGTCATGATCTCAGGGTCCTGGGATCGAGCTCCACATCAGACTCTCTGGGAGTCTGCTTCCCCCTTTCTCTCTGCCTATTTGAGATCTTTCTCTCTCTCTCTGTCAAATAAATAAATAAAATCTTAAAAAAAAAAAAAAAAGGGAAGGAGGGAGGTAAAAGTAAGAAGAAAACAAGGTATTAAAAAAAAAGCAGACCTTAATTCTACCAGTTAGTTGATTTCTTATGAAAGAACAATACACTTAAAAATTGAGGATGGTTGAACTTTTCCTTAAAATTAGTGGTTTATAGAAAAAGACCTGTCTTTTCAGTGAAAAGACTGAGGTCCCTTGAGGAAGAGGGAATTCTACTTCCAGACTGCCTTTGGACTCAAGCTGAAAAATCAACCTCTCCCAGGTCTCCAGCCTGTCAATTTACCCTGCAGATTTTGGGTTTGCCAGTCTCTATAATTACTGAGTCAATTCTTCAAAATAAATCTTTGTATGTACAGATATACATTATATTGATTCTGCTTCTCTAAAACTCCTGACTAATATATAAGTACTTCTGCATGTTATACCCAATAAATTCATCTGGAAAATTAATAGCACAGCCAATTCAAAAATTCAAAAAATAGTAAAATAATAATCAGATGACTAAAGAAGCATTTCAAAGGATACATTCAAAATTTGTCCTATGATTATTCTTCATATTATTTACCTCTTAATTTTTTATCATTTTACCACATTTATTTCATCTGAATTTTTTCCACTTTGCTGAAGGATTTTAGTTTTTTTAAATTTCTGATATTATATTATTTAAAAATTTTTCAGTGTTTCAAGATTCACTGTCTATGCACCACACCCAGTGCTCCATGAAATATGTGCCCTACTTAGTACCCACCACCAGGCTCACCCAACCCCCATCCCCCTCCTCTCCAAAGCCCTTAGTTTGTTTCTAAGAGTCCACAGTCTCTCATGGTTCATCTCCCCCTCCACCTGGATTTCCCAATTCACTTTTCCTTTCTTTTTCCTAGTGTCCTCCATGCTATACCTTATGCTCCACAAGTAAGTGAAATCATATGATAACTGACTTTCTCTGCTTGCCTTATTTCAATCAGCAAAGTCTCCTCCAGTCCCATCCATGTTGATACAAAAGTTGAGAATTCATCCAATCTGATGGAAGCATAATACTTCATTGTATATATGGACCATATCTTCTTTATCCATTCATCCGTTGAAGAGCACCTTGGTTCTTTCCACAGTTTGGCAACTGTGGCCATTGCTGCTATGAACATTGGGGTACAGATGGCCCTTCTTTTCACTACTTCTGTGTCTTTGGAGTAAATACCCAGTAATGCAATTGCAAGGTCATAGGATAGCTCTATATTTAATTTCTTAAGGAATCTCCACACTGTTTTCCAAAGTGGCTGCAGCAACTTGCATTCCCACCAACAGTGTGAGAGGGTTCCCCTTTCTCCACATTCTCTCCAACACTTGTTGTTTCCTGTCTCATTAATTTTGGCCATTTTAATTGATATAAATTGATATCTCAATGTGGTTTTGATTTGAATTTCCCTGATGGCTAATTATGATGAATATTTATTCATGTGTCCGTTAGCCTGTTAGTCTTCTTTGGAGAAGTGTCTGTTCATGTCTTCTGATGCTTTTTTGGCATGATTATCTGTTTTGTGGGTGTTGAGTTTGAGGAGTTCTTTATAGATCTTGGATATCAGCCCTTTGTCTGTAGTGTCATTTGAAAAGATCTTCTCCCATTCTGTGGGTTGCCTTTTTGTTTTGTTGACTATTTCCTTTGCTTGCAGAAGTTTTTGATCTTGATGCAATCCCAAAAGCTCATTTTCACTTTTGTTTCTTTTGCCTTTGGAGACATGTCTTGAAAGATGTTGCTATGGTTGATGTCAAAGAGGTTACTGTCTATGTTCTCCTCTAGGATTCTGATGAATTACTGCCTCACACTGAGGTCTTTAATCCATTTCGAGTTTATCTTTGTGTATGATGTAAGAGAATGGTCGAATTTCATTCTTTTACACATAGCTGTCCAACTTTCCCAACACCATTTATTGAAGAAACTGTTTTTTTTTCCACTGGATATTTTTCCTGCTTTGTCTAAGACTAATTGACCACAGAGTTGAGGGTCCATATGTAGTCTCTCTACTCTGTTCCACTAGTTTATATGTCTTTTTTTTTGCCAGTACCATGCTGTCTTGGTGATCACAGCTTTGTAGTAAAGCTTGAAATCAGGCAACGTGATGCCCCCAGTTTTGTTTTTGTTTTCAACATTTCCTTAGCTATTCAGGTCTTTTCTGGTTTCAGACAAGTTTAAGGATTGTTTCTTCACTACTTTGAAAAATGGCGGTGGAATTTTAATTGATAGTACTGAAAATATAGACTGTTTTGGACAGTATGGACATTTTAACAATGTTTATTCTTCTGATCTCATGCACAAGACGAGAAATAATTAAGATTAGAGCAGAGCACAATGAGTTATAAATTAGAGGTACAGTAGAACACATCGACAAATCTAGGAGCTGGTTCTTTGAAAGAATTAATAAGATCAATAAACCACTGGCCAAACTAATCCAAAAGAAAAGAGAGAGGGCCCAAATTAATAAAATTATGAATGAAAGGGGAGAGATCATGACTAACACCAAGGAAATAGAAACAGTCTCAGAAATTGTTATCAACAGTTATATCCAATAAGTTAAGCAACCAAGAAGAAATGCATGCATTCCTGAAAACCTATCAACTTCCAAGAGTGAAACAGGAAGAAATTGACAGTCTTAAATATTTTTTGATTGTAGACTTTACTTTATTCTTCCAAATCATACCTTTATATTTCTTAATATGGCATATATTAAGGTATGATACATATATTCATACCTTTATATTTCTTAAATATTTTGAAACATTTTTCTATATTAATTTGTTCTGTATTACTCACTTTGTTTTATGTGACAGAATACCCATATATTTCACTACATAAAATACACATGAAATGATGAATATTCAGCCATAGGAATTCAGCAAAATAAATAATAAAGCTATTTTTTTCCCAGAAAAATCTTAACAGATACATTCACAAATTCAGAACTAATTAAAAACTATATAAAGTTTTCCATCTTTATATTTCAAACAATATGAAATCACAGTTATTTATCTATGGTAAACTGTAAAAACTGTAAGGCAGTATTAACTATTAAGGAATGGAATTACATTCATATTAAATAAATATGAAAAGTTTGGGGGCACCTGGGTGGCTCAGTGGGTTAAGCCGCTGCCTTTAGTTCAGGTCATGATCTCAGGGTCCTGGGATCAAGTCCCACATCAGGCTCTCTGCTCGGCAGGGAGCCTGCTTCCCTCTCTCTCTCTGCCTGCCTCTCCATCTACTTGTGATTTCTCTCTGTCAAATAAATAAATAAAATCTTTAAAAAAAAAAGTTTGAAAACTGTATTTCACCTAGCCTCAATCACATTTTGATAGAGGGATGCATCTCTTTAATATTTAAGACATTAAAAATATTGGTATTAAAGAACAAACAAAATTTTTTAAACATTGTATTTCCTAACACTACAATGGTAAAGTAACAGAAGTCACAATTTACATAACTAAATTCTTTAAGAGAAAAAATTATTCCTTCAAAAAACATTCTTCAAAGAGCCTAGTGAATATACTTATACACTTGCAGTGCTATAGCATTAATGGTAATTAATATAATAAAAGTCATATTGTTTGAACAATATGTGTGCTATTTTTGAGATGCATTTATAAAAGAAATTTGAAGATGTATTATAGGACCAGTAGAGAGAGAGTCATGTAAGGAATTTCTTCTCTAACTTCCATATGTCTTATAAATTTTCCCTTTAGTTCCAGGAAAGTTTAATTAAGATATTTAGTCACGTATTAAACCTTAAATTTAGAAACTAAGTAAGTGACTGAAGATTTTCCTAGCTGCATTATCTCACTATCATCAATGGTCTCTCATTAAAGACCAAAAGGAATACAGCTGCAGTTGTAATAGTGAACTACCCACACACTAGAATAACTGTCCAGCATCCTAATTAGAGGGTATTTGAATAAACTTACTCTAAGTTTTGGACTTATTTTCTGTGATTTTCGGGAGCATTTAGGAAGCAGGTATTTGTTCTTTGATTGGATTGGTTTTACTATCAGGAAGTGGGGGTAATTCCGTGATCGTGATTAAATCACGGAAAGGGAAACTAAAACTGTAATTAGCAGAGACAAGAGTCACTCATTCTAGTCAGAATAGGGAGAAGCTTGGTTATTTTTATGGTGTGGACAATGCTCATTGTCTGTGTTCAGACAGGCATAGAACCTGGTCTTGTTTTTATCTTGAACCATTATGTTCAGAGTAACTTTACAGATGTTGATATTCTGTGAAATTGTTCATGTGCAACAGAAGAACACTGAGCCTACCTGTCATATCTCAGATATCAAGGGCTACTTTTCTATTTCTCACTAATCTGTGAAAGATTTCTCTTAATTTATATATCTCTATCTATTGTCAGTCTCTTGTTTTCACTTTTAATCTTATTGTTTTCTCTTTCAGCATTTACAGGGATTTTAAAAATACATTCTGATCATTACCATTTCTCTTATAATCCTTCAATGGCACCTCTCTGCCTTCAGAATGTGGTCCAACCTCTTTAACGAGGATTAGAAATGTCCTCAGTGCCTTTGTGCAGCGTTTGAGAGGTTTTACTATATCACCATGATCTAGCCAACATTTTGATATAGAAAACTGTCATTTACTCATTTTTATGAAAAGGGTGAAGCAAATAAATATATTCTTAAGCTTCTCTTTCTGCATGCACACACATTATCATCCCATCTTCTTCCAACTGTTATATAATTATTTTTTTTTCTTCTAAGGTAACATTCTTTCTTTTAACCTAGAGAATTAGCTCATTATTTACAATGGATTAGAATACTTCACTGCTGTTACTCCTGTTCTATTGTCTCATCCCTCCTCAAAACTGGATATTCTGACTCATCATTCATAGCTTAGCTTAGAAGTTATCCCCATTTATTTGTGGAATGAGATAACATAACAGATCTCTTTCTTCTATTAATTTGGAAGCTCATTGAGAGTCCATGACATTTATGCCTTTGTATTTTTAATATCCAGAACTTCATTTGGTCTGTAGGAGGTGTGGTTAATAAAGTTACTATCATATTAGTAACAATTTATAATAACATTTTTAAAATTTTTTTGAAGATTTATTTTTATTTATTTGCCAGAGACAGGAGGATAGCACAAGCACAAGCGCGGTGAAGTAAGCAGAGGGAGAAGAAGGATCCCTGCTGAACAAGAAGTCAGATGAAGGACTTCATCTCAGGACCCTGGGATCACAACCTGAGCTGAAGGAAGATATTTAATAGCTACCCAGGCATGCCTGGAGTCTTTTAAACTGAAATTATTTTCACCTTTTTTCCAACCTATGGTTATTAACATATATCATGGAGGGATGTACAATAATTATACTTTTTAATTCTTGATTTAACCTACCTGTTCAATGTAACATTGAAATAGAGGAAAATTAATGTATCCAAGTATGTTCTGTCCTTGCACTCATTAACCATCATCAATCACTGATATTTTCTGAGTTAATAATAATCAGGGATCAAGGCTATTTTATTTTGGTTCACATTAGCTTCCTTTTCTTTTGAAATATAAACACATAAACCTGCATCCTAAAAAAAAAAAAAAAAAAAAAAAAAAAAAAAAGGAAATTTTCAACAACAAATTAAGTCAACCCCACACAAAAGAAGTAAAATAATCAAGATTAGAGCAGAGATCAACGAGATAGAAACTAGACATACAGTAGAAGACATCAACAAAACTAGAAGCTGTTTTTTTTTTCTTTTGAAAGAATCAATAATATCAAAAACCACGGGCCAAACTAATCCAAAAGAAAAGAAAGAGGACCTAAATTAATAAAATTATGAGTGAAAATGGAGAGAACACAACTGACACCAAAGAAATAGAAATAAGCATCAGATATTATTATCAACAGTTATATGCCAATAAGTTAAGCAACCTAGATGAAATGGATGCATTCCTGGAAGCCTATAAACTTCCAAAACTGAATTAGGAAGAAATTGACACCCTGAATAGACAAATATCTAGTAATGAGATTGAAACAGTGATCAAAATCCTCTCAAAAAACAAGAGCCCAGGACCTGAAGGATTCCCTGGAGAATTCTACCAAACATTCAAAGAAGAAATAATACCTATTCTCCTGAAGCTGTTTCAAAAAATGGAAACAGAAGGAAAACTTCTAGACTTTCTATGAAGCCAACATTACCCCAATCATCAAACCAGGCAAAGACTCCACCAAAAAGGAGAATTTCTGACCAATATCCCTGATGAATATGGATGCCAAGAATATCAACAAGGTCCTGGATAATAGGATCCAACAGTACATTAAAAAGATTACCCACCATGACCAGGTGGGATTTATCTATGGGATGCAAGGGTGGTTCAACATTCTCAAATCAATAAATGTTATAGAACAAATCAATGAGAAGAGAGAAGAACCACATGATCCTCTCAATTGATGCAGAAAAAGCATTTGACAAGACACAGTTTCTGTTCCTGATTAAAATGATTCAAAGTATAGGGAAAGAGGGAACATACCTCAACTCCATAAAATCTATCTATGAAAAACCTACAATGAATATCATTCTCAATGGGGAAAAGCTGACAGCCTTCCCTTTGAGATCAGGAACATGACAAGGATGCCCACTCTCACCACTCTTGTTCCACAAAGTACTAGAAACAGCAATCAGAAAACAAAAAGAAATAAAGGTATTCAAATTGGCAATGAAGAAGTCAAACTCTCTCTCTTCACAGATGCCATGATAGTTTATATGGAAAACCCCAAAGACTCCACTGCCAAACTACTAGAACTCATACAGCAACTCAGTAATGTGGCAGAATACAAAATCAATGGACAGAAATTAGTTGCTTTCTTATATACTAACAATGAAAATATAGAAAGGGGAATTAGAGAATCAATTCCATTTACTATAGCACCAAGAACCATAAGATACTTGGAAATAAACTTAACTGAAGAGATAAAGGACTTGTACTCCATGAACTACAGAACACTCATGAAAGATATTGAAGAAGACACAAAAAGATGGAAAAATAATCTATGTTCTTGGATCAGAAGTATAAGCATTGTTAAAATGTCTATACTGCCTAAAGCCATCTATACTTTCAATGCCATCCCGATGAAAATCAAAAGCACTGGCATTTTTCAAAGAGCTGGAACAAACAATCCTAAAATCTGTATGGAACCAGAAGAGACCCTGCATTGTTATGGAAATGTTGAAAATGAAAAACAAAACTTGGAGAATCACATTGCCTGACTTCAAGCTTTACTACAAAGCAGTGATCACCAAGACAGCATGGTGCTGTCACAAAAACAGACACATAGAACAGTGGAACAGAGAGCCTGCATATGTACCCTCAAATCTATGGTCAAATAATCTTCGACAAAGCAGGAAAAAATATACAGTGAAAAAAAGACAGTCTCTTCAATAAATGATGCTGGGATAATGGATAGCTATGTGTAAAAGAATGAAATTTGACCATTCTCTTACATCATACACAAATATAAACTTACATTGGATGAAAGAGGCAGGAATCCACCTGTATCCTAGAGAAGAACATAGGTAGTAACCTCTTCAGCATTAGCACAACAACTTCTTTCAAGACATGTTTCCAAAGGCAAAGGAAACAAAAGCAAAAATAAACTTTTGGGATTTCATCAAAATCAAAAGCTTCTGCACAGCAAAGGAAACAGTCAACAAAACAAAGAGGCAACCTACAGAATGGGAGAAGATATTCACAAATGACAGTACAGACAAAAGGCTGATACCCAAGATCTATAAAGAACTCAAACTCAACACACACAAAACAGATACTCATGTCAAAGAATGGGCAGAAGAAATGAAGAGACACTTCTCCAAAGAAGACATACAAATGACTAACAGACACATGGAAAAATATTCATCATCATTAGCCATCAGGGACATTCAAAGCAAAACCACATGAAGATAACACCTTACACAGTTAGAATGGCCAAAATAAACAAGACAGGAAACAACATGTGTTGGAGAGGATCAACCATTTAACTTAAAGCACACCACAGACTCTAGCAATTCCTTCTGAAGTTTGAAAACTTGGAAAGTCTGGGAAGGAGAGATTATGATATATATCCTTTGATAATGTTACCATAATTATCTTCCTGTTTCAGATCAGACTTAGCAAACTATTTGTCCTTCTCATTCAGTTTCTTTTGTGAAATGAGGTGTTGGACTAGATGATATTTACAAACATTTGTGTCTCCAACATTCTATAATACAATATTTACAATACCTTTCCCTCAACATTCCATACTTGGATTTAAATAATTTATGGAAGTTAATTTATTGATTGATTTTTACTGTAGTTTTGGTTTCCTCTTGTGACTATCTTCAGACTTGGAATCCTCTTTGCTGTATTGGGTTTTCCCAGTCCTGCTTTGAATGAACAATTGAGTAAGAACCTACTTAAAAACTAAAGGAATTGGATGTGCAATGTGGAATCTCAATATCCTAGGAAAAAAAGAGAAGTCCTTAGCAGGAGAATCAAAAAGGAACAAAAAAGTGCAAAAAATTGTGAATACAGTCCCAGGGAGAGGAATCAAAGTGGCTCACACAAAGGCACAGCGCTGACCACATTAATCAACTGGAAAAGGTTCAGAGAAAAGACTTCACAATTCTCATAATAAAGGTAGAAAAAGTTCAGAAAAGGCTTTAAGAAAATACTCTGAGGTTGGTTGATCTCCCAGAGGGCCTAAGACAGCTAAATGTGGAAGTGTTCATAAAACAAAGAGATAAAAGAAAACACAGTCTGAAAGATGTTTCTACTGCACACCGACCGAACTTACCACCTCAGAAATATTGTTGGGCCATTGATTTTAAATAGCTAAATAGAGGGAAAAGGACATTATGTTAAGCTTAGTCTCCTAGAGAAAACAAGCTACTGAGGCTGAGGAAAACTCTTACAGCTACACCAAGATTTATTTTATACTAAAGACTATATGGTAATACTTTATAAAATTTTAAAATTTATATGATCCTTTCAAAATTCCAAATACTAAGAAGTTCTTTGTAAACTGCTCCTTTCTGAAGCCTAACAATGCTTTGAAATTCATAGAACCTAAAAAAAAAAAAAAGGGGGAAAGCAAAACAAAAAAAAAACAAAAACAAAAACAAAAAAAACGGATTTGGCAATGCTAAAGGAACAAAAGATAAAACATGACTGGATGATCCATTTATTTAAACAACCCACACTGGGAATCAGCAGAGAATGTATAAACACAAACCTATTTTAATGGTAAAGACAGATATTCAGAGATAAGAAAAGATCTGGTAAAATTCAAGCGAATGTTAATTCTGTCTCAACTTTAAAAAGTACACAAAATGTCCCTTTTCTAATTTTACAGAGTTTCCATTGTTTAAAGAGTTGAAAAAGATTTACACTTGGGATCAAAACAGTATTTTATCATCTAATGGGACAGAGGGAGGAGGAATGAGGAGAGAAAGAAGGGGAGGGAGAGAGAGAAAGAGAGATAGAGGGATTATCTGAGATGAATATAGGTATTCTTTGATGAGCAGAACATAATGTGGCAGATCCCTGATAAATGAAAATCTGTATTTCAGAAGGAATATTTATAGTTTAAAATTTAAAAAGTATTCTTATAGTTTACCAAAGTCATCCTACAGGCATATTTTAATGCTTTAAGAGAAGCCAATTTAAGTCTCCAATTTATTCACTTCATAAATAACATTCATGCATATTCATTAAAATTTAAGGTACTATGTTTTTCAGCAAGAGTTAATATCTATTTTGCAATGGAACCTTCAGTTTAGGTGCTAAGTTCTAACTTGTAAACCTTAAGAAAGCACTTCAATTTTCCATAATAAATAAATAATACAAAGATAAATGTTAAATAGCATTGAGTTCACCTTTTGTATAGGATATGCTAGACTAAAATGGACTCAATCTTGATACATGACCTTAATTATAAACAGTTTGAACAGTCTTTAGATTTGAAAAAAGTTAAAATTACAGACATTTATTTGCATTGTAATGGATGAAAAACAGAATTAACTCATTGAGCTACAGCTAAGTTGTCTTCAGAGAAAATGGCAATAAGAATTACAAAATGAATAATAAATTGGCCTAAAGCTTTCACTTCACGTGAATAGTTAGCTATGAGGCGTCATGAAGATGCCAAGAAATTCTCAAAATCCAATTCATTTTCATTGAAAGAAATGATACATTATTAGGCACTTTCTAGAAGGCCATAAAAGGATAGTTATCTAAACAAACAACAAAAAAAGGGTATTACAATGTCTAAACTGAAAAAAATCAGCAATGTTTTAATTGAACTTGTACTTATTGTTTTAATTTGTTAAATAGGATCATATGTGTCTACAGTTATATACTTCATGAATATGTTTTGTTTTGTTCAGTTTTGTTTTAAGCTTGAAACACAGGCTGGTAGATCAAGAACAAAAATAGGATTAAAGAAAGGATTTATTCTTGAGCCTTATATCTTTTCTTGAATCACATCACAATTCCTAAAAGGAGTAATTGTTAATACAGCAAAGTAAAGCATGCTTCTTTTGCTGTTGTTTATTAAATCATTTTCTGGTTTCATTTATAAAGTACCAATTTCTTTTGCATAATTCCTTTGCCAATAATTATATGATAACCAAGGCTAAATTTCTTGTCAAACTTAATATTTAGCTGTACAAATAAACAAATTGTATCTTGCCTAAATCATTTGACTTAAGGAACTACTGTTTGGATTATGATGTTCCCAGTTAATGTAATACATATAATAAACCAAATATAGAATTAAATAATGATAATTTCAGTATCTTTTTATACAGCAAGAGAGTTAGATTGCCTTATTTAAAGATTCCAGAGAATTACCTCAGAGCAAACACAGCTATGTTCTCCATAAACTAATTGCCTAGTCCTTATTTGTTTTGAATATATTTTATATAGGTAATACTATACAACCATTCTTTATTATTCAATTATCAACATTCTATATAGAGTAGTTTTTAAAATTTCTCTGTTAAATTGCATGGAATTAATCTGTGCATGTTTTTCAACTTCAATAAAGATCATTTTCTTTGTCTATCAAATACTTCAGTTAACCTTATATATAGTTATTATTTATAAGGCAACTGTGAACATTTAACCCAGATTCTAATGCAAAAACAATTTTACAAGAGATGGAAGTTTCTGTAATTTCCCCTTGGGATTATACTCACAGAAATACTGGAAACGAAGGGGTCGAGAGGAATTAAATCACATAGTAAAACAGGAAGATATCTTGTGATGACTAAGTTCAAGGAATGGTGGTGTCCGTACCTTTGCACGCACATACACACACAGCTCTCTCCTTTTCCCACATCCTCCCCTCTCCTCTTCCTCTCTCTCCTCTTTCCTGCTCTAGTCTCCTCCATCTTGTCAACTTTCTTTCCTAATCCATCCATCCATCACACATTTATGAATATATGTCTGTTTGTATCCATCCATCCAACCTTCATCTATCCGTCTAATCAACAGATATATTTGAAAATCGTTATTATAGTAAAACACCACCCAAATTTTTGGTTAATAAACATAAGTTGGAAATTTACTTAAATATAAGGCTTGACCCTGGAGGCCATCAATGCCATGCATCAATTAGTGTTTATCTATACAGATCATGACATTTTTACGACAGAAACTGTTTAATTAAAATAGACACATGCCCAAAACCATTGATATACCTAAATAAATTAACAATTATTCTAATAAGAAATATCTTGTCAGTGTTTTCTATGCTCGTATCTTATTTTTTTATAATGTGCTTTTATCAAGAACAATCACATCAAAAAAGTTAATAAACTGCCATTTACATTTCTCTTGAATTTCTTTTAATTCATAATTATTCCTACCTATATATTGATTACTTCAAAAGGTTTTTTTTTTTAAAGAAATTAGACAATTTATCCTGTTGAGTTGTGATTTTACTAAATCTCTCCATGCAGTGTCATTCAATATATTGCTATGTATCCTATATTTTCTTTAAATTGGATGCTAATTCTAGAGTCTTGATTTTATTTTGATTTTTTGGCCTTTTTTGTTTTTTCCAAGATTACTTCATAGGTGATGTAGTTAGGAAGCACATACATGGCGATTGTTATTTTTCCTACTGCATCACAAAATAATGAACTTAGCTACCAATATCTGTTATTTCAATATGGATAGCAAAATGTTGAAATTCTATCTTCCTATCTTTATGTTTAGCTGGATACTACAAAGAAAATTTTTCCTTAAAAATTATTTGCTTAAAGAAAGAGTCAACAAAACAAAGAGGGAACCCTCGGAGTAAGAGAAGATATTTTCAAATGATATTACAGACAAAGTGCGGATATCCAAGATCTATAAAGAACTTTTAAAATTTAACACCCAAAAAACAGATAATCATGTCAAAAAAAGGGTCAGAAAACATGAACATACACTTCTCCAAAGAAGACATAAATGGCTAAAAGACACATGAAAAAATGTTCATCATCATTAGCCATCAGGGAAATTCAAATCAAAACCACATAGAGATACCACTTTATACCAGTTAGAATGGCCAAAATTAATAAGACAGGAAACAACAAGTGTTGGAGAGGATGTGGAGAAAGAGGAACCCTCTGACACTGTTGGTGGGAATGCCAGTTGATGTAGCCACTTTGGAAAACAGTGTGGAGATTCCTTAAGAAATTAAAAATAGAGCTACCCTATGACCCTGCAATTGCACTACTGGTTGTTTACCTCAAAGGTACAGATGTAGTGAAAAGAAGGGCAATGTTTATAGCAACAATGTCCACAATCACCAAACTTTGAAAAGAGTCAAGATGCCCTTCAACAGATGAATGAATGCCCTTCAACAAACAAATGAATGAATCAACAAAGAAGATATGATCCATATATACAATAGAATACTACACAGCCATCAGTAAGTATGAATCCCCAACTTTTGTATCAACATGGATGGGATTGGAGGAGGTTATGTTGAATGAAATAAGTCAAGCAGAGAAAGTCAATTATCATATGGTTTCACTTACTTGTGGAGCATAAGGAATGACATGGAGGACATTAGGAGAAGAAAAGGAAAAGTGAATTGGGGGAAATTGGAGGGGGGTGACAAAGTATGAGAGACTATGGACTCTGAGAAATAAACTGAAGGTTTTGGAGGGGAAGAGTGTAGGGGGATGGGTGAGCCTGGTGGTGGGTATTAAGGAGGGCATATATTGCATGGAACATTGGGTGTAGTGCATAAACAATGAATCTTGGAACACTGAAAAAAAAAAAAATTAAGATGTTAATTTTCTTTTTCTTTTTTCTTTTTTTTTTTTTTTTAATCTTAATCTGAGGCAGAGCTTGTACCAGGAAGACAAATTAAAAGCTTATTTCTCTTCATTTGCCAGAGTTCAGAATATGGAGCCATTTTCTAGAATCATTCAAGATGACCTCTGTGTTATTATCATACATTTTTAAGTAACACAGTATCTTGGATTCACATGTATTTAGTATGAAAGTTTCTTCTTCTAATGATTACATGTATTGATGATCAAAAGTGTCCCATAATTGGCCACTGTGAGAAAATACATGATAGCTATTATGTCTTCTTGACATGACCTATTCTTTTTGGCAGTTTCCTTCTATTCTAGTATGACAAAACATTTCTGTATTTTTTGTCACACAAACAGAATTAGCTATTTCTACATGGAATCCTCATTCATATTAGTGGGAATGACATTAAGAGCCTAGGATCTGTGTATAGTGATATTCATTGCTATTAAGTCATTGTTTCCATTCCTTTTCAGGGAAGAGAGCTAAAAACATACAAACATCAACAGGAGTCATAAGTTCATTTTGACATTCCTAGATCATATATACTATAACTTTTGATTTTTACTTAACTTTTCTGATTTTATATTTATGTGCTTTTTATACTTAAAAACTTGGTTCATAACCACATTCTCATAATTAATCATTTGCTTTACACGGAATTTTTTGCATGTATGCCACTTTCAGAATAAAAACACTAATATGATTATCAATAATATGATTAGTGAGAATAGTTCATTTATTACACCTTCTTTTTCTCTTTAAGACATGCCCCATCAAATTACAATATTTTAAAATATATTTACTCTATTTGTGCTATGCAACCAGGCTGATATAGTTAAGTTCATGTTTTATTTTACTTCAGCTTTTCATTAAATTTTTAAATTTAAATCCAATTTAATTAACATATACTATATTATTAGTTACAGAGGTATAATTTAGTGATTCATCAGTTGCATATAACATCCAGTCTCACTACATCAAGCGCCCTCCTTAATGCCCATCACCTAGGTACTCCATCCCCCCTCCAGCAAACCTCTGCTTGTTCCCTATGATTGAGTCTGTTATGGTTTGTCTCCCTCTCTGATTTTATTTTTCCCTTCTTTCCTCTATGTTCATCTATTTTTGTTTCTTAAATTCCACATTCATGAAGTCATATGATATTTGTCTTTCTCTGACTGATTTTACTTAACATAATATCCTCTAGTTCCTTCGACATTGTTGCAAATGGTGAGATTTCATTCTTTCTGATCACTGAGTAATATTCCACAATGTAGGCATGTGTGTATGTTTGTTTGTATACCACATTGATGGACATGTGGGCTCCTTCATATGTTGGCTATTGTGGACATTGTTGCTGTAAACACTGAGTTGCATGTGCCCCCTTGAAGCACTATGTGGTTCAATTTCTGGGTCACGGGGTAGTTCTATTTTTAATGTTTTAAGGAACCTGTTTTCCAGAATGGCTACAATAGGTTGCATTCTTACCTACAGTGTGAGAGGGTCCCCCTTTCTCCCCAGCCTTGTCAACATCTGTTGTTTCCTGAGTTGTTAATTTTAGCCATTCTGACAGATGTGATGTGGTATCTCACTGTGGTTTTGATTTGGATTTCCCTGATTCTGTGTGATGTTGGGCACTTAATTAATTGGATTCATATGTCTCTTGGGCATCTGTATGTCTTCTTCTTTTTCTTTTTTAATTTTTTTAATTTTTTCAATTTATTTATTTTCAGAATAGAAATGTCCAGTCATGTCACCTGCCCATTTCTTGACTGGATTTTGGGTTTTTTGGATGTTGAGTTTGGAAGTTCTTTCTGGATTTTGGAAACTAGCTCTTTATCTGAAAAGACATTTGCAGATATTTCCTCCCATTCTGTAGGCTGCCTTTTAGTTTCATTGACTGTTTCCTTTGCTGAGCAAAAGCTTCCTTTTTTTTTCTTTTTCTTTCTTTTTTTTTTTTCCCCCCTCTTGATAAAGTCCCAATAGTTCATTTTTGCCTGTTTCTCTTGCCCCTGGAGATGTGTCTAGCAAGAATTTGCATAGCCATGGTCAAAGATGTTGCTGCCTGTGTTCTCCTCTAGAATTTTGATGGATTCCTTCCTCACATTTAGATGTTTCATCGATTTTGAGTTTATTTTTGTGTATGATGTAAGAAAGTGGTTTTGTTTCATTCTTCCACATGTGGCTGTCCAATTTTCCCAACAACATTTGTTGAAGAGACTGTCTTTTATCTATTGGCTATTCTTTCCTGCTTTGTCAAATATTAGTTCACCATATAGTTGTGTGTCCATTTCTGGTTTCTCTGTTCTGTTCCATTGATCTGTGTCTGTTTTTGTGCCAAAACAAAACACTGTCTTGATGATTACAACTTTGTAATATAGTTTGATGCCTCTGGCTTTGGTTTTCTTTTTTGACATTCCTTTGTTTTTTGGGGGTCTTTCTGCATCCATACAAATTTTCAGATTGTTTGTTCCAGTTTTGTGAAAAACGTTGATGGTATTTTGATAGGGATTGCATTGTGTATGTAGATTGCTTTGGTTAGCACAGACGTTTTAACAATATTTGTTCTTCTAATCTATGAGCATGGGATGTTTTTCCATTTCTTTTTGTCTTCCTCAATTTCTTTCATAAGAAAATAGTTACATAGTTTTCAGAGTACAGGTCCTTTACCTCTTTGGTTGGGTTTATTTGTAGATACCCTACTGTTTTAGTATAGTTGTAAATAGGATCAATTCCTTGTTCTTTCTTCTGTCTCATTGTGATATAGAAATGCATTTTGATAATGTATAGAAATGTAACTGACTTCTGTGCATTGATTTTGTATCCTGTGACTTTGCTTAATTCCTGTATCAATTTTAGCAAGTTTTGGGTCATTTGGGTTTTTTATGTACAGTATCATGACATCTGTGAAGAGTGAGTTTGACTTCTTTCTTGTCATTTTGGATGATTTTAATTTCTTTTGTTGTAAGAGGCTAGGACTTCCAGTACTATGTTGAACAACAGTGGTGAGAGTGGATATCCCTGTTGTATTCCTGACCTTTATTTAACTCTAGGATTTGATCTTTTAAATAATTTGGTTTTAAATTATGGAAAATATTTATATATCCAAAGCTAACTATACAAAAACAGGGAAATGAGACCTTTCTTTATGCAGTTCTTACCCTATCTGTACATACACATTCATAGCCATTCCATTTTATTTTTTTGGTTTATGTTTCTGTATTTGTTTTTAATATAAAGTATACACACACATATGCATGATTGTGTCATCCACCCTTCTTTAGATAAAGTGGAAGCATACTTTTACAATATTTTTATTTAATAATACATCCAGAAAGCTATTAATATCATTGTCTATGGTAAGTACCATAGTATTATGTTGGGTGCATATATTAAAATTTATTCAATTAATCCCTTATTGAAGGATATCTAAATTTGATGCATTCATTCACTATTGGCTTAAATTGTTTCTTCTTCTAGCTTTATTCATTATATTCATTATTCGTTTCTTTTTTGTTTTTACATTTTTAATAAAAATCTGTTTATTGTAAATTTTCTCTTTTAAACTTATTATCCTATAAATCCCATTTACATTGTTTTCATTATTTTTGAAGTATTCTGAAAATTTAGCCTGCACTTTTCCAAAGACCCAACAGTTGATTAATAACATCTTTGAAATTTCAATTTGAATTTGAAAAATGAAAATATGAATTGTTATGGATTTCTAATATTACTGAATTATGGTCAGAATGATCTGTCTAGTATTTCTTTAATTCGTTTTTTTTTATTTATTCCAGAGACATGAAATCCCCAATGCACTGCAAGCAGTATCTTAAATAAAATAAATTCCAGCATTAATTCATTGAAATAATTGAAATAATTTTCTTGAATTGTTCTGAGAGTGTCTATGCAAATAATTCAACCTTTCAAGAACATTGTTCAACATCTGTATAGACAAAAGATGACTGCTTGTATTATATATACCATATTCCTTGCTTTACAAGTTTTCTTAAATGATAAGCCTAAGAGTATTTCTATCACTTAATAGTGATATATATAATAGTGACATAATATATATAAATATAAATATATATATATATAATAGTGACATAATAACATACATGTATGTTATGTATCCGACACTTTTTTTGCCTTAATTCTAAAAAAATAAAAAGTATTTTTATATTTTGTCATTGAGTTACCTTAGGTTCACTAATTTTTTTAGTAAAGCGTTAGTATTTTTATATATTGCGTATGTTGCATCTATTCTTTGAAATTTCAAGAATCATTGACATTTTATTTTTTATATCACAGGAAACTTTACAGTGTACCATAATCTTGAGTTAGATTTATTTGACTAATTATTTAACTACTATAAAATCCACTATAAAATTTCATATAAGCCTATGAAACTCCACACTGATCATTTTATCAAAAATATAAACCTATACATGAAAGTATAAATACATGTATACATACTTCTATATACTTAAAATTTGGGACTGTCTTTATCATATTGTATAAGAAAGTAATCCATCATTTAATACATTTCTATGCATGTGGAAAGTAGGAGAAGGTTTTTTTTCTTGATATTTAGTTCAAGAGAACAGTGTTGTGTTTGTTTAGCACCTGCTGTGCTGCCACATACCAATCCATGTTCTCCTCACTTTTTATTTGTACAAACAGCAAACAGAAGGGACATAGAGTAGGATTATTTTATTTGAATTATAATTTCCTTATTACTAAATATCACTAAAAGTCATTATGAAAACCTACTTATCTTTCAAGTTTTAGTTCATCTCCCACTTTCTTAGTGGAGCATTCCTTACAGAGCTTCATTTCTCAGAAATGCAATGCTTTTAAGAATCAGTAAGCCCTTCAAATGTGTCAGTCCTTAAGTATCTTTTTTGGTTGTTTAACTCTAAAATGTTGATTGCTTGATGGTTTTGTATCTGAATCTGTTCTTTTTGCTTGGTATTTTGGAGAATTTATCTAAAGTATTTCTTGAGTAGTTCATATATAATTTCCCCCCCAGTTGCATTTGAGATATAATTGACATACAATGTGATATACAACCTGTTGATTTTATACCCTTGTATATTGCAAAATGATTATTACCTTACCTTCAGGTCCATCTTATCACATACTTATCATTTCTTTCTGTGGCAAGAACTTTTTGTTTTGTTTTGTTTTTAAGATTTTATTTATTTGAGAGAGAGCATGAGAGTGGGGGCAAAGGGAGAAGCAGACTCCCTGCTGAGCAGGAAACCTGATGCAGGGCTTGATCCCAGGATTCTGGGATTATGACTGAAACTGAAGGAAGATGCTTAATGCCTAAATCACCCAAGTGCCCTGTGGTAAGAACATTTAAGGTCTACTCTCTTAGCAAATTTCAAGTATATAATCTAGTAACCTTAACCATAATCACCATACTATGCATTAGATCTCCAGAATTTGTTCTTTTATAACTGGAAGTTTGTACCCTTTAACCAATATCTCCCCATTTCTTTAACCATGTTCCCCTAGCCGCTGATAACCACCATTCTATTCTATGAGTTTAGGGTTTTTTGGTTTTTTTTTTTTTTTGGAAGATTCTACACAGATTCTACAAATATTACACTATAATATAATATTTGTCTTTCTATGTTTGATTTATTTTATTTAGCATAATATTCTCAAATTCCAACCATGTTCTTGCAAATTGTAGAATTTCCTTCTTTTTCATGGCTGAATACATGCACTTATTTATAAGAAAGATACATACATCTGATAGTTACCCTTTGATAAATGTGGGCACACTGAATGCTTTGAAAAGGAAAGGGAATTAATAATTGGTTGTGATGAAATCTTTCATTCTATTGTTGGTGATTATTAGATTAATTATCATGAGAAGTTAAAAACTTTCTAGAAACCTGAGGCAGCCCAAGGGTATCTCTTCACGGAAGTCCTATAGCAAATAACTAAATTAATTTCATTTGAATATATTCATTCAACTTTTGTATGACCAATTCTTACTAGGAATTAGAAGGTATCAATAAACAGATATTGTTTAAAAGAAGATTAAGAAATATTTTTAAAAATCTCAATAAATACTATAGCATGCATCTATATAGAAAAGGCAATTCATCTCATCTGGAGAAAAATCAAGTCAAGATTCAAGTCAAGAGCTAATCCCGATTAAAACACAATTTATTAATGGTTTTGACTTTTAATAATTGTTCTAAAAATATTTTTGACAGTTGAAAAAATATTGAGGGTCTCTCATAAATATCTTGCATAACTTTACTTAGGAAGTATAGTTAGTTTTTACATGATACTAATGATCTTTGTTAGCAATGTTTTTAATGACAGAATAGTAACAAAAATGAGGAGTAATGTAATTATTTCTTTTTAGCTTGATATTCTAATTATTTTTAATTTTCCACTATTAGAAATAATACTACAATTTGTATGTCTATGTATAAACTCTTCTGTATTTCCCATTTCTTTGTGATAATGTTCCACAATAGGATTAGGAGTATAACCAAAATTTTAAAATTAGCAGGATAAAGGATATAACACATTGAGGGGTTCTATGCATTTTGCTAAAGTGATTTATTTCCTAGTAACTGTTAACCAACTTATAATCCCACCATCCAATTATTTGCAGTCTTACCAATTTTCACTTAAAATAATATTGTCTAGTTTATAGAATGAAAAAAGTATGTAATTAAGACAAAATAGAATATTAATTGATAGAGGCAAAATTTTAGCACAAAAATGTGTTAACCCATCAACAAAGATAAAGAAGGATGACTTAATATAGGAATGAAGAATTAGTAACTGCTATCTGTGTAGGGTTAAGAAAATTAATGCATAAATAACATTCTAACTTTCAAAGAAAAATTACAGTCAACTGAATGTTTTTATAAGTCACTTACATCCAATCTAGAAAGCAATATGTCCTGCAAGTTTAAAATAGATACATGATCACTGGGAAGGAGACAGCACTTCAAACTTAGACAATGGAAGGTGTTGGAGAAAAGATGAAACTTGACAAGACTTAAAAATATCATAGGATTTTCACTGTAAACATTAAAGATGGAGAATATATGACTTAAAAAAAACAGTAAATTGTAACAGACACCAAATGTTTAGTTTAGAGAGGCATTTCAATGTAGAGTTAATGACATAGATTCTGGAGAGAAATGCTGTCTTCAAATGCTGCTCAGCTAACTTCTATCTCTGTTAGATAGAAACTTCCTGTGGTGCTTCCTGGGTATAATCTGAAACATCTCCAT
Organism: Mustela nivalis; assembly: GCF_964662115.1. Classification (NCBI taxonomy): domain Eukaryota; kingdom Metazoa; phylum Chordata; class Mammalia; order Carnivora; family Mustelidae; genus Mustela; species Mustela nivalis. The sequence continues at coordinate 35,938,403 of NC_139020.1, forward strand.
ACTTGGAGGGCAGAGTCAGACCACAGGCAGCAGGCTTAATAAGCAAGGGAACTTACTTATGAGGCTTAAGTCAGGTGGCCATATGACCAGTAGATCTCCACACCAGAAACTTCATATAGAAACATTATAAACACATATAAACATTCATATAGAAGCCTTAACTCCATTCAGTCATATACCCTTCTAGAGAGTTTCAACACTACATTTCTGTATCACGACATATACATGAGCTGTCTCTGGGAGTGCAGAAGGTAAATGGAACACATCCCAAGGAGAGAGAGCCTCCAATGGCAAGGGTCCAGTTTGGGGTCTTCTGCTGTTACATTTTCTTTATTACCTCCTCCAGTAATCTCTGTGACTTTGAGCAAGTTACTTAAGTAATTTTTGTTTCAATTACCTCTTATATAAAGTGATGAATATAATAGTATCTGCCTCTTTGAATAGGGATTAAATTAAATAAGGATTAAATTAAATTTAAATAAGGATTAAATTTAAATGAGGATTAAACTTGTGAAGGGCTCAGAATAATGTCTGACAAATGTTATATATGGCTGGACATTATTATTATTACTTTCATCATCATCATCAATGTGATTACTACAAATAAATAACCAGTAAAAGTAAAATCAGAAAATATATTTTAACCTAAATTTTAACCTAATGGAGGGCCTGGAATAACAAATTAATTAATTTAAATGATGTTCTACAGATAATGGAAAGACATTAAAGTGTCTTCAATAGGAATATATTCAATTAAGAAATGGATAAGTATAGCAGCAATGGAATAAAACAATGAGAAGAATGCAATGTAATTTTCATCCATATGTTCCCTAGCATACATCTTTAGTATAAATTACACAGCAGATATTGTGCATGCAAAGGAGATGATTATCTCAGACAGTTCTTTTAGGAAAAAAAATGGGCATCTAAAGGTCCATTTAGACTTCAGGTCATAGACCAAGAGAAAAAAAGAACCAATACAATTGCTGTTTTAAAATGTACAAGTTCCAGGGATCCCTGGGTGGCACAGTTTTTTGGCCATCTGACTCTTGGTTCGATCGTGGTCTCAGGGTCAGGGCGTCAAGCTCTACATTGAGCACCACACTCAGAGTTGAGTCTGCTTGTATTTTCTCTTCCTCTCCCTCTGCTCCTCCCCTCTAGTTCTCTCTCTCTCTAAAACAATAAATAAATCTTAAAATATAAAAGTCTGGAGTATCTGGGTGATTCAGTCAGCTAAGAATCCAACTCATGATCTGAGCTCAGGTCATGATCTCTGGGTCATGATCTCCAGGTCGTGAGATCAAGCCTCAAGCTTTGCGTCATGCTCAGTGGAGAATCTGCTGGGGATTCTCTTTCGCCCTCTGCCCCTACCTTACTTGCATGCATGTGTGTGGGCACTCTCTCTGTCAAATAAATAAATAAATACTTATAAAATGAAGTAAAATATAAAAGTTTAAGAAGTGCCTGACTGGCTCAATTGGTAGAGCAATTGCCTCTTGATCATGGGATTGTGAGTTTAAGCCCCATGTTTGGCATAGGAATTAGTTAAAGAAAAAAAATTAAAAGTTAAAAGTTCAAACCCTTTAATACTTTGTAAATTCTGTTGATTCCAAGATTTAACTGCTGAAAATGTAATTCTCCAAATTATACACCTATCTGTACAGCAGCATTTAACAATCACTTTGATGTTCTTCTGGCACTTTCTCTTTATTTTTCTCTTTAAAGAGATTTTTTTTAATGACAATTACACACACTCCCCCCCCCCTTTTGTAATATAATATGGGTTCTAAAAGAGACTTTACCCTTTCTGAGACTTGATCACTGGTAATATAAGTCCCAACTATGTTCCAACAAAATTTTGCTTTAAAAACCTTAGAATTTATGATAAAGTTTAGCACAGTAAGACAGTAAGTAAAATTCTCCTAGGTTAGCTCTTGGGTTTGAAAAATAAGTATAGTTCATTAGTAATTTTATTGTCACCAATATCCTACTTACAGAAAATACATAGGCTTTGGTCTGTTCTTGTGGTTCTTGTCTTTATTATTTTACATGTTGCATATAAAAGCTAGAAGGTCTCCCTCAAAAGAAAAAAACTAAAATTAAAACATTAAAACATATATAGTTTTTTTTTCTGGCAGACTGCAGAGTTTTGAAAACCAAAATGGCCTGATAATTAACTCAAATACAAAATTAATCTAACTAAAAACAATGTTTAGTTAGTCCAATTATAACAAATAAAACAATCTAATGCTATATTATTAAATTTTGAGTTTAATTTCTCTCATTGTTAAGCTGGCTTCTTTGGTGTAAATAAATATAAATTAATGTCATTTTATAAAAATCTACGTGTTACAATGAATGAAGTTTAAACATATATTATGATTTTGAAATAGCTAATATTAATATTAATAAGTAAGGGTTATCCCTTGTTAAAGAAAAAATGGTTTTGTCTATATAACAAATTATCACAAGGGAAATAAAGAAATTACAAAGAAATATTTATTATACACCTTGAGGGTGCCATTAAATCCAAAGTCTCAAACTGATTGGAAGACTTCCACTTCCACTTCTGGAAGGATGAAGTAGACACACTTTCCTCTATTTTTCTTTCCAGTACAAATAAAAATCCTGAATATTACATACAAAACAAATATATGAAGATTCTGAAAAGCAGAGATAAGAAACCAAACCAGGGATCTTGATACCAGAAAAATAACACAGTGGTTTGTTCCTTGGATATTCTTTTTGCCTCATATACCCTGGACATGAAGCTAAGGAAACCAACAACTTGGAAATGACAGTGGACATAGAAAAAACAAAAATTTCCAACAAAAGCTGCTCTCTTTAACCACAGAGAAAAGGGACAATTTTGTAAGAATAATCTTAGATAATACAAAATATACTCTGCTGAACACCATAAAAAAATGTTGCCCTACTACCATCTATGCCCACAAAACCCAAATGGGGAGTGTAAACTTCCATCCTCACAAGTGTATAATGAAATACCTGAATACCCCCTCTAGGATGGCATCAGAGAAAGATCAGCAAGAGTTTGGTCTTTTATCATCACTTAGAGATTACAAGGACAATCTCAATGTGGTATCAGTAGAGAATACATACTAAGACAGAAATCACATTCCTGCAAAGTGGCAATGAAAAAACCTACTACATGGAGTATAGCAGAGGCTAAAACGTGAATCTAGACATTTACATCACTTGGAAATATCAAAGTGGTGTTCCCTTCCTCCTGGTGAACTGTCAAATAACGAGTTAAAATAAAAAGTTTGAAAATATCCAGTCTTATGATATCTAATGTCCCAGTTTCAATAAAAAATAACCTGTTCTAGAAATAAATAAATAACCTGTTCTATCAAGAAACAGGAAGATATCAATATGAATGCAAACATGTTGCAAACAGATAATCAATGGATGCCATAAAAGTTATGGCAGAATTATGTGACCATTATTTTAAAGCAGTCACCAAAAAAGTGCTTCAATGAGTCATTATGAGGATCTTTGAAACAAAAATAAAAACAAAAAGCTTCAGCAAAGAAATAAAAGGAAGGAGCCAATAAATAGGAACATAGAAAAATAGAAACTAATGTGAGCAAGAGAGAAAATTGAATTTACAAAAAAGACAAGAAATGCATGCAATTATAACATATATATTTATATATTATGTTATATATGTATATATTTTTATATATTTATTATATATAATAGTATATTTTATATATTTGTATGTTATATATGTTATATATTTATTTATTTTGTTCTCTCCCTTGCATTTTTTTAAATTTTTTAAAATTTATTTTCAGCATAACAGTATTCATTATTTTTGCACCAAACCTAGTGCTCCATGCGATCGGTGCCCTAATACCCACCACCTGGTTCCCCCAACCTCCCACCACTTCAAACCCCTCAGATTGTTTTTCAGAGTCCATAGTCTCTCATGGTTCACCTCCCCTTCCAATTTCCCCAACTCCCTTCTCCTCTCCAACTCCCCATGTCCTCCATGCTATTTGTTGTGCTCCACAAATAAGTGAAACCATATGATAATGGACTCTCTCTGCTTGACTTACTTCACTCAGCATAATCTCTTCCAGTCCCGTCCATGTTGCTACAAAAGTTGGGTATTCATTTTTTCTGATGGAGGCATAATACTCCATAGTGCATATGGACCACATCTTCCTTACCCATTCATCCATTGAAGGGCATCTTGGTTCTTTCCACAGTCTGGCAACCATGGCCATTGCTGCTATAAACATTGGGGTACAGATGGTCCTTCTTTTCGCTACATCTGTATCTTTGGGGTAAATTGCAAGGTCATAGGTAAGTTCTATTTTTAATTTTTTGAGGAATCTCCACACTGTTCTCCAAAGAGGCTGCACCAACTTGCATTCCCACCAACAGTGTAAGACGGATCCCCTTTCTCCATATCCCCTCCAACACATTTTGTTTCCTGTCTTGCTAATTTTGGCCATTCTAACTGGTGTAAGGTGATATCTCAATGTGGTTTTAATTTGAATCTCCCTGATGGCTAGTAATGATGAACATTTTTTCATGTGTCTGATAGCCATTTGTATGTCTCCTTTGGAGAAGTGTCTGTTCATGTCTTCTGCCCATTTTTTGATATGATTATCTGTTTTGTGTATGTTGAGTTTGAGGAGTTCTTTATAGATCCTGGATATCAACCTTTTGTCTGTACTGTCATTTGCAAATATCTTCTCCCATTCCATGGGTTGCCTCTTTGTTTTGTTGACTTTCCTTTGCTGTGCAGAAGCTTTTGATTTTGATGAAATCCCAAAAGTTTATTTTCATTTTTGTTTCCTTTGCCTTTGGAGACATATCTTTTTTTTTTTAATTTTTTATTTTTTATATACATATATTTTTATCCCCAGGGGTACAGGTCTGTGAATCACCAGGTTTACACACTTCACAGCACTCACCAAATCACATACCCTCCCCAATGTCCATAATCCAACCCCCCTCTCCCAAAACCCCTCCCCCCAGCAACCCTCAGTTTGTTTTGTGAGATTAAGAGTCACTTATGGTTTGTCTCCCTCCCAATCCCATCTTGTTTCATTTATTCTTCTTCTACCCACTTAAGCCTCCATGTTGCATCACCACTTCCTCATATCAGGGAGATCATATGATAGTTGTCTTTCTCTGCTTGACTTATTTCGCTAAGCATGATACGCTCTAGTTCCATCCATGTTGTTGTAAGTGGCAAGATTTCATTTCTTTTGATGGCTGCATAGTATTCCATTGTGTATATATACCACATCTTCTTTATCCATTCATCTGTTGATGGACATCTAGGTTCTTTCCATAGTTTGGCTATTGTGGACATAGCTGCTATAAACATTCAGGTGCAAGTGCCCCTTTGGATCACTACATTTGTATCTTTAGGGTAAATACCCAATAGTGCAATTGCTGGGTCATAGGGCAGTTCTATTTTCAACATTTTGAGGAACCTCCATGCTGTTTTCCAGAGTGGCTGAACCAGCTTGCATTCCCACCAACAGTGTAGGAGGGTTCCCCTTTCTCCGCATCCTCGCCAAAGAGACACAGAATCTATACTCAGAAAACTATAAAGTACTCATGAAAGAAATTGAAGAACACACAAAGAAATGGAAAAATGTTCCATGCTCCTGGATTGGAAGAATAAATATTGTGAAAATGTCTATGCTACCTAAAGCAATCTACACATTTAATGCAATTCCTATCAAAGTACCATCCATCTTTTTCAAAGAAATGGAACAAATAATGCTAAAATTTATATGGAACCAGAAAAGACCTCGAATAGCCAAAGGGGTATTGAAAAAGAAAGCCAACGTTGGTGGCATCACAATTCCGGACTTCAAGCTCTATTACAAAGCTGTCATCATCAAGACAGCATGGTACTGGCACAAAAACAGACACATAGATCAATGGAACAGAATAGAGAGCCCAGAAATAGACCCTCAAATCTATGGTCAACTAATCTTCGACAAAGCAGGAAAGAATGTCCAATGGAAAAAAGACAGCCTCTTCAATAAATGGTGCTGGGAAAATTGGACAGCCACATGCAGAAAAATGAAATTGGACCATTTCCTTACACCACACACAAAAATAGACTCAAAATGGATGAAGGACCTCAATGTACGAAAGGAATCCATCAAAATCCTTGAGGAGAACACGGGCAGCAACCTCTTCGACCTCTGCCGCAGCAACATCTTCCTAGGAACAACGCAAAAGGCAAGGGAAGCAAGGGAAAAAATGAACTATTGGGACTTCATCAAGATCAAAAGCTTTTGCACAGCAAAGGAAACAGTTAACAAAATCAAAAGACAACTGACAGAATGGGAGAAGATATTTGCAAACGACATATCAGATAAAGGACTAGTGTCCAGAATCTATAAAGAACTTAGCAAACTCAACACCCAAAGAACAAATAATCCAATCAAGAAATGGGCAGAGGACATGAACAGACTTTTCTGGAGACATATCTTGAAAGAAGTTGCTGTGGCCGATATCGAAGAGATTACTGTCTATGTTCTCCTCTAGGATTTTGATGGATTTGTGTCTCACATTGAGGCCTTTTATCCATTTTGAGTTCATCTTTGTGTACAGTGTAAGAAAATGGTCGAGTTTCCTTCTTCTACCTATAGCTGTCCAGTTTTCCCATCACCTTTTATTGAAGAGACTATATTTTTTCCACTGTATATTTTTTCCTGTTTTGTCAAAGATTATCTGACCATAGAGTTGAGGGTCAATATCTGGCCTCTCTACTCTGTTCCACTGGTTTATATGTCTGCTTTTATGCCAGTACCATGCTGTCTTGGTGATCACAGCTTTGTGCTAAAGCTTGAAATCAGGTAACGTGATGCCCCAGTTTTATTTTTGTTTTTCAACATTTCCTTAGTGATTTGGGGTCTCTTCTGATTCCATACAAATTTTTGGATTATTTGCTCAGCTCTTTGAAGAATACCGGTGGAATTTTGATTAGAATGGCATTAAAAGTATAGATTGCTTTAGCCAGTATAGACATTTTAACAATGTTTATTCTTCCGATCCAATAGCATGGAATGGTCTTCCATCTTTTTGTGTCTTCTTCAATTTCTTTCATGAGTGTTCTGTAGTTCCTCGAGTACAGATCCTTTACCTCTTTGGTTAGGTTTATTCCCAGGTATCTTATGGTTCTTGGTGCTGTAGTAAATGGAATCGATTCTCTAATTTCCCTTTCTGTATTTTCATTGTTAGTGTATAAGAAAGCCACTGATTTCTGTACATTGACTTTGTATCCTGTCACGTTACTGAATTGCTATATGAGTTCTAGTAGTTTGGGGGTGGAGTCTTTGGGGTTTTTCATATAAAGAATCATGTCATCTGCGAAGAGAGAGGGTTTGACTTCTTCATTGTTAAATTGGATACCTTTTATTTCTCTTTGTTGTCTGATTGCTGCTGCTAGGACTTCTAATACTATGTTGAACAAGAGTGGTGAGAGTGGGCATCCTTGTCGTGTTCCTGATCTCAACAGGAAAGCTGCAAGCTTTTTCCAATTGAGGATGATATTTCCTGTGGGTCTTTCATAGATAGATTTTATGAAGTTCAGGAATGTTCCCTCTATCCCTATACTTTGAAGCGTTTTAATCAGTAACGGATGCTGGATTTTGTCAAATGCTTTTTCTGCATCAATTGAGAGAACCATGTGGTTCTTCTCTCTTTTCTTAATAATTTGTTCTATCACATTGATTGATTTGCAGATGTTGAACCATCCTTTTAGCCCAGGAATGAATCCCACCTGGTCATGGTGGATAATCTTTTTAATGTGCTGTTGGATCTTGTTTGCTAGGATCTTGTGGAGAATCTTAGCATCCATATTCATTAGGGATATTGGTCTGAAATTCTCCTTTTTGGTAGGGTCTTTGCCTGGTTTGGAGATCAGGGTAATGCTGGCTTCATAGAAAGAGTCTGGAAGTTTTTCTTCTGCTTCAAATTTTTAAAACAGCTTCAGAAGAATAGGTATTATATCTTCTTTGAAAGTTTGGTAGAATTCCCCAGGGAATCAGTCAGGTCCTGGGCTCTTGTTTTTTGGGAGGTTTTTGATCACTGCTTCAATATCATTACTAGATATCAGTCTATTCAGGTTGTCAATTTCTTCCTGGTTCAATTTTGGGAGTTTATAGTTTTCCAGGAATGTATCCATTTCATCTCGTTTGCTTAGCTTATTGGCATATAACTGTTGATAATAACTTCTGATGATTGTTTCTACTTCCCTGGTGTTAGTTGTGATCTCTCCATTTTCATTCATAATTTTATTTATTGGGGCTTTCTCTCTTTTCTTTTGGATTAGTGTGGCCGATAGTCTTTTGATCTTATTGATTCTTTCAAAAAACCAGCTTCTAGTTTCATTGATACGTTCTACTGTATCTCTGGTTTCTACCTCATTGATCTCAGCTCTAATCTTGATTATTTCCCTTCTTATGTTTGGAGTTGGTTGGATTTGTTGTTGATTATCCAGTTCTTTAAGGTGTAGAGACAGCTGGTGTATTCTGGATTTTTCAATTTTTTTGAGGGAGGCTTGAATGGCTATGTATTTCCCCCTCAGGACCGCCTTTGCTGTATCCCATAGGTTTTGGACGGAAGTGTCTTCATTCTCATTGGTTTCCATAAATTGTTTCAATTCTTCTTTGATCTCCTGGTTGATCCAAGCATTCTTAAGCAAGGTGGTCTTATCTTCCAGGTGTTTGTGTTCCTTCGGAACTTTTCCTTGTGATTGAGCTCCAGTTTCAAAGTATTGTGATCTGAGAATATGCAAGGAATAATCTCAGTCTTTTGGTATCAGTTGAGTCCTGATTTGTGACCCAGTATGTGGTCTATTCTAGAGAAGGTTCCATGTGCACTTGAAAAGAATGAATATTCTGTTGTTTTAGGGTGGAATATTCTGTATATATCTATGAGGTCCATCTGGTCCAATGTGTCATTCAATGCTCTTGTTTCTTTATTGATTTTCTGCTTTGATGATCTGTCTATTTATGAGAGAGGCATGTTAAGATCTCCTACTATTAATGTATTCATATAAATATGACTCTATATTGATTAACAGTTTTCTTATGCAATTGGCTACTCCCATATTGGGGTCATAGATATTTGCAATTGTTAGATCATCTTGGTGGATAGTCCCTTTAAGAATTATGTAGTGTCCTTCTGTATCTCTGACTACAGTCTTTAGTTTAAAATCTAATTTATTTGATATGAAAATTGCTACCCCAGCCTTCTTTTGAGACCCATTGGCATGGAAGATGCTTCTCCATCCCTTCACTTTCAGTCTGGGTATATCTTTAGGTTCAAAATGGGTCTCTTGTAGACAATATATGGATGGGTACTGTCGTTTTATCCAATCTGCAACCTTGTGTCATTTTATGGGCACATTTAGGCCATTCACATTGAGAGTGATTATTGATAGATACGTTTTTATTGACATCGTGTTACCTTTGAAGTCTTTCTTTCTGTAGATTGGCTCCATATTTCTGTTCAATGCTATTCTTGGGATTTTTCCTCTTTTATAGAACCCCCCCTTAATATTTCCTGCAGTGTTGGCTTGGTGGTTGCATAGTCTTTTAAGCCTTGCTGGTCTCGGAAACTCTTTATCTCTCCATCCATTTTGAATGTCAGTCTTGGCTACATGTTCTTCTCATTTAGTGCCCTGAATATATCTTGCCAGCCTTTTCTGGCTTGCCAGGTCTCTGTGGACGGGTCTGATGTTATTCTGATGGGCTTTCCTCTGTAAGTATGGAGCCTCTTTGTCCTAGCGGTTTTTAAGAGATTATACCTACAATTATGATTCCTCAATTTGACTATCAGGCACCTTGATGTTTTTCTGGAATCTATAATCTTGGGTGGAGACCGTTCTGCCTCTAGTACATGAATGCTTGTTCCATTCATGAGATTGGGAACATTTTCATGAAGAACTTGTTCCACTATATCTTCTAGACTTCCTTCTTTCTCCTCCCCTTAAGGGATTCCAATAATTCTGACGTTGGAATGTTTCATGGCATCATTTATTTCCCTGATTCTTTTTTCATGGTTTCTAGGCTGTTTGTTCCAGGCTTCCTCTTGATCCTTTCTCTCTATCTGTTTGTCCTCCAGATCACTAATTCTATCTTCTGTCTCAGTTACCTAGCTTTGAGATAATTTAGATTAGATTGGAACTCACTGAGAGCATTGTGAACCTCAGTCCCAGTAGCTTTTAGCTCTGCCCTAACATTGTGAACATCCTGTCTGGTCACTTTCAGCTCGGCCCTAATCAATTCCATTTGATCATCCATGGCTTTTTCCAACTTAGCTATTGCCTGGATAATTGTTAGCCTGAATTCTCTTTCCGACATATTGTCTATGCTGATAGCCGTTAGTTCTGTTGCAGAAGGTCGATCCTCTGTATTTTTCTTCTGTTGGGCATTCCTCCTCCTACTCATTTTGGTGAGAGATGACTGAACAGATGTAGCTGGATGTATCAACCATGGTGTATTCAGGGTGCACCTTAGAACACTTCTGAGCAATCATGATTCCCCACCCAAGTGAGAGAAAAAAGAAAAGAAAAATAAAAAGAGAGAGAGAGAGAGACAGGAAATAAAGGGAAAATGAAAGAGAAGTTTCAGCCCAAATGAGCCCCAAGGTAAAATTTATGAGGTATAAAAACAAAACAGACAAACAAAAAGACTGATAAAAGTATATAACAAGAGAAAAAATATATATATGCAAATAAAGGAAGAACCTCATAGAAAAGAACCCCAAGTGTAAGATTTATATACTATCAGGAAAAACACAAAAACACAGAAACAGTGGTGGAAGAAAAAGATGGGAGATTGGTTATAAATTCTCAGTGTGGTCTAGGAAGGTTGTTTTGATTCTTCCTTGATGTATCTTCATATCTTTGTTAAAGGACTCAACTTTCCTAAAATAAAGGGGGATTAAAAATTGGTTTACCTATAGGGGTAGTATTGATTGGGGAAAGGGGATTATTTTGAAGTTTAACTCTATATGAATATTAGAAAATAAAAATAAAAAAGGAAAAAACTAGACTAAACTAAACTAAAATTTAAAAAAAAGAAATTCAAAAAATAGAAATGCAAAAGAAAAACACAGGTGTATGTATCAAAAATTTCAGGTTAGAAGGTTATTATGGAATTTGATGTACTGGACATCTCGCTTTGATGGTAAATAGGCTATCTATATAAAAAAAAATGAGCCAGAATAGTGGGAACAAATTAAAAATAAACAATAAAAGTTGTCCTATGAAGTAGTGGTAGTGATTCTCTTGTAGTCTTTTTTTTTTTTTTTCTTTTTTCCTGGTTGATTTTCTGGTGGAGGGGCCTGCCATGTGTGTTTTCAGTCAATGATGTTCCCAGAGTTAAGTCCTCCAGTTCCCCTCAAGGGGGTGGGCTCTGAGGAAACCGGTGTTTTCAGGCTTTTGTTCTCTGGAGGTTTTTATGTTTGTTCACCTTTTTTTTTTCCCCCCCCTCTCATCTTGACTGCTTTTGATGGTTTTTGTAGGTTTAGAGGAAAGCAACCTGCACCCTGACCTCCCTCTCAGAGAGAAGCCTCAGTCTGTTCTTATGTGGGTGTTGCAGAGCCCATATAAATTTCCCCTTGGCTGCTGGCAGAGCAGGTTCTGAGTCGCAGTCCCTGGGGACACAGGATCTTCTGCTTGTACCCAAAGCCATGGCAGGGGCAGCTGTCTGGGCAGCTCCAGGCTGCCAGAGAGGTTCCAAGCAGTGATCACACACTGAGATTTTCTCGCTGGCCCGGGCTGGGAGTGCCTGGTCTTTTGGGGTCTAAGAGCGCCTGGCTTGTGCGCACCTCTTTCAGGGGAGGCTGTGGGTCGCACGTGTGTCTCAGGCTCTGAGAACGGGGTGCAGGTCCAAAAGCACCAGGCTGGGCCTTTGTGCACCTCTCTCAGGGGAGAGTTTGGGGCTGTGTCTTTGGCTCTGAAACAATGGCACGGGTCAAAGAGCCCCGGCTGGGCCTTTGTACCTCTCTCAGGGGAGGACGAGGGGCGTGCGCATCTCAAGCTCTGTAGCAGGGCTCGCGTGTTCTGCCAGCCAACGTGGCTCCCATCCCCTCACAGGAGCCAGACCCCATGCAATCTTGGGCACGCTGGCAGCTCAGGGACCAAGGCCTTGTTTCTCCACCGCACTTTCTCTGGCTCAGTGCCAGGGGAGGCTGTCCTGGGACTGGGGACTTAAGCCCCTGTCCCTAACCACCCCAATTCCCACATCCCTCCCCCCCCCCCCCCCCCCCCCCCCCCCCCCCGGGTCCTTTGCTCTTTTGGAGTGCTTTCAACCAGTCTCCAAGTTAATGCTGGTCCCCAGATGCAGGGCACTCTTGCTCTTATTAGGGGTATTACTTTCCAACTGGTCACCTCTGGTGGCTCCCTCCCCCTTTTGTTTATCTTCCAATATCAGTTTGCTATTCCCACTCAGCTTTACCTGCCCACTGGCATCTTCTGCCCCTGTAGAGATCCAGATGTGTATAATTCTGATCTAAGGCTGATTTCATAGGTGATCGGAGTTCTTTGGTAGGTGATCAGCTCACTTCAGGGTACAGGTTGAAAAGGCGCCTCTTCCTACTTCTCCTCCATCTTGTCCCCCTATGTTATATATTTATATATTAAATATGTTATATATGTATCAATATATATATGCTATGGATGGAATATGTGTATGTGTGTGTATGAAGAGTGCCATATAAATATGGCATTCATAACATTCTAACTTTCATGCCATTAGAGAAAAAGATGGCTAGAATAAAAAAAAAATGACAGTTTTTGAAGAAATAGTGACTAAGAACTTCCCATTTGGACTTACAGCAGCTAAAGTTACAGATTCAAGCAGCTAAACAGATTGATTACAATGGACTGCTTCCACAATGGAAAGGGCAGCATTTTGTTCTTGTTGAACACTTAGTCATGATACAGGTTTGCATTTCCTGCATGAAATGCTTCTGCAACACCTACTATCTGTGGATTTACAGAATTTCTTGCCAATTATTATTGTATTCCATCCAGTGCTTCTGATCAAGAAACGTTTCAGAGCAAATGAAGTGCAGCAAGGGGCCCATGCTCATGAAATTAACTTGTTCTGGTCTTTATCATGTTCCCCATCATCCTGAAGCAGCTAGTTCAATGAAATCGTGTAATGGCCTTTTGAAGTTTCAATTATAGTGCCAGGTAGATGCCACATATCTTGCAAGTCTGGGTCAGGATTCTCCAGAAGATGGTAAATGTTTTGAATAAGCTTCTAATATATATCACTGTTTCTCCAATAGCCAAGATTCATAGGTCCAGGGAAAAGGGGTAGAAATGGGAGTTGCACACTTGTTTTACCCTAGGAACCCCCTAGAAAAAATGTTGCTTCATGTTTTCTTGATGTATGCTCTGCTGTCCTAGAGGTCTTAGTTCCAAATGGTGGGATATTTCTAGTAGGAGGTATAATAATTCCATTGAACTAGAAGTAAAGACTGCTGCTACTTGGTCACTTTGGGTTCCTCATAACTCCAAATCAGCAGGCAAAAAAAGAGAGTTACAAATGCTGGCTGGGTGTGTGATATTAACACTGGAAAAATAGACTGCAACTCCACAATGGAGGTAAGGAAGAACACGTAGAGGTACAAGAGATCCCTTATGCTCTCTCTTAGTTTCGTTATATTTTCTATGATTAAAGTAATGGAAAAATAGAGTAACCCAATTCAGGCAGAACTACTAATGGCCCATACCCTTCAAGAATGAAGGTTTAGGTCATATCACCAGATAAATAACAATTACTTTATAGTACATAGTAAATAGTATATGTATTATTAAATATTGTTAAGTTTACTGTAAAATACTTAATTTTGCTTAACATCATGACTTTAAATGCTGTTTAATTTTACTTCATAGTTAAATATTGCTAACTTTACTTTAAATATTGTTAAATATCATTAATTTTACTTTGTAACATTTAAATTACAGGGCATCAAGGGAGAGTGAAAAATCACCAAATCACTTCTCATTCACTTTTGGAAAAAGGCTTAGTGTGTTTTGGTTATACACAGGATGGTTGTGTAATGTTAGGTGAAGTATGACTTTGTTATTGTTTTTATTTGGAGATTAGGTATTATTTAAAGAAATGTATATGGGTGCCAAACTGGTAAGAGATGAACTTGCAATAGTTAATTTTGTGTGTCAACATAGCTAGGCTATAGTACCAAAACATTTGGTCAAATAATAGTCTAAATGTTTGTATGAAGATATTTAAATTTATTAGACTTTAAGTAAAAGTCTAATCAAATTTAAATTTAAACCTTTATATTATTAGGCTTTGAGTAAAACAGATTATTCTTCATAATATGAATAGGTCTCATCCAAGCAAATGAAAGCCTTAAGAGAAAAAAGGTTGAGGTCCCCTTCAGATTTGAGCTGCAATATCAATTCTTCCCTGACTCTCCAGTCTACTGGATATCCCTTGTTTGTTCTCTGGAGAACCCTGACTACTACATCATAGAAGTAGAATCATACAGAATTTGTCCTTTTTTGATTGTCTTATTTCTCTCAGCATAATCTGAGTCTTCCTTTTTAAGGCTGAATGATATCCCACTGCATGTATGTAACATATTTTGTTTATCCATTCCATCCATCAATGAATGAAAGCAACTTGGATTGCTTCCACTTTTTTTGGCTAATGTGAATAAGGCTACTATAAACATGGGTACACAAATATCTGTTTGAATCTCTGATTTCAATTCTTTTGGATATACACAGATGTAGAATTGCTGAATTACATGGTAACATCAGTTTTAACATTCTGAGGAATTGACATATCATTTTCCATAGTTGCCTTCCTATTTTACCATCCTACCAACAACACACAAAAGTTGTAATTTCTCTGCATCTTAGTCAACACTTACTTTCTGTATTTTCTTTGTGTGTGTGTGTGTGTGTGTTTTAATAATAACCATCCTAATGGATGTTAAGTGGTATCTGTGCTTTTGATTCGCATTCCTCTAATGGTTCACAATTTTGAGCATCTTTTCATGTGTTTTTAGCCATTTATATGTTTTCTTTGTAGAAACATCTATTCAAATCCTTTGCCTATTTTTTGAAAAAGATTTTATTTATTTATTTAACAGAAAGAGAAAAAAACATGAGCAAGGGGAGCAACAGAGGGAGAGGGAGAAGCAAGCTTTCCCCTTAGCAGGAAGCCCTATGTGGGGCATCATCCCAGGACCCTGGTATCATGATCAGAGCCAAAGGCAGACACTTAACCAACTGAGCCACCCAGTGGTCCACTTTGCTCTTTCTTTTATTTTTTTAATGTTATATTAGTCACCATATAGTACATCATTAGTTTTTGAATGGAGATTTGTGAAGTTTTTGTTGTTGTTGTTTGGAGGGTTTTTTTAAATTTTATTATGATTATGATTATGGTTATGATTATTTTATTATTATGATGATTATTATTTTTGGTCTTAGGAATTCTTTTTATTTTCTGGGATTCAATCTTTAACAGATATCATTTCTGCAATTTTTTTTTCCTTCATGGGTTTTCTTTTCACTCTGTTGATAATGTACTTTTATGTACAAAAGTTTTTATTTTTGACATAGCCCAACTTATCTTTTTTTATTTTTGTTCCCTGTGCTTTTGGTGTCATATCCAAGAAATCATCACCACATCTAATGTCATTAAGGGATCCCATGTGTTTGCTTCTAAGGCTGGTACAGTATTAGTATTTTCATTTAGGCCTTTGATCCATTTTGAATTAATTTTTGTATGTCATATAAGGTAATGGTCCAACTTCATTTTCTTCCATGTGGATATACAATTCTCCCAAAATTATTTGTTGAAATGATTGTTCTTTCCCCACTAAGTAATCTTAGCAACTTTGACAGAATCTTTTGAAAATATATATGAATAATTATTTCTCAGATCTCTATTCTGTTTCTAGATAGATAGATATCTGTCTTTATGTCAGTACTATGTATTATTATGTTACTGCAGTTTCGTTGGAAGTTTTGAAATCAGGAAATGTGACACCTCTAACTTTTTTTTCTTCTCATTCAAGATAATTTTAGCTACTTGGGTTCCCTTGAGATTTCAGATGAACTTCAGGATTTTTTTTTTTTTTCTGCAAGAGATGTGATAGGAATTTTGATAGTGATTCAACTGAACCACAGATTGCTTTGGGTAGTACTGACATCTTAAGGAATCTGAATCAACCAATCAATGAACAAGGGATGCCTTTCCATTTGATGGTGTCTTTTTTTTTTTTTAAAGATTTTATTTATTTATTTGACAGAGAGAGATCACAAGTAGGCAGAGAGGCAGGCAGAGAGAGAGCGAGGAGGAAGCAGGCTCCCTGCTGAGCAGAGAGCCCGACGCGGGACTCGATTCCAGGACCCTGTGATCATGACCTGAGCCGAAGGCAGCGGCTTAACCCACTGAGCCACCCAGGCGCCCTGATGGTGTCTTTTTTAATCTCTTTCAGCAATAATTTGTAATTTTCTGTACACAAACTGTTTACTTCATTGGCTAAATTCGTTTCTGAGTGTTTTATTCCTTTCTAATACTCCTGTATGTGGAATTGCTTTCTTAATGTCCTTGTCATATCTTTCATAGTTCATGTATAAAATGTAACTGATCTTTTATGAGTAATTTTGTATCCTGCAACTTTACTGATCTCTCTCTCTCTCTTTTTTTATTCTAACAGGAGTATGTGTGTAGTCTTTATAGTTTTCACCATAGAAGACCATATCCTCTGCATCCAGAGATAGTGTTATATTTTCCCTTTCCAATTTGAATTTTCTTTATTTTTCTAGACTAATTTCTCTGGTGAGGCCTTCTGTTACTATGTTGAATGTAAGTGGCAAAAGCAAGTATCCTTGTCTTGTTGCTGATATTATAGGATTACAAGAAAGTATTTCAGCCTTTTACCATTGAGGAAGTTGCTAAGGATTTTTTCAAATATGATCTTTATAGTCATGTATGTATTATTACAATGATGTAATGTTTTCCTATTCTTAGTTTGTTAATTGTTTTTAATCCTGAAACAGTCTTGAATTTTGTAAAATGCTTTCTCAGAATCAATTCAGGTGATCATGTATTTTTGCTATTGCTTTTCTTCATTCTGTTAATGTAGTGTATTACATTGATTGATTTTAGTATGCTGAGGCATCCTTCCCTTCCAGGAATAAACCCCATTTGGTTTATAATCCTTTTAATACACTGCGGAGTTCAATTCCTCCAAACCATGCCAAGCCATCATGGAGAATGGTTTAGGTAAGTCTGAGTAGAAATCTCACAAAAGTTCCTTACCATTTCGAATGGCTTTTTCTTGGCTGGGCATTTTTGTTGTTGTTGTTGTTGTTGCTTTAGGTCTTTGACAGACTTCCAAAGATCCTATAAAGTTATTTACACCAGCCTCCAGTTGTTTATTTAATGCTTTTGTGGAAGAACAAGGCCTGAAGCCTCCTATTCTAATATCTTGCTGCTGTTTCCCGACTCTGTTAATTCTTTAAAAATGGTATTAATATATGCTAGCAATGAACATACACACATATAAATGAAAACTACAATATGGAATGAAATACTTAAATGTAACTTTAATAATCCTTGTTTAGAACGTGTATCCACTGTTCATGGATTGGAACACTCAGAACAGTAAAAGATGCTGATTCTTTCCAAACTGATGGGCAGATTTAACACAATCGCTAGGAATATTCCCACAAGGTTTTTGGTACATATAGGCAAATTTACCATAAAATCTATATAAAAAGGCAAATAAATAAGTGCATCAAAATCATTTAAAAATAAGTACAAAAGAGAAAAATCAATCTACTAAATTTTAAAACATGTTCTACAGAAACAGTTATCAAGAGTCTGTGGTACTGATAGAGGGAAAGGAACATAGATCAACGAAACAGAATAAAGAATCCAGAGATATCCCACCAATTTTCTCAATTTTTAACACAAGTTAAAAGGCAATTCAACTGAGGAAGGATAGTCTTTTCAATAAATGGGGTAACTGGACATCCATATGTCCAAAAAAAAAAAAAAAAAGTTAAACTCCATCAAATAGCACACCTTATGTAAAATTAACCAAACATGATTATAGATTTAAACATAAAATGTAAAATTCTGAGACTATAAGGCTATAAAAAAGAGAGAGAAACCTTGGAATCTAGAACCAGGTAATAACTTCTTAGAAAGTTCTTTAAGCAACCTAAAGCAGGTAATAACTTCTAGAACCAGGTAATAACTTCTTAGAAAGTTCTTTAAGCAACCTAAAGCAGGTAATAACTTCTAGAACCAGGTAATAACTTCTTAGAAAGTTCTTTAAGCAACCTAAAGCATAATTAATAAAAGGGAAAGAATGATAAATTAAACTGCATTAAAATTAAAAATGTTTGCTATTTGAAATATTCTGTTAATAGAATGAAAGACAATTTACAGAGTGGAAAATATGTCTTGAAAATCATATATCCAACAGAATACTAGTATCTAGAATACATAAGGAACTCTCCAAACTCAACAGTGAAAAAAAATCTAATTAGAAAATAGGCAAAAAACATGAAGAGACATTTAATAGAAGAGACTACACAACAGAAAATAAGCACCTGGAAAGACTTGCAACATTATTAGCTGTTAGGGAAATGCAAATTAAACCACAATGAAATGTCACTCTATGCCTAAAATAAAAAATAGTGACAGCACCAAATGCAACAGAGAAAGTGGAAAATTAGATCACCTGTAAACTTCTGATGGGAATGTAAGATAATATAATCATTCTGGAAAACAGTTTGGCAGTTTAAATAAAAAAAAAAAACAACTAAAAAACTAAACATGCAACTACCATATAGTCCCATAGTTACGCTCCTGGAAATTTATTCCAGAGAAATGAAATTCATGTTTCCATCAAAACCTGTACAAGAACATTTATTGCAGCATTATTCTTAATAGCCAAAAGATGGAAGCAACCCAGATGTTCTCCAAGTGCTGAATGGCAATGCAAACTTTGTTATACCTATAACAGGGAATACTATTCAGAAATAAATAAGAATGTATCAATAGATACATTTATAAACCTGATGGATCTCCAGAGAATTTTGCTCAATGAAATAGGCCAATCCCTAAAGGTTTCATTTTATATGATTCCATTTATATAATAACACTATTGACCTGAAAAAAATTATAGAAATGGAAAACTTATTAGTGGTTGACAGAATTTAAGAAATGGGTGGCAGTGGGAGAGAAGTGAGTGAGGTTATAAAGAGCAATATGAGAAAGATCCTTGAGATGATGGAAATATTTTCAATCTTAATTTATCCCAATATTATTATTCTGGTTGTGATATTGTACTATAATTTTGTAAGATAATACTATTGGAGGAAGAGGTAAAGGCTACAAGGGACCTCTCTATATTATTTCTTAAAATTGCATGATAATCTATTATCTCAAAGACATATATCTCAAAAGCATATCTCAAATAAACAGTTTAATTTAAAGAATAGCTTTTTGTTTACAGTACAAGGTGAGATGTCATCTATCAAAACTACAAAAGAAGAAATATTTTTTAAATCATGAAAATAAGATCAGGTAAGTATCCTTAAACCCTTGTTTTATATAAGAAGATTAAAAAATAAAAAATAAAATAAAATGGTTAAAAAACTAAATTTCTTTGTTGTAGAGATGACCTATAATAAAGAACAAAATATCAGAATTTCAAATTAGTTGCAAATGTCATTCCTTCATTTGATGACTACAACATGAATATGCTGTTAAATGATATTAAAAGAACGTGAAATAGGAGGATTTAAAAACTATAGTAAAGCAAAACTGAATAAATTTGAAGATTTATCTATCTTTTCCTTAATTTTAACAATAATTATAAGACAAGATTATATTATATATATATGGTCATAAAACAACCTAAAATAATTTAAACTGTATAGTTATACTCAGAAACTAATAAAACAATAAGCCTGAAACCACTACTTTAAAGATATGTGCATTTCATAAAATGATACCAGATATTATCGAACACAATTTTTGTATTGTATTTTGAAGTAGAGGTATCTTTTTAAATCTCTATTTTGTAAATATTCTCAGTTATCAACATGCTAATATAGTTTTTACTAAATTCTAGGTATCTTCTAATCTACTATTTTATGAAGTGACATTAAAAGAAGTAGTTTGGCTATGAAAATGGAAAAAGCTAATCCAGTCTTTAGTCAGATGAAGATACCATTTATAATATAGAGTACATATTCATAAAGTATATTATTAACTCATGAGTATTTTTCATTTAGAAGATATTTTCTAAAATCTACATATAATCTTGATGATATTTATTATCTTAAGGGATGAGCAGTGAAAGCTCAAGTTCCTGTTCTCTGGGAATTATCCAAGATAAAAATTCGTATTCTCCTCTTCCCTCCTCTGTAATAAATCATAACTGTTCAAAAAGACTCCCCCCTTTCCAAAATATAAATAAAATAAAACCAATCCAAATTAAAAATTTTCCCAACAATTCTAACTACACAGACTCTGACATTTTCCTCCAACTGTTCTTTTGCAGCATTTTTTCTTTTCTCTTTTTCTTCCTCCCCCATCCCCTCCTTTCCTCCTTCCTCTCCTTCCCTCTTTTTCTTTTATATTGTTGCTTGTTAGCAGTTGTGGCAGATGCATTTAGTAAAGATGACATCATGCTGAATTAGGGTGAGCTTACTTTCTTTTTTTAACATTTTATTTATTTACTTTAGAGACAGAGCAAGTGGGGCGAGGAGCAGAGAAAGAAGCAGAGAAAATCTCAAACACACTCCCTGCTGAACACGGAGCCCCAGAGCCCTACGTGGGCCCAGTGTGGGGATGGATCCCACAATCCTGAGATTAATACCTGAGCACAAATCAAGAGTTGGAGTTAAGTTTAACTAACTGAGCCATCCAGGCGCCCTGATTAGGGTGAGGTTTAAATCCAATATAACTATGTCCTTGTGAGGATAGACACAAAGACACACAGGGAGAAAAGCCATGTGACAAGGCAGGCAGAGATTAGAGTGATGCCTCTCAAACCAAGGAATGCCATATTTCCAGAAACCATCAGATGCTGAGAAGACGCAAGACAAGATCCTCCTCTAGAACCGTTAAAGAGAGCACAGCCCCCAACACTTTAATTACAGACTTACAGCTTCCTGAATGGTGAGAGAATAAATTTGTGTTGTTTTAAGCCAGTATGTGGTAATTTGAAAACTAATATACATACTTTCTGCATTTTTCAAGTTATTTTTTATCTCAATTCTCCCACAACATACCTAAATCTTTTCTATCTTCACATAAATACACCTTTAACTATCTATCTGAAATAAAAATTCAAAACCTAACCAGAGAAAATCACGTCCTATTTGGACTGCAGGTGGAGAGAGGTAGGAAGTACGAATGGAAACCTCATTTTGCTGCAAGTCTGCGTCTTAGTATGTCAAGGATACCCAATTCAGTAATTGACAAGGAAAATGTATAAGGTAAATAAGAGGCTGCGAGAATATGATATGAAACAAGTTTTCAGAAATCACTGCCAATACATACTATCATCAAACCTACAGACATTATAGCTTTTATAATATGTTAAAGACACCATGCTAGATTTTTCTGGTCTAGAAATGGACCCAGGCTGAAACCCAGGCCTACTGAAGCTAGAAAGCCAATTAAATTACTTATGCTATTTACTCAGTCTTTCAGTAATTACTCAGGATTGGGGGTGTCTGTGATCTGTTACTTGCACTTGGAAATAGGCAAGCTTCTTGTCAGTTTTAAAAACAGTGAGGAGAAGCAGAAGACTGTGTAGTAATGCCTAAGAGGAGAAAAAGACAAATTTCTTAATGAACATAACAAGATCTTCTTCCTGCTCAGGAATTATCAGAAGCACTGAGCAATTTTTGGACACTTGAAGGTCAGAAACAATGGTTCTTTGGACTGACATGTCCTGCTTTTATGTAACAATGTCACCCAATAAATCTCATTTTTTACTTAGCCTTATATCTTACTGTTTTTCGAGGCCTATAGATATCTTTCCAATAACCATCTTAAATCTTTGGGCAAACTGTGTATATGAAACAAAAAAAAATATATATATAATAAGGTATAATATCTCCCTCAACTGGCTTATGTTCTATCTGGGACTCAGAAACACCAACCTTATCATATTTGCAAATTGACATAAAAAATTAAAAAGGCCAAATGAGTTCTGACTTTAACGTGCTCAATTCTAAGTGTTAAAGAAATTCTATAGAAGATAAGAATTCATCTGCTTTTAAGAGGAAGGACAGGAAGGATATAAAGAAATTTAGAGGTAAAACATACATGTCAGAGAAAAGATTGGTGTGGATGGAATAGGATTAGTGGGGATGGAAGGCTTATACTTTCTCATCACGTTAGTGATACTCATTATTTTAGTTGACTAACAACTGATGGCTCCTATATGCTTCATTTTAAGTATAAACAAAATAAAAATATTTAACTAAAATATATTTTTATTAGTATGGATCAAGGTTTGTTTCTTTAACTTTGAAATATCTACTTGACCAAGTGTTTAGTTACACACGTACTCAATAGTTTCTCTTTTACAGAACAAACATAAGCCTTTTTAGAACTAAAGAATTTTGTATTGGTACAAATACGTTAACAACCACTAATTAACCTATCTTGCCAATAAACTGTAATATTGAAGTTGGCATTTTTTTTCTCAGAAAGTATTGATAAATATCCTTTTGTTAATATAATAGATAATATGTATTAATATATGTTAATCAATTGATCACTAATTATAAGCACCAATGAGATTATTTTTTAAGATTTTATTTATTTATTTATTTGACAGAAATCACAAGTATACAGAGAGGCAGGCAGAGAGAGAGGAGGAAGCAACCTCCTCGCTCAGCAGAGAGTCCTATGTGGGGCTAGATCCCTGGACCCTGGGATCATGACCTGAGGGGAAGGCAGAGGCTTTAACCCATTGAGCCATCCAGATGCCCCCCAATGAGATATTCAGCACTGTGCTAGTACTCTAGGAACTATATTAACATTATAAAATCCAAGATCTTACTTAAATAATCTTGCAATTTTACTGACCATAAAAAGTGACACACATCTACCTATTTGTATCTATCATCTATTCAGCTAGCTATCTTCTATTATTATCATCCCTATCCATTAACCATGTAACAGAAACAGTACAAATGCGCCAGCCTGACAGATATATACACAATAAGATCTAAATGTACTTGTAAGATTGTTTTAAAAAGCGTCGATTTGCTTAAATTACCAAGATGTCTGCGGAACAAAGTATAAATATGTCCCTATGGAATATAATCCCTAATATGGTTGAACATCTTCCTACTTCTTCAACTTTGAAAACACTCCCCCCTTTTCACAGCAAACTCTACCCATGCTACCCACAATTTCAGTGCTCAAATACATAAAGCTTGTTTTTTTTCTGACTGAAATGTACCTCCTCTTACTCCTGCTATCTCTGGGTTCTTTCCTTAACATTTAAGAATCTCTGCCCATCATCATCCTTGCACCATTCCATGTAAATTCATTTATTTCCTAGTCAGCTATTCTCACAGCATAAAATTATGTTTGTTTCTGTGCTTACTTATTTATTGTTTGATTTTTGATAATGGCCTGAGTATTGTAGCTTCTGTAGATCCTGACCTAGATGGCACCTGGCATACAACATACACTTAATGAATTATTTGTTGATGAGATGAATGAATGATGTTTCAACCTTTATAAATCACAGGGCTAGATGACTTGTCTAAAACTAAAATGCAAGTTATTTTAAAGACTGGCTTCCCTTCCAGGAAGAAATGCGAGTTACAGTAGATTTTCTAGGGCTTTATAGAGGATAAGGGTATCCCCCGGATGTACAAATTAATGTTTTGCACAAGTTTAAAGAATATGAAATACAGTCCATGCTAATACTGAAAATAAAATTTTGGGCTATTTCCCCCAAATCAGTGGAGAAATATTTAAAAGCTGGCTGAATTAATTGTCACAAATATTATATCTATAACCAATATCAATACAGAGTGACTGAGACTACTAGATGGTCTTAAGGGCCAGACATTTAAAGTGACTGTGGTTCAAGATAATGGTAATTCTTTTGCCTCAATACATGATGGCTTGAGGCTTTCATTCACTGTGTGGAGAGAATGAAGGTTGTGGAAGTTCTCTTTCTCAAATTCCAAAATATTAACCCAAATGAAGGTGAAAAGATCTCCAATAATGTTCATAGCTTGTTGGGCGGGGGGGGGGGGGGGTTAAATTAGAGCAACAAAAGCAGTGACTAAAGGATAAATGCTTTTGGACCCTGTGGATTAGAAGACTTTTTTACAAGGTAAGCAATTATCTTCAGAGATAATGAAAAAGGTGTGATTTTCAGTTATTCAATGTTGATAAAAATGATCCATGGACACAGCAAGTTAACTACAAAGAACTGTTAGTGGAAACAAATATAATCTCATAAACTATTCTTTGCCATAGGTTGGGTATTCAAAATGAGAATGTGGAAAAGTCTGATGAACACTCATACAATTTAATAAGTGAAATCCAAGAAATTGTCTTTCTTAAAAAAAAAAAAAGTCTTATTTAACCTTGGGAAATGAGAGGCATAGCATTAAAGAATTTGGGGAAAGATCAACTGTCTTTTGTTATTCTGCTGATGTAAATGGATAATAACAAATTGCTCACATTTGAAAAACTGATACTTGGTAGATATACTGCCCCAGAACCTTGAAAAATATAAAACTACACAGCCCCAGAAAGAAAAAAAAAAAAAACAACCTCCTGTTTCTTTCTTTATTGTGACCATTTCATCAACATAATAGAGATTCTAACTGAAAAGATTTTAAAATATGAAGGAACTAGTTTTGGTTATCTACTTCTGCAAAGAATGCAAGTCAAATCCAGTGGCTAAAATAACTTCTTCTCTTTCATGCTTCTCTGGGTTGACTGAACTCAACTACGTGGTTCTCTCCTGGGTCACATCAAGTTGCTGTGGCCAGATATTGCAGTCTGAAGTGTTCTCAGGAGTAGACACTGAAAAGAACTTATGCATATGTGGCAGCTGATATGTAGTATTGCATGGAAACTCTTAGGATGCTGTCTACTATAGCACCTAGATGACCTCTCCATTAGATTTTGATTTCTTATAATATAAGAGCTGGATTCCAAAGGGCTGTATCACAAAGTAAGCATTCCAAGAGACACATAACTGCTACTCTCTTAAGGACTGGGCCAGGTGCAGGCACATGGCCACCTCGTAACATTCTGTTGCCCTGAGAAGTCATGAAATTTGCCTGATTTCAAAGTGAAGTGACATGGTACTATATCTCAAAAAAAGAAATGTCAGAAATCTCATGGTAATTTTTAAATTTTTATAGTAAGTAACACTGTAAGGTAACTTTTAAGAATTATTGCATTTGGGACGCCTGGGTGGCTCAGTTGGTTAAGCAGCTGCCTTCGGCTCAGGTCATGATCCCAGCGTCCTGGGATCGAGTCCCACATCGGGCTCCTTGCTCAGCAGGGAGCCTGCTTCTCCCTCTGCCTCTGCCTGCCATTCTGTCTGCCTGTGCTCACTCTCTCTCTCTGATAAATAAATAAAAATCTTTTAAAAAAATATTAAAAAAAAGAATTATTGCATTCAAATAAGCAATTAGAAACAAAAATCTTGCTGACTTTTGGAGGATTTACTTCTTTTGAGCCACAAAGAAAATAACATTGGTATCAGTAACATGTCAAGTATCCATTTTCAAGCTTCATCTATGATGACATCGACTAACTGCATTGGTGTGTCCAACCCAGTGCACCACTGCTGAAATTTCTGTTCACAGAAAATAAACCAAAATCTATTTATATTGATAGTAGAATATTGTAAACAGAAATGTAATACCAAAAGCATCCTGACTTGCCTTTCTGAAATTCGATTGTAAGGAACACAGCTATATGTTTCTTTCATGTATGTGTAACAAAAGACTTCAGTATGAGAAAACAGTATTTTTGGTATACCCTGAGAAATTTGATTTCAGTGACTCTATGGAATTATAGAATGGAAAACATGTCTGAGACCTAAACTTAATATTATGTCTTCATTGTCTTTGACTCAATAAGGAAACTTAGAATGTACCCAGGAATATGAGTTCACTATTCAACTATATTCCTGTGTTTTCTGAGAGAGAGCTTCATGGGGGCTTTCAAGAAATACACACTAATATAAATCCAGGACAAGGAGAAAAACTTTGTTGTTGTTGTTATTTGTCCAGAACATCTTACCAAAGACATACCACAAGGTATTTCTCAAACGATCTTGAGAAATAATAGAAAATTAGATCAATTATTCAGTTGCTAGATTCCATTGATCTAAAAAGAATGACATCAGTGATTGAAACCTGGAAGAGTAGGAGTTAGAAACCCTGGCAGCATTAGAACAGATGAAAATGCTGGGTTGAGATGTATATTTTGAGAAGCAATTATTATTGTTTTATTTAGATCATTGTTATAATATGTGAGCTATTTTGAATTTCAAAGGGACAACAGTTAATTTCAGAACTTGGGCACAGGAAAGGAAAAGAGAAGAAAAGAAAAGAAGAGAAAGGAAAGGAAATGAAAGAAAAGAAAAGAAAGGAAAAGAAAGGAAAGAAAGGAAAAAAAAGAAAGGAAGAAAGGAAGAAATGACTAAAAGATAGTTTTATGTACATATTAATTCAAAGAATATATTTAAAGGATGACCAATTATTGTGGGAATTTTGGAGTTTAAGAAAGTGAATTGAGAATTGAGTTCTCAATTACACAGTTGATAAAAACCTAATTGTGAGGGTAAATGTAACAATTTAAACAAACAAAAAACAAATGAAGAAGAAGAAGAAGGAAGAAAAAAAAAGAAATGGTACAATCTATAGCCACTTAGTGGCTTTGTTCAGAATCTGTAAAAACCTATATAATCTTTGAAAAACAAACACACAAGCATGTTGTCTTTCACCTAGATGTAAACTCCATGAAGGCAGAATATTTTTTCTATTGTGTATACCTCAATCTCTGAGTTTTGTCTGGTATATAGTAGGTTTTCAAAAAATACCTGTTGGAAAAAATTTTGAATGGAGGTATGGATATGAAAACAAAAAAATATACTGCAAACCTCACTATGAAAAAAACACTTTAATCTACTGTGTCAATAGCAATAGTATTATTACTACTCATTAGCCACTGAAAAGAACTTTTAAAAGGAAACAAAATATCCAAACCATCCATCAGAGTTGATGTTTACCTATCTTTCAATCCATCTAGATATAAGAGGAAGAAAGTGTTACACAATAAAATTTTAGTTGTTAAAAACCATATCCACAGGGACGCCTGGGTGGCTCAGTTGGTTAAGCAGCTGCCTTCAGCTCAGGTCATGATCCTAGCGTCCTGGGATCGAGTCCCACATCGGGCTCCTTGCTCAGCAGGGAGCCTGCTTCTCCCTCTGCCTGCCATTCTGTCTGCCTGTGCTCGCTCTCTCCCCCTCTCTCTCTCTGATAAATAAATAAAATCTTAAAAAAAAAAAAAAAAACATATCCACAGCTCGAAATCATACAGAGTTTTATTAGATGAGGACTGTCTATTAAAGACCTTTTCATTGTATGTATTCTAATTGTCCCTACTTCAAAATTGCTGAATATCAAGCTTTACTCCTTTCACATCTAGGTTGGCCTGTGAGGTGTGTCTCCCAGTGTGAGCCAGATAACCTCACACAGGTCTTGACAAATAAGAAGTCCTAAGAAGGAACCGTTATTCTTGAAACCAAGGAACTTTGTGCATTTTTTCCCTCTTTGTCTCTCTCTCTTATCATAATCTTCCTCTTCAATGTTATTACATACTGTCTCTCTCTCTGCATCTCTATATATACTCCTTCATGGCATAAATTGCACAGTATAAGGACGTCTTTCAGGGTTCCTAAAATCAAAGTTCTCTGAAGGGAGGAAACATTGTTTCCTGGCTAATGTATTGAAAAAACCAACCATAAGTATCCTATCAAATTAAGATAAATAAAATGAAATACAATTTATATTCAATTAAATAAATTTAATTTGTTAATTTAAATTTATTTAATAATAAATTTATTTAATATTAATAATATTAAAACCAATAAGTTAAATTCTAATTATTAAATAAATTAAATAAATAATATTAAATAAATAAATAAAAATTAATAATAAATTTATTTAAATTTAATTAAAATTGAATATAAACCCAAAATTCGTCCATGGGCTTAAATAGGTGCTAAACTGGAGCCACAAATTTGTCTCTGAATTCTACTATGTAATATAATACAGGAACATCACTTTTTATAATATTTATTTATACTGTTCAAAAATAAAATTTTAAAAATATGCAAAGGATAAATAAAATTTTGTGTTTGAGGAAGAAATAATTATGTCATACGCTAACTCTTTCTAAAATAATGCTAAATATTTAAACTTTATAATGAAGCTTGTGTATGTCCAAGCTCATAGAGAAAAGGAAGTAGTTGAGCCTGCTTGACAACCGAGGCTAAATAGGTGAGATAAAAACAACCTAAAGACAAGCACTATTCCCAGCCTTAGTGTCAGGTCCTGTATTCTCTCATCTTTATGGATGGTCTTTCTATAGTCTCAAGTACTGGCTAAGAAACTTCTCAAGGCAGTAAGCTAGAGCACTTCTATGGTTCACTTAAATTGCTTCCTGTTTCTCAGGGCTCACTTTCCATCATTGTCTGATATTCGGTATCTTAATAAATAGTTTCATATATTTTGTGTCATTTTTGGTTTTTGTATTTCTGTTTGCTTGGATTAAAGCAGAAGTTTCTCTCATCTAAGTCCTGTATACCTCAAGATAAAGTAAGTATACTATTACTTTCTACCTCCTAGGAATGCTGAATTCCAAATTATATAATTATAATTTATTATTTCATTTACAATTTGTTAACTAATTAAAAAACAAGATATAATAGTATCTGAAACATATTAAATATTCAGTAAGTATTATCTGTTATTAAATTACTCATTCTAGGCCTTACTCTCAAGCACCCTCTACTCATTGACGAAGATTTTTCCTTGACCGAAGTTCAGAGAGACTTTTCAGAAGCCCTCTTTCCAAACAGGCCTTTACAATTGTCTTCTATGTCCCTCCTGTCCAAGTCCAGTTTTAGCAAAAATCTTGTTAATTCAGTATGGTGAGAAGGCATCCATTCTTAATCACCCTTGATACCTGATCAAATACTTTATCTCCACCCTTGATACTTGATCACCTTCTGCTACCTTCATCAAAAATCCTGTTAAGTTGTATTAACAAGACTCTCCCTATTCTGGATGATTTCGCTTTCAGTAATTTTCTACCCACTGACCCCTCACTCTGCTATTGGCCACAAATCTCCGGCTATCTTTGCTGTATTTAGAGTTGACTCAGGTCTATCTCCCCTATTATAATACTCCTACTGTAATAATCTGGAATAAAGTCTTTCTTACTTTTTAACAAGTTTCAAAATAATTTTTTATTTAACATCACCATTTTTTTTTCTCTCAATCCAATAATTCAATTATCACTTAATATTATGGCGCAGTCAATGTGAAAACATTGAAACAGTGAAAACATTTCCAGCTAATCCTTTGGTAAATTTAGGTGCTCTCTTGTCCCTGTCAGTCTTCCAAGCCTAAGAAGGAAACTGAATCTGCATATGCTAGGCTTGATATTTTGTCCAGTGGTAGAATGTCTCTTCTCCCACATCCATCCAAACTTTAATTCTAATGAAAATCTGATCCCACTATGACTTCACTACACACGCACAACTCAAACAAAAGGTCTTGTCACTGAAGTGTGGTCCTTGCTGTATACATATCCTTGTTGGCTAAAATTCAACTGTTATTTCTCGCCAATATTCTTTGAGATCTGCCATGAATTTCACCTACATAATCTTCTAGATTTTCAAATAGGTATTCAAGTTCTTTAAAACTCTGAGACTATCTACAAAAGTGAAAACAAATCCCTAAAATTAAGCTTTTCATATATTTAATTTTCAATTTTCCCATTCCATGAAGTACATTATTATTAGCAATGACTCACTATTTATTTCTTAAATTCAAGATGCAATCATAATCAAACATAAATAGCCTGTGGAGATATTCCTATAAGTAGAATCAAATTATAAGAGTGGAGTAAAATTACAAAATTGCTTATTTTATGACAATGACCAAATTCCTTTATTTCTCCTAATTTTTTTCTTTTACTTTTCTTTTTCCCATTTTTTTTAGACATAATAATTCAAAGTATACGAAGAAAATATTTAAAGTTTGAAATATTACCTTGGACTTATGAAAGAAAAAAAAATACCAGTTATTTGTATCTCAAGTTATATTTGTAAATTCTGAATTTAATATATTTCATTCTTAGGAAAAATGTTACAAGCCAGTTGGAGACTACTTGTATCCACAAGATGTTCTCTTCTGTCCTTTAAATATTACTATGACTTATACAAGCATCACTTAGATCCAGCCTTTTAATCAGTATATATTCAGTATCAACATTTGCTTTGTGATATGTCAGTGTGGATTTTGTTGCACCCTAGAGGAAGAAATATAAGTGTAGACGGACACATTCCAACTGAATGTTTTCATACTTGTAGGCTGAGTTTGAACCTTATAATTATGAAAAAGTAGATTTGTGTGTTTGGTATTCATTTTTTTTAGGTATTATTGTATAAAAAAAGGAAATAGCCTTTCATTGACCTTGTATTGAGTTATGATTTAATGCTTTTGTGTGCCGAAATGAGACTGCCTTAATTAACATGTTCCTTTGTACTGAGCAATTCCAAGATCCACAGGCAGCCACGTTTGTGCAATATTCAATGACTCAGAAATGTATAGGATATGTTCCAAGGGTACATTCTCCTTTGTAATAATCAGTCATTCATCATAATCCAAGAACAGATTTTTTCCCCCTACAAAGTTTACCATATGTTGATATTAGAAATGAAATCAAATCATATGTCATTTCTGAAAAGACCAGAGAATTGTTTGACAACATGACCACAATTTCCAAGTCTCCCTGATAGATCATCATACTACATTAAGCAAATTAAAATATTAATTGTCTGATTTAGAATGTTGTTGTTATAAATTTTATGGCCAATTTTCTTTCGCATTCATCTCCTAATGCTCTAAGGAAGAAATAAAACATTTACTAAGTGGAAACTGCTCTTACAGGTAAGAGGAAATAATATTGACTTCTTTCTATCAGTATCTTTCATACAATATGTATTTGGAGACTGTACTTTGTACTATGTATTTTGAAGGCAAAACATGCATAGGGATCCTAGTGTCATTCTGAGAAAGAAAAAAAATAAAATAACCTATGGGGATGTTTTAGTTTCTAGGATTAAAAGGAAAATTTATTTCTCACAGGGCTGTAGGGTAAAAGACTGAAGAGAAAGTGTTGGCAAGGTTGGTTCCTTTTGAGGGCTGTGAGGGAAAAATCTGTTCCATGCCTCTCTCTTAGCTTCTCATAGTTTTAATCATTCCTTGGCTTGTAGATAGCATTATCCCTGTGTCTTCAGATCATCTTCCCTCTCTGCATTTCTCTGTGCCCAAATTTACCTCAACTTTTACAAGAGTATAACACTGCATCAGGATCCACTCTAATGAGCTCATTTTACCTTGGTTACCTCTATGAAGACACTATTTATTTATTTTTTATTTTTTTTAACATTTTACTTATTTATTTGACACACACACACAGAGAGAGAGAGAGAGAGAGAGAGAGAGCCAGCAGGGAAGAGGTAGGCACAGGGAGAGAGAGAAGCAGACTTCCCACTGAGCAGGGAGCCCAACGTGGGACTTGAACCCAGGACATCTGAGCCAAAAGCAGGCACTTAACCAACTGAGCCACTCTGGTGCCCCATTAGGGCACTATTTCTAAGTAAGGTCGCACTCACAGTTATTGGGGTTAAGACTTCAACACCTTTTTGGATTATACAATTCAAACCACAGTAGATAATAAAAGAAAAAAGAAAACCCTGCCCAGCAACACACTGTGAGATTATAGTTGTCAACACCTTCTAGGAAAGATCTATTGGCTTCACGAAATATTCAGGACAATATTTAGCAGATTTATGTTCATTGCATTCCTCAATAATGAGCAATTGTGCTAGACAGTTTTGAAATTAGTTTATCATTTGGCTTAAAGTATAAGAAACAGTCAGATTTTCAAAAAAAAAAAACAAAAACAGAAAAGATTATCAAGTTCCCCCATCCATCACCTGAAATAAGATAAATCCCCACCATCCACCCAAAAGTGATAATTGAATGGTCCTCAGAGGAAGAGAGGAACAAAAGATCTACAAAACAGCCAGAAAACAATTACTAAAATAGTAACAATAAGCCCTTATCCATCAATAATTACTTTAAAGGTAAATGGAATAAATTTTACAATCAAAAGACATATAATGGCTGAATGGATTAAAAAAACAAGGCAGACTATATGCTACTTACAAGAGACTCAGTTCAGGTTTAAGTGAGGGATAAAACAATATACCTATGCAAATGGAAATTAGAAGAGATCAGGAGTAGCTATTCTTTTATCAAACAAAGTAGATTTGAAGTACTTTGTAGACTTCAAGTATCTGTAATAAATAAAGAAGGCCATTAAGTAATGAAAGAGGTCACTTCATTAAGAGAATATAAAAATTGTAAATGCTTATGTACCCAAAACTGGAGCTGAAAACATAAAACTCCTAGAAGAAAGCAGGAAAAGCCCCTTGACATTAGTCTTGCAGTGAGTTTTTGGATATGACACCAAAAGCAAAAGCAACAAAAGCAAAACCAACAAGTGTGAGGTGATATCTCCTTGTGCTTTTGATTTGCCTTTTCCCTAATAATTCACAACGTTGAGCACCTTTTCATGTACTTTTTGGCCATTTATGAGTCTCCTTTAGAATAAAGCTTATTCAGGTCCTTGCACATATTGTAACTGAGCTGGTTTTGTTTGTTTGTTTGTTTGTTTTCTATTGAGTTGTATGAGTTCCTTATATATTTTGTATATTAACCACTTCTAGAATATATGGCTTGCAAATATCTTCTCTTATTGAATAGGATCCCTTTTCCTTTTGTTGATTATTTCTTTTGCTGTACAGAAGATTTTAGTTTGATGAAGTTCTATTTTCTGAGGTTTGTGTTTGTCCCCTTTGTTTTTGGAGTCAAATTTAAAATAATCATTGCCAAGGCCAACATTGAAGATCTGTTTCCCTATAATTTCTTTGTTTAAATGGACAGCCAGTAATTGCTACAATTGTATGTTGTGATATATAATAGTATAATGTTAATATTTAACAGCATACTTAAATATAGATATTATAATCTATATTTGCATAGATAAAGAAGAAATTTAAAATGGTAGGAAAACTATTAAAATTTTAATGTAATTATTTTAGTGACAGGAAAAACTCAGCTCCTCTTTCATCTCCATGTTATTCAACCTATAATGAAGATATAAACCAATGTAACCAATGGTGATTTCAAGAAATATAAGTGCTAGAATATTAAGCTATGTATAACACATATGGTGGCATACTCTCTGTCTTGTGCATCCTCAGTACTATAGCGACTCATTCCTCTGGTCAATGACCAAAATTTCTGATTGGTTTACAGAAAAGGGAACACAATGATTAAGTCTCCATCATATACTACAGTCAATTATTTCTCCATGTTTTTTTTTAAAGACTTCATTTATTTATTTGACAGAGAGAGATGGCAGAGAGGGGGGAAGCAGGCCCCCTGCTGAGCAGAGAGCACTATGCTGGGCTTGATCCCAGGACCCTGAGACCATGACCTGAGCCAAAGGCAGAGGCTTAACTCACTGAGCCACCCAGGTGCCCCTTATTTCTCCATGTTATTGATAAGCTAGTTTGCAACTTTACTACAAATCGCAATGGTGCATATATTTTTCTTTACACTATGGTTATCTTTAGCATACTACATATATATTGACCAAGATGTAAGTTGTTTACAATGAGAATTTGTTATAATATTTTCAAATACAATACTGATTTTATTAGCAAAAAAAAAAATGATGATTTAACTTTCTGCTAGGTGGTATACATCAAATTGTATTTTCATAAGAATCAATTTATATACTTTATGTAATTACTAAAAAGAGAGAGATTCCAATGATCCATAACAAATAAATTAGTATGTATGGGAGTTGGGCCTTGATTCTGTATATTATGCAAACTACTACAGTAGTTTGAGAATCAGAGTTACAAGAATAACTGAAATATCCCTTATTAAGATATTTTATATGAAAGTCCTTAAATTCCTTCTTAAAATTAATCTAAAGAGTTTGATAAAAAAGACGGACAGGCCATATGCTCAGAGGCTCATATACCATATTTGTATTCTAACCAGCAGTCTGTATATTTTAGAAGTCCAGCAGTGACTTTGTAGAAGCACCATTAAGAATCATTTATTTTTTTAATAAATTTTTTGGGATTTATATGACACTGATGGCTTATTCAAGTACACTAAATGTAAAATAAAAAAAATATTTATCAGTTTGGCTGACTAAGGCCATCTTTGATACATTTCAGGTTAGGATAAATGAAATAACTGTTCGCTTTAATATTGTATTTGAAAGAGTAAACCAAATGGTGTTATCTGAAATGTTAAATTCCTCTTTCAAATCCCCACTTTTCAGTTCTACACATCAAAGGTTAGTTACTATTTTTCAAGCATTTGTTTTCAATGCTCCATAGTTCAATACAAATACAATAAACAAACAATGACAATGATGACAAATAAGAATAAGAACATATATGCAGTGTATGCATTAAAGTAAATCCTTTATCTGTATCAGATACATCAACCCCTACCAGAAACATTCAGAGGACATACACATATGATTTTTTTCATTTATTTTTCACAGAAAGAGATCATAATATTCTTGCTGTTTTGTATATTAACTTTCTATAGATTCTGGCAATCTTCCCATACTGAACATGAGTCTATTTGTTTTAATGGTCACATATTAATACACTTCATAATTACCAAATAATGTACTTAATCATCTCTTCATTTATAAATATTTACATTGTTTCCACTTTTGATATCAGCATTTCAATAATGTAAAAATAAACACTATCAGGGGCACCTGGGTGGCTCAGTGTGTTAAAGCCTCTGCATTTTGTTCAGGTCATGACCTCAGGGTCCTGGGATCAAGCCCCGCATTGGGCTCTCTGCTCTGCAGGGAGCTTGCTTCCTCCTCTCTCTCTGCCTGCCTCTCTGCCTAATTGTGATCTCTGTCTGTCAAATAAATAAATAAAATCTTTTAAAAAATAAAAATAAAAATAAACACTTTCAGTTGTATACACTTGAGTATATATCTGAAAATTAAATTTCAACTACTGCTAAAACTAAAAGATTTTATACTTTAACTATGGCAAACCTATTGACAAATCACCCTCCAAAAATGTTCCAGATATCAATTTCTTCCCCAAAAGCAAAAAAGTTCATTATTCCACATGCTCTCACCAATTACGATGATTATAAAAAGTATTGAATTTTTGTCATTTCAATTTAAAAGGTATATTATAGGGCGCCTGGGTCGCTCAGTGGGTTAAGCCGCTGCCTTCGGCTCAGGTCAGGGTCTCAGGGTCCTGGGATCGAGTCCTGCATGGGGCTCTCTGCTCAGCAGGGAGCCTGCTTCCTCCTCTCTCTCTGTCTGCCTGCCTCTCCAACTACTTGTGATCTCTCTGTGTCAAATAAATAAATAAAATCTTTAAAAAAATAAAAAAAATAAAAGGCATATTATAGTTTCAATTTTCATTGCTATTAAGGTTTTCTGCCTATTTATTTTCTGTGAATTGCCTGTTTGTGTTATTTTGTAAATTATAAGTGTTCTCATTGTGTGTGCATATATAAAACACTAGTCAGTACTCTATTACATATAATAACTGAGCACTTCATAAAACTATATGCTTCATACATTAGAAGAAGAAGTGTTACATAATTTTATTACTTTTTGTCAAAATTCTTCCCCCCTTATATATGCCTACATAAAAGTTCCACCTGCAGGAGCATGCCCTATTTTTAATAAAATCTAGGCTTGGAGATGTTTGACTTTGCTCTTATAGCTGTTTGTGCTGATTTAGTGAAGTGTACTCAATGTGCTTAGATAAAATGTTTTTTGACAGAAAAAATAATATTGTTCCCATCTAAAATGCTTTGTCTCGAGGTAAAAATAGCCAATTTTAGTCTTTCTTTAGAAAAAAAATCATAGCGTTTTATATAATAACAATGTGAGAGTCAAAGGGGTGGCTTACCAGGCTGTATTTCTAGGAGACTTCCTAAAGCCAGAGTTTCCAATCACATAGGGCCAGTTAAGCCCTTCATCTTCTTCTAGGTAGATAAATTGAGTGCCATGCACTTTGCTGTGCAGGGAACTTTTGACTGAAACCTTTTAAAACAAAGGTCTTGTTTGCTGTGAGTGAAAATCAAATGAAAGCCTTGCAGTTTTTATTAATAAAATAGGTTTACATGGGAGCTGATTCTGTTTTAGAAATTGCTTGATATTATTGACTATTTATATAATTTTGTAATATGATGAAAATTTATACAACAGCCCCTAATCAAATGTCTACTATATAGAATTTGATTTTTATCTGCATGTTATTCAAAGCTGTCTTTATGTATAGTAATAAAAATACAAATAAAAATGCTTTTAGGTTTAATTATTCTGGCATGCTGATAATGAATGAAATCACTTTTATTGTGGTATCCACAAAGGTAAAGTCATCTTTAGAAAAAACTAACACCATATCTAAGAGAGAAAAAACGAAGGTAAAGATTAAACATAACAGGGGTTCCTTGGTGGCTCAGTGAGTTAAGTGGCTGCCTTCTGCTCGGGTCATGATACCAGGGTCCTGGGATCGAACTCTTCGGAGAGCCTGCTTCTCCCTCTCCCCCTGCCTGCTGCTTTGCCTACATGACCTCTCTCCCTATATTTCTCTGTCAAATAAATAAATAAAATCTTTAAAAAAGACAGAACATCCCCTGAAATATTTAAAAAAAGAAGGATTAAACATAACAAAATTTTTAAAATGGCATCTTATACATGTCACATATTTGTAAAAATTATTCATGTTAAAATAAATACTATGAAACTATTTTATTGTTCTTTTATTATAACTTCAATTGCCAAAAAATGACTCTGATAGGAATTTCCTCCATTAAAAAATAAGTATCATGTAATATTCAAGTATGCTATTCCAGAACAAGTAGAATTGAACTTTCTCATCTAATTATTATGTAAATTACTTAAATGACTAAACTTTAACCTCACAAAGTTGTTGTAAGAATCAAATCAGATTTGTACATATAAAATCTTCTAGCATACTGCTTACCACATTAATAAGAGCTCAAGACATGTTAGCCATTATTATCAATGTGATAAATAGCTATCATTCTCTATGAGAAAAATCTAAATTTTCTGTAACAGAGCAGGAAAAGAGAATGTTGGTAGGTATATTATGCACGTATGTGCGTGTGTTTTGTTTCTTCAAGAAGTGGAGAGAGAGATATGAAGGTATGTTCTAGTTTAAGGTGAAAGATGAAAGAGATTACAAAGCAACGCAAAACAGAACAAAGAATAAAAGGGTAAGTAAATGAATTAAGACAAAGCTAACAAGAAGCATAAATAAAAGAAAATTAAATATCAGGAGAAAATAATGAATTTCACTTTAATATACATAAATCTGAGATTATATTAAAATAATGAAAAGAAAAGACAAAAAAAGGGAACATCCAACACTTTTAAAATTGTATGTTTTAGGGCGCCTGGGTGGCTCAGTGGGTTAAGCCACTGCCTTCGGCTCAGGTCATGATCTCAGGGTCCTGGGATCGAGTTCTGCATTGGGCTCTCTGCTCAGCAGGGGGCCTGCTTCCCTTCCTTTCTCTCTGCCTGCCTCTCTGCCTACTTGTGATCTCTCTCTGTCAAATAAATAAATAAAATCTTAAAAAAAAATTGTATGTTTTCTTTTTTTTATTTATTTATTTTCAGCATGACAGTATCATTATTTTTTCACTAAAATTGTATGTTTTCTTGTTTGTAAATCATTTTAACCATCCTCTTCTATAGTAATCTACAATAACTACATTTGTGAAAAAAGGTATTATGTTTTCTGTTTAACAGATGAGAAATTAAGCTTAGAAATTGTAAGTGATATGACCAAAGTTACCATTCCAAGTAAAAAATTAAATCCAATTTTTCCTTAGTGTTTTTTCATGACATCAAATTGTCTCTGTAAACAAATCCTAATAAGATGGATCATTCCAAAATTTTAGTGAACACCTATCATATCCTAAGAGTTTTATCACACACTGCAGACCTCTTATCACTTAAAACCTTCAATAATCCTGTGACTATGTTACAGATTTGAGAACACATAAATGTTTGGTGATTTACCTTATATTATAAATAACAGCTTGTAAATCATGGATCTTAAACTTGAATACCACTATAACTGACTGCAAACTCTCATCTTTCTCTCTGTGTCTCCTAAAGGAATGGTTTCCTCCTAATGAAGTCTCATTGGCATGTAGTAGTCACTCCATAAATACTTGTTGAAAGACCAAACA
The DNA here is from genome assembly GCF_964662115.1 of Mustela nivalis. Taxonomy (NCBI): domain Eukaryota; kingdom Metazoa; phylum Chordata; class Mammalia; order Carnivora; family Mustelidae; genus Mustela; species Mustela nivalis. Next base: position 35,977,113 of record NC_139020.1, read on the forward strand.
AGCTAATAAATAAAAGAGTGAATGAATGTGTTCCAATGTAAAATCTCTGCACCTCTACCACAGATATCTGGGAAGCAGAAATAAGAGAATAATATGAACTACATAAGGAGAAAAGAATATAAAATTACTACACAATCACGTATCCCAAGTTACTGCACTCAAGGAAAAGTGTTTATAATATTGTTACACAGGAATCTGTTTATCATTTATTTTTACTTCAAAAGAGATTTATTCTACATGCTGACCTCAATTAGACAAAACCTTTTCTGTCAAATGAGGTGGGGGACCATAGCCTTTCTATTCGCTGTGGCAAGGTAAAAAGCTGTCTAACTAATAATCAACCTCTTCTAAATGTGAGCTCATTCAGAACAAGAGTGTCTGTGTTACTCAGTTCTACATCCCTCAAAACTAGAATATTTACTTATACATACGTAGAACCTAGAATACAAATATATATGTTGAATAACCTTTCATTCTACAAAGTTCAATAAAAGACAGGCATTTTCCCAATGTTTTATTTTCCTACTATACTTTTCTTGGCTACAGGGGGGAAAAAAAGTCCCTAGAAGCTTTGCATAGAATTGAACATATATATTTATATATGTTCATTTATATATATATATATATACACATATATAATTGCATAGAACAAAACATATATATATATATATATATATATATATATATTCTCTCGTTATTGTCTCAAATTCTGTCTTTAATTAATCAGTCCTTTTACATTTACTTATTCAGAGTTAAGATCAAAACATGAGTGTCAAAAAAAGGGGTTGTTTTTTTTAATAACCATAATTATGAAGTTTCTGAAATTCAGAATCACTAGAATTATCTATTTTACAATTAGCAATAAGGAAAATAGGTTTCTTTCTTTTTTTTAAAGCATTAAGGGATTCGGTTTATTCAGAATCAGCACTGGAAGAATGTATTCAATTAAAAGACTATTTAAGTATAAGCATATGAGATATTCTGTCTACCTAATACATTAACATTGTAATTTAAATTTATGATAACTATGAAATTTCTTTCCAATTGTCAGATAAAGTAACATATTTTCTCCTTGTTTTTATATGCTGTTCTTCAACTCCCTCTCTGATAGCATATTTTCTCCTTATTTATTTTTGTAAATTTTTTTAAAAAATTATTTATTTTGAGAGAGAACACAGGAGTGGGGGTGGGGAGGGGCAGAGGCAAAAGGAGAGAATCTCAACCAGCCTCCATGTAAGCACAGAGCCCTTTGCAGAGTTCAATCTCATGACTCATGAGATCATGACATGAGTCGAGACCAAGAGTTTGATACTCAACCAAATGAGCTACCCAGGCACCCCTTTCCTTGTTTTCATATCTGAAATATTCAATAAGAATGTTGAAACAATATTATTTATCTTAGGAAAAGCAGTTTAAGCTACTGAAAGGCCATGCACAATTTCAAAACTTTTGATACACTTTATCACATTATAAAATAAATCATATGAATCTCCCTTAAAAAAAATAAACAAGGTAATACTGACATTGGCCTGTTTTTGGACCTCATTTTCCACAAGTACAGCCATATTATATTGAAATGAAAGTTTTCATTTCCTCTTTTTCCAGCTGTATGTGTGGGAAATACAGTTTCCCTTGGTACTGCAAAAGACTACCAAGGTAATCCTTATCTCCTTGTATGTGATACGAAGATAAGCCTCAGAGAGTTAAATAGTGGAAATAATTATAGACCTAAGTGTGGGGTCTTGTAGCACTGGGATTTTAACTTGACATATGGTATTTGAAAAATATCTACTGTATTATTATTTTTCTTTCAAAAAATTGAGATTAAAGTCATGCTATACTTCTATAACAAAAAAAAAGAATATATGTTTTTGTTCAGAATATGAACTTTTTAGTCCACAAAACAGGCTTACACATGACTCTAATTTTCTTTCCTTTTTTTTTTTTTTAAGATTTTATTTATTTATTTGACAGAGAAAGAAAGATCACAAGTAGGCAGAGCAGCAGGCAAAGAGAGAGGGGGAACCAGGCTCCCTGCTGAACAGAGAGCTCAATGTGGGGCTGAATTCCAGGACCCTGAGATCATGACCTGAGCCAAAGGCAGAGGCTTAACCCATTGAACTGCCCAGGTGCCCCGACTCTAATTTTCAAAGCCCAATTGAACATTTTCTTAATTGTTTTATGTTGTCTTCTTTGTAGCTATACTTTGAAAAGCATACAGTTAAAAATAATGTATTTTAAACAGCTTCATTTATTTCTGGATTTAAAAAGAAACAACAGGTATTCAGAATGGTTATTTTGACTTTTCAAATACCTTTGTAAGAATATCCAGGCAAGTATCATTTAAGTGTACTATTAAAAATTCATATTGATTACAGTGACATTTTTTGTTTAGAAGAAAGTATGGTTTTATTTATTTTCTCATATTATAGTCTGACTAGGTAAGGTGGTCATTTCTAACTTTGTTTTTTGAAAGTTATTGCTTTTTTGCACTTTGTGCTCTATACAATTATTATTTTGAGAAATCGTAATCTAAAACTTTTACACTTCTTGAAAAAAAACTTGTGGCATAATATGAATGAATTTTTTTCTTGGCTAGAGAGCCAATTTTCATTTTTCAGAGTTGAAAAGATGAGAATAAAAATCTATATCCTAGTACTTTGATTTTGGAAAACTGAGCATTAATTCATAATAGCCTCTACTCGCTATCATCTATTTTAAAAGTACAGGCATTTTGAATATATTATATTAGAATAGACATCTTAAAATAAAAGTAATGCTTTATAGGATCTGTTACAGATACATATATATTTTTCCATCTGTTTGGTAATAGTTAAAATGGGATAAATGAACCCAGAGGGAATGGCTTTACTATACGAAAAAAATATTAGTACCATGCACTAATGAAATTTTAAGCTCCAAATCAATTACGAATGCTGAAAAATAAGCAAAGAAAATCAAGGAAATTTCATCAGAAACAACAAACCAACATTATCAACTGATCATGTGATCTGATATGGTTAAGTTTGCTGTTCTTTAAGCTTAGTTTATTCATACCCAATTGAACTGTAACAAAAAGTATCAACAAGGTGCACCTGGGTGGCTCAGTGGGTTAAAGCCTCTGCCTTCAGCTCGGTCATGATCCCAACCTGCTGGGATGGAGCCCCACATAGGGATCCCTGCTTGGCAGGGAGCCTGCTTCCCCCTCTCTCTCTGCCCACCTCTCTGCCTACTTGTGATCTCTGTCTGTCAAATAAATAAATAAATAAATAGATAGATAGATAGATAGATAGATAAATTTTAAAAAGTATCAACAACCTAAGTGCCTATCCAAGGATGAATGGGTAAACAAATTGTGTGTGCGTGTGTGTGTGTGTGTGTGTGCACATTGGAATACTATTAATCAGCCAAAATAAAGCATAAAATCTTGTCATTTGTGTGGAAGAAATCAGTTAAAGGGAAAATGGTTTAAATAAATAAATAAATTTTAAAAATTAAAAAAAAAAAAAAACTACCAACAATGATAAAGGCAAGAAAACTAAGAAAGGTCTTAAGAGATTAAATAACAAATCTCAGGATTAGATAGCTGAATGGAGCTAGAAGTTGAAATAGGACAAGTCCAGAGTTCTTTCCACTAAATAACATTACCTAACTAGTTTGATTCTTAGTCCTCTACTTACTAAATGGTAATAAAAAGGAGTATTTCCACATTTCATGATATCATGATAATCCATGAAATCACGAAAAGTCTATGATCCATTAAAAAAGAAAAAGAAAAAGAAAGAAAGAAAGCAATGTTCCAGTATTTTATATGGGCTTCTCACCATTTTTATAGCAAACAATAGAGTACTTAGCTCTTCAAAGTTCTTTAAAATTCCTTAAAATTTCATCCCTTTCCCACTGTTCAGGTCTGTTTAGAAGGTCAGATAACATGAGAAAATGTTTGTGAAACGTAAGTCCTACTCCTCTCCATTCTGGTACATACTATGAAGAATGAAAGGGAATGTTTCAGTGTATATTATTTTTACTCATTCCTTTATTCATCCATCCACTCATTCATATTTTACAAAACAAATCATACTGTAGTCATCTTTACATTGTAAATTTTTTTCACCTTCCATGATCTCATGGACATTTTCACATTTTGCATTTTCAAGATTACTTTGGTGAAGTAACCTTTGAAAACATGATTTCTTTATTGTTGTTTGATACTTTATTAAATAGATAAACCATCATTTATGTAACAGGGATTAAAAAGTGGTGTGGGAAAACTGGTTATCCACATACTAAAGAATGAAATTGGACTCTTACCTTACACAATACAAAAAATCCAACTCAAAACAGATTAAAGACTTAAATTTAAGACCTGTAAAACTCCAAAGGTGGGGGGAACAGGAGGAAAGCTTCACAACACTGGTCTTGGCAACAATTTTGTGGTTATATCAACAAAAGCAGAAGCAACAAAAGCAAAATAAATAAGCTGAGTTACATCCAACTACAATTTGTCTGCACAGCAAAGGGAACAACTGACAAAGTGAAAAGGCAACCTGTGGAACAAGAAAAAAAGTATTTGGAAACTACTATTTCATAAGGGGCTATAACCCAAAATATATAAGGAATCCCTACAACCCAATAATTTAAAAAAGAAAAAAAAACAGTAATACAATCTGATTTTAAAATAGCAAAGGACTTGAATAGATATTTAGCCACAGAGAACACACAAACGTCCAGTAGGTATATGAAAAAATGTTCAACATCATCAGGGAAATCCAAATTAAAACCATAAGAGATATTACTTTACACCTACTAAGATGACTATTAGAAAAAAAAAAAAGAATTAAAAATGAAAGTGTTGGTAAGGATGTAGAGAAACTGGAATGCTGTACTATGTTAGGAATGTACAATGTGCAGCCACTATGGAAAACAGTATAAAGGTTCCTCATAATTACCATATGATACAGTAATCTCACTTCTGGACATTTACATGAAAGAACAGGAAATAGGATCTTGAAGAAATATTTGCATTCCCATGTTCATTGTTGCATTATTCACAGTAGTTACAATGTGAAAGCAACCTAAATGTTCTTTGATGAGTGGATGAAGAAAATGTGGTTCCTTTCAGCCTTAATAAAGAAGGCAATTTTATCATATGGAGCAAAATGGATAAACCTTGAGCAATTATGCTACTTGAAATTAGCCCATGACAGAATATTGCAGAATTCCACTTACATAAGGTATCTAAAGTAGTTAAACACACAGAAGTTAAACACACAGAAGCAGAGTAAAATGGTATTTCCCGGTGGCTGAAGGAAGGAAGAAATGGGAGTTTCTGTTCAATAGGTTAAAATTTCAGTTATGCATGATGAAAAAGTCTGAAATTTGATGTATAACATTGTGATTACAATTAATAACGTGCTGTACACATTAAAATTTGCTAGATGGTAAATCTCATATAATTTTTTCCACTATAAAAAATAAACAAAAGTACATGTATGGGGGCGCCTGGGTCGCTCAGTGGGTTAAGCCGCTGCCTTCAGCTCAGGTCATGATCTCAGGGTCCTGGGATCGAGTCCCGCATCCGGCTCTCTGCTCGGCAGGGAGCCTGCTTCCCTCTCTCTCTCTCTCTGCCTGCCTCTCCATCTACTTGTGATTTCTCTCTGTCAAATAAATAAATAAAATCTTTAAAAAAAAAAAAGTACATGTATAAAGTGGGGAAATGCCAAATTATTCAGAGTGGAGACCATTTGAATTACTAGAATTGCTTTTTGAAGGAATTTTTTTATGACTGTGTAATGGTGACTGGGCTTTGCGAATCAATGATGGAAGAGTTTAAGAATTTTCCACAGCAGTAATACGGACTTTCAAAATATCCACTAGTTTTTATTTTTGGTTTTATTTGCTCCTGTTAAGCACAAAAGTGGTAGAAAACTTACGGAATATGGTTACAGGGAAGTTTGGCATAGGTTCCAAACACATGCATATACACAAACATATACAAAAGCTCCAAATAAATTGCCTACAAATAAGTTTTGCCCAGATCATAAAGCTTTTTTGTGACATTATCATTATATAATGAATACTAAAGAATAAACTTTATATTGCACTGAAATAATGCCAACTGTCTATCAGCTCCCAAGGATTGTTTTATTTATCATTTAAAATGAATGATGCTACCTCACGATTTCCTATAAAAAATCTCAATTTTCTATGAAGAACTTTTATATAAATGCTGACAGATTTGATGCTGCCATTTTATGAGATGACTAAATCAGAACTCATACTGACAAGTTTGCATGCTAAAAAATATTGCTATAATATTGTACGTCTTGATCTACTTTTATATTTCATTCCTCATTTTGTATCATTTTATAATATACATTTGAACATAACAAATTCTGGGCAAGGTTGACTCTGATGTTTCATGGTATTATTGAATATCCCCAAACTACTATATAATATATATTTGAATGATGTTTCAGTCTTTTCAAGCATTGCTCATGTTTTACTTCTTACAGCATTTATTCTATCTATGGGAGAATAAATGTCTTTTGTCTATCACATTGCATCTTAAAGTAAATAACTTCAAAACATTGGTCCTTTTCTCTAATACATAAACATCATGTATTATTTGTGTGTTGGCAATTAATAATAGCTTGCCAATTCTTAAACTCAAAAAATATGTCATTTTTAAAAAGCACACATGTAGACACTAACTGAACTTAGAGTGTCTACTGACTAGGTATTATTTCTAATATATTGTTGCTGAAGATCTTCTAATAAAATATATTACACCAGGTATAAGGTAACCTTAATATAAGACATGCTGCTCTCCATAAATGTACTATTTCAATGGCTATCATTAATTCTTCTGAATCACCATGATTTATCTGACCAGTGCCATTTCATGAGTAGTGCTTAGACATTATTGTATATTAACAATTGTCATATTCAGTGGGGTGGAGAGAGAGATTGGCTTGGGTTTCTCTATTATCTCCACTGAAGAAAATATAACTCCAAAAGGAATGTAATAGTATGAAATTCATCCATTCCACCCACCTACTGGAAATTTCTGACCTGATTGATGACACACAATTCCACACCTTGTGTGGAGAAAGTGCTTTCAAATGGATTTTGAAGAGAAAGAGTGTGACATTCTAAACCATGCAGCCAGGAGAAAGCAGTCTTCAAAGCATAAGGAAAATTGTGAGGAATCATTCAAAGGATAAATAGTTTGCTCAAAATAAAGGATTCATACCACAAAGAAATTGAGAATATGTTTGTAAATATAAAGGAAGTATATTATTCTTAGGTTTCTTGGGAATCTGCATATCATAGGATCTTGGGAAGAAAAGAAAAGGTTTTTCTTAAATTTTTGGTTAATGATTAGAATATTTTCCTATCTAAATATGTGGGGAAGGAGGGAGAGATGGATTCAGTGATAATCTGAAAAATTATTGTAGCTTTCCTTCATGTAGTTCTAGGCCGTGATGATAATAAAGTAAATAGAAAGGAATGAGTGCTCATAAAAGATACATACAGAAAAAAATAAGTTTATATAGAAGACTGAATTTAGGGATGAAGAAATAAAAACTCAGAAATGGCTAGAGATTTAAGATTATCAGAATAAACACAAATATATAATCATAAAGCCTAATATCCATGTAAGTGGTTAACAGATTTCTAAACCAAAGCTGAAATTTGGAAGCTGTAGAATTGCTTAGTATTCACTCACAATGTATATTTGTTATATATTTGCATTTATTATTTTTGTGGAGCCTGAGAGGTCTGACTGAAGGGCAGAAGAATAATTTTGAGAATGTTTTCTCAAAATGTGTTCATAGGGACACTCTCACGGACATAGTTGTAGGTATTCATCCAGATGTGATCTGTGTATCATAACTAATCAATCCAGCTTTTGAAGGATCATATGTAGGTATATATCAGGCATTTTCTTTCAATCTCTCTCTCTGTCTTAATCTATCTCTCTCTCCCTCTCTCCTCCCATCCCTTGGTGTCTTACACTAACTCTACGATATGTGGATGAACAAGTCCCAAACCCATCAAGAGTGGTAATTAAATATTTATTTAACCTCCAGCTGAAGTTCTAACTGAAGACAAATGAAAAGTGAGATGGACAGAAGAGCAAGAAAATTGAAAATATCACCTTGTAAACACCTTGTAAAGCAACAATAAATTAAGTGCTTATTTTGTTCATCCTCCCTTTAAAAGTATAATAAATGAGGTAGCATCTGCAAGTTTACTATAAATAAATAAATAAATAAATAAATAAATAAATAAATAAGTAAAACCAGGAATGTTAGCTTCTAAAATAGATGTATTCTTTTTAAATCATCTAGTTCTGTGTGCATATTTGTGTGAGGTCGTATATCTGTCTTTATGGATCAAACACTGATGAGTTTTAAGTTTTATACTTAAATATATAATGTGCACAAGTTTGATGTTATTAGTATATCCCATACTGTTATAAGCATTAACTAGATTAAAAGATCATTGAGGCTAAAAAAAGTACTTTTTGTATGTACCTTTGGGTCTCTTAGAAAATCTACCTTAATGCAATTGATAAACTTGTTGGAAATGTAAGAAATGAATGAATGCATATTAACTCTCTGTGACTTAAAAGATAATCCTCCAAGATAAGTATCTAAGATTCAAAGTGAAACTTTCTTTAGATTTAGATTAAAAGTGAAGTTTTTATTTGTGTAGTGTCAGATTAAATATATGACCTTAACAATCAAATTTGCCATCTCAGGAATGGCAAAAATTTTGTCTTTGTATAATGGTAGATTGAGATGAGCTTATTGAAATTCTTTGTTTAAGTTCCTTCAATTATTAACACAAAAAAGTACACAGATCAATCAGCAATGCCTATAATTAACTCCAGATATTGGGAATAGAAATAGTCATACTTGCTGACTCCAACTGAATTCATTTATAAAGCAATTTCCTTAATATATTGAGTAGTATTTCACAACATAAAAAGGACTTCTTGGAGCTCCTGGGTCGCTCAGTTGGTTAAGCATCTGACTCTTCATTTTGGTTCAGGTCTTGATCTCAGGGTTGTGGGACTGACCCCCACATTGGTCTCTGTGCTGGGTGTGGAGCCAGCTTAAGATTTAAGATTCTCTATCTCCCTCTGCCCCACCCTGCTTTGCCCCACTCAGCTCATGCTTTCTTAAAAAAAAAAAAAAAAAAAAAAAAAAAAGTTTCTTATGATAGCAGCAGCTCAGAAAAGAGGGAACAGTATAATAATGTGTGAGCCAGAGGCCAGACAGGGAAGATAAAGAAGGTATGGCCAGCCTTTTTGGGTTTGGTGGAAATGTTAAAACACAGGAGAAAATGTTAAGTGTAAAAAAATGAATGTTAACTATAGAATACCTATTCATTGGGCATTAATATCAGGTATAGGTAAGTTCCATCTAAGAATAGATAGTAGTATTAAGTGTACATTCAAATACCTTTCCCTGCTGGCCCTGTGCCTCCTGACTTTCATTACATTTGCTTTATTTCCTTAGTTAGGACTCTATTTTTCAATATCTCTTCCCTTATAATTCTTAAAACAAAACAAAACAAAACAAAAATTGTGATTGCTGCTTTCCTTCATCCCTTTCTGTTCTTCTCAAGCCATGTTCTTTTACTTTAACATTCATTCTTAATGAAATTGTTTTCTTGAAGGTTACCCATGATCTCCAAATTGCCAAATTTGATAGCTGTGTTATCATGGTGCTTAGATTCTCTGAGGAATTTGACAGTGTTAACAATCTATTTCTAAAAAGTCTGTTCTGTTTTTCATCCATTAAAATTTATTCTTTTTGTTCCATACTGAAATTTCAGTGTCTTTTATAGGGTCTTCCCAAATTCACAGTCTTCTTTTTATTTCTTTAGCACTATGTATTGAGGTCTGTATTTGGCAGGATTCTTATAAGTATGGAACATTAAGATTTGCCTGTCCTCAGTCAAACCACACATCAAGTAGGTTGTTAGGAATACAGAGAGCTACACAGCAGGTAAGTGCAAGAATATAAACCCACATTTGTGAGGTCACAAAAGACAATTGCTACAGTTAAAAAAGCTTAAAAACTAAGCTACTACATGAAACAGAAGATTATAATTCCCTACTGCACTTTCTCTCACTTGTCCACTTTGGGCACCATCTCAGGAGGCATTTTCATAAGTGTGAAGAACGCATTTACCACTTACAGAGAATCTATGCTTATAAAATTGATTAAAGGTAAGTATCCCTAAAATTTTCTAACTTATATAGAAACTTACAGTCTATACACACATTTTCGTCTACTTCTCAGAATAATTTTAAACAAACTGTGTGCCTGGTGCATTTAAATATGAAAAATAAAGAAAATAAGCAAAATTTCAGGAATTTGGCAAATAAAGTAATATGTTTTCATTACTTCTCTAGTTTTCAAGTAGTCCAAAAAGTTTTCTCAAGGATGAATTAAAAAGGTCAAGTGAACTGATTAGTGGAAAGAATGATACCTTATATGCATAAGGTGATCTGCAATTTTAAAATCACAATCAGTTAAAAACCTGTGCAGGAAATTTTTTTAAAAGCATATTCTTCCTTTTTTCTCTTTCTTCCTTTCTTTCTTTCTTTCTTTTTTTTTTTTAAAGTAGTGGAACTTTATTAAGTTATTAAGTGATGTGTTCAAAATAACGCAGTCATCCAGTACAAGAAGAAAGAATAAAACAACCATGTCCCTTTTTACTGTTCTGTGTTCTTGCCATTTTTCTGTGCTAATCTTACTGAAGATAGTATTCTTTTAAAAAAATAAAAATGTCAATTTTCCTAGTGAATGCAAGCCTTTCTTTTTTCTTTTCTTTTTTTTTTTTTTTTAACTTTTTATTTTTTATAAACATATATTTTTATCCCCAGGGGTACAGGTCTGTGAATCACCAGGTTTACACACTTCACAGCACTCACCAAAGCACATACCCTCCCCAATGTCCATAATCCCACCCCCTTTCTTTGATCAAACAAAATGGAATGCAGTTATAAAGAAAATTTCACTTTGATAAATGTGAAATAGAAATATTTCAGAGGAGGGGGACAAATATGGCAGAGGAGTAAGGTTTAACTGGCCCCCTGAATTGAGCTGGATATCTATGAGACCACTCCAAAATCCCACAAAATCAGCATGAGATGTAAGAATATATTTACAAACAGAATATTCGTGGTGGTTTGTTTCAACGTATGAAATGGGAAGCCATGACTCTGTGGGCAGATATCAGAAGATAAATATAAGGGAGAGGGAGCCTCTGGGATCTTGTGCCACCAGACCACAAAAGGCTCCCCAGCTGAGGACCAGACATAGACTCACAAACCAGTAGCAGCTGGGAAAGGACATTAGGGCAGCCTCAAGACTGAAAACTGGAGCTGTGGGGTTGCATGTACAAACTGGTGTGGCTGGAAGTTTTAGAAGCACAAAAGACACAGGTGTGCCTGGAGCTGGAAGCAAAAGCTAATACAGCTACTATTGAAAGCACAATATAGGACACTGGTTTTTAGTGGCGCAGACAGAAATGGAGTCATTGTGGCCTTGGGGGGCTCTCTGGAGATCAGACTGTGATCTCTCTGTTTTGAGACAGAAGTTTGGATATGGTCCCTTCCCCATCTCTTGGAAGAGATGTGGAAAGCTGCCAAGGAAAGCCTAAAAGATTAAAAGTACCTCAAAACTGGTTTTCACTGAGCCCATCCCCCTCTCCACAGGGGGCAGTGGAACTCTGCCCAAACAGGGTTGCCTGAGTAACAGTGTGGCAGGCCCCTCCCCCAGAAGACAAGCTGGAAGAACAAGAGGCTGACAACCCTAAGTTCCCTATAAAACAAGTGCATCTTGCTTTGGGTATAGTCAATAATCTGCACTCTGTACATTCCCTCAACCATCTCTTAACAGAATGACTAAGAAAAAGAACCCCCAACACAGGAAAGATTCAGAGACTGTGACCTTTACCACAGAACTAATGAATGTGGATATAGGCAAAATATCAGAAACAGACTTCAGCGTAATAGTAATACAGACAATAGCTAGAATGGAGAAAACCATTAATGGCAACATAGATTCTCTAAGACAGAAATAAGAGCTGATCTGATAGAACTTAAAAATGAGATTCAATCTAATCTAGATACTCTAATAGCTATGGTAAATGAGGCAGAAGAATGGATTAGGCATTTGGAAGCCAAAATGATAGAAAAGAAGGAACAGGAGGAGGACTGGAAAAGAGCTTAAAATCCATGAAAACAGAATTAGAGAAATAAATGATGCCATGAAATGTTCTAATGTTAGAATTATTGGGATCCCTGAGGGGGTGGAGATAGAGAGGACTACAAGATTTATTTGAGCAAATCATAGCTAAAGACTTCCCTATTCTGGGGAATGAAACAAGCATTCTTTTCCTAGAGGCAGAGAACAAGGAGAACAGACTAATGCCCAGGCATGTAATAGTAGAACTCGCAAATCTTAAAACCAAGGAAAGCATCCTAAGGGTAGTTAGGGGAAAGAGATTCCTCACATACAAAGGAAGGAACAACAGAATAACATAAGACCTGTCCACAGAGGCCTGGGAAGCCAGAAAGAGCTGGCAAGACATATTCAAGGTACTAAATGAGAAGAACATGCAGCCAAGAATACTTTACCTGGCAAGGAAGTCATTTAGAACAGATGTAGAGATAAAGAGCTTCCAAGACCTGCAAAAATTGAAGGAATATGTGACCACTAACCCGGCCCTGCAAGAAATGTTAAAGGGGGTTCTATAAAAGGAGAAAGACCCCGGTAGTGATATAGAACAAAAATTTACAGAGACGATCTACAGAAACAAGGACTTTACAGGCAACCTGATGACAATAAAATTGTATCTTTCAATAATCATTTTCAATACGAATGGCCTAAATAATCCCATGAAATAGCACAGGGTTGCAGATTAGATAAAAAAGACAGGACCCATCCATATGCTGATACAAGAGATTCATTTTGAACCTAAACATACATCCAGAAAGAAAATGAAGGAATGGAGAACAATCTTTCATGCCAAAGAATCTCAAAAAAAATCTGGGGTAACAATTTTCAAATAAGACAAATTAGATTTTAAGCTAAAAACTATAGTCAGAGATACTGAAGGACACTATGTCATTCTTAAAAGGTATACCTAACAAGAAGATCTAACAATTTAAATATCTATACCACCAACATGGAAGCACCCAACTACATAAGCCAACTGTTAACCAAAGTAAATAGACATATTGATAATAATACATTAATAGCAAGAGACCTCAATACTCCACTCTCAGCAACAGATAGATCATCTAAGCAGAAAATCAACAAAGAAATAAAAACTTTGAATAGCACACACTGGACCAGATGGACCTCATAGATTAATACAGAACATTCCATCCTAAAACATAAAATACTCATTCTTCTCGAGCACAAAGGAAACTTTCTCCAGAACAGACCACACACTGGGTCACAAATCAGGTCTCAACCAAGACCAAAATATTGAGATTATTCCCTGCATATTCTCAAAGCACATATTCATAGTGCTTTGAATCTGGAACTCAATCACAAGAAAAAGTGTAGAAGAAATCCAAACACTTGGAAGCTAAAGACAATCCTGCTTAAAAATGTTTGGGTCAACCAGGAAATCAAGAAGAACTTAAACAATTCATGGAAACCAATGAAAATGAAAACACATCAGTCCAATACCTATGGGATATGGCAAAGGTGCTCTTAAGGGGGAAATATATAGCCATCCAAGCTTCACTCAAAGCAAACAAGCAAACGAACAAAAATAGAATAATCCTGGATACACAAAATAATCTTTACACCTTAACGAACTGGAGAATCAACAACAAGTTAAGCCTAACTCATGCACAAAAAGGGAAATGATTAAGATTAGAAAAGAGATCAATGAATAAGAAACCAGAAATACAATGGAAAAAAAAAATCAATGAACCTAAAAGCTTGTTCTTTGAAGAATTAATACAATCAATAAACCACTGGCCAGACTTATCCAAAAGAAAAAAGAAAAGGACTCAAATTAATAAAATTATGAATGGAAAGGGAGAGATCATGACTAACACCAAGGAAACAGAAACAAACATCAGAAAATATTATCAACAGTTATATGCCAATAAATTAAGCAACCTAGAAGAAATGGATGCATTCCTGGAAACCTATAAACTACCAAGACTGAAGCAGGAAGAAATTGGCAACCTGAATAGACCAATAACCAGTAGTGAGATTGAAGCAGTGATCAAAAACCTCCCAAAAAACAAGAGTCCAGGACCTGATGGATTCCCTGGGGAATTTTACCAAACATTCAAAGAAGAAATATGACCTATTCTCCTGAAACTGTTTCAAAAAATAGAAACAGAAGGGAAACTTCCAGACTCATTTTATGAGGCCAGCATTACCTTGATCCTGAAACCCAGCAAAGACCCCATCAAAAAGGAGAATTTCAGACCAATGCTCTGATGAATATGGATGCCAAAATTCTCAACAAAATCCTAGCTAATAGATTCCAAGAGTACATTAAAAGGATTATCTACCATAACCAGGTGGAATTTACCCCTGGGATGCAAGGGTGATTCTACATTTGCATATCTATCAATGTGATAGAACACATTAAAAAGAGGACAAGGAAGAGTCACATGATCTCCTCAACTGAGGCAGAAAAAGCATTTGACAAAATATGGTATACTTTCCTGATTAAAACTCTTCAGAATACGCAGTAAATGGAACATTCCTCAATTTCATAAAATCCATCTATGAAAAACCCACAGTTAATATAATTCTCAATGGTGAAAAGCTGAGAACCTTTTCCTTAAGATCAGGAAAATAACAGGGACATCCACTCTCTTCACTATTGCTCAACAGCACTAGAAGTCCTAGCAACAGCAATTGGACAACAAAAAGAAATACAAGTTATGCAAATTTGCAAAGAAGAAGTCAAACTCTTTCTCTTTGCAGATGACATTACATTATCCTTTATGTGGAAAATACAAAATTCTCTACTCCCAAATTACTATAACTCATACAGCAATTCAGTAATGTGGCAGGATACAAAATCAATGCACAGAAATCAGTTTCTTTCTTATACATTAACAATATAACTGTGTAAAGAGAAATTAGAGAAAAAATTCCATTTACAATAGCACCAAATACTATAAGATACCTTAGAATAAACCTGATAAATGATCTATATTCTAGGAACTACAGAACACTTTTGAAAGATTCAAGAAGACCCAAAAAGATGGAAAAACATTCCATGCTCATGGATCACAATAATAAACATTGTTGAAATGTCTATGCTGCCCAGACCAATCTACATTTTCAATGCGATTTCCATCAAAATATCAATGGCATGTTTCAAAGTCCTGGAACAACCAATCCTAAAACTTATATGGAACCCAAAAAGATCCCAAGACGCCAAATAAATGTTGAAAAGAAAAACAAAGCTGAGGCATAATACTGCCTGATTTCAAGTTATATTACAAAGTCATGATCACCAAGACATCAAGGTACTGGCTCAAAAAACAGACACACAGACCAGTGGAACAAGATAGAGAGCACAGATATGAGCCCTCAACTCTGTGGTCAAATAATCTTCGACAAAGCAGGAAAAAATATTCAATGGAAAAAAGACCATTTCTTCAATAAATGGTGCTGGGAAAATTTTCCAGCTACATACAGAAGACTGAAACTCGACATTCTTTTATACCATACACAAAGATAAAATCAAAATGGATGAAAGACCTCAATGTGGGACAGGAATCCATCAAAATCCTCAAGAAGAATATAAGCAGTAACCTCATCGGTGTCAGTCACAGCAACTTCTTTCAAAACATGTCTCAAAGGCAAGAGAAACAAAAGTGAAAATGAACTTTTGGGACTTCATCAAGATCAAAAGCTTCTGGACAGCAAAAGGAAACAGTCAACAAAACAAAGAGGCAACCCATAGAATAGGAGAAGATATTCTCAAATGACACTACAGACAAAGGGCTGATACCCAAAATCTATAAAGAACTTATCAAATCAACACCCCCAAAAATAATCAAGTCAAAAAAATGGGCAGAAGACATGAACAGACACTTTTCCAAAGAAGATGTACAAATGGCTAACAGACACATGATAAAATGTTCATCATCATTAGCCATTAGAGCAATTCAAATCAAAACCACATTGAATTAGAATGATGGATTAGAATGACAAAAATTGACAAGGCAAGAAACAAAAACTGTTGGAGAGGCTGTGGAATTCCTACCTACACTGTTGGTAGGAATGCAAGTTGGTATAGCCACTTTGGAGAACAGTGTGGAGGTTCCTCAAAAAATTAAAATTGAGCTACCCTATGACCCAGCAATTGCACAACTGGGTATCTATCCCAAACATACCAATGTAGTGTAAAAAGGGCCATATGCACTCCAATGTTCATAGCAACAATGTCCACAATAGCCTAACTGTGGAAAGAGCTGAAATGCCCTTCAACAGACACGTGGATAAAGAAATGTGGTCCATATACACAAAGGAATATTACTCAGCCATCAGAAAGAATGAATACCCAACTTTTGCATCAACGTGGATGGGATTGGAGGAGATTATGCTAAGTGAAATAAGTCAAGCAGAGAAAGTCAATTATCATATAGTTTCACTTATTTATGGAACATAAGAAAAAGCATGGAGGACATTAGAAGAAGAAAGGGAAAAATGAAGAAGGGGGAATCAAAGTGGGAGATGAACCATGAGAGACTAATTCCCTGCCTTAGAGATTACTACTCTGATATTATAAACAATAATATCTGATGATGAAAACAAGTTTATTATAAGCTATTTCCTAAAGTATCCACAAAGACTTAAAGCTCTTTATTGCTATACCCAAGAAACTAAAGACTATTTAAACAATGTGAGGTAGGCTCTTTCAAATATAGCTCCTCTGGGGCGCCTGGGTGGCTCAGTGGGTTGAGCCGCTGCCTTCGGCTCAGGTCATGATCTCAGGGTCCTGGGATCGAGTCCTGCATTGGGCTTTCTGCTCGGTGGGGAGCCTGCTTCCTCCTCTCTCTCTGCCTGCCTCTCTGTCTACTTGTGATCTCTCTCTGTCAAATAAATTTTAAAAATCTTAAAATATATATATATATATATAGCTCCTCTGTGAATAATTTCATCCCCAAATAGATGAACGGATGTTTTTCCAACACTATTTTGAAGCTACTGAGCTCATGTGAAGTAGCACTGGAGATGACTCCTACAAGATAAAAACAAAAGAAGTATGGATATTCTACAGGATAGTGTCAAGGAGCTCCATCAACTCAGCAAAGAATATCTCATATAATCTTTAAAATATTTCATCATTGTCATTTTGCAGATGGAACAGTTAAAATTTGAGGAAGTTAATGGCGATATCTATAAGGGTTTTTGTTTGTTTTGCTTTTTTGTTTTTGAGTAGGCTATACACCCAGCATGGAGCCGGATACAGGGCTTGAACTCACAAACCTGAGATCAAGACCTAGCTGAGATCAACTTAGACACTTAATCTACTTATGCCAGCCAGGTGTCCCTAAAAGTCGGTTTAATATAAATGTGCATGACTATCTTAAAAATGATGAAACTGAAATTAAAATAAGTGTTCCTGTCACTCAAACCAATGAGTACTCTTTTCTTCCTTACGACACAAGCATACGAGTCACCTTTTAAAAATCATTGGTAAGGAACACCTGTGTGGTTCAGTCATTAATTGTCTGCCTTCAGCTTAGGTCATGATCTTAGGGTCCTGGGATCGAGCCCTGCATCAGGCAGGCTTCCTGCTCAACAGGAAACCTGCTTCTCTTGCACCTACTCTCCCTGCCTGTACTACCTCTCGTGATGTCTGTCAAACAAATAAAATCTTAAAAAAAAATAAAAAGCAAATAAATATTACTGGTAAACCAAAAGGTAAAAAACTTCTTTACATGTTGGCCTCAGCCTAGGATCAATTGTAGAACTTGATTATCAAATTATCAATATGACATAACATTATAACATACCCAAAAGAAAGGTAAACGTCTAAGTGCACATTTTTGTATTAATTGAGGTCACTTTGCAATTCACCCCTCATTGTGTAATTATTTCAAAGGGAAACTTCCCACCTAAATGAAACTGTTTAAGACTTGTTTTACTTGCCAATATATATATGAGAAGACAGAGTTAGACTCGTTTTGTTGCTGCTGATATTGTGTCTTCTGATCCACTTTCTGCAACCTTGTTTACATTCTGATATTGAGGGAATACATGCTTTACCTGTGTGTGAGACAGAGTTAAAAACAAGAAGATAGATAATGATGGTGCCTACTGCAAACTGTTTAACAAAATACCCTTCCAATAGGCAGTGATCCACATCAGGATCAGGAAGAAATGTAGAAACAGATTTCAATATTGTCCTTGAAGCAAAGATGGAGTAATGATTTCATATTTTTGGTTAAAGGAAGATTATAAAAGAACACACACACACACACACACACACACACACACACACACAGGAACAGCTTCTTGTGACATCTTCCACAGGAACAATGTAGTCAATTTGCTAACTGAACAGATTCTGCATGGAAGCTATGTTTATTTTAATCTTAAGTTGTTCCCCATTTTATCCCTTTGCACCCATAAAGCCTTGATATGCATACCTTCTTTCAAAAGGGATCATGTTCTCTGTGTGGCAAATTCTTTAAAATAAATATACACACACATACACATAATATGCACAGAAAAATACTTAGAATTTTACATGAAGATTTCTTAAGACTAGACCACTCAAATATATTTAAATTAAAAATGAAGCAAGTTTATTAGTATAGATATTTGACACATACCCTATGTTGATTTTCCATATTATGAGAGTTTCATGTTGGTGTGTAAGTTTATTTAATTGGAAGCATATTTAATATAGGAAAATGTTATTTCCTATAGATATTCCTGATCTATCACTATAGCTGCACTGTTTAGATATAATCTACTTTCTGCATAACTAAATTTAATCACATATTACACAATCAAGATTTTCGACATGTGGTTGTCCTTAAACTAGCTTTGTTTGCAGTTCTGCTTGCAAACTTAATATCAGGCATAAAGTATATTTAAAAAAAAATGATCCATTAGGTAGCAACAATTCTTCTGAGCACGTCAAGATCAAACTCACCTTAGTGATTATATTTCATTTGCTTTTGAGTACAGGTTAGGAAGATCATTTTCATTTTAAACACTGTCAATTTTACTTTAAAAGTAAAGAACTATTTCCAGGTAATAAAACATGTTTACCAAGTTACATCGCCTCAAGGCTACACCACCTACACCATACAGAGATGGTCAAATGATACCATCATTCTTTACAACAGTCCTGTCATAAATGTTTACTGGAATGATGCTGTCAAGCTATCTTAAATAAAGTAGGCCAGAATCATTGCACACAACATTTTAGACTTCTGTTCTGTGACTACTGTGTGTCATCCCAAAATCTTGTCTCTGACGTTACTTTAACAAAAACTGGGATTAAAACAGAGCCTTAGTCAGCAGATCAGCAATATCTCAGCCTCCCTTATTTGAGAAAATGGAATGTAGGCCTATATATTGATACCAGAGTAACAAGAATTTGAGAGCAAACTTTCCCAATGGAAGACATAATTCATTATCAATAATTTTAACTGAAGCACTGCACATTGTATTTTCATCTTACACTTTTGAATTTTTTTGTCTAAGGCAGACATTCACATAATGATGAATATAAGTTTAATATATGGAATAGTTGTTTTAAAAATTGATACAAGTGTGATATGATGAGCACTGGGTGTTATACACAACTAATGAATCTTTAAATACTATACCAAAAACTAATCATATACTATCTGTTGGCTAATTGAATTTAAATTTTAAAAAATTGAAACAAGCTATTTTTTAACTATAGTATAAAAAAACAATTCCTATATGAACATTTTTCCTTCTGTAGTTTACACAGAAGGAACTAGAATTATGTCATGGTCTTAGAGCTTCATTTTCTCTTTGCTTCTCTTCACATTTTGTTTTTACTTCCTCTTCTTTCTTCACCCTTTCCTCTTTTCTGCCAAGTTATGTTAAAATTTGTTTGTGAAAATCTTCCAACTGAATTAATATCTAGGTATCTATGAAAAATAAACTATTTCAAAAATATCAGATTATCAAGCATTGCAGGGGTGCACTGCTGACACAATCATACACCCTTTCTTTGCTTGCTTAAATTTTAGTTGGAAAGATGACAGATTGGTCAGATAAAGCCATTTGAAACCAAATACTGTGTCTTATATTTGTATTTTATCTGAAATTCTATGAAAATAAAAGATATTAAAATATGTCAAACTGAAATGAAAAGGAACTATTTTCTTTCTAGATAAGACTAGGTAAGTAAATGTGCTTTAGCTATTAGCTATTTAAAATACACATACCAAATCAAAAGCAGATTCCATATAGAGTTCTCCATCTAGTAAATAGTCTATTTTGTAGGAAGGTCAGCATACATGGGAAACAATAAGCCATAAAAATAAAATCCTTACTCTCTGTTATGTTTAAGCTGAAACTGTCCAAGGATGCCATATTTCTATACAGTTGTTTCTATTCAGTAGCATTAAGAAACCTAGTAATTTTTCAAATGTGAGACGAGGATCTCATTACCCTGTCTTAAATGTAAAAGCTTATAAACCATAAAATCGAATGATTCAGTAAATCAATCCTTGAAGAAGCCTGCCAAGAGGATGTATTGGTGATTTATGCATCTTTAAGCATATATAAAGGACTACCCCAGGGATCTTGTTATGAAAGGAATTTTCTAGTACACTCATCAATCCAACTACTAGTTTTGCTCATTCTAGACATTTTCTACTATACACTTAGGACTTGGTATGTGATGAATAGTGATTGATGTTGGTAGGTAATCTCTTCCCCTCTGGACCCACACATCACATTAAAATTCTCTAAATTGCACATTTGGGGGAACATTATGCATTATGCTAATATCATTTTATGTGTTTGATGCTCTGGTAGTACATTACTCATCAGATAAAATTTGATCCAGGGAAACATACCAATCTGTAGAGTGGGCAGCATGTACTAAACAAAACAAAACAAAAGAAAATGAGAAATATAGCTAAGAGTCCATACTAATTTAAAAATACAATTTAAGAGGTTCCAAATTATCATTTGTTTTCATTTAATATTATCAGTTACTGGATACTTTTTAGGGAGATTTCAGTGTTCACAGTTTGATACATCACATAGTTTTCTATTCTGAACTTAATTGAGGCTGAGATTTCCATAGACAAAATTTTGGTATTTTGAACTGCTTTTTAAATAAAACTCAGAAGCCCTCTTTAAAGTGACTTAGAATCAACTTTAAGAAGTCAAAATTTTAAGAGCTTTATTTTTCCCTTAATCTCTCAGTGTTACTGCAAAACACAGGAAACAAAACCATAAATTTTTAATTTACTGGGCAGAGTAAGTGAGTAATGGGTGTTTTTATCAAAGGTTAACCCTATAGTTCTATTTCCCCACTCAAGTTTTATGATTTTAACCACTCTCAATCTGACTGAAAAGCTGTTTTCCAGTTATTATTCAAATAAAATTCTCACCAATAAAAAATGAAATTGTTCTAATAAAGTGAAAGCTTTTATAGTGCAAAGGAATAAAATCATAGTTACATGATGTTGTAAGGCAATTCCATCATTTACTTTTTTTCCTCTCATAAGATAGGGAAAACTTTTTTGTTTTGAAAAAGACAATCTTGTGATAACTTAAAAAAGACTCTTTATTCATAGATATTCAAGGACCAGACTGTATTATAACGATACATGGCTACCTGAATGTCTTAATTTTATTTTTTAGTGCCTAAAACTATGATATTATTAGATTATAATTATTAATTTTCCTGGTGGAATGTGTTTTTACACAAAACCAAAAATTTTGAGTCAATTAGAAAATAGATCAAATGACCTTTGAATTTGTCTTTTGTTTTTGAATATATTTTGCTTTCGGTTGTAGTTTTGCATATATATAGCTTTCGACTGTAGTTTTGCCAGTGTTCCTACTAAAATATTAAATACATCACATTAAAACTATACTTTAGTAACAAACTTTAAAAAATTCTAAGTAATTTATATAATACATACTGCATACCTGACATTCTGTTATATGGCCTAAGAGATCTATTTATGGTCAAGTTATAGAGATCAAAGAACATACAAAAATCCTAACATGTAATCTGAACAGTACTGATTACAGGACTTTATACTAGTATTCAAAATTAGTAATATCAAAATTAGTAATATCGAGATGGGTAGAAAAACCAGAAAAGTCTTCATGGAGAAGTTAAACCTTGCTGTCATAAAAATAAAACACTTACTAAATATTTACTAACATGAAATGAAGCACATTCTTCTAATTCTCTCTTACCTAGATCATTGAAGCAAATTTGAAATTGCCTCCTTGACAATTTTTCCTTCCTATTCATCTTCTGCACTACTTCTAGAGGTATTAAAGATCCAACTGATCATACCATGTCCTTTTAAGTTGTCTGTCTGCTGACTAGTTGATAAAATCCAAACTTTAACCTGAAAAATATAAAAGTTATTTCCATCCTACTGCAAACTAAATTTTTTTTTTTTTTAAGATTTCATTTATTTACCCGACAGACAGAGATCACAAGTAGGCAGAGAGGCAGGCAGAGAGAGAAGAAGGGAGCCTGCTGAGCAGAGAGCCCCATGTGGGGTTCGATCCCAGGACCCTGAGATCATGACCTGAGCTGAAGGCAGCAGCTTAACCCACTGAGCCACCCAGATACTCCTGCAACCTAAATTTTTATTTCTCTTATGTGTAATTACCCCACTGACTCTTCAACATTCAGCTCAAATGGTACTTCCACTGATGAACCTTGCTTGGCTCCACAAGTGAGAATCAGTGACTCCACTGTTTCTCAGCTTATGAGTACACACACACACACACACACACACACACAGATGCCTCCCATACTTCAAGGACAATCAGTGGTATTGTGAGACTGGGAATATATTTACCTTTGTCTTAGTCCTGGGCCACTTGGTACTATCTAACAACTTAATATATTCTGGCAGTGTTATGTTGGTGGGAAAATTTGGCTTAGGTCTAGGCTGAGGAATAAAGATTGAGATGTAAGGAAGAGGAAAATACTATACTTTAATAAAATCTACTTCTAATTTTGCTTGCTATCATATAGTAACATATATGTAGTCTGCAGAACTGTGAGAAGTAATCTAAATATTAAAAATGTCCATAAAGCAGGTATTTATGCACAGATTTTCTATTTAAAATACCAGTTGGGTATGATATTCTGTTACTATTTTAAACATATTCAATCAGCCCTCAAATCTTCAAAGCAGAGCTTATAATTAATGTGAATATGGAATATGAGATTTTAAAGATGATATATATTTTAATATCTCTTTGTAAGAGAGTTCCCTGTGAATAACTGAAAGAGCTTTACCTTAAAACTAAGAAAGGTGTATTTTCTATAACTTTTCTTCTGGAAATAAAATAGGAAACAACCAACTAAATAATCAATTCACCACATATGAGTTTGCCAGTTTCAAAATGAGCAAGAGCAGACATAATATGATTATGAGGTCTCAGAGCATCCAGGACATACAGCTGAATCCCACATAAATTGCCAGCCAAAGGGAAATGTTGTTGGATGGCCTACTAACAGGGATTTACGAAAATCAAGCTTTTCGATATGTGTTTCCATGGTGAAGGGGATGCCATGTCCAAAAATTAGAATTTCATTATCACAAATTCTGCCAACATTTTAGCTCATTACCTCTAAACAAGTCTTCAATAATTACAACATTAATACTATTGGGCATTTAGTACATTAAAGCATTTGCCATTGTTGTGAAGATTTTTTGGGAAAAAGAAGTTGCTTCAAGTCATCCCTATTTAGATAAAATTAAGACATGAAATGTTTTTCATAATGTGATGTAATTCATTAGTGCAAGAAGATATGCAACAGAATTAACATAGTAGTGTGTAGGGTAATATTCAACAAGAAACATAGCAAATAAGAACAAAAGAAAAGTGTTTTTCCTCTGATTTAAGAATATTTCCATGTATATGTGCATATATGTATGCATATTTACACATGATATATAATATGTAACTTTTATAAGTATGTAGATATTAAAATCACAGTGTATACAGCACTCACATGCACACATATACACATATATTTAATGCATATACACCTAGAATTCCTTTATTGTAGAAAAATATCATTCTGTTAAGTCAGAAACATGAATGTTACATTCTACATATGGACAGCACAGCTAACCCTTTTAAGTTGTGCCCGAGAGAACATGATTTTATATTCTGTATGTAAACTAAACAGCCATAAAGGGACATCACTAAGTCCTAAGTCAAGATAAATAAGACAAAAATGATTAGTCCCAAATTTTAGTAGCAAATGCCAGGAAGATGCACAGGAATGGGAATATTCCTCAGTAGATATAAACTGGAACACAACTCCCTCCACAACTGAGAATACACAAGGAGCAGAATGAAGCCATTAATCCAGCAGCTCTACATCTAATGCCACATGGTCAGAAAACTTTTCCTATGTCAGAGAGAGTTTCATCATCTTTTTAGGGACTTGAATAGTGAACTGGTCAAATAAGTATCCAAAATGGTATTTTTACACAACAAAAACTTACTTAGCAAGTTTTTCAGGCATGTGAAGAATGGCTAAAATTCTTGGTATACGGTATTTTACTACTAAAATAAGAAATAATCAGTTTATTGATAAGTAATTATTTTCATAATTTGTATTCTTATTGTTCTAAATGTGCTCTCATTTTTAGTATGCAATGTTGTTTTTTATAAAGAAAAGCTGCCAGCCACTTGTTTTGTCTCAAAGATGAATCTGCTACCATTTTTTTGAGATTCA
Organism: Mustela nivalis; assembly: GCF_964662115.1. Lineage (NCBI taxonomy): Eukaryota > Metazoa > Chordata > Mammalia > Carnivora > Mustelidae > Mustela > Mustela nivalis. The sequence goes on from NC_139020.1 coordinate 36,002,103, forward strand.
TCTCAAAGATGAATCTGCTACTTTTTTCTCTTTTTCCTATGCTATAAAGGTACAGAAGTTTTATCTCTCTTTGACTTTTAGAAGGAAAAAATAAAGCATTTTTTTTTTTTTTTCTGATTGTGAGTCCAATGAGAAAAATGTTCTTTTATTTTGCAGACATCACTAAACATTTTGGCACTTCTTATGAATTACTCCTCCGTATTTTCCTTGGGGAAGCTACCATATTTTCCTTTGTGCAATTAGATCATTTACTCTCACTATGACAAAGGATACAATTTGACTCGTAGTATTTCCCAGCCATAAAATAATGAAGCATGTTAGTAAGAATATTGTGATGTGTAACAATTCATGATTTCTTAGATTCTATATTTATATTAACCTCAGCTACAATTACCTCTGGACAACTCCCACCTTGATGTATCTTTACATTTTTTTTTACTTAATTTTTTATTTTTTATAAACATATATTTTTATCCCCAGGGGTACAGGTCTGTGAATCACCAGGTTTACACACTTCACAGCACTCACTAAAGCACATACCCTCCCCAATGTCCATAATACCACCCCCTTCTCCCAAACCCCCTCCCCCCAGCAACCCTCAGTTTGTTTTGTGAGATTAAGAGTCACTTATGGTTTGTCTCCCTCCCAATCCCATCTTGTTTCATTTATTCTTCTCCTACCCACTTAAGCCCCCATGTTGCATCACCAATTCCTCATATCAGGGAGATCATATGATAGTTGTCTTTCTCTGCTTGACTTATTTCGCTAAGCATGATATGCTCTAGTTCCATCCATGTTGTCGCAAATGGCAAGATTTCATTTCTTTTGATGGCTGCATAGTATTCCATTGTGTATATATACCACATCTTCTTGATCCATTCATCTGTTGATGGCCATCTAGGTTCTTTCCATAGTTTGGCTATTGTGGACATTGCTGCTATAAACATTCGGGTGCATGTGCCCCTTTGGATCACTACGTTTGTATCTTTAGGGTAAATACCCAATAGTGCACAAAATCAAAAGACAACTGACAGAATGGGAGAAGATATTTGCAAACGACATATCAGATAAAGGACTAGTGTCCAGAATCTATAAAGAACTTAGCAAACTCAACACCCAAAGAACAAATAATCCAATCAAGAAATGGACAGAGGACATGAACAGACATTTCTGCAAAGAAGACATCCAGATGGCCAACAGACACATGAAAAAGTGCTCCATATCACTCGGCATCAGGGAAATACATATCTTTACATTTTTTTTGAAAGACAATATAGTGATTTGAAAGGAGCTCCTAACTAGCAAGTAACAAACCCAGACCATTATAACCTGTGATTGTGAGAAACTTTAATTTTTACTTTCAGAATCATAATTTTCCTATTATAAAAATGAAGGCGATTACAGACATCATGTGTTTGATATATAAAGTATGTGAAAGTATGTGATGTTTAAAAGTATGTGAAAACAGAGACTATTCCTTCTGTATCGAGGGATGGAGTGATAAAAGTTCTCTAAATCTAACTGTTCAGCTTTCTAAGGTAGATGAAAGACACTGTGTCTTCTCTAACCATGTAAGCATGAGAATAAAGCATACTTTATGTTTTCTGCAAACATTCTCATAGGGGACAAATTATAAAAGAAACACAAGAAACAGAGAATGAATATATAGACGGGAGAAAAGAAACACTTACAATATGCCATATCAACTTTGGTATTCATAATTATGTAGTCCAAGGTCTATAATCCTAACACATGCTACTTATTATGTCTACTTTCAGGAGAAAATGGAGTATAAATCAGATTATTAGTATATTTTTCATAAAGTGGAGATAGGCTGAATATGAAAGAAAACTTCTGATTTGGAAGAAAAAATATTTTCTAAAGAATTTTGTAAAGAATTGAGTTTTTAAAATCATTTTATAGAATGGAATCTGAAAAAGAAGAATAAAGCCCACAGTGGGTAAAAGGAAGAAAATAATAAAAACTAGAGCAAAAATAAATGACAGAGCCAAATATATATATATATACATATGTATATATATACACACACACACACACACACAACCCACACACAGTTAAAAAAAAAAAGAATCAATGAAGTCAGGAATTCAGGAGCTGGTTCTTTAAAAAGACAAACAAAATTGATAAACCCTTAGCCAAACTCCTCAAGAAAACAAAAGACCCAAATAAACAAAATCAGAAACAGAAAAGAGTAACAACTAACACCATAGAAATACAACGAATTACAAGAGAATACTAGAGAAAACTATAAGCCACCAAATTGGACAACCTGGAAGAAATGATAAATTCCTTAAAATATACACTCCTCCAAAACTAAATCAGGAAGAAATAGAAAATCTGAACAGACAACTACTATTAATGATATTGAATCAGTAATCAAAAAAACTACCAATAATAGAAGTCCAAAACAGTTAGATTCACTGGTGAATTCTACCAAAGATTTAGAGAAGAGCTAATACCTATACTCCTGAAACTATTCCAAAAGAGAGAGGAAAAAATAAAAATGATGAAGAAAGTTTCCAAACAAATTCTCAAAGGCCATCATATTCCAACAACCAAAGCCAAAGACTCCGCAACAGCAATAGCAAAGCAAGAGAGAGAACTACAGATAAGCACAAATGCAAAAATCCTTAACAAAATATTAGCAAAGTGCATTCAACCATACATTAAAAGGATTATTCACTATGGTCAAATGGGATTTATTCTAGAATGTTTCAATGTTCACAAATCAACATGGTATATACCATATCAACAAAACAATGGCTAAAAATCATATGACCATTTTAATATACGCAGAAAAAAGCAAAATTCAACATCCATTCATGAAAAAGGCTCTCAACAAAGTAGGTGTAGGGAGCATGCATTAACATAATGAAGGCCATATAGGACAAGCTTACATATAGCTAATATCATACTCTATGGTGAAAAACTGAGAGCTTTTCCTTTAAAAATCATGAAAAAATTATAGACAATAAAATTTACCAATCTAGTGTATAGTTCTTTGAGTTTTGACACTTACAATTAATTATATCACATCAGTCAAAATCAAGATTAAAAAAAAATCCCACCAACACCAAAGAACAAAAAGCCACACTTATTCACCTCATATTCTCTGCTGCTGACAACCATCAATCTATTTTCTGTCCATATAGTTTAATCTATTCCTGAATATCATATAAGTATGGCGAAGATTTTGAGTCTGGTTTCTTTTCCTTAGCATAATGCATTTAGGATGCAACCATGTTATTTCATATATCACTTCCTTTTTATTGCTAAGTAATTAAGAGTATTTATGGATTCATTATAGTTTGTTCATTCATCAGCTGAAGGGTGTTTAGGTTGTCCCATTTGGATGGATAATTATGAATAAAGTCGCTATAAACACTTAAATATTGTTTTTTGTGCAACATGCATTTTGTATGTGTGTGTGGTTAATTACTTAGAGTAGAATTGCTTAGTCATATTTTAAGTATGTATTTAACTTAAATACTTTCAAACTGTTTTCCAAAATTCTGCATCATGTTTTAGTCCCACCAGCAATATATGAGAGTTAAAATTGCTCCAAATTTTTGTCAGTATTAGTATTGTGAGTTTTTTCTATTTTACTTTAGTCATTCTACCTTAAATGAGTAGTGTTACCGCACTGTTTTTTTTTTCAATTACAACTGATGATTCTTTACTTTTAAATGCTTATTTGACATCTCTCTATATAATATATAATGTGAAGAAGCTATTTAGAGTTTACCCACTTATTCACTGAATTATTGGTTTTATTATTATTGATTTTTAGAGCTCTTTGTACATGCTGGATTTAAGTCTTCTATGAGACATGTGTTTTGCCAAGTTTATTCTTTTAACTCACATCTTTCTCACGAGTACTTCTTAAAGAATGGAAACTGTTAATTTTGATAAAGAAGATTTATCATTTTTTTCTGTAACTGTCATGCTTACAGCATTAGGATTAAATATTTTTTAAGTCAAATGTTAATACATTCTATGAAAAGGGGGTATTCTTAGAGCACTGAATTTGGAATCAAATAGACCTACTTAAATAGATAAGTAAGTAGACATTCTGACTTTGTAAATTTGTGAATGTCCAAGTTTATTTCCTTGATATAAATCTTTGGTGTAATAATCCTGACTCCTCCATGAAATCTCTAGCAGGATTATAGTAGAAAATAAGTGAAAAGTGGCCAAACTCAGTGTTTTAAATAAATAAAAGCATGCTAAACATTGCTGCCTCCTACCAGTTTACCACAAGAGTAGAAAAGTAAAGAACTCAGTATTCATTCATACATTCATTTCATTAAAAATACTACTTGAGGACCTTCTGTGTCCTGATATAACTATTTGCCGATAATGCACTAGTTGCTGAAAATTCAATGACCAAAAAAGAAGACTTGAAAAACTGGTAAGGTTATAAAGAAAAGGACTGTATGTCAAGAGAAAATAATAGGGCCTTCAAATTTAGATTGAAGGTTAGAGAATAGCTTCTTTGAATATGAATATTTGACCTAACATTTAGTGAATTATTAAAAGATAACTATTATTAAAGTGGTAGAATGATAATGAAACAATAATTTCAAATACAGGAAATACCATGTATGATGCCCCTTCTGGGGAAAGAGTGTAACACATGGGAAATGGATGGGAGAACAGTAGGACTAAGTATAGAGCATGGAGAGTAATTTGAGGTTGAAATAAAGGAGAACCAGGCTCTGCGAAACCTTACTGGTCTAAGGACTTGGTTCTGTGATAGAATGTGATATTTGCAACTTTCTTGTGGATAATCTTTTCAAGAAAGGTAAGGCCAACTTCATGAGATTTTGCTTGGAGGATAATGATAGAACCCCAATCCAAGGTTAGGGGTATCATTAAGCTCTTTAACTTCTACTATTAATGCATGGTAACTCATGCTAACTGTATTGTCAACTGTATTGTCAACTGGACATGGAAGTGCTATACTGGATCATATGAAGGGACATCTGAAGGGACTTTGGATACCATTGCCCAGGGAATGAGAGAACAGATGAGAATAACTGAGTTACTGCTCCAGGGGTAGGAAGACAATCACAAGTGCCTTTAATATACAATATAGAACCACAAGTGCCTTTAATATAATATGGGACCACGTAGATTCATGGTTCAACCAGTTCATGGAACAGCATCCATTTTTTAAGCCAAAAATCAAAAGTTTAATTTAGCAGGAATCATTTCTTGGTGACACACAGAAACCTTGAAGATATGATGTTTCTGAAGCTGTTGATACATCAATAAGCCAACTAATGCTTCCAAACCTTGCCAACTGCCTCTCCACCTTTGCCATAATGTCCTGGTCATTTTAATGATGAGTGGGGCAGTGGGAGAAGGGTAAACTGGGGCCTTTTACCTTTTCCAAATGTGTGGTTGAGGAGTAGAACATTATTTAATTCCAATCTTCATTTTAACTAGTCAGTCTTAATAAATCTGTATTACCTTAACCTCTCCCCTCCTTCAACACACTGCACACACCGAGAATGAAAAGATATTCTGGATGAAGACTGAAGATCTATGTATATACAAAAAAAAAAAATCTTTAAGGAAAAATTGCTATGAGAGTGACTAGGAATTTCAAAAAAATAAGGCAATAAAGAGATATAGGATGATGAGAGACCTGTAAATGGGAAAAACAGAAACTTCAATTGATACAGTTGTAAGGGAATTCTTGAAGATGTAGGAAAAGAGGGCAAAAATTGAAGGTGTGAATTCACTAAAAGCAGAGAGTATGGGGTATTAAGCAAATGTAAAAGAATTGGCTTCCACTAAAAATAAATAAATTAATTAATTAATTAAATTAAAAATCCTTTCTCCTTCTTAAAAGTAGAGAAAAAAATAAAGCCTGGGACGTATGGCTATAAGTTCTAGATTTGCTATTAAAGAAATAAAGGAATTCCCATACGATGGCTTCTGTTTTTTACACTGAATTCTGTGGCAGTATCATTGGTTGAACATGTGTGTTGGAGGCATTAGGACTAAGATGTTTGAGAATGGAATATGAATATATATATATATATATATATATATATATATATATATATAATGGCAGAGTCCTTAGGGAATGTAGGAAAGTAAATTGCAGAGGACTGAATTCTCTTTTAACCAGTTTTGAAGAAATAATTAGCTCTGGATCTTTTTTTTTTAAGGAATTTTGTTTTGGCACTTGGGAATACAAACTTATGTTATGGGTCTACCCCAAGAGAAATAAAATGTAGGTATTAAGATACAGCATGGTACTCTGAATAAGAAGAGAGAATACAGCCACTTACTGGTTACACAATTTGGACAAGTAACTTAACTTCCAAGTTTAATATTATCTGAACAAAATCTATAAATAGTAGTAATTCTCATAGAGCTGATATATTAAGGGACTTAATAAGTATAAAACATCTAGCATAAAAGCTGGTACATATTGAGACTTCAACAACAGTATTAGTAAAATCACTAGTAAATGATTTCAGACTCACTTTATTAGGACAGCAGAATTCCTACTATGCTGGTCTGCTTTAATTCCTTTCTTTCCAGATATGCTTCTTCATTTCAATCTTGTGTTTTATAGTCTAGGTAGGCTCAACTATGTACTATCCCAGTGCCATGATACCTTATACATACACACCTTTGCAAAGGTTTTCTTTCTGCCTAGACATATAATCAAGAACACTAGCACACCCATTAAAACACATCCCACTCTTCTTTTGCCAAAGAAGTACTTATTCTTTAAAATTCAATTCAGCTATCTTAAAAAAATAATAATAAAGAAAACCTTTGCCGAATGCAGGTTAGTGGCCATTCCTCTGTTCATTCTTTTGACATAAAGTGTCATATAATATTCTATATTGGAATGCCAATCAACTGTGAGTTGAGAGAAGGGGTAGCTTCCACGTATTAAGTACTCTAATACATACTCAGTTAAAGACAAACGAAGGGCTTCAGTCATAGTCATCCAATTAAAATCTGGAACTTCAGAAAATAGAGATAATTCCATGCACACTTTATGGAAGGCTTCAGAGACAAACATTTTGCATAAGAACAGTTTGGGGATGAAAATGACTGGGGCATTTCCAAGTATTAAAACCCCACCAAATGCACCACCAACAGTAATGGTGGTATTCGCAGAATCCCAAGGTGGTGTCAAGTTTATTAAGAGGAAAGATCGACGGCAATTCTGAAGGAGAATAAACTACATGGAATAGGCAAAGTCAGTACACAGGTGAAAGCAAATAAGAGCAGAGTTTTCCAGGAATAAATGCTCCAGATCACAGAATTCTTAACAACCAAATAAAATGAATAATGCAACAAACCAAAATTTCCTTTGGAGAGAGAGTGATGAGGGGTACCAGCTTTCCCTTCCATGATAGGAAAAGTCATAAAAAAAAAAAAGCTCATAAAAACTAACATGGCATTCTGTGCCATTTCTTATTTGGGGTAATTTTGTATATTTGCAAATTCTATTTTCTGACTAGCATTTCATCTATGTCTGTTTGGGATTTGAGAGGTTTCCTCTTGCATGTTTATTTAATTGTTTTGTGCTAGACTTCAGTGATAAATGTTGGGTATATAGCTACCCTGCAGGTGGTTAGTAGATTTCCCCATACTTACAAAGAATTTTGCCCAAGCCCACTCTATAATTTTGCCTCCCATTTTAACAAAATGCATTATCATCTCAATGACCCAACACAGTGTTACTTCTTATAAGCAAAATCATGGATTTAGAGATAAAGAGAAAAAAGAAAAGTCAAGTAGATTAAAAAAATTAAAAAAAAACCTTTGTCTCATTATCTACTGTAATTTTTAGAAAGAATACAACAAAAAATATATGGTTTGGAGAGGTCCTTATTATAAAAATGACTATTTAAAACATAGTAGCTGATATGTAACAACCTTCTTTTCATTGTTAATGCATAGTATAGTTCCCCTTCTTTTCAATTTGTTTAATGGGACTTGCTAGAACTAGTTTTCAGTGTTTTTAAGTTTTTATCATGACTCACCAACAATACTGTCTCACCTTTAATCTCAAGTAAGACTTAACTGATGGAAGGTTGCTTAGATAGACAAGAGGACATTGCAGACACACACTAGTGAATTAACTGATTTTCAGATAAAACCTGTGTTGAACAAGGTCAATTCTTCCAGATTGCCAAATGGTATTTTGAGTGTCCCTTTTGTTACATTGGTAGTATTACAGAACTCCTGTCAGTAGGGGAAGACACAGGCATGATCTCCTTTTAGAGGGAGAGACTGTTATTAGTTCTGGAATACCATTAAAAGAAGAAAACAGAAATATTTCAAATAACCATTATTTAAACAATTAATTGCACATAGCTAAGGTGAACTAGGTTGTTCATGAAAATCATAAACTGATTTAGTTCCAATTCCATTTGAAAAATATGATATTGCATATATTATGCATATATTGCATAAATTAGATATTGCATATATTATGCAAGTCTAGAGGGTACAATGCTAAACAAAATAAGTCAGAAAATGAGAAATATCATATGGTTTCACTCATTTGTGGTATTTAAGAAACAAAACAAATAAGCAAAGGAAAAAAGAGAGAAACAAATCAAGAAACAGAATTTTAATTATAGAAAACAAAGTGATGGTTGCCAGAAGAAAGGGGGAAAGAGATGAATGAAATAAGTTATATGGATTAAGGAGGACCCTTCTGATTAGCACTGGGTGATGTATGGAAGTGTTGAATCATTATATCTTACACCTAAAATTAATATGACACTTATGTTAATTACACTGGAATTAAAATAAAACTTAGTAAATAAAAAAAATAATCTACCTTGTTATCATTTAAAGGTCCTTATGTACCAAGAACTCTGCTTTCAAGAAAGATAATTCTGTCCTATTGTTCAAAGAAAATTATGAGTTTTCTGAAATCTGCCTTCTACAGTTGGTTGATAGTCATGGTAAATAATTAAAAATGAGTTTACACCTTTGGTCTCAAAATTGCTTAATCCATTAGGCATGTATTGTTTCATAGTCCTTAATATGTATAGATTATAAATCAAACTAAAGTAATATCTTTAGGAGTGGTGTCTAAAGAATTGTAAATATTAAATAATATATTGGAGCAAAATCCTTTTGATAAATTTCAGATAGCATTTTTCTTCCTGATGGGTAGGAAAAAGATTCTGTTCACCCACACACATGCACATGCGCCTTTATATTCAGTGTCTTCACATTGTATTAGTGAATTTAAGTTACTGGGGGTAACTTTCTGAGGAAGAGGTAGATAGCTAACATTTAATATCTTATATATATCCGGTTCCTCATTAGTATTAGCTCTTCAATCTTCAGAATGAAGTGTTTATTAGATCTCAGTTTTATAGATGAGGAAACTAAGGTTACAGAATAAGTGATTGCTTAAAGTTACACAAGTAATATATTTCATTGCTAGAATCTCAATATTATCAGAAATCCCACTCCAAAGGCTCTATGACACAGTTCTCAATTTAACTCATAGGTTTAGTTCCTATTTCTTAAAAACATATTCTCAGTTCCTTGGTGGTTTGTATGTTCAGGTTCCATCGTGCTCTCTAGAATACTCTCTTGGTTTCTAAATCATGATATTTGAATTAACTGGTTAACATTGTATATTCCTGATGTTACAGAGACCTAACATCAATCATAAGCAAGGTAAAATATGATTGAATTGGGATTAGTTTGATGAACAGGCATACCTGAATCTCCTCTTAAGTCCTACACAGATATTTGGTTTTAACTTCTCATGGTGCAATAGACTTGTATGGCATAGCATTTGTGTACAGAAACATTTTAATGTTGCCCCTGTCATTCTACTACTTAATTTAGAATGTTATTTGTTTATTATATTTGTATGTATTTCTGACAGGAACATATTGCCACAAATAGGTAAAATTTATTTTACATGATCAAGTGTACAATGTTGGACTTAAACTCTTTAATTTGGAGTTTCATTCCATGCCATATAATACATTGCACAGTATGTCAAGAAGGATTGATCAGTGAAGGTTTCTGCTTTGTCTTCCCCTATTAATTGATGGTACATTAGCAAACCATAATGAGACTGAATGGACCATAATTTGTGACTATCCCACTCTTACTTTAACCTAGACTAGGACATTGCCTGACTTCCCTTGTGTGATGGATTCCGTGCATTAATAAAATCTCCTAATTTTCTCCTACTAAATTATCTCTCTTTTAATTACCCAAAAGAACTATTTCTACTAGAATTATGGTTCCTGATAACATTAGTTTCCTCCTTCACATTTTCTAAGTAATCTCATGCAAACCCATGATTTAAACTCTTCTAGTTTCCAGAAGAGGTCCACTTACTAATTTTTAGAAACATATAGTCATCATTTATAAGGCCAATTTTATATGCATGTTCTCTTAAATTCTTAAGAAAGCTCTTATTTTGCTTTCTTTAACCTCTATGGAAGGATTTTTTTTTTTAAGTATAGAACTAAAAGTAAAATAGTTCTTTTGAATGAGTGTCCCTTTAAAAAGTTAAGACAAATAATGACAAATAATGCCTCACAGGATTACTATTGTTAGTAATCTACTCTCCTTTGAAAGGGTCAGACTGTTGGGCAGAAAGATAGGCATGAACCACAGGAGGATGGACCTTAGACATTCTGACAGAGAATCCCAACAAAGGACCACCCAGGAATCATGTTATTCTATCCATTTAATAGTCAGTCTGAAGTTGCAAGATCTTGGCAGGGGAAGAGTTCAGTTTGTTGTGCTTATTACTCTTGTGCAGAAAGCAGTGCTTGTCCTTATATGACCTGTGTCTCCAGAATGGAAATAATGTTGAACTTTCCCATAAACATTTCTAATACATATTGGGAAAATACATGCTTAGTTGGCTAATTATATAATTCAGGCCTGTCACTCAAATGTTGGGACCACAGGACCCACCAAAAAGAAAACATTGATGTAAAACCACACCCTGGAGTTTCTGGGACCATTGTTTGTCTTGACTGGCCCACTCTTTCCTTGGAATGTACTTTAATAAAACTTTGTTCTGGGGCTGGGGAAAGAACCAAGAACTTCTTTCCTTTTCCATATCCCTCTCTGTAACAAAGTCATTATTTCATTGTTGTTGTTTTTTAAAAGATAATATTTATTTATTTATTTATTTGAGAGAGACAGAGAGAGAGAGAGATCAGGGGGAAGGGCATAGGAAGATGGAGAGAGAAGCAGACTCCACACTGAGCTCATGGGGCCCCAAATGGTGCTCAATCTCATGACCCTGATATCATGACCTGAGCCAAAACCAAGAATTTCATGCTCAACTGACTGAGCCACCCAAGCACCCCTAAAGCCATTATTTTAAAAGAAATTATTCAAGGAGCACCTGGGTGGCTCAGATGGTTAAGGGGTTAACTATTGGTTCTGATTCAGGTCATGATCCCAGGACCTTGGGTTTAAGACCCTTGTGGGGCCCCACACTCCGTTTGGAGTCTGCTAGTAACTCTCCTTGCCCTTTTCCCTGTTCATGTGTACCCTCTCTCTCTCTCTCTCAAATAAATAAAATATTCAAAAAAATAAAGAAAGAAAGGAATTATTCAAGGTTGTTTACTCTTTGTGTCAAAGGAACCTGATGGAAAAATTCCCTTCCAATTAAGAAAAAGCAGTAATTATTTTTTGAGTTAACTTTCTAAGAAAATCCAAATACTAGAAGAGCTAATATTGATTTGAAGAAATCAAGCCTTCTTATGGTAATCAGAGTCATTAAAAAGTAAGGGTCGATTATTTGATGTGTGTGAAGTTTTGGTTATGCTAGATGAATAAGTTCTAGACATCTGTTATGCAACATAGTGCCAGTGGTTTCCAACACAGTATTGCATACTTCAAAATCTGTTAAGAGAATACATGCCATGATATGCATCTTTAACACACACAAAAAGGATACACAAAGAAATTCTGGAAAGTGTTGCATATATCTATTACCTTAATTATAGTGATGGTATCATAGGTGTTTGCATATGTCCAAACTCATCAATTGTACATACTCAATATGTACAGTTATTTGTATATCAACTATAAAAGTGAAGGTAAAAGAAATACAGGGAAGGATGGTAGAGGAGGAGGCACTAGGAATCTTGTCTCTTCACCCATGAAACTACTGAAATGGCAGATCTGTATCATATACTATTTTGAAACTCTGGAGTCTACTGAAGCCTTGGCAATTCCCACAGAAGGTTTAGGTAGCTAATTTTTATTAATTTCAATCAATGTTAGGTCTCAGCACAGCAGTAGCTACTCCCCATCCCCTTATCCCATGTCAGGCAATCATGCATGCATTCCTGAAGCTGCTTGCATCAATTTATAAGAGCGAGGGTGAACAAAAAATTGGGAATCTTTGCTCTGATCACTGATTGTTGCTTCTGATCTCAGAGATGTAGGCAAAAGAGGGAGGGAGGTATTGTTGTTCCACTTGCCATCACTGTTGCAAGTCCCTCCCTCTCTGGCTGAAGTGATTACTATGTGACTTAAAAAGCTAATGCTCTCAGTATTCTTCATTTTTCTCTTTTTCTTCTCATGGGAGCCAGACATTAAAGATTAGAACGTTCAAAAGCCAGTGTACATATGTGAAAAAACTTTAAAGTCATCACACATGCCCAAAGAAAGGCATAGGCTCAAAACTTAAACAAACCTTAAGTTTATATCTCAGGATAATCCTTGCAACCAACAGGGCTTACAGCAAACCCCTCCCCCAAAAAACAAATAAAGCAATAAACAATAAACAAAATGAAAAAGATCAGACCCTAGGAGAGGGGGAAAATCTGACTTTCATAGTTAGCACATCAGTAGGTTTAAATATTAAATATTAAATATTAAATACTCAATATTAAATATTAAATATTAAATACTCATTTAAATATTAAATACTCAACCACAACAAATCAAGGCATGCAAAGAAGTAAGAATATAACACATTTGAAGGAAAAAAATAAATCAACAAAACCTGCCATGATAAAGATCTAATAATGGATCTATTACTCAAGGACTTTAAAACAGCTATTTTAAAACTGGGCAAAGAATGGGATGATATAAAATACTTAAGAAAACAGTGTATGAAAAAAATGGAAACATCAATAAAAAGACAGAAAACCTAAAAATATACCAAAATTTAATTCTGTCACTTAAAAGTGAAAACAAAATTAAAATGTACTAAATGAAGAAAAAAAATGTACAAAACAGATTTGAGCAGGCAGAGTAAACAATAAGTAAACCTAGAGACAGGACAATGTAAATCACTGAGTCTGATGTAATTTGGCAACCAACTGGATAACCAAGAAAAAAGAAGTTAATCACACAAAAATTGTAACTGAAGATGATAAATCTCAAAGAACACCATAGAAAATATATTGGAAGAGTGATCTTGGATGAAGAAAGACTTGTCCAATAACCATCTTTATAAAAGAACTCAGTGTGTGGACACTGAAAATGAAAATGAAAGCAGAGAGAATGAAATGAATGGCAGATACATACTTTCCTTTCAGTTCAATTTATCCATTTATTTCACATTTACAAAACATGTACTATAAATACAATAATGAGATTATCTGCATTTTCTATTATTCCAACACAAATTCCATTATATATTATATAATTTATTTCAAACACTTAATTTTCAAAATCAAATTAAAATATCATGGCTAAATTTTCTTTATTTAGGGTAATGACTCTTGGCACTGTGAAAAACAATGAATTGCCTGGTCTGAAAATGGAATTAATTAGTATGATTCGAGGCTATGGAACTGGAAATTTGGCTTATTTAATGAGGGTTGTAGTCTACTACATTTTCACATAAAACCAATTCAGCTGTTAACTTTCTTAAATACAATAAAAAAAGAAAGAAAGAAAAAAAGAAAAAGATTCCTGAAAAAAGCCTCCTATGTGACTGGGTATTTGTAAAATTCTCATGAAGTGACCACTTTTTCTGTCTGAGTGGTTTTGTTTTGTTTTGTTTTGTTTTGAAGTTTGGGTCTAGTCCTTGGAATCAAAGCAAACTCACAGGACCAATACAGCCATTTGAACTTTGCTCTAAAAATGAATGAAATGAAAGTTCTGTTTGTAGAGAAAAATCATGTTTTGTTTACATAGAGGCAAAGGCAGCAGAAAATTCTTCCCCAGGGAAAGACATTCCCTGTTGATTTATTTCTATGACAGGAGAATAACTTAACAGATGTATATTGCCTGGAATAAAGTGTAGACTGCATACAAATTTAAATCATATACAACTTATGTCTTGTGGTACAGTCGTGAATTATACATTTTTGTTTCCATGTGTAATTAGAAAGTAGAACAGATGTGAAGGTTAACTTTAATATTCCCATTACAAAGAAAAATATATACCGTCGCCCAGGGAAAGGAGTTTTGACTTTCCTTGTATAGACATTTTGCTTTAGTAAGACACACCAAATACAGGGAAGTGGAATTTAGGACCCCATTTATGGGAACATGCACATTAAGAGGCACTGCAAATAATGTCAACACTAATTTATGAAGCATACTCTGTGTTACAAAGTTGGAGCTCTCTGCCTTGAAACTTTAGGTTAAATACTGCTTGAACTAATACATTGTTGCACAAGATACTCCTACTTCTAGTGGTTTACTGTGCACACCTGTTCTTCAGGAAAACATCATTTTTTCTCCCCCATACCCAAAAACAGGATTAGAGTACAAAGCAAGCTCACAGATAGGCATTTACTCCTTTCAACTGTGTATATTTTGGCTAGGGCTATCTCCAAGCCTGTGGTACCTGTAGGTTGGCTATGTCTTTCAGGAAAAGTAGATGAAATGATCAACCCATGGTAAAAGGGCCCCAGAGTACACTCTGGTAACAATTTTCAACTTTATGTTTGTACCTCACAGTATAAAATAGGCTTGTGTGTTTTTCTTATCATTAATTTAATTCATACCCACCAAATTTTATGTTTTCAATTTGCATTGGTAGGCAAAAATAGGACTGATTATGATCTGCCAGTTTTACCCTAAGATGTAGAAAAATGCTTTAAACTAGGTGAAGAAATTGCCAACTAAAAATATTTTGTACAAGATCATTCTGTCTTCAGTTGAAAGAAGGATTTAGGCAAGCTTTGTTTAAGGGCCAAATTGCATCTGCACATGCCATTTGATCTTTTGGACTTATTTTCCATACTATAGAAATTATTAATTTCGGAAAGGTAATCTCCAAAATGCACTCCTTATATCCTAAACAACTAAGACAAAATTAGAAAAGCATTTGCTTCAGAGCATTCAAGAAAGCAATTAATTGAATATTTAAATAATGAAAGAAAGCCTTATAAATGGTTCTAATCATAATTAAAATATATAATGATATTTTAATTTAAATATTTCTTAATTTTAAAGATCTGTGATAAGACTAGTAAATAAAGTTTTGTACAATATACACGATAGTGCTACTAACTCAATGAGAACTGGTCATTAGTTCAATGGTGATAAAACAAATTATTTCCAAAATACTGTATTCAAATGGATCAGAATGCCAAGATAATGATAAAACTTGTCATTCCTGATGTGCTTTTTAATATCATTAACAAAGGGTATATTCAAAGATTACCAGTAATTGTCTAAATCCATGAAATTCAAAATAGCGCATTGTTTCCTCATCTATTATCTGTATAATATGGATGGCAATACCAATTTTGCCCTTTTTTATTTGAGCTCAATAAAAATATTGCATTAAATGAGACCAACAAGGCTGCTTATTGAAGGTGCACTCACCCAGGTTTGCACCCTCACCACATGGCTCCTTTCTCCACATAGACATTTACTGTGTTTCAAATTTACATCTCAGCGACAGGAACTACTATTGTTTGTAATGAATTGGCATGATCATTAAATCTACCAATGTTTAAACTTGCTATCAGAGATTCACCCTCAACTTTGTCCTTTAGGTCTCCCTCACTGCCCAGTTTTTCTAACGGCAAATAAAGCTATCCAATACCTGCTATAATTATCCCTGCTTCCAGCTGCAATGTGAATTACAGTTTTATTGTTATTTGTTCTACACTCTTGGGCCTGAATAATCTTCATTCTTACATTTGTTGTTTGATTTTCAATTACTAGACTGTAGATTATATGAAGATTGAATTAGATAAGTACAGGTACAGTTTCTTATTTAAAGCTCTGTGGGGTTTTTCCTTAGTAAAACCACAGCAAATCCTAATAGTTCCAAATAGATGTTATTTGCTAACCTGCAAGAGAACAAAGTGAGTCTTAACAGCAGGCTATGGCCACCGTATTCCAATGAGGACATGAGCAATGGGTGAGGGATTGAGCCTAGATAATCTTGCCTTTGTGATGCTGTCCAACTCTGTAAATGACTTCCTCACTTCATTCAAACCCCTCCATCCAGCCATTGGCCAGCCTATTCTATTTAAATTACCCTGTCTCAGCTTCTGGTCTAATCAGAATGGTAGTCAGTACTGCTCAACTCATTGCTCCCGCAGTGCTTAGCTCCATAGGAGCCAAAACATAATGGACCTGCATAATGGATGACTGAATTGGAAATAAAAATAAGCTATTTGTTTGAAATTTATCTCCCATTTATTATATACTTGCATAGGAGGTCTACTAAGAATCTGTAGGAAAGCCTTGCCTGGAAAAGTTATACAATATATATTTATGTGCTGAGAGTAGAATACACATGTGATTACCATAGTGTTTCACAGTACTGATTTTTTTTTTTAAAGTAATACAGCCTTGAGAAAATTGGAATGCAACTCCTGTCACCAAACACATGCCTAAATAACATACTAGTTATAAGAGAGTCATGCAGGTATACATGCATAAAGACATAAATCACAGATGATAACTGTACTTCTAATCATTAGGGGGTTTGAAATGTTCTTCAGCTGTGCAGTGTGCATAAGATGATCTTATCAAAATAAGCGATTTCTCTATGCATACCATGAGCTCTGTCAAGATTGAGAGCCCATCATCATCTAATGATTTAGAATTAAACATTATAAAGATCCATTCTCCATACTCTGAAAGAGCTATTACTTCAAGTGTAAGTGCTGTTATTGGTAGGAGGAATTTTACTCATATTTCACCCTGTGTATCATTGAAAACGCACTCCTATACATTTTACATTATTATTATTACCCGATGGCCATTCAGCATGCAGCCATCAAAGTGCAAGATATATGGCTCTCCAGTTGAACACCAGAAAGCAATGAGGTAGCGTAATTTGCCAGCTCTGGAGAGGAATGTCACTTGGAATTTATGACTCTTAAATGGAAATTAAGGATGATATACAAGGCTTATAGGAATAGTTTCCTCTACAGGAAAAGGGTTAACAGTGGTAGTCGGACAGGTTTCAGGTATTACCTTAAAATCCCTTAATAATAAAATCCCAACTATTGAATACTCTGTATGGTAACTTATAAATGCATCTAAATTGTGAAATATTTTTAACTTTTAAACAAGAGAGAAATTTTATGTATTACACAGGTTTCAGGTATCAGTATAAATTATCTCCATTCATGTTAAATGATACATTAGGTTATTCTACAATTTAAAAACAAATAGACAAGCAAAAACTATCAAATGTGTGTGGATGAAGACTAGGTTAGGAAAGTGCACTGCTTCTAGCAATGCAAAGCAAAACATAAAAATTAATCAACTCATCCTGGTTTCCCTGGGAGTTTTGTTTTCTTGGTTTTAAAATTGAAAGCTCTGCCTCCTGAACTCCTTTAGTAGTGAACAAAGAACAAAGAACAATCATTGGTCACTAGACTAGAAAATGACAATAGTTCTTTATTGGAAGCTTCTGGTATCTAACAACATGCTTAGAAAGTTAATGTATTTTGACTCCATACTACAGATGTGCATAAACATATGCAATGGTTGAATAGGATCAAAGAATTAAGAATTAATTAATTAATTAGGAATCAGAAACTAGAAAATGAGTGACACACCAACAAATTCTGAAGGCAAAACAAATAAATCAATACTGCTCACCTCATCTGGTGCTTACAAATTATGAAGTTCAACTCTCATAGCAACATCAGAGTGTTCACTTTAGCACACTCTGATGGTTAAGAGCATGATCTTTGTGGGATGGATGGATGACTCAGTTGGTTAAGCATCTGCCTTCAGCTTAGCTCCATGATCCTGGGGTCATGGGATCAAGTACCATATCAGGCTCCCTGCTCAGTGGGAATCTGCTTCTCCTTCTGCCCCTCATTCCACTCATGCTGTCTCTCTCTCTCAAATAAATAAATAAAATCATTTTTAAAAACAATCTTTGGAATTGGATTGTTTATAAAATACAGATGATGATGCATGGGTTTTGATTTATAATATGTTTTAGATAATATACATATATATTTAATATGTATAAAACACCCAGAATATAATAAATGTCAGTATTATCCCTTCATCTTCTGTCATTTGATAGGAGTAAGAGTATCCTTACCACTTGGTCTTCTCTATAATTGAAACATTTATGTCTTGGAATTGGGATGGCACTGAACAATAGGATAAACAAACATGAAGTAATATATATTCTTATATTAATATTTATTTTTAATTTTTTTAAAGATTTTATTTATTTATTTGACAGACAGAGATCACAAGTAGGCAGAGACACAAGCAGAGAGGAAGCAGAGAGGAGGAAGCAGGCCCCCTGCTGAGCAGAGAGCCCGATGCAGGGCTCGATCCTAGGACCCTGAGATCATGACCCAAGCCGAAGGCAGAGGATTAACCCACTGAGCCACCCAGGCGCCCCTCATATATTAATATTTAAAACCGTCCTTGCACATTGTTTTCATATTACTTCACTTTTAGGCTACCCTAAGACACGTATGATCAGATTTCCTATACAGTAGGTAGTTCACTTTGAGTTGACAGTTGCATGGCTGACCTATGTTCTAACGACCACAAATTCAACATCACCAGTGCTTTCTGTAACACACGATTACAATATCTAAAAACATTTTAAGGAGGGTACATGTTGGAATGAGCACTGCGTGTTATATACTACTAATGAACACTACAACAAAAACTTATGATGTACTATATGTTGGCTAACTGAACATAATAAATAAATAAATAAATAAATAAATAAATAAATAAATTTTAAGTGTTCATTTTCCCATTTTTTGCACAAATCATTATTTGATCACATGCAGAGGTCCTAAAGTATCATGTTAGGATAAAAAATGTCAGAAAGAAAAACAAATTAAATGAAAAAAATTGGTCTAATTTTTAACTGTAGCTTTGATAAGTGTTTCTATGAATCTTTGTCTCTTCAATGAAACTCACTGATAATATTGTGAAAGCTAATGCTTGTTATTTTAATATATAGATAAGATGAAAGAAATAAATAGTATAGAAGGCTAAGTAAATGGTTGGCTTGGAATGAACTAATGAACCATAGTGCATTTGTAAAGTATATATTTTCTTTCTATTTAACTTGTACAAAATGGTGAATGAAGCATTTAAGAATCAAGATCCATTCACTATATCAACTAGGATAAAATTTTAAACTAATCAAGGTCATGAGCTGCAAATATATGAGGGTCCAGTCTCTTTACCTTTTATAATTATCATTTCAATCAACATCATGGTTTATTAAGAAAAAAAATGTACAAAGAAAAAATAATTTGGATTTACAGATATAATCAAAATTAAAGCCAACTAGATATCACTTGCTCTTTGAATCATACCAGGGATTAGGGGTGCTGATCCCCTGCATAGCTGAAAATTTGCATGTAACTTTTGACTACTGTTGACTGGAAGACTTATCAATAATACACACAGACAATTAACATGTATTTTGTATATGTATTGTATACTGTATTCTTAGAATAAAGTAGAGAAAATAATATATTATTAAAAAATTCATAAGGAGGAAAAATAATTTATATTACTGTAAAAAATCCAGGTATAAGTGAACCCACATTATTCAAACTCTTTATTCAAGCGTTGACTATATTTGAAGAGACACTGTTTTCCTTCATACTTCATCAGATATTTATAAGAATCAGTTCTGATTTCTTAGAGAATGCTTTACTAGATTAACCCCACAGAGTAGGATTTTTTTTAATTTCATGACTATTATTAGTGCATAATTCAGTTGATGTTATGCTTGTATTCACAAGTTACTGTAAGTTTTATAGATACATGTGTATACACATTTACTTAGGATAAGGTCAATTATTTATGTCTTCGAAGATGGTTGTTTCCTGAATTAACATATAAGCTAAACTGACATTTAAAGTTAAGATTGCTAACACTTTTTAAAAATACATTTTATATGGTTAGAGGAACTATCTCTCCCATATGTACACATACACGAAATGACTCTACAAAAGATGCTGATAAAGAAACAATCCTGAAATGAAATTAAGGATGGTACTCTCAGATCCAAGAGCGATGATAAACTGGCACTAGCTCTTGTCCCTTTTCACCATAATCTACTCTGCAGAAACTACAGAAAATATAGCTCAGCATGAGCCCAGGGAACTACAAGTAACTGTGGGAAGTATTTGTAAAGACTAAGGTTCTTTAAACTGGCATAAAAGGAAAAGTATGTGCCAACAGCTAGGGATGTTTGGGGATAGGCTTAATGGAGGGATACAGTGGATGAAAGATTAAATTTCTGCACTTGGAAAAGACATTGTCTTTCCCATTTCCAAAATAAGGTGGAAATAGGCAGCCATAACTCACAT
The DNA here is from genome assembly GCF_964662115.1 of Mustela nivalis. Taxonomy (NCBI): domain Eukaryota; kingdom Metazoa; phylum Chordata; class Mammalia; order Carnivora; family Mustelidae; genus Mustela; species Mustela nivalis. The sequence continues at coordinate 36,022,874 of NC_139020.1, forward strand.
CATTAGAAATAAGTTGTATAATATCCAACAGTGCTAAGACTATTCTGGAGAAAGTAGCTGATGAAAACAAGTGTGGACAATTGACTGTGACCTAGCTTCTGCTCTTCTGAATATTCAAATTTTGAGGAGAGTAAGGAGTCTTTTTTTTTTTTTTCCGGTGACACACTTCAAAAAGTTTAAGTGAGATTATGTGATTAAAACAAAACAAAACAAAACAACTAAAGCATTCTTTGTAAATTAAAAAAAAAAAATTACATGAGGATGTGTTTGTAAACTGCGTTGGTCAATAGTTAATCTGTGATCATCTAGAATTATTTAACCATTGTCCCTACAATCTTCTTAACATCACCAGCAGGGAAAAAACTGGGGCCTGAGATTCTGCTCCTACTCCATTACTCTATCAGAGATAGGGTAGCTAAAACCTTTGGGGAACATGAGTTCATAGATCAAAAATAATTAGATACCTGGAATGACATATGATCACAATAAAAATAAGCAGCAAACAAAGCAATATATAAGCAACAAAGCAATGGAACAGAGATGCCAAGGGAAACACATATAATATAATGACATATATATAAGTGGGGTATGTGTGTATGTGTGTGTGTATCCAAATCTGTATATATACACTTATAAATTAGGGGAAGACATTTATTTTATAAAATAAATGAATTAAGTCCAAAATTGGGAAAAGGAAGATATATAGGATGAATAGAGCCAATGGAAAAATTAAAAACAAAAGCTGAAAGAACAATTATAATAACTGTTTCAAAAAATGTCAAATGAGAATAAAAATAAAATGTAAGAGAACAGCTAAGAATCATGAGAACGGTAGAAAGATCATCATATAAATAATAGAAGTTGTAGTACATAGGGAAAAATGATGATAGAAAATGTTTGAAGATATCATGGGAAGAACTGTCTAGAATCAGATCAAGATGAAGATATAAGATTAAAAGTGCTCAACAATGCCAAATAGTATAGAATATAAAAGTGTTTATTAAGACATATTACAGTGAAATTTAAGAAATTAAGAGGGACAAAAAATTCTAAAACCATTCAGAGAAAAAATTCAGATCATAAGTAATAAAAGTCAAGCAATCCTTGATCTAACCTAAAAAAATGTTTCCAATATGTAAGAAGACATTACATTTGAATACACATCCTGTAAAACAGTATCCTACAAAATTGTGATTTATCTATGTATGTGCAATAGAAATAATCCTTTAAGCATTCAAGGCCTCAGAAGTGTCATCACAGGGGAGGCCATAAAAAAACACTCCTGGAGAAAGAACTGAAGCAAGAACAGAAATAAATTCCTCCAAAGCACCACCGGAAGTAACATTTCAATCTTAGACTTACTAATGAGAAAATGAGATACTACCCTATAATAATATACAATAAACATTATTTCATGAAATATTACTATGTAAAACAAAATTAGCTGGTTATAACCAGTACTTTAGATCAATATAACAATTCCCAGGAAATGCAAGAAGTAGGAAGACAAGTTAAATTATACCATTAAGAAGCAATCAACCTATAGAACATGGATATTTGAAAGCCATGGTAACATGATTCCCACTACAAAGCAATGGATAAAAATAGATGAAATTTTTAAAATGAAAAATAAAAATGCCAAATATGAATATGAGCAAAACAAAATAAAACAAAGAACATAGCATATCTGTAGTGGACAAAATAAAATTCAAATAAAAATGGAAAATTTTATACTTCTAAAAGAACAAACAATAATAATGAATATTTCTTTTTATATATATAAAATAAATAACAGAAGACTCAAAAGAAATGAACATATTAGTAAGTATATTTGCAGAAGCCAACTTAAATCATGTCAATAGCTATGATTATATATATTGGTTATTGATGAAAATTCAATAAAAATTGGGGCACTCAGGTAACTCAGTTAAGCATCTGACTCTTGATTTTGGCTCAGGTTATGATAGAGTCCTCCATGGAGCTCCTGGTTTATCAAGGGGTCTGCTTATATTCTGTCTCTCCTCTCTCTCTGCTCCTGCCCCAGCTCTCTTTCTCTCAAATGAATAAAATCTTTTAAAAAGTAAAATAAAATTTAATAAATATAAAAATCAATATCAAAATAAGGAAAACAAATGTTTTAAGCCTAGAAACTAAAGGTACTATTACTACACAATTCTTAGTTTAAAAGATAACTCATGGGGAAAATATATTTAGAACTGCATGAAAACTTGTGCTTATCAAAATTTTTGTAAGTATTAAATACAGCTATTAGAAAAAAGAAAAAAGAAATTAGAAAAAAGAAAAAAAAAAATGAAGTGCTCAATTTGAGAACTTTGGACAAAAAAGCCTGAGAGCAAGCTCAAATGAAAATGAAAATAATAAAGATGAAATGAAATACAGAACAGCAATAAAAACAGCAAATATAACCATACATTTGGTTATTTAGAAATACTATTGATACAGTTTTTCAAAGGTTGACAAATGAAAAGACTAGTACAGATAAAAATCAATATAAAAATTAATAAAGAGGAAATTGATGAGGGAGCAGGAGGCTGGCTGAGGACAAAGCAAAATCTGGCGCCTTGCACCCCCTCTTCACCCGCTCCCCTCCATATGTGTAGCATTCCTCAGGCACCCCTGACTGCCATAAAACAATAAATAGTTAACTTGCAGGGATCACAATCCTGCAGAACAGGAATCTCCCTTGCCCTACAAGATGTCCTAGAGACCTAAACAGGGAGGTTACCTTATCAATAGCACAAATTTCCAGAGGCAAATAACTCTTGGTTCCTGAAGCCCTAATGTCCCCCTCCCACCATAAACTGGAGGAGACTGGGGTAGAAAGGAATGTAAATGATAGCCAGATCATAATGCCCCACCAAGAATCCCCCATTATCTTGATGTTAGTGCTTGACCTAGGGACGACATTAATCAAGCCATAATGTCAAAGACTCCCCCCCGGCACCTTGTAGACCCTCCCTAGCATGTGAGAACTCTGTCGAAATCCCCCATTCCTTCACCACCTCCCCCCAACCGTGGGGTATATAACATGCCCACCTTCACAACCCGGGGCAGCAGCTCTTCCTGCCCACGGGTTCTGTCCCCGTGCTTTAATAAACCACCATTTTGCACCAATGACGTCTTAAGAATTCTTTCTTTAGTCGTCGGCTCCGAACCTCCTCACCACACCGAACCTGACTTAAGGTTCTGGGACTTCATCATTTTTGGCGAGCCAGCCAGGAGATTTGTGAGTCTTTACATTTGGACTCTGAGCTTCGGTGCAAATTGGTGAGTACTTTCTCTCCTTTTCCTGTACTCTCATTCCAGGGCTTTTTCAAGGAGTATGGTCTTATTGGAACACTTGCATGTCAATTGCTCAGGCTGTAATCCTCTAGCCTGTGGCTACTCCACAGGGAGGAGAGCGTCTGCCTTTTGGCTGTAAGCTAGTACCCTGGCCGGAATGGCAATAAGACCCAGAAACTTGATGGCCTCACTTTATTCCTGTTCTTATAGAAAGTTGTCTCTCTTGGGCACGGGACAGCCACCTAAGTCACCAGGACGGCTGCCAATCTTAAGACTCCCGTGTGAGGTTTCCTCCTGATTGATCTAATGTGATCCCCTCCACATGCCCGGTCTAGCCACTTCTGGCCGCGGGACCTCCACTGGGAGCCGGCCGAAACCAGTACCCGATTGAATTAAAACGCAACCGGGGAACGTTTCCTAGGGAAGTTGGCTGTAAGGACCACATGTGTTGGAATGTCGCATAGACCATGATGGATTTCAATCTTTACTGTTTCTCGTCAGTGTCTTCTGCAAACCGCCTAAAGCTATGAAATTGGGTAATTTCCCCTTGCCAAACTTTTCTAGTACTTCCATGGGTTAATATGGCAAAACAGTATGCAATCTTCAGAATATATGATGGCATGGCACAAACGTTTTAGTCCATTCACCAGGCACCCATTGGCAGCCTAGGATGCGATGGGGAAGCGGAGGGACGCCGGCACCCCTTCCAGGGCCTTTAACGGCAGGAATGCCTTCCCAGGGAAGGCAAAACGGTGATCAATAGCGATTTTTGTTGAGGGACGCCTCCGGTCGCTTTTGACACAGGAACCTCTGACATATCCTGCGTGGGACGCTACCCAGGAGTCAGGGGGGATTTGGTAATGGACCTTCTTTACTTTTCTGGAAGCATGGCCTCAGTAGGCTTCTTCAGTTCCCAAGGACTCTACCTTGGGGTGCCTTTTAACCCACTGGAAATAATTTGGATTGCAAAACTTAGGAAAGGACTGAGCTCCTGTAACACTGCATGGCCTCAGTGGGATCTATCAGTTAGATCTCTGCAGGAAAGAGGGCAAATGGACCTAGGACACCTTCACTGCTCATACCTAGGTCTTTATTGCTCTACACCAGGACCCCAGACTAAGGGGCTTTTGCAAAATGTGTTTGCCCAAATGAGTCAGCTAGTAAACTTTCTCCTGACATATTGGATGGAAATTACGTAAATAAGCCTTCTTCTAGTAAACCCAGGTTGCTGGGCCATCCCTAGCAAAGGGGACTCTGGCTTTATTTCTTTCTGTTTCTCTTAATAGATGTGGGGGCTTCTCCCTCACTCACTTCCCGTGTTAATGGCTATAACTGGAGCCAACTGGGTGTTGGTCTAACTCGAGACAGAGACCATAAGGAATATTCCCAAGCAGCTGCCGAAACTCTCTTTGTTTCGGGGAAGTTTCCCTGTGTTCTCTGGCCTGACTTGGACTGCCTAACCCCTTCCCCCTTGCCGGTGGGAAAGCATGGCGTCTGCTCCTCTGTTGGGGCTTATGAGCTCTGAAACCGGGAATCCCTTCTCTGCCTCCTGGCAGCACTTTGTTTCCTCTGTTTTCCCCTTCTGTTTCTGCACCAAGGTGTGTGCAGCCTGCATGACTAGCCTCTAGATCATGCACCACGGCTCCTTCTCTCTTCACTGTCAAGGAGCAAGAAGAACACCCCCACTCCAGATCTTCCCACGCATGTCTCAGGTAAACATTCAAAGTGGAGTGGGCCCAGGTGGAACATAAATCACTATTGGAACTAAGTTAAGTTTGTTGGTTTAATTAAGACCTGTCTTTTAAGTTTACAGCAGTAAATGTGAAGCTTTTATTCTATCAAAGTTTACTGAAGGTCAAATAAGCTTGTGTTATTTGTTAAAATTTGTTAGCAAAGAAATGACTAAACTGATGGTTAATTGTCTGTCTCAAATTTCTAATGGGTAATTGCTGAAGTAGCTTTCAAAGTCTTTGGTAACCTGAAAGTTTTAAAGTTTTGCTTGGATGACAAAAGGAATTAAATTGTGGACATCTAGGTCTTAACCAAACAGGATAAAATGCTAAGTCGTTAATTTCTGGATGTAGGTTTGTGCTTTTGACTTCTTACTGCAAAGAAACTAAGAGTATTTAAATCTGCTGGTAAACTTGTTTGCCACTTAACTGATTCATAAATTGCCACCTGAAGAATTCTGTTGTAACAGTTCACAATTGGTTAATAACTAAAGGTGTTTCTAAGAATACAAAGTTCTGCTTAGTGTAACTAAGACTGATGGAAATAAAGGGAAACTCTGTATGTAGGAAAGTAGGAGATATGTAAGAAAGATTTAAGGAATGGGAATACATTTTGTTGAAGGTAAAAGAAGGTAATTTTGTGCTAAATGAGATGGTTGTTTGGAAGGAAATGGCTTGGGACAAAACCTGAATGCAAAGGAAAGTTGTAGAAGGTTTGTGAAGGGAAATCTTCAGAAAAGGAATTTTAGCCTGGTCAAGAATGGATTAAGATTGAAATGAATGGGTTTTAAAGGTACATTGGTACAAGACTGAAATTCTCTGTTCAAAAGGACAATGTTTTCTTAGATCAATTGATCTGCTGTTAAGAAAATGTAAATGGTTTTCTCTTTGCCTGCCCAGAAAAACGAGTTTCTATGTTCAGTTTTATCAGGTGTTTAACATCCCTAATTATATTTAGGCATGTGCTTTAAAACTTTCTAAGATTTTAGCAAATGTTGACAAGATTTAAATCGTAAATCTCTTTAACTCAGGCTTTTCCTTGGTATGTGAAGTTGCTCATGAAGTACTACTGAACCAGTGATAAACCTTGGGTTACATTTGGGAAAATGCTATAACTATTCTAGAGATTCTACGCACTTCCTAAAGTTTTAACGTTTTGAGAGATCATCGCTTGATACTGTAATTATGGAAATGTTATGTATCACAGAAATAATCTGATTTCCTTGCAGCTAAATTGTAAACTCCCGTGTCTCTTTAGCTCTAACCATATCCATTCTGAGTTTTTGTCATTTATAATTGTTTTAATTCTCTTGTAAAATGAGTTTTATCTTCAAAGAGATTCCTATAAAGGACTTTCAGGACAAATACAGATATTTGATCTGCTTGAAAATCCTAAAACTGAAATGGGTAAGAATTTCCAGAACTGACTAAAGCCGCATTCACCAGAATTAGTAACATGGGACTAAATGAACTAAAAGATTATAGTGTTGTGTCCCTTAATGTTTTGTCTTTAAACATTGCCGGTTCTCTCTACTGTTTGCTCTTACAGACTAGGGATACTCCCTCCTAGTTATCTGTAACTTATAGAGATGTAAAAGTGCTCAAAGCATTCACCTTCTCTCTCTATCTGAACCCTCTGAAACCAAAAGGTCTTAGTAAGTATTCTTTCTTCATGACAATCAGTCATTTGCATAAGTTCAATAAGAATCTGTTCTCCTTGTAACAGGAAAGAATTGGAAACTGGTTATTTTACCAAGGCTTTGACTGGGATGTCATATTTGAAAAGACTCAGATATGACCAGACAGCTTTAAGGAACTAAGGTTGACTTTATGAAACCTGGAGCCATAAAGCCCCTTGGGACTGTTGGCCTGATACCTTGCTTACAGAGTTCCCAGCAGCCCCACCAGGTGAGTAAAGAATGTCACTCCTTGGTAGGTGCAGTCTCGGGAAGAGGAATTCGCCCAAAGGCATTGCAGGCATGCCTCATGGCAAGTACAGGGCTTGGCTTCTGGCCTGGAGAGGCTACTAAAAGTTCAACCTAGAGATTCCTTATACAAAGTTCCAGCAAAGCAGATTCTAAAAGATCTATTGATCACAGTCACTGTTCTTGCTGAGCTTATGTAAATAATTAGGCCAAGTTTGTTAACACTGGACTTGTTTCACAAGTGAATTAGTCCTGATTTGGCTATCTCTGGAAATGAGGGTTATTTTAGAGAGAAAAATTATGTTTTAATAACACACCTTTATGGATGTTGAATTCTAGATTTGATTGTCTTTAAATGTTTACCTAAGCTATACAATTTGAGGTAAACTTCAGAGAAGTTATACAATAGCTTCTTTAGTCGATCTTACTGTTTTGTGGGGATATTAGCAGACCCCACAGCACATGATTAAACAACTGGAATAATGAAATTGCCTAAAAGCCAACCTATCACACTCCATAGGATTAACTATGGACTTGCGGAGATAATGGATGATCCCACTTTCTTTATGAATGGATTGAATGCTGCATGGGGAACTCCCCTTATCTCTTGACAAGTTTTCTCACTTGCCAGTGATCCTCTGTAATCAGGATATTATTAAGGCTGGACCACTCAAAGGTCTTCTTATTGGTTTCACCCCTTTGTCATATTTATCCTAGAGGCCACCTCTGTTGAGGTGCAATTGCAAATAGATGCTTTAGCTAAGCATAGAACAGCCCTCATAAAAGGAGCCTCAAAGCTCACTATGGGACAGTCCTTGACTGTAATGATGTCACATCAGGTCCAGATTTGTCTTAGAAGCCAAAGGCCACCAATGGATGATGGAGGCCAACTTATTAAATACTGGGCTACACTAACAGATATGCCAGAAATAATACTTAAAACTTGTCATACTTTAAACCTAGTTACCTGTATGCCTGAACCTGACCACTGTACTTCTTTCTCTATAGAGCAAAAATGTTCAAAAGTTATTGATCTTGCTTACTCTATTTGTCCAGATTTAAGATGCCCCTGTTAAAAATACGAATGACAGTTGGTTTTCTGATGACAGTAGTTTTCATAGAAAAAAATAAGAAAAGCGAGGCATGCCATAGTGCTCACTAGCACTTTGCAATTGCCAAAGTCTAAGAATTAACATTTATACTGACTCCAAATATGCTTTCCTGGTACTACATGCCCATGGAGCTATTTGGAAGGAAAGGGGATTGCTATCAAGCCATAACTCCCCAATCCAATATGGGCCTAAGTTCCAAAACCCTCCTCATCGCTATACTAAGGATGGCATATATCAAATCTGGGACACACACCTGTGGCTCACACCCACGATTGGATGGCTCAGTCAAAAGGCAGTTTTATGCTGGGAACAAAAGAATCATATGTAGGATACTTGGACAAATAACACACAGTATCGAGGATGGCTATCATTAGAAATGTGTTCCCAAATAATAGTACTCCAGGCTACTGAATGTTTTGCTACTGATTGGGTAAGGTGACCTGGCATTAGATGGCCAGCTCCAAATGGAACCCACTGGATATGTGGAACTAACCTGTGGGCCTGGCTTCCTCCAGGGTGGATAGGTCACTGTACTTTAGGATTTGCCTGGATTCATGGGCGCATTACTAAAACCATTACAACTCCAGCTAATCTCCCCAACTTGAAACAAAGATGGACACAATCTGTTTTTAAATGGTATGATCACTTAGCATCCATTTTTGTTCCATCTGCGGGACTAGAGGATGTCATGTGGCATGTAGAAGCCCTTAATAAATATACTACAAAGGCACTCAATGATTCACTAAATAGCATCTCCCAGCTTAATACCGAAGTGTCACAGATATGCAAGGCAGTCCTACAAAATAGGATGGCCTTGGTTGTCCTGACAGCAGCCCAGGGTGGCACATGTGCAATTATCAAGACAGAATGTTGCGTATACATCCCAGACTATCACAAAAATGTCACAGGAATAATAAAGGATATTAATACACAGATTAAGGCCCTACAAGATCCCTCTCTCTCTCTCAGTAAATGGTTAAGTTCCTAATTTGAAGGAGGACTATGGCCAAATCTCCTTTTTGGGCTTCTTATTCTTATCGCCTTATTAATCTTAATATGTTGCTTTGTTCCATGTTTCTCTACTTGGTGCCGAGACTCCATTGCTACAATGACTATACCACGACAGACGATCATTGTCACGCGCGAGGACGCCTCTTCACTGTCAGCGCTGGATTCAGCTGCCTCCACCTTTTGTAACTCCCTTATACGTTCCTACCCTGACCAATATTGACCCAAGCAGGTAGGGACAGCTCTACGCCCCTATTCAGCACGAAGAAGTTACAGAAGATGAGACCTTCCACCTTCAACCACCTTAAAGATTTAAGGGTCAAAATTGTTCAGGGGGGAATGATGAGGGAGCAGGAGGCTGGCTGAGGACAAAGCAAAATCTGGCGCCTTGCACCCCCTCTTCACCCGCTCCCCTCCATATGTGTAGCATTCCTCAGGCACCCCTGACTGCCATAAAACAATAAATAGTTAACTTGCAGGGATCACAATCCTGCAGAACAGGAATCTCCCTTGCCCTACAAGATGTCCTAGAGACCTAAACAGGGAGGTTACCTTATCAATAGCACAAATTTCCAGAGGCAAATAACTCTTGGTTCCTGAAGCCCTAATGTCCCCCTCCCACCATAAACTGGAGGAGACTGGGGTAGAAAGGAATGTAAATGATAGCCAGATCATAATGCCCCACCAAGAATCCCCCATTATCTTGATGTTAGTGCTTGACCTAGGGACGACATTAATCAAGCCATAATGTCAAAGACTCCCCCCCGGCACCTTGTAGACCCTCCCTAGCATGTGAGAACTCTGTCGAAATCCCCCATTCCTTCACCACCTCCCCCCAACCGTGGGGTATATAACATGCCCACCTTCACAACCCGGGGCAGCAGCTCTTCCTGCCCACGGGTTCTGTCCCCGTGCTTTAATAAACCACCATTTTGCACCAATGACGTCTTAAGAATTCTTTCTTTAGTCGTCGGCTCCGAACCTCCTCACCACACCGAACCTGACTTAAGGTTCTGGGACTTCATCAGAAATCATTAGATAACAAAAGGTACTTAAAATATTAAAATAATATGATAGTTATTAGGTATAAAATATTCATAAAGCTGCACTATATTAAAACTGAACAATTAAGAAACAAAAAATGTAGGCATTTCAATGATTATTAAAGAAAGAGAAATTGTATCTTCTTTCTATATTTCTGTCTTCTTCCAAAAAGAAAGAAAAGAAGTTCAAGTCCTAGATAATTTTACAAAGAAGGTCTTTTGAACTTCTAAGGAACACGTTATTTTTCTCTTAAATGATCTCACAGAAAATATAAACTGGAAGGCTCTTTATTTCACTTTTAAATCAAACAGTACCTAGACCATAAAGCTAGGAAAAGAAACAATAAAAGAACCTAATTCAGTTATGTGAAAACCCTAAATAAAGTATTAGCTAACTGAATCCAATGATGCTTTATGGGGCACCTGGGTGGCTCAGTGGGTTGGGCCTCTGCCTTTGGCGAGGTCATAGTTTCAGGGTCTTGCAATCCAGCCCCACCTCCAGCTCTCTGCTTAGCAAAGAGCCTGCATCCCCCTCCCCCTTGCCTGCCTCTCTGCCTACTTGTGATATCTCTCTCTGTCAAATATGTAAATAAAATCTTTATCATGCTTAGCGAAATAAGTCAAGCAGAGAAAGACAACTATCATATGATCTCCCTGATATGAGGAATTGGTGATGCAACATGGAGGCTTAAGTGGGTAGGAGAAGATTAAAATGAAACAAGATGGGATTGGGAGGGAGACAAACCATAAGTGACTCTTAATCTCACAAAACAAACTGAGGGTTGCTGGGGGGAGGGGGTTTGGGAGAAGGGGGTGGGATTATGGACATGGGGGAGGGTATGTGCTTTGGTGAGTGCTGTGAAGTGTGTAAATCTGGTGATTCACAGACCTGTACCCCTGGGGATAAAAATATATGTTTATAAAAAATAAAAAATTTAAAAAAAATCTTTAAAAAATAAAATAATGTTTTATGTTTAACTACATTAATAGACTATGAGGAAAATTATAAAAAATTTTCTCAGAAGAAGGATTAATATTTGATGAGGTCAAAAACCTCAACTATGATTTTTATGAGACTGACACACTACCTACTGCACTAATGAGGCACCTTCAACTATGATTTTTTAATAAAACAGCTCAGTAATCTAAGGACCAAAGGGAAATTACTTAGAATAGGCAGCACTTTTAAAAATCTGTAGTAACTATTATTCTTAAAGAAGATGCCCTATAAACATTCCTTTTTTTTTTTTAAGATTTTATTATTTATTATTTGAGAGAGACAGAGAGATTAGCAGAATGAGTGGGAGGAGGGGCAGAGGGAAAGGGAGAAGCAAACTCCCTGCTGAGCAGGGACCCCAATGCGGGGCTCAATCCCAGGACCCCAGGATCATGACCTGAGCTGAAGGCAGATGCTTAACAACTGAGCCACCCAGGCACGCCACAAATGTTCCCTTTAAATATCAGGGACATAACCAAGAAAAACAAAGTAAGTAATATAGATACATATATGAAGAAAAATAAGGTATTATCATTTAAAGATGATTAAACTATTTATGTACAAATTACAATATGAAATTAGTATCAGTGTTTTCAGTACTTTTAATGCAAGATCAATTACAATATGTGTTTGAATATCAACTACAAAAATCATTAACATTTCTCCCAAAAAATAAAAAATAACTTATATAATTAAAAGTAATATATACCAATATGAAGAGCAACAACTATACAATATCTAAATATCAAGCTTAAAGTATAAATTTATCTTTTTTTAAGATTTTATTTTTATTTATTTCTTTGATAGCAAAAGAGAGATTACGAGTAGGTACAGAGGTCGGCAGAGATAGAGAGGGAAGCAGGCTCCCCCTGAGCAGAAAGCTCAGTGCAGGGAAAGATCCTAGGACCCTGAGATCATGACCCGAGTGAAAGCCACCCCTTAAAGTATTAATTTAAAATAAAGTTTAAGGGGCACCTGGGTGGCTCAGTCATTAAGCATCTGCCGTGGACTCAGATCCTGATCCCAGCATCCTGGGATCGGCCCCCGCATCGAGCTCCCTGCTTGGTGGAAAACCTGCTTCTCCCTTTCCCACTCCCCTTGTTTGTGATCCCTCTCTTACTGTGTCTCTCTCTGTCAATTAAAAAAGTAAAATCTTTAAAAAATAATAAAAAATAAAGTTTAATATGTCCCTATAGTGGACATATTAGTCATATATTAGTGAAAAAATATAAATTGAACTTTAATAAGAGAATGAATCCAAATTCTTGGATAGAACTTAAAATGATAAAGATGTTAATTTTCTCCAAGTTTTCCATAAATTCATTGCAATTCCAGTAAGTATTTCAGCTTGATTTTTAAATAACTCAACTTAAATATTTTGATATTTTCTTAAAAGAATACATTTCCATGAAGAGCTATCTCCACATGGAAAAAATGATTTATTTATAAACAATAAAAAAAGTATACAATGCACATACTCAAAAGTCCCAAAACAAAAATGATAAGACATGGAATTGATGCATCTAAATAAATCAAATGTAAAGAATTTCTGTCTAAAAAACATCTTTGTTGATAAAAATTAAACATATGCATCCTGATTTAAAAGAAATGAGTAATTCTTTATATTTTTAAAATAACTGAATTTTATTGGTTATAAGTGCAATAGGATTGTTATAAAAATCAAAACTATACAGTAGGTAAGGATATAGAAATAAAGACATTCTTAACCAGCCACTCCCTCCTTCCCTAAAATATACCTAAACTTTATTAAGATCTCACTATGGTCCAGACAGAATTTAAAAGTCATAATTAACAGTTGAATGTTCATTTCCTAGACATTTTCTGTATATACACATTCACAGCCAATACAGAAACATTAATTTTTTTTAAAGATTTTATTTATTTATTTGACAGAGAGAGATCACAAGCAGGCAGAGAGAGAGGAGGAAGCAGGCTCCCTGCTGAGCAGAGAGCCCCATGCGGGCCTTGATCCCAGGACCCTGAGATCATGACCTGAGCCGAAGGCAGCGGCTTAACCCACTGAGCCACCCAGGCACCTGAGAAACAGAGAAACATTAAATTTAAAAGTTTTACAAAATGCAAAATTTTTTACAAAATTAAAATTTTTGCAAAACTTTCTTCTTTTTTACTTAATAATATAGAATTGTCATGTTTTGTATAATTCATACATACCTACCTTACTCACTTTAATAACTACATATTATTCCACATTTTATGTTTTTATATATCTAATAAGTCCTACTAATGAATACACACGTCTATGCTTATGCACATATAAATATATCAATATAAATTAACATAATTATATTATATTGATATACCATAGTCATATGATTATTATAATATATAACTGTATACTAATTATTGCATAATAGTTACCATGTATATACTAATAGGTATGTGAATGGTAGTGACAGTCGTTTGTACAGTACTAAGTTCTGCAGATACAGAAAACTTCGGCTTTATAAATGTAATGTATTTATTTTGTAGTGATAATATGTTCATATCTTACCTGTGTTACTAAAAAATAAATAGTAAGGAATGAGTTCATTGAAAGAGATTACTGTAGCAGCAGGAATTTATTTGTTTTCAAATTCAGGTCATAGTCCCATTAATTAATTTATTTATTTTAATTGGTTTCTCTTGAACTGGAGGATTTTCAGCTGCTATCTATATCATTTCAGGTTTCATATATTCAAAATACCCATCATTTTTTTAAGGGCCACTATTACTCTTGATGTTTCAATCAGTCTGTATTCAAATATCTATTATGTTGCCATTTCAAAATTAAAACTGAAATTTTAGTTGATGAAATTAAATGTTTTGTATGCTTTGAGAAGTTTTTAATATCTCTATTATATAAGTCATGAAATAAATCTGCCTGTTTTATAATTTTTTTTAGATTTCATTAAAGTTTTATTTTATTTTCATGTAATGTTAGGTGTTTACAACTTTGCCATAATCAACTTAAGGATAAGATTATCATGAATCGTTTTGTTGACTAGAAAGAAGAAGTAATGTTTGAGTTGGAGCTGATCATTTAAATGACCTAAACCAAGTTTTTATGATTTTTCTTATCCACACAATTTTGTAATTTTGTAATTGGTAGACTATAATTACAGAAAAATTACATTCACCAAGCCAGGGTAGTGCACTCTTAAATCATGCAGTATTCACCAATCAGATAATCTGAAATTCCTAAAAAAATTAACTGAACATATGATGACAAGCCCTACTAGGAATTTTAATTTCTTTAAGGCTTAACTGTTACTGTTTGCATTACAGGATGTCTTTTAGCGAGATTTCCAAAACAGTACTTTAACCACAGCAATGGTTTCACAGGTTTAATTATATATCAGAACTCACCAAATGTATGATTTACATATTTTTAATTTATTATTCATCAAATAAAGCTTTAAAATTTATATGTGACAAATAATAAATAGAATATTTGATAATTTAATAGAATAATTTAAAAGAAGCAATATGAATCGAATATGAACCAAAACTATTATGATGAACATCTGAAATTTTGTTGCTAACATTTTTTAAGTTTTTTTTTTTTTTTTTAACTTCTTTTTATTTCTGGTTTCTTTTTTTTTTTTTAACTTTTATTTTTTATAAACATATATTTTTATCCCCAGGGGTACAGGTCTGTGAATCACCAGGTTTACACACTTCACAGCACTCACCAAAGCACATACCCCCCCAATGTCCATAATCCCACCCCCTTCTCCCAAACCCCCTCCCCCCAGCAACCCTCAGTTTGTTTTGTGAGATTAAGAGTCAAAATAGAACTGCCCTATGACCCAGCAATTGCACTATTGGGTATTTACCCTAAAGATACAAATGTAGTGATCCAAAGGGGCACATGCACCCGAATGTTTATAGCAGCAATGTCCACAATAGCCAAACTATGGAAAGAACCTAGATGTCCATCCACAGATGAATGGATCACGAAGATGTGGTATATATACACAATGGAATACTATGCAGCCATCAAAAGAAATGAAATCTTGCCATTTGCGACAACATGGATGGAACTAGAGCGTATCATGCTTAGCGAAATAAGTCAAGCATTTTTTAAGTTTTTATTTAAATTCTATTTTGTTAACTTACAGTATAATAATAGTTTCAGGTTTACAATACAGTGA
Source organism: Mustela nivalis (assembly GCF_964662115.1). Classification (NCBI taxonomy): domain Eukaryota; kingdom Metazoa; phylum Chordata; class Mammalia; order Carnivora; family Mustelidae; genus Mustela; species Mustela nivalis. The sequence continues at coordinate 36,038,167 of NC_139020.1, forward strand.
CTCATCAAAACCCAGTGCTCATCACAAGTGTTGTCCTTAATCCCCATCACCTATTTAACACATACACTTACCCACTTGTTTTCTACAGTTAAGGGTCTGTTTCCTGAATTTGCTTCTCTCTCTCTCTTTTTTTCCCCTTTGTTCATTTGTCTTGTTTCTTAAATTCCACATATGGGTGAAATCACACGCTATTTGTTTTTCTCTGACTGACATACTTCATTTAGCATAATACTCTCTAGCTTCATCCATGCTGCTGCAAATGGCAAGGTTTTGTTCTTTACGGTTGAGTAATATTCTATTCCATATATATACAACATTTTCTTTATCTCTTCATCATAAATATGTGCACACTAATAAAGTTTAAGTTAATGATCTTATTAAGTCCTTAGAACTTGAACTGGTAGTTCAGGAGAAATCTATGATGATAACTACCACAAGCATTAGATAAACACACAACTTAAAAGGATAGAATAAAGGAAAGAACTTATAACTGCTCTCAGTAAGAAGATGAAAGTGAACATCCACTGAAGGGACATAGGCTTAGAAGTTAAAAATTTTTCAAAAAATGTTACTTTCTAATTTTTCATTCCCTATTTTCTTTGAGAACTAATGATTTGTCTTCAAAAATAAGAATAAAAAAAAAATCATATACATGGCCCACAGTGATTGGAAGGAAGTCAATCTGGGTAAAGGCAACACCTAGCTATTCTAAAGTGCTGTGTAGATCTTATATTACCAAAGTTCTCTGCTCCACTACTCCAACTCTTCTTTGATGAATGAACCACCAAACATCATAACTGATTATTTGACAATATAGGATGTTATCTCAGCTGAAAGACTCGTCAATGAAACACACATTCCTAAGATGCAAGTAATAGATTCTGGGAGTGACAAGCCTCTATTAATATGAAATGTCATGAAAATCTGAGAAATTCAAACTTATAGGATTTTAAAATTCCCCTGCATTTTTTTTTTTTTAATTTCCATGCAGTGACTATCATATACTCTTAAAATGTTGTGACCAAACACAAAATGAAATCTCTTCTGGTCCACATTTAGATTTCTATTAGCTTTTATATGATTGACACAGCATCTTATCAAATCAACTGTGTCCAGGGTAATTAGGAGATGATTGGCAGTGAATAAAATTAACTGTATAAATGGCAGAAATAGGGGTAAAATGGGGACAGACGGGAGAGAGCATATGACACACATCTCTAATACTCTAATAGCAATATTTCCATCACTGATAAGGGACTACTCTTTAAACTAACTCCATAATTGCATATGGTTCCTATAAAGAAAAAATAATCAAAAAATAATCAAAAAAGTAAAAGCTGCGTCCTTAATGGCATAAATAATTTTATCAGAGTCTGGAGCTCAAATGCAGTTTCAATTCTTCCAGAATTTGAAGATGGTCACTCAATTACATATGTGGACAATTACGTTGTTATGTGATATAATGTCTGCTAGGAATAAATATATATATTTGATTGTTAAGTATATACACACACATACATGCATATATACACATATGACTTCTGAGTGTTTTACATTATAACCATTAATTATTTCTGAATGGAAATACATATTTTAGTTAGCCTGCCCTTATTCCACCGTTGTACTGATTATATATTGGATGGCTAGAAACGTAGTTTGTTTTTTTATCTTAAATTTCTGAGTCAAGAGAAACACATTTTAGATACACTATAGACCACCTGCTGACATCACCTGCTGATGATGAAACCTGAATGATGAAACCTGAATACACACCCAGACCACAACATAAAGCTGTGTTTTCTTTTTTTTTCGCCCATCCTCATTTTTATTTTTGAGACATCTTATGCCAACTTTTTGCTATTAATGCTTTTTTAAAGACATATCATTATTTTTATTTACATATAATGTATTATTTGCCTCATGGTACAGGTCTGTGTATCATCAGGCTTACACATTTCACAGCACTCACCATAGCACTTTTGTGTCTTTTTCTTGTAAGTTATGAGTGAATATGTCTTACCTTTGGTGACCAGAAGGGTAAAATTTTCAGAAAATAATTCAGATTTCCTTCTGTTCAAACACAACAGGATTATACTCCCCTCCCTCTTTGAAGGTAGGTGAAATCATATGACTAATTTGATTTGACACACGATCAAAGGGATGTATGTCTCTCCTGGACAGAAGATTTAAGAATGAATGAAAAAGTCCATAGGTCTCCTGTATCTGTTGTCTCTTGTGGGCATATACATCAAGATGGGGGTCTTTGGCAGCCCAGACCCTTGTTAATTACTATCAGACAAGCTTGTCTCCAACTCAACCCACTAATTTGCAAAGGACAAGGAATATGACTGAAATATAAACCCTTCTTACACTCATGAAGATTTTTTTTTTTTTTGCTTTTGCCAGTATTTTAGCATAACCCAACTTAACCAAACTGATGTATCTTTCCTAATGATGCTTCTCCAAACCATCTAAACAAGGCAAAATGTGAAAAAAAAAAAAGACAAAAAAACAGTTTCATCTTGCGGATAACAGAGTGTAATAAACAGTGAAATCACTAAGTAAGAGTAACAGAGGCATAACTGTAACCAGAAATAATTATTAGTAGTAAATTAATTTATTATAATATAAATGATAATGCAGTAATTAAAATTCTGGCGTCTGCAAAGCAGAGACAGCAAGATTCACTAAATAGAGCAGATAGCCCAGTAACACAGCTGGTATATATAGGAATTTTATACTTGTAGAAGATGCCATGACACACTTTTACAGAAAAGGTAAATTATAAATATAGCTAATGCTAGCAAAGTATTTAGGAAAAAAACGCTTAAATTTCTTGTCTCACAGACAAACAAAAATAAATTCTATTTTGCTCAAATAAACAAACATTTAAAAACCTTCAACATTAAAAGTAAGTGTGGGTGCATATCTAATTTCAACATAAGGAACTTCATTGTAAGTGAAAGACAACAGAAAAAGACAGACATAATGGAATAAAACTAATTACATAATTTTTGAAACATATGTATGTCAAAAATGAAAGGATAACAAAACTGGAAAGAAAGAAAATAACCGCAACATATAAGAAAGATAAAGATAGGTAAGATTGGGAAAAAAAGAAAAAAAAAAAAAAAGCTAAGGACCTAAATAGGGAATTTCTGAAGAAATGCTTCTTTATATGGGAGATGGTGGGGGTGAGGAGCCTTTCCTTACTGAAACAAACAAACAAACAAACAAAACAAGTAAAATGATGATCTTTGACTTTTATATATTAAAAAGTATTTGATAGACATGGAAAATTGCTTCATGTAAAAGTATGCTTAAAGAAAACATATTACCATATCTTGGAAAAAGGGAAGTGGTTTATATAATTTATTTAATAAGTAAACATACTTAATTCTGGCAGGAAATACGGAGCATTATCTCCTGGTTACCTGTATGGTATGGCTGTAACATGTATTTTCTTTCTCATTTACTAATTAAATAACATATTTATAATTTTTAAAATTTCAAAGAAGTTTCTCTCAGTTAATTCTTATAATTTCTATCATGGTATGTTTTAAGATGTTCATTGGTCAAACAAACCTCTTTTGTTCAGATGAACCTATAGCATTAGCATGCCTGTTTGAGAAATGGATATAGAAAAAACCTCCAACTATGCAAAAGCTTCTCTGCTTGACTGATTTTTCAGGAAACAGCAAAAATATCTGATTGGTTTTCTAAAGTGCATCATCCTCCCCCTTTTATACTATGAATATCAATAAAACACTAAAATATCTTCATATATATCTTCATATATCTTCATATACACACTAAAATATCTTCATATGTATTCATATATCTTCATATAAACACTAAAATATCTTCATATATATCTTCATTTATATATTATATGAAGATATTTTAGTGTTGTATATATATCATATTATATATATCATATTTTATATATATCATATTACATATGAGATATAGTTATATCATACTTACTAAATACCCAAGAGAATCAAGTGGCTCAAATCATAAAATATAGATTCCTGAATATTTGAAATATTTAAAATACAAATAAGTAAATATCATCCTGTTTTCTAGCCCAAAATTGATATTATAAAACAAAGAAAAATTTTATCTTTTTTTTATTTTTGTATTTTGTTTTTACAATAAGTAAAATCATACCATAATCCAAAGAGGCTTTTAAAAACATTATAGTTTCTTGCATTTCTTTCCTTTAGAAAATGTTATCTCCTGACTCATCTATATGAAGTAAAGTTCATAATTTTAAGCTATGTCTAATTCTACAACACCTATCAAATGACCTATGACCACTATGGGGAAAATGTAAGGATTTCTCATCATCCAACACTAATGAATACAATTTGTATTTCCTAAAGTATATTTCTTTTGGATATTTGTATTTCTCCTTGAACATTTCCATCTTAATTTGTTTGGGAGTACCTTCTCATATACTGCTAGAACAGAAAGGTCTGGACTCTGTGTGCTGCAGCTCAATACTGGCTTAAAAATTTTGTGATCCTAGGCAAGTTGTTCTTTTATTTTGTTTTGTTTTGTGAAATGTTTTTCATATGTAAAATAAAGATAATATAAGCTCAACACTTAAGTAATGTTTCTCTTCCTTTGCCTCTCTCCCCCACTAGTCTATAAAACTTCTCTCCTCTAAGGGCAGAGACCCTTCTCATTCACTGCAGGATACTATCCTAGCTTCCTTCCTGATCACAGGCCCTCTGTAGCTGGGGTGGAATGTACAGGGTGTGTCCTGGCATCTCACATCTCCCTCTCCTCTAAGCAGAGTTGGAGGAATATTCTGAGATGCCTTAAGGAACTGCACATCCTGGGCAGCATAGCCAAGGCATGCTAAGCAGATGAGCTCCCAAATGCCAGGATCCAGAGACAGCCACAGAAACAACCTACAGCAGGATCGAAACCTGAGCATTTGTCTGGGTCCTGTCACCAAATCCCTGTATGTCCTTGGGCAAGTCACCCCATTTACCCTCTGGAGCACTTTAGAACATTCCCTTTGGTATTCAGTATTCCCATTTATAAAATGGGAAAAGCTGGACAAGAAGAAATTTCTTACTCTCTGACAGTCTACCTTCTCCTCCAGAGAACACAGTCCCCCCAAAACATCATTTAACAGATTATCAAACTGCTGAATTCTTCTGTAAACAGCATCAGAAGAGAGTTTATACCTTAAGAGTTTCTGAACCCCTTGCTTTAAAATCCCTCTTACAATGTCTCTCACCTAAACCATTAAAAAAAAATTATGATCACTACTAAGCATTTTCTGGTTATATTTTTATACATTTCTATGAGTAGACAATCCACTCTATAAATACATTATTTTCATTTATCCATGCTTTATTTTTCTCTCTGTATTTACATGAGGTATTGTTTCTGTGCCCTCTATGAGATTAAAATGAAATGCTACTACTCCTCAAGAGACTTGCTTAGCTTATGAAAAGTCTTACATAAGAGAGATAAATGCTAGTGTCTTCATTCTCAGTTGATTGTGCAAATCACTTTCCTAAAGCTGGGTGGAAAATTGACTTAGTAACGAAAAGCATATAGAATGGATTTTCTCCCTATCTTTTAAGAGAAAATAACTCCAGATTGTTGTTCTCCTTTGAGATTTCAGCCTGTAAAATACTATTCCTTAAACAGAACTTTAAAACCTCCCATTATTAAGAAGGGAGGAGTACTCATAATGTACCTCCAAACTATAAGAATCTTTGCCTAAAAAGTGAAATAGTGGGGGCACCTGGGTGGCTCAGTGGGTTAAAGCCTCTGCCTTCGGTTCAGGTCATGATCTCAGGGTCCTGGGATTGAGCCCCGCATGGGGCTCTCTGCTTGGCGGGGAGCCTGCTTCCCCCTCTCTCCCTACTTGTGATCTCTCTCTGTCAAGTAAATAAATAAAATCTTAAAAAAAAATAAAGAAGTGAAATAGTGAATATGAGCTCTGGAAACTATTTCTTCAATGTCTTTGTCTTAAGAATATAATGCTTTGAAGAAGTATACCTTAAATATGAATAAAATATAAACTATTCAGTTTTTTGTAGGAAACAACTGAAAGATTTATTTGATTTATATGGATGAAATCTAAAAAAGTTTTACTCCATGATTTCAGAAACATTGTTCCTTATATAGATAGATAATAGATAAAAAAACAACACTTTATCTGGACACTGTAATTGTGAAGGATAGAAAATGTCAGGTTCCAAAATACTAATGTCTAGAACAAAGGTAGTGGCTTCTGAAGGAAATATGCCATCTTCATTCATTCATATTTCTGGTGTCATAGTGGGCTTAACTCAGGCAATGGCGAAGGAGATATCTGAACTGCCAATTTTTAACAGCAGCTGAAGACATTTGTGGCACCCTTAAGACACCACGATGAGTATCAATGTGGGAAGCTGGAGCTTCATCCCTGGGAAGATCAAGCCAAAGTGCTACAGCAGACAATGAAGCCAACACAATACTTAACACCCTCAGGACAGGTCTTGGAAGCCAGCAAACATAAAAGCAAAAGCAAACCCAAAAGCCCATATTATCCTACTCTAGTAGAAAACCTTAATGTACCTGTCCTTGAATACTCCAAGCACTTTTGGTCATCACATTTTTTTTTTTTTTTTTAAGAATGAGTATTAGAGAAGGTCCAGAGAGGAAAAAGTAAATAGTGAGAGGATAAAAAAGCTGAATGAACGTAATGTTACTCCAGTGATGGAGAGGGGGGGAAAAAAAAAAAGAGTAAGGCACAATTTAAAAATATAATACTATAAGGCAAATTTTAAAATATAATAATTTAAGGGGCAAATATAAAGGAACACAATAGACAGCCCAGAAATATATCAATGCATACATGGTCATTTCACTTACAACAAAGGAGGAAAAACATGCAACTGGAACAGTCTCTTCAATGAATGGTGCTGGGAAAACTGGATAGCTACATGTAAAAGAATAAAACTGGACCACTATCCTGTATGATGTACAAAAGTTAACTCAAAATGGATTAAAAACTTGAATGTAAGACTTGAAACCATAAAATTCCCAAAAGAAAGCAAAGGTGGTAAGTAAATTGACATTTGATTTAGCAATTTTTTTAACCTAACTCCAAAAGGCAAAAATAAACAAATGGGACTACTACAAACTAAAAAGCTTCCATACAGTAAAGTAAACTATCAATAAAATGAAAAGGCAACCTACTAAATGAGAAACTTTTGTAAATGACATATTTAATAAGATGTTAATACGCAAAACATATAAAAAACTCATGCAACTTGGGGCACCTGGGTGTTTCAGTGGGTTAAAGCCTCTGTCTTCAGCTCAGGTCATGATACCAGGGTCCAGGGATCATGCATCGGGCTCTCTGCTTGGCAAGGAGCCTGCTTTCCCCTTTCTCTCTCTCTGCCTACTTGCAATCTCTGTTGTCAAATAAATAAATAAAAATCTTTAAAAAAAAGCAAAGAAAAAAACAAACAAACAAAAAAACTCATGCAACTCAATAACAAACAAATGAACAAAGAAAACCCATGAACAATCCAATTAAGAAGGGAGCAGAGAACCTGAACAGACATTCTTCCAGGGAGGATATACAGACAGCCAAGAGATCTAGGAAAAGATGCTCAACATCACCAACCATCAGGAAAATGCAAATGAAAACCACAATGAGGTATCAACTCACACATATTAAAATGGCTATTGTCAAAAAGAAAAACAAAAAACAGAAAACAAGTTGCTGGTGAGGATATAAAGAAAGAGGAATGCTTATACACTGGTGGTGGGAAATGTAAATTGCTACAGTCACTGGAAAACAGTATGGAGGTTTCTCAAAATATTAAAAATATTAAAAAAAAATATGATCCAGTAATTCCACTGCTGGTTATTTACCCCCCGCAAAAAAATAAAAACACTAATTTGAAAGATTTTATGTACCCCTATGTTTACTGCAGCATTGTTTGCTATAGCCAAGATATTGACACAACCCAATTTTCCATCAATAGATGAATGGATAAGGAAGATGTGGTGTGTGTGTGTGTATGTGTGTGTGTGTGTGTGTATGTATGTGTGTATGTAGATATGTATGTCATGGCATATTACTCAAAAAGAATGAGATTTTTGCCATTTGCAACAACATGGATGGACCTAGACGGTATGATGCTCAGTGGAATAAATGAGACAGAGAAAGACAAACACAAAATTACTTCACTCATATGTGGAATTTAACAAACAAAACAAATGAACAAAGAACAGAGACAAAGGTAAAAAAAAACTTTTAAATAAGAGTAAAAACTTGGGGTTGCTAAAGGGGAGGGGTGAAATAGTAAAGGGAATTAAGAGTTCACTTTTCATAATGACACTGAGCGATGCATAGAATTATTGAATCATATTGTACAACTAAAATAATATAAACTGTATGTTAATTATACTTCCATACAAATAATAAAAAATGAATAGATAGATGCATCTCTATGTTCACTGCAGCATTCTTTACTATAACTAAGATATGAAAACAACCTAAGTGTCCATCAACGTAAGAATGGATAAAGAAGATGTGGTATCTATTCATCCATAAAATCTTGGAATAAAATCTTGCCATTTATGATAACATGGATGGACCCTGAAGGTATTATGCTAAAGGAAGTAAGTGAGACAAAGGCAAATACTGCATGATTTCACTTACATGAGGAATCTAAAAAAAAAAAAAAACAACAACAAAAAAAAAAAACAAGGAGACAAACAAACAAAAAACCCAGACTCATAGATCCAGAGAAAAGACTGGTTTGCCAGACAGGAGAGAGTTTGGGGGATGGGAGGGCAAAATGGGTGAAAGGGGTTAAGTCCATGTTTCCAGCTATAAAATATATAAGTTGTAAGTCCCATAAGGTACGGCATGAGAAATACAGTCTTGAATGAAATTGTGTTAACTCTGTCAGGTGACAGATTGCAACTAAACTTATTGTGGTGACCATTCCACAATGTATACAAATGTTGAATCATTATGTTGTGCGTAATAGAATATTATATGTCAATTATACCTCAGTAAATTCTAAAAAAAAAAGATTTAAGGATGTAAATTAATTAAAGTAGGTGAGTACATTATAGCATTTAACAAAAATATAGAATGTCTTACATTATTGTATAATCCAAGGAAATGTATAGTTTTAAGATGGGCTTAAAATGAAAATGAAACCAAAAACAGGCAGTCTTCAGAAGGGTCACAAATATCAGCAAATAAGATAATTCATGATGTTTACATAACCTGATCATGTACTTTATTATCCAAACAGGGATGATGTTGAGAGTAAAAGAATAGTTAGAAGTATACTGATACATGTGTAAACCAGGACAGTCAAATTGGGAAGTACTCTCACATGATATTTAAGAAATACTTCCTTTGAACCTTTAAGTTAATATAAGGAACAAAAACGCATCTATCCTACTAGAGCATAGAAAAATATCCTTGCTTGCTACTGTTAAAGTAAATCCGGACTTTAAATGCACACATTAGAGACTGTTAGCTGAGAAGTGTGATTTTGAAATGCCATACTTAGAGTTACTTTCTTCAAAGAAGAGAAAAAGGAGTTTCTCTTTTCTACCTTGTTTCAAATGTTTCTTTTGTATTCTTAGAGTAGATAACATATTAATTAAGTTCATTATCGTATGAGTATAACTTCTAAGTATGTTTTATCTCTGTAGGAAGAAGGAGAAAAGAAAATGCCAGACTCTGAGAAAGTTGCAGGGTATGATTCTGAAGAAATACTATATTGAAATAGATCAATCTAATATACATGACCTAATTTCAGGAGAAAGCTAAAACTGTAAATAATAATTAGGAACTGTGCTAATTCAATTTAAAATGTACTTTGAAAAATGTAATATGTTAAGGTGTAACTAACTGATATAAGTACCCACATAGATAAAATAACATATCCTGAACTAAATTTATAAAATAAACTATTAAAAAAATAATATTCAAAGGAGAAAAATGTCCACCTCATATATCTCATATATATCCAAGACCATACTTAACATTTCAACTTGGAAATGTCAAAGGCATTTAAGAATCACATTTCCAAAATTCACTTACCTTCTCAAGCCAGACAATTGGAAAGAGAATTTCAGACTCTGAAAAAGCTATATTCCTGATACATCACTTTCACTAATTCCTCTGTCCAATAATTCACCAAGTTCTGTTGATTTAACTTAAGAACAAAACAAAAACAAAACAAACAAAAAACAAAAAACTCTCATCTAAGAACCCCTATCCATCTTCATCTCCAACTACCAAGACAAAACTACCAGCATCTCTTGCCTCAATTACTGCTGGTCATTCAAATAAATGTTCTTCCCTATGTACATGTCTTTTCCCCAATCCATTGCATACCTTGCAGCCAGTGTAAACTTTAAATGTAAATAAAGACAATCATATCAGTCCTTACCAATAAAAGCTCATTACTGTAAGGATAAAGACAAAGACTCCTACTATAGTTTGCAAGACCCAGAACTCTGTTCCAGCTTCTCTGTTTAACCTCATTTCAAGCCAGTGTTTCTCTTAATCTCTCTAATCTAATAGCACTAGCTAACATCAATGTTGCTATATTATCATACCTGTGTTGTCACATTTTACTTCTGCTTGAAATTCTACCAAGCTCTTTCTACCACGTCATCCAGTTTCTTGTATTCAGCCTTCATTACCAGACCAGAAATTATTCATTAACAAATTAAATGATGATGCAAAAAGCTCCTTGAATTTTTTATTATTAATATAACAATTTAGATTCAGATTTTAAAGATATTATTCGATTAGTATTTGTCTTTAGACATGTAGTTCAATGAAAAAAGGGTTATGTCTGACATATTAAAAATGTAAATAGATTGTTTGGAATAAAAGTTTGTCTGCAGTACCCATATCGCCAATATTTAGTGTCTTGCCTAACATATTGAATATGTGAATAAGTATTTTTGAATAACAGATAGCCACTAAATAGAGTCATTAACAATCTGTCCCTTCACAGTACATGCATTTTGACTTGCATTAAGCAACAGAATGCAGCGCAAGTGCTGTTCTGTATCTTCCAAATCTAGGCCTAAAGAAGACTGCCAGCTTCCATTTCTCCTATTTTGTAAAACCAACAACCATGCTGTAAGCAAATTCAGGATATTCTGCAGGGGAAAGAGAGAGACAACAAAAAAAAAAGCTTTGGAGAAAATGATACAAGGAAAGAAGATGGCCATGGGGAGGAATACAGAATCACCCAAATACTGAGTGAAGCCTTCCTGGACCGTCCAGCCTAACCCAGTTGCCAGCAGAATGCAGCTGAATAAATTTCCCAACTGGTTTCATAGAATAACCACCTGGAAAAGTACTGCCCCAAATCCCAATCCATACTGTCACAATAAATAGTAGTTCACTGGCTTGTCACTAAGTTTTAGGGTAGTTTCTTACATACCAATTGCAAATGGAAAAAATGAACACCCATTATTGAAGTTCTCAGAAAGATATGTGTTCTTTAAAAATAGCATTTAAGGTTTATTCCATTCTCAAGACAATATAGGAGGTCATGGATATAAGAACTGAAGCACAGAACACGTTTTATGTTGAATAAGCAATGGGAATCTAGTCAAGGATTTTTTAGTAGAATAGTGATATTATTGAAAGTACTCCTTAGAGGTCGCCTGGGTGGCTCAGTGGGTTAAGCCTCTGCCTTCGGCTCAGGTTATGATCTCAGAGTCCTGGGATCGAGCCCCATATTGGGCTCTCCACTCATCAGGGAGCCTGCTTCCCCCTCTCTCTCTGCCTGACTCTCTACCTACTTGTGATCTCTCTTTCTAACTCTCTGTCAAATAAATAAAATCTTAGAAAGAAAGAAAGAAAGAAAGAACTCCTTAGAAACATTAATATCATGATACATGTATATTTATTTCTATTTGCTTAAATACCATTTCTTATAGGACCGAAAAGATTTGATAAAATACAGTAAGATAAAATAAAAATAAAATATATGGGAAAGAAAATAGGAGGAAAAAATGAGATTGAGCCAGAAGAAAATAAATTTACAAAATATACTTTGGACTTTTACTATAAGATCTCTAACAGGTCCTGTGGTCTCTTTGGAGGTGGTCTTAATTTTAATTAGGTAATCCTATTCAAGAGATAATTTCCTAAGGAACCAAAATTCATATTAGGCCTAGACTAAATTGTTAATAGTCTGAACTAACTCTTCTTTTACATAGTTTATCATAGCTTTTTCCTATCCTTGAGAATCCTAGATCCATAAACTGTCATAACTCTTTTTTCTCAGGAAACAGAGGGTATGCATGCCACCAATTATACTCGTTACATTTTCTGTATACTTTTATAAATCCTAGGTAGTTTTCTAGTAGTCTGTGCAATGCCTTCTCTATCTTCAGATGTGAAAGGGTGTTTCTTTTTTTTTTTTTTCATTTTATTTTATTTCTTTTCAGTGTTCCAATATTCATGATTTATGCACCACACCCAGTGTTCCATACAATACATGCCCTCCATAATACCCAGCACCAGGCTCACCCAACTCCCAGCCCTCTCCCTTCCAAAACCCTGTTTGTTTTTCAGAGTCCACAGCCTCTTATGGTTTGTTTCCCCCTCCAGTTTCCCCCAACTCATTTCCTCTCATCTCCCAATGTCCTCCATGTTATTCCTTATGCTCCACAAGTAAGTGAAATCATATGATAATCGACTCTCTCTGCTTTACTTATTTTCACTCAGCATAATCTCTTCCAGTCTGAAAGGGTGTTTCTTAAAAGAGTTCCACAATCTCTATTCCACACACTTGGTGGTAAGTATATTTCAGAATTCAAAATCTGGATATTACAGAAATGTGAAGTTGCCCACATATTGTATTTTATGTAAGACCTATAGGGGTTTGGTGAGCACTCCATAACACTGCATTTTAACATTTCTGCTGCAAATGTATTAATATTCACATAAAGTAAGGTTTGTAAAGACTGTAAGTAACCTCTAGTCATCTTTTCTCCCAATGGAATTCAAGTAAAGTCATGTTTTGCTTTCAAATAGAGTTATTAAAGACAGTTTGTTTTCTGTGCACTTCAGATAGAACTAAGCGTTAAGGAATGTGATTTTTAATTTCCTGAATCCTATCTCTCCCTAGGGTTGTCATTCCAATCTTCTCCTTAAATTGATTCCTTTCCTTTTTTATTAGACATCTTTGGTCCCCAGTCATGTTCTTTCACCAAGTAACCAGTCAAACCTCCTCCTTTATAACTTTGTCTTTGAATGAAGTTAGATTTGATACAGAGTTGTCTTAGATATACTCCCTCTTTTTTAATCTAAATTAGACTACAGGTCTAATTTATCCCTTGAAGATTCAAGTCTCCTTTAAAGTATTTCCCCTACACTTTTTTATTTCTCCATATTTCTCTGCCTTCACCACTCTACTACTGAAACTATTTCCTGAACCACTTTTATTAATTTCAAGTATCCTGTAATTTCTCTATCTTTTGTTCTACTTCCTTGTGCTATGCCTAATTACCAAGTCACTTCAGAAGAACTACTCTGTAAAGATAACTTCTTGTTCTTTACATAGTTATGAAGTCATGTGGCTTTATTTCTTTTCAAGTAGATCTTCTATCTCTGATATGGTAGGGTCACCTATTACCTTTTATTTTTATGTCATATATTTCTGAAAATAAAGCCTGACTATTGATCTCAAATATTCATGAGGAAAATTAGCAAAGGGTAAATGATAGAGGCCTGAGAATGATTTCAAGGCAGACAAGCCACACAATTTCTGTCCAATGCCTGGACACTGGATAAAGGTCAATGCTTACAGTTTCAATACTAAAATTTCCTCATGATCAAGACCTCACAGAAAAGCCATTAGACTGAGTAAAAATGTTAAATCTATCGATATTTGTAAAGGCTATGAAGAAAATTTGCCATAACCTAGGCCTTACAATAAGTTCAAGAATTTTGGAGCCTAGAGGCTCCACCAAAAATCTATTTATTATTTGGGTCTGCACATTTCTCTTGCTTTTTTATCTCTGAATAGCCCCAGATCAGGAATCAGACCAGGGTAATCTCTCCTGTACCCTAATTAACCATCTCTCTACTTAGTGTAAATTCTGAATCAATAAAACAAGCAGGAAAACACATAGAAGTCCAAATATTACCTTTCTTATTGATACAATCTAGAGTGAGGGATGAGGCTTAATGGGATTACTATAAACAGTCTTGCTAACAGAAACCCAAACAAGAATTAGGCCTCCCTAACCAGAAATAAAGACAGGGAATTATATTAATTTGTATTTCTGCATAGCGAATGATCAGAAACTCAGTGGCTTGAGGAAACAAACATTTACTATCTTACAGTTTCCATGGATCGAGAAGCATGCATCAGTTAAGGTGGCTGCTGTGCTCAGGACCCTAATGTTATTCACCATACTGCATTTTCATCTAGACGTATGCCTAGGGAAGGATCTCCTTCCCAGATTTTTCAGTGTTAGCAAAATTCATCTCCTTGCAGTCATTTGACTGTAGGTCACAGTCTCTTACCAGCTGTTGACGAGAAGCTGTCCTCTGGTCTTCCAGGTCACTGCAGCTTCATGTTTCTTGGCTTTTCTATAAGAAGCTATGACTATTTACTGCTATGCTATGACTATTTACTTCTTCAAGGCCAGTAGTAAAATTTTTCATATCAGAATCTTATGTGATATATTGCAATTACAGGAATGACATCTCATCACCTTTGCTATATTCTATTTGTTAGAGGCAAGTGATAGATTCTTCCTAAACTCCAGGGGAAGGGCATATACAAGAGTGTGATGCAATGAAGTTCCCTTGGTGTGTATGTATCACAGAATTTATGGTCAGTTATGGATTCATGGTACCAATAAAGCAAAATAACAGACTCAAAGCAAGCAAAGAAATTAAAATAACCTTTTCATATGTATATCATATATTCCTGGTCCTAAAGATGGCGGGGAAAAAAAAAAAAATCTGACGATCATTAAGATTATATGAGCTCTGTGGTTATATAGGCCAATATTATTAATCAACTTGGCTAGAATATATTTGCCAATTATTCAATCAAACACTAATCTAAGTTTTGCTGTGAAAGGTAATACATGTATCTGATTAAAGTCTATAATCAGTTGACTTTAAATAAGATAAATTATCCTAGGTAATCTGGATAGGTCTGATTCAATCAGTTCAAAGACTTTAAGAGTAGAACCAAGGTTTCCCTGAGCAAGCATAAATTCTATCTATAAATAGCATCATTTCATATTTGAGAGTTTCATTCTGCCTTTCCTGATGGCCTGCACTATGGATTTCAAACTTGTCTTGTTCTCCACAACTGCCACCTACTAAGGGTGCATGGAGGAAGAATGAGGCACAAGCAAGTCAACTGTAAGAGAAACAGAGCAGGGGATGACATCTGAAAGGACTGTTGCACTGTTGCCCAGAATAACTCCTCAGTCCCATATTTATTAGATTCATGATAACACCAACAGAGAAGAAGAAGGTTATACATTAAATCATGGGTCTTGTAGGTAAACAAGAAGGAATATGAGTCACACGTTGGTCACAACCAAGTCTTATAGGTAAACAAGAAGAAGAGTAGGGTGTGCCCAGTCAAGCAGCATGGAATTTATACTTGAGCAAGCACACTTAAAGGGATTACCTTAAAGCAGGCTTTCTCTGAGGCAGGGAAGACACCATAAAAGGGAAGAAGGTGGTGTTTCACCCTGAGCCAGCCAGGCATCCCCAGTTGCTAGGCTTCAAGGATGTGTATCATCCTCTCCACCAGAGGCCTGCTGCCAGTACATGTTTTTCTCAAGGTCATCTTTAAGCATGCTTGTGTGACCAGTACAACTCCTCATTAGTTATATTTTAAGTAGTATATTATGCTGAGGGATGGTTACACACAACCACATAAGCCAATTCCTTAGAACAACTCTCTCTCCCTCTCCTCCTTTCTCTCTCTCTGTAGATAGATAGATGATAGACAAATGGATAATAGATGATAGAGATATATAAAACATACATCTATATATAAAATCTCTCTCTATATATAATATATCTTTAAAATTTATATCTATATCTACATATAGTACACAAATTAGGTCTTCAATTAGGTTGAACCCTGGCTGATACTGTAATAAGTCAGAATCTTAAATACATTTGGTGTAATTATAGTACAACCTTTCACATAACATAGCTCAATGTAAATACCTACCATAATAACACAACAAATTTTTATTTAGAAAAGTTTGTAGCACGTTATACAACCAGTTTCAAACTAAAGTACACACAGAAAATGATAACCTTGTATTTGTCTACTATCCCTTGGTCCCTAAATCCTTATGGACAGAGAAACCAGTCTGAAAGATCCAGCCCTCAAGCCTCTGTGGTCCCCTCAAGAGATGAAGAAATCATCTCAGTAAAACTATGATCTAGCGAGTCACAATACATTGGCTTGGAAGTCCTGCCTTAGGACCAAAATAATATGATCTAGGCACACCATTGTTTTGTGGATTCACTTAATCCAGAAATAAGACTTCAGAATAAGAATGAAATACATAGTTGGGAAAATTGGACAGCCATAGCAGAAGATTAAAACTGGACCATTTCCTTGTACATACATAAAAATAGACTCAAATGGATAAAAGACCTAAATGTGAGACAGGAATCCATTAAAATCCTAGAGGAGAACATAGGCAGCGATCTTTTGACCTCACCACAGCAATTTCTTGCTAGATATGTCTCCAAAAGAAAAAAAAAAATAAGGCAAAAATCAACTACTGGACTTCATCAAGATAAAAAGCTTTTACACAGCAAAGGAAACAGTCAACAAAACCAAGAGATAATCAACAGAATGGAAGAAGATATTTGCAACTGACATCATCAGATAAAGTGCTAGTATCTAAATTTGATAAAGAACTTATCAAACTCAACACCCAAAGAACTAATCCAGCCAAGAAACGGACAGACAAAATGAACAGACATTTCTGAAAAGACATACAAGTGGCCAATAGATACATGAAATAATGCTCAACATCACTTGGCATCAGGGAAATACAAATCAAAACCACAATGAGATACCACCTCACACCAGTCAGAATGGCTAAAATGAACAAGTTAGAAAACAACAGGTATTGATGAGGATGCAGAGAAAGGAGAACCCTCCCACACTGTTGGGGGGATGCAAGTTGGTGCAGCCACTCTGGAAAACAGTATAAAGTCTCCTCAAAAAATTAAAAATAGAGCTACCCTACAATCCAGCAATTGTACTACTGGGTATTTACCTCAAAGATACAAATGTAGTCATCCAAAGGGGCATCTGCACTCCAATGCTTATAGCAGCAATGTCCACAACAGCCAAACTATGGAAAGAACCCAGATGCCCATTGATAAATGAATTTATAAAGATGATGTGGTATATATATACAATGAAATATTAGTCATCAAAAGAAATTAAATCTTGCCATTTGCAATGACATGAATGGAATTAGACGGTATTATGCTAAGCCAAGTAAGTGAATCAAAGAAAGATAATTATCATATGATCTCAGTGACACATGGAATTTAAGAAATAAAACAGAGGATCATAGGGGAAGTGAGGAAAAAAACAAAAGTCAAAACCAGAGAGAGAGAAAAATCATAAGAGATTCTTAATCATATGAAACACACTGAGGGTTGCTGGAGGAAAGTAGGGTGGAGGAATGGGATAACTGGGTGATGGACATTAAGGAGAGTAAGTGGTGTAATGGGCACTAGGTATTATATAAGACTGATGAATTATTGATCTCTACCTATGAAACCAACAATACATTATATGTTAATTAACTAAATTTAAATTTTAAAAAATTAAAAATTTTAAAAGAATGAAATACATAACTTTAGATAATTATCAATAAGTATTTATTCTCTTAACAGAAGTTTTGATCAGCATTGCACAAAAATAAGATAAAGGTTACTGATACAGATAAAGAATTAGAGTTCAACTAATCTATGATGCTTATGAAGAAAAAGCATACGTGTTATGTAATGTGCTAAGTGTAATTTTAGAATGTATTATATAAGGATATAAGTTTCGGTCTGCTTCAGTACAAAGACGTATGATTTATCATCAAACAAAGATTTATGTTAAAGCCATAATAACTAAATGCCTGACTTTAAAAAAGCATGTATACTTTGTTAACTCTTGAAAAATATAATACCATGAACCATTTAAGATTATCCAGAGAAAAATATACCTACACAACAGAATGAGGTGTTTTTTGTTGTTTGATTATTATTGTCTTACATAAGATTATACTATGAGCCAGGAAAAATATTATGAGACTTCCACTGAAAATTATGATTTTAGATTTAGTATAGTCAAAGGGTCAGTTTATATAAGATTAAAAGCAAAACAAGTTGATATAGCAAGAAAAAGTGTAGATTCTGTTATACTGCCTCACAGAGATCCACAAATATTGCATATAAAAGATTCTAATCATGAGAAGCCTGAGTGGCTCAGTGGGTTAAGCCTCTGCCTTCAGCTCAGGTCATGATCCCAGGGTGCTGGGTTTGAGCCCCACATCGGGCTCTCTTCTCAGCAGGGAGCCTGCTTCCTCCTCTCTCTCTGCCTGCCTCTGCCTACTTGTGATCTCTCTCTCTGTCCAATAAATAAATAAAATCTTAAAAAAAAGAAAATAAATAAAAGACTCTAATCATAATGTAACAGTAAAAACTGTAAAAAATTGGGGTTTCTAGGTAGAAACAGAAGCTTAAGAAAACCAGATTTTTCACATCTAGGTGACTTTGAGAATGGTATTGCTTTAAGAGAAACAGTAAAAAGGAAGAAGACTATAGGTGAAGGAATGGAGTAGAGGAAAGGACAGGTTCTCAAGTAATGGCAATCATAGGACCTCAAAGTGGAGACAATAAGCAATGATCTAGAATTTAGGTTCATTATGTAAGGATAGTTTCTATAAGAAACACAGATTCTGGAGACTTCTGCCCAGATGTGTTATTTAAATGCAGACTAAATCGGGTGGAAAGGACTTATAAAAACCTGGAAATGGAGGCACAACCCCAAGGCAAAATACAAAAGTTAAGGACTCTACAGAAGAAATAACTGCATTCTGCCACCCAGGGAAATAGAAGCAAAAGCAATAAGGCAAAACACAACAACCCATGATCCTGAGAGTAAGCCTACCTCATTAAAACAGAATCTAATAACTTCTGGATTGTGGGGAATCCAGGACAGCAGCAATTTTTATACACATGTTTCATCAGGTAAAAACATACACTTTATAAAAAGGATTAAAAACAAACATATACCAAAAAAAAGAAAATTGCGAATGGCAAAGGCTAACAGTTTTAACTGCTCATAATAAATGTATACATTGTAAATGTGCTGTAGGAACTTTATAATCCTGATTTGGGTCTTTAAAAAAACCAACCAAGTGGCGGAGTCCAGCATGTTCCCTTACTTTACAGAAATTAAGCAATCACTGTTATTACCACTTCCCAAAATGACATAAGTAATTGGAATTACATTATTTGAGCTCTGTTTACAAGACAGACACATCAGGAGTGGGAAAGAAGCATTGTCCACAACATAATAAATAAAAATCATTGGAAGTTTTTTCTTAAACAAAAGAATTTATCAAGATCAAGATGCAATTGCAGTTGAAATGAATTACAATTCACTGACACTGGAATTAGACATTTAAAAAGTTTTCACATTGATGTGTAATATACTGTCATTCATATAATTATCACTTAACACATTCCTTATTTTTTGGATTACATTTATTCATTCATTCATCTATAAATATTTATTGAACACAATGTATCTCCCAAGTAGCTGAAATGTAAGGGGGTAGGGGAAGATAAGCTTTACTCTCAAAAGTTCTTAATTCTTAAGGAGAACAGACACATAAACAGATAAACAATATTTATTATGGAAATCACAATGACATAAATAGGTAAATATGAAGATGGCTTCTGTAAAAAGTTTACACCTGAGCAGAAACCCAAGGATTTAGCAGCAGTTAGGCAGATAATGTTTGGATGGGGAAGATATTCTAGATCAAATACAAAAGCAATCCCAGGAAGATGAAAAATAACTAGGAATGTGCAATGATTTAAGAACATTTTATAATTCCCACAGTATAAAATTAAAGGCTAAAGAGAGATGTGGGGAAGCAAACAGGTTAGAATGATATGTTAAGAGTCCTGACATCTATCTTGGAGTCCATCTGGAAAAGCAGATTTGCAGGGTGTTAATAGATATTATAAATGAATAAAAGGGGTTCATTGTTAAGTAATTTTTAAAAAAAATTAATGAAACAAAATTAAGCATCTTTAAATTTTTAATATGCCTCTATGCTTTGTAAATTACCAAATATAAGTGATTCCTAAACTCATTTTTTCCAGGTAATTTTTAAAAGAAGTATCTTCAAGAACAAGGATTCCATAAAAAATTCTACTACCAGAAAGGATAGAAAACACTGAAGATTTCATATGTGGAAATAACAAGATCATATTTACAATTTAGAAATACTTCTTTCAGGATTTTTGTGGAGGCGTGGCTACAGGTTAAAATAAATGGACATATGAAGGCCAGGTAATTGACTACACAGGGCAAATGATAATGATGTAGCACAGAGAGCAGTAAACCAGAGAAACAAGGGCATTATGTTAAGGAACTGGAATCCATAGCATTTGTGTCTGGATGAAAGGGTAAAGGAAGAAGAAGAAACCATTACTTCTGGTCCTCTAGATGAGAAAGTGATCACAAAATGACAGAAATTATAGAATCTTTTTAGGGAAAAATGATGAGTTAAGATTTGGAAACACAAAATGCAAGGCACTCTCATAAATAGCATTGGTAATGCCCAACAAGCCATATTTACAAAACACTGAAGCCTGTGGGGAAAAATCTGTCACAAGAGGATTTCTGACATTGGTAGTTTGGTTTTTGTGGAATTTCTTCACAGAAAAATATCATTTCCATTTATTTTTCTGAACTGTTCTCATTCACATGATGGTATCATTCCATTTGCTCACCCACAGTTTAGATCACATATCTGTTTATACTTACTTAACATATACACACCCATTGTATTTGCACCACTGGTAAATATTTCAGCTACAGAATTGGCATTCGAGTAATTCAAGATAGACTAAGTTATCCTTCAGTGCCTCAGTAATTAAATAGTCCAAAAAATCAGTGCTTTGAAATAGCCAAAATTGGGCTACGAGTCCAGGCAATTCTTTAAGGGAGGACCCTCTAGGTGATGACATCTCATTCCAAAATACTCTAATTTTATATACTGTCTGTATCAGTATGTACTTCCATTGTCATGGTGACCTGGAAAAAAGAGCCTGAAGAATCACCAACTAGCTTTTAAATGTTAAGCATTTCTACCTAAAAATGAAGCAAATTTTGCTTTAAAAGCAATTCACTATGCCTCCTATAACTTCAAAGAGATGGGAAAATGCAACAAAAAAGAACCAGAAATATTGCTAAGCAGGAGTAGACACTATTCTAAATTAATTACCTAACTGACCAAGTTTTATTTAGGGTTTAGCACAGTGATAGCTCTGTAATAAATATCGTGCATGTCTAAGAAAAGGGAAGTTGATACAATAAAAATGTTCCCAATTATTCCCTCAATACCAAAGAAGACATTAATTATGAACAATGATAATTTAAAAAAATAACCCCTGGAATTTATTTTGGAGAATATATTACATACTACTGCCACCTCATCTCTGACCATTTAGAATCTGACCACTTCCGTCTTAGTTGAAGATGGAAATGTGAAAGCATCCTGAGTACTACCCAGAATGTGATTTTATATGAAAAAGATGTACTCTAAGTTCGTCAGAAAAATCACAAATGCCTAATGATGACAATAATAATAATAATAATAATAATAAATATGTAAATAAAATAACACAACTGTCATGTTCCACACATTTTGTCAATCACTCATGAATGCCCAAGTCTAGACTCTAGAGAAGAATTTTTTTTTTTTATATCATTAGAAATGAAACCAGACATTGTGTGCCTGGCAAATAATTTTTCAAATGTACTACAATTATAATATATGGTACTAATTCTGTATTGGGGGGAAATACCAAAACATGTATATATAAATAGGTTTTTATATTTCTCTCCTATGTTCTGCCATTGCAGGAGAGAAGCCAATAGAATCATTATGAAACACACTGACTCTTTTAGGGAAGATTAACACATTTGACATCTAGAGATTCCTCCTTTGGCCTTAGATTCTATATTTTGCAGAATCATTTTCATTTTAGGAAACTGGTATTGTAAAGTGTAATGTGTCCTCATGTGATTTCTCAAACAAATGAGAGTTTTTAAAATATCACTTTGTAATAATAAAAATATATTCATAGCCTTGAATTATTATACTGTTTATAACTATTCCCTTGGTGTGAATTACTTTGTAACAATTCAAAGCCTGCTCACTTGGCTTAATTAAAGTGTTCCCATTCTTACGAAGTGCATAAGTGAAGTAGAATTATTTTAAATATGTTATTTTGGGGGAAAGAGTCTGATTAGTATTTGATTTAGTGGTAAAGAGAAATGAACTTAGCCATGGGCAGCAGAGCTCTGAGAACCAATGAAAATGTTGGGTAAAGTGAGACTATGAAGATATAAAAAGAAAATACTTTCTGACTTTAAGCCTATTTCCCCAAATCATAAGGGACAAACTAATGCTAAGTCTTCCAGTATTTTTTGTTTATTTGTTTAACAAGCAAGTCTCATTGATAATAAATGAAGACCCCTGTACCTCCTGAGTTCCACAACCAACATGCAGATTCCAGGTTTAAGATGGTATCCTAGATTTTAAAATTTTCATAAACTTGATTTGTCATTGTAGATCATTTAAAGTGTCTATACTTACGTAATGTATCCTTGTTTAAAAACTTTTTGGGGGGGGGGCGCCTGGGTGGCTCAGTGGGTTAAAGCCTCTGCCTTCGGCTCAGGTCATGATCCCAGGGTCCTGGGATCGAGCCCCGCATCGGGCTCTCTGCTCAGCAGGGAGCCTGCTTCCTCCTCTCTCTGACTCCCTCTCTGCCTACTTGTAATCTCTGTCTGTCAAATAAATAAATTAAAAAAATTTTAAAAAAAAACTTTTTTTTTTTTTTTTAGTTTTTATTTAAATTCCACTATAGTTAACATACAGTGTAATATTAGTTTCAGGTGTATAATATAGTGATTCAACACTTTCAACATCCAGTGCTCATCATAATAAATGCATTCCTTATTCTCCATCACCAGTTTATCTTCAGTGAAATTTGTGCACAAAGATATAGGAAAGAGATATGTGATCACTAGTAAGTGATAAAGAAAAATTACTCTTTTTCTAGAGATCATCTTTGGGTAAGAATTGAAAAGCTAGAATATCACATTAACCTTAAAAATTGCTTGCTTTAAAGAAGACTATAGTTTAGCTTCCCACACACACACAAAAATACACATTTGAATACAAAATATAAATTTTTATCAACATCACATATATTTAAAAGTTACCTTCATTGGCCAGAAATGCAATTATAAGTAAAGTACTACATATCCAATTTCTATTATCCATGCATTCATTTGGAAAAGAATACCATGCTTAAAGTTTGTATTCATTTAAGTATTAACCAATATAAATAGGGAGAAACACATGTAAGTCTAATAGAGGTTTTTTTGTTTTTGTTTTTGTTTTGTTTGTTTGTTTTTAAAAATAGCACAGACTAGATTATTTCTTCATGTAAATTATGGCGCCTCTACATGACTGCCCTTCATTTCAGCAGCAATACAGAACAAAACCTCTAGACATCAAAATAATAAATAATTTTCCTACTCATCAAATGCCTTTCTATATTATACACTGTACACTTTAAAAGGGCATCATTTCCTAGATATGCTGAGAGTGAACTAAATGTTTTAAGCATCATGATATGTGTGTTGTAATGGGCACTGGGCTATATTATCCTTAGTTCAATACGATCAAAAGCTGGTTCTATATCTGAGATTCTTGGAACAGAACTGAGAGGATCACGAGGATTAAAGACATATGAAATGTTAAATCCTTAATCATTTTTCACATTTTATGGCTAGCCTATCTTTTCTCATAACTCAGTAAGGTTGAGATGATGAGTAGTGGAAAATAGTCAACTAATTAAATTTTAGACTTTAAGAAGGTCAAAATAGTACCGCATATTACTATACTTCAAAGCATAAATGGAGCATGCAAATGCCAATACTCCATTCTAGGGACAAAACCAGAAAAAAAAAAGTGAAAGGAAATTGAACAAAATTGTCTCACTGTTTCAGGTGTGGCAATCAAAGTTAGCTACAGGGGTACCTGGGTGGCTCAGTGGGGTAAGGCCTCTGCTTTCTGCTCGGGTCATGATCCCAGGGTCCTGGGATCGAGCCCCACATCGGGCTCTCTGCTCAGCCGGGATCCTGCTTCCCCCTCTCTCTCTGCCTGCCTCTCTGCCTACTTGCGATCTCTCTCTGTCAAATAAATAAATAAAAAACCTTAAAAAAATTAACTACAATTTTAAGTGCATAGTGAGGTATTTGCTAGAAAACAGCAAAAGTTTTTTTTGCTTTTTTTGATAGTTTATTTTTACAACTGTCCCTTTGAAGTTACATCTAGATTGTACTTCTTGAAAACAGTTCAAACTACAGATTATAGATTATAAATGTTCTTTAGAGGATAAATTTTAATCCAAATTTCTAAAATCTATACTTAGAAATTATCATATGATATAAATTCTCCCTTAGTTACATGTCTAATAAGCTATTCTTAAAGTTCTCTTTAACAGTCAAGTGAATTTCCATCTCTTATCCATTTAATGAACAACCATCAGTATGGTCAGATGGGATAAAATAGCCTACATAAATAGCACACCAAAAACAATGACAATACTAAAAACGTGCATAGTCATATGTATGTATTTTATCTTAACACAATTCTTAGTGTTTCTAATGTTTTGGTATTAAAGAAAAAAACACACTAAAAACAAATGCACCTGTGGAGCTTCTTGCTGTTTTTCTTGGTATTCTCTAGCAACCTAAATGTCATTTATCACCCATCTCTCAAGGCTCAGTTCTTACAATTTTACTTAAAAAACAAAAAACAAACAACAACAAAAAAAAACAAACTGTCCTTATGAGTGAGTGATGTTTTCCTTCTTTAAAATGCTAGCTTATAGCTGATCTCAGTAAAATTGTTTTAAGTGGTCAATAAACAATGCAAGTAAAGCACATATCACAGGACTGGACAGAGACCAGATGTTTTTTTAGAAGCATGGCCTTTTATTAGACATGGCTTTGAAGCATGACCTACATTAGCTGGAAATTGCAATCACAGTTCTTCATAATTATATATCCTTTAGAATATTATAAAACCACTCCAACTAAGCATCAGTTTCTAAAGGTATAGAATGAGTAAACTGATACCCCCCTGATATATTCACTGTTCTCAGGGATTAGAATTCAGGTATCTTTGAAGGGATCATTTTTCTGCCATCTATACCCTGTGTGGACTCCTGTTGTAAGGCCTGTCTTTTGGACACATTATATTCAGACAAACACATTGTTTCAAAATTTAGTCTGATTTTCAACTTCACACTGAGATGATTGCTATAAAATAGCACTATAATAAGTTCATAATTTTAATATACAAATCTATTTAGTGGTGTGTGCTTATATAAACATCATATATATGCATGTATGCATTGTATACATAGAGATATATAAATACAGCCAAAACGATGTGTATATATATATATATATATATACATATATATATGTATGCTAGAAATGATAACACTCTAGTATAAATCAGCAAATCTAGTGTTTCATTTTGCTTTCTAAACATCATTCTTCAATAAAAGGAACCATGACTTCTTAGAGACATGAATGACTTCAGGGCAAAAGAAACACAGTAAAAGCTGGAACATCTCATATTGTCAGAAAGCAAAGAAGTGATCTAACAGGTTAGGGGCTTGTGGGAAGAATTCAGAAATCAATTAATCTAAAGAATCTCCTAACGGCAAAAGTTGGGGAAAATTTTAAACAGCAAAATAATTGATGGTATTGGATTTAAACCCATAGAAGAAAATAAATATTGATAAAATAATTATTAAATAAATATATGGAGGGTGACAAACTTCTTTCTTATTGCACAGTTCAAACTGATAAAGATGATAAGAAGAAAAAAGAAAATAACATTAAGCAAACACCACAGCAGTAAAGATCCACAGATGGATGCTAAGATTATCAGGCAAAAGTTTGAGGAGAATCAGTTTTTCATAATCTCAAAGTGTGTCTACAAGATATTTAGTAAGTGCAAAGGGAAAGACAGCAACTTGGTCATGGAGAAACTTGAAAGAGGCCACCTTAACCAAGTGATCAAGGTTAATAACATCTACAGCAAAACACATTAATTAACTTTATGATAAACTCAGAGTAAAGGACATTCAACAAAATAACTGATCAGTAGTCTTCAAGTGTCAATGTGATGAAAGATTAAGAAATGCGGGGAAAATCTTACAGACTTGGAAGATACCAAAAAGAAATAACAACTATAAATAATGTAGATCTTAGATAGAAACCTGAAACAGAAAAAGGACATTTGGGAAAAACCTGATGTAATTTCATTAGGCCTGTAATATGGTTGATATTATTATACTACTGTTAATTTCCTGGTTTTGACAATTGTATTATGGTTATATAAAATGCTAACAAAGAGAAAGCAAAATGAAGGAATAAAGAAAAATTTCGTGTTATTTTGGCAACTATTATGTATGCTTTAAATTAATTCAAAATAAACAATTTAAAAAACATGTAATATAGTAAATGTTATTAGAACCATTTATACACAGGCACAAACTACTACTCTGCGGGTGGTAATAATAATGGTAATATTATTAAGAACGTATTATTTAGCAATCATTAATTTTAGTGTTTTTATGAAGTAATTCCTGTAATACTCATAGCCACAGCATACAATAAGGACTTATAACAAGCCATACTCTACATTTTAGGAAACAGAGGAAAAGAGATAGTATTTTACTTTCAAACCAGGTGAAGCCCAAGCTTTTATGCACTATGCTACATATTCCCCTACAACATATGGAAGCTTAATAAAGACTTCATTAAGCTGATATCTGAACTGAAAGTTGTACAATTAAATTATTAAACTTTGAGAATAGAGTTAAGCAATAAATTAACATAATTTCAGAGTAAACAATGCATGCAATATATCAAAAATATATGTTATATAATGCATAAAGAAGTTGTTAATGAGAATATTTTCATGTCAGCTTCTATTCTTCTTCCTTCAACTTTTATTTCCCTGTGCTATTTAAAATATGCAATTAGCACCAGTTTTCTTTCTGTTTAATGTTCCTGCGTCTCAGATTTACATTACTCTTCTCTCTGCCTTTTCTCTATTTTCTGTCCTTTCTCTTTCTCCAGCATTTCCTTAAAAAGACCGTAGATCTATCTTATGTTTGCTCCGCCCCCTTCACTTACTCTGTTCCTTTTTATATCTTATATAACTTGCTCTGGCTGGGAAGATAATATGCCTCAACACTGTACATTTCCTCACATCACAGCAGCTAACAGAGTAAGCATTAATTTTCATCTTAAGTATCAATATAAATCTCACTTTAATATCATTCTAAAGTGTTCCAGTAAAATCCTTCTTTTTCCAGCAGGTCTTTTTCATAACCCCATATCCATGATGCGTTTAGGCAATGACAAACAGCAAACTGTGTCGAACTCTGCAGTGGCTCTGACTTCCCCTATTTCCTCCCTTTATCAGCCTCTCTAGAATGAAAATGACAAAATTCACTGCTGAGAACCTTATAAAATTTACATTTTACTTTCAAATATAAAGTAACAGTTCTTGTGGATAGGGGGAAAAAGAAAAGAACTGGCTTCTTTCTACTTTACTAGTTCAGAGACTGTAAGTATTTCACATTGTTGAATGGTTATACTAAAAGAAGAGAGTGTTGTTACCAAGCCCGAAAACCCAACTTGCTTAGTCCTGCTGCAAAAATGATAGGCAAGACTACATACCACACTAGTCCAAAAAGAGACCTTCTTCGGGTCCCTACTCAAGTGTTCTTGTGTGACTAACAGAGGTTTCTGTCGATTTAGAGCAAGACCAACTTCTTTCCATTTGTATGGATCAATGGGCATCTTTTTCTTTTTCCAATTTTACTGTAGTGGAATTCACAAACAAAAAGTGTGTATCTTTAAGGTGTAGAACTTAATGTTTTAATAGATGTATACATTGTGAAATAATCACCAAATCAAGCTAATTAATATATCCACCACCTCACATAATTACCATATTTTGGTGTTTTTTTTTTTTTTGTGGTGAGACCAATTTAGATACTGCCTTTTAGCAAATTTCAAATATAAAATACAGTAATATTAACTAGTCACCCGACTGTACAGCTGTCCATTAGATCATTAGAACTTGTTCATCCTGCATAACTGAAACTCCATACTTTTTGACCAACATCTCCCATTTTCCTCTAACCCAAGTCCCTAGACACCATTCTACTTTCTGCTTTTGATTATTAAGATTCCACTCATAAATGAGACCATGCAGGATTTGTCTTTCTGTATTCGGCTCATTTTACTAAGCATACTGTCCTTCAGGTTTCTCCTGTTGTTGCAAAAGACAAGATTTTCTTCTTTAAGAAAAAGAAAAGAAAAAAAATTAAAAATTTAAAAAAAGAAAAAGAAAAAAAGAAAAGGAAATGAAAGGGAAAAAAAGCAAATCATAGCAAGGCTGAATAATATTCCAGATAAGTGGGTATCTTAAATATATTAGTTAAATAGGGGTGGTTGGGTGGCTCAGTCACTTAAGCATCTGACTCTAGATCTCAGCTCAAGTCTCAGTCTTGGGATCATGAATTCAAGCCCCATATTGGACTCCAGGCTAGGTTTAAAAAAAAAGAAAGAAAGAAAGACAAAGAACATCTCAGTGTCAGCCACCTTTGCTCCATCAGTCTTAAGTATCTCCATCACAGTCCACCATCCCTCACTGACCTCTCTTTCCTTTGGCTCAACATGCGTAAATAAGCTCTTTACTAAAACTCTCTTCATTTGCCCCTTTTAACTACACCATCTGTTTCCTACTGGGTCCTTGGCCAATGTAATATGCAATTTTCTTGTATAAAATACTAATAATCTAAAAAACAAATTTCTAGCAACAATTAGAAAAACTCTATTTACAGTTCATACATGCCACGCAAAAATGCAATTTAATTTTATTGAATACTAATGGATTTTGTTTTAATTTTTATTTAGCACCTTTTATGGACCTATGAATAAGAGAAAATATGATATATGTTGCTTATAATGTGTTCAGTGTTCAGAAGACTGGTAATGCATCACCTGGCCAATAACATATTTCTTTGTAGCTCAGCTGAACCAGAGAGACGGGGCTATTTGTAAAAGGCTGCAAACTTGTGCAATGCTTAAATGTGCATGTGCATTTCCTTTTCTATTTAAGGTTTTTATGAGTAGTTGCCCTAGTTGTACTAGAGTCTTATGTGCTTCCTGGCTGGGTTCATACTAGCTTTGAGCTTTCTCTCAATGAAAAAAGTCAAGATTTCGCTATAGGAGGGAACTTAGAACATGTGAAAATTGGCAATTGCCCCTACAAAAGGAAACTGAAGACACAAGGAATAGTTACCTACAGAGAATGAGGAAAAAGTATCTTGGAATCTTAGTATCTGAGGGTAAGTAAGTATCATAGTATTGAATAGAGAATGGAGAGAGAGAAGTGTGTAGTCATGATTTCTCCCTCTGGTCACTGGCTTCATAAAAATCGGTTGGTGTTATGGCCAGCTGAGGTGGGGTAACATTTCAGTTGGCTCTGAACAGGACTAGTGACTAATCAACAATTCAGTACAAACTGTTAATGTAGCCTCCACACTTACTCCACACTTACTAGTTGTCTGATTGGAGCTAATTATATGTATATATGTATATATATATATATATATATATATATATATATATATATATTTTCCTTCTATGAAATAACTTAAACGTACAAGAACATTGAACAATACCAGGCTCAAATAAATTCTACGTATTTTTGTTTTTGTTGTTGTTTTTAGCAGCAGCAGCAGCACTAAAAGTCCATGATTTAAAAAAAAAAAAAAAAAAAAATCAAGATCACCTGCCTTGAACCTAGACCACCAATGCTTCCTACGAATCCTACAGTAATTCTTCAGTTAATTTCCTCTTCTCCACAATTGCTATTTCAAAAGTTTTCTAATATCCTGCAAGCTTCTATCTCTCCACCAAAACTTTCCAACTTTTTTAATCAGATGAGCTTGCCTCCTAAAGCATAAGTTAAATATAAACTATTCAACTGGAATTTCTTCAAATTCTATCCATCCCTCCCCCCAAACTTCTGTTTTAATAAAGGAAGTCTTTCTTATCAACAGTCCATATTTCCATCTATGCTTTGGGTCTCATACCTCCCAATTTCTTAGAAACATTAGATGCTTAATGAACTATTTTTAATCCATCTCAATATTACTTAGCATTTAAATGTTATTTTATCTCCTACTGTAAAATAATTCCTGGATTTCATATCTCTCTCAGACTTCCTTCTTCGTACAGCCAATCTCTTTGAAGGAATCACAGGATTGCCTCTTTCCTTCCACCAAAAAAATTAAATTAAATTAAATTAAATTAAATTAAATTAAATTAAAATAAAATAGTGGCAACCATATCACTAACCATGATGTATATTTCCAATCTTTTTATCATTCCATCTCCCTAAAAATGATCAGTGATGACCTTTCCCTCTTTTTTGGAACTCTTTTCTCTTGCTTCTATTGAATTATCCTTTAATACTTTCTTCCCTGTATCTCTTCCTATTCATTTCTGTCTTGCTTATTTTTGTTTATTGGGTTGTTTTAAAATAATGTGATCCTTTACCCAGTCATTAAAAGTTGGGTTTTCTCTAGCCTAGATTGTGGACTGAATCAAATGCCTGGATTTCTAGTCAATCTCTTCCCTACAAATGGAAGGCCTACATTCAAATAATTTCAAAATTTATATTTTCAGTCATATCTTATTTTCTTTTCGATACTGGTGTAACTATTTGACTATTAGCTACTTCTAATTTTGCATCTATCTGACTACCTCACATTCAGAAAGTCATAAACCATATTTGTGATTTTTCCTCCCCTCTACTCCACACCTCTCTCTCTACTGTTCCAGTGTTTACAACATCAAGGAATCACATGACCAAACTCAATCTGAGCTTCAGGAACTGGAAACCTGTAAGCTTTTCTGACTCCTATTTCTCTCTTGCACCCAAATTCAATCTTTGATCCAAAAAATATTAATTGTATGTATGCTTTTGCCCAGGCCCTGAGCTGTCCCAGGGATATGATAGGAAAACAAATAAATAAATAAAGACCATGCTATCATGGCATATCATTTCGATGAGGGGAGTAGGGAGCAGGAAAGAAAGACAGCCAAGAAGTAATGGAAGAATCTGTCAGCTCATGATAGCTGCTTTGTATTAGAATAAAGCAGGTTGTATTTGATAGTAAATAATGACTACCTCTTTTATACTGGATAATCAAGGATGGCCCTTCTGATAGTGACTTTGGATCAGCTTTTGAAATTCTGTACACTTTTTCTCAGATTTATTTAATTAACTTCATCTCAACTGCTATCATCCTTACTCAAAGTATGACATTTCTCCCTTGGGTTTCAGCATTAGACCAGACTTTTTGTTTGCTATGGACCTCTCCTAACCTATGCTTTAAATGAGGATATTTATCCTTATTTATGAAAAGAAAATGCAATCCAGCCAGGTCTCCAAAATTTCATACACAATTATCTCTTCCAGTTTTTGTATCTTCAATTCACATTTTTAATGACTATTTTTCTTCATATTAAAACTCCCATAATAATTTCTATATTCCCTTACAGTCTTTAACACAGTTGAAAATTTACCCCTTTTTTTTGATAATTTGAACTGCTTTGCTTTTTTGTTGTTGTTGTTGACAACTTGCAGATGGTAGACCACCTTTGCCCAACCATGGTGTGGAATTCCACCCCTTAATGCAATATTTATCATATATTAGGCTTACAATAGATATTTGTTGATAAAATGAAGTAACATCCATACTTTTTGAAAAGAGACATAATTTTTAAATTAAGGAATTAAGATACTTACCTGCAATCCTCCTTCAACAAGATTTCTTTTGATTTACTGTATAGCAGTAACTATTTACACATCTCTGAATTCTACAATATTTACTAAGAGCCTGGCACGAGTATATTCTACAATATTTGTTATGACTACATGAAGAACAAGACAGAAAAGGTTCACACACTTACAAAGCTTACATAATTTATCAGTATAGGGAAAGACAACCAGAATATATATATATATATATATATATATATATATATATATATATACACACACACATAATTTAATTACCCATATGTATTATATATTTTGTATTACATATATGTATATTATACACATGTATATATGTGAATATGTATGCATATTATTAATACTTAATATGATTCTACAATAGAGAAATAACAAAGGAAGCCCACTTTGGATAGGATCATCAGGAACTGTCTATTAGAGATGACATTTAAAAGAGATTACCTTATATAGAAATGATTCAGGCAAATAAATTGTCAGGAAAAGAGGCAGTCACAGAAAATAGCAAGTGTAAAGATGCTGAGGAAGAAAATGGTTTGGTATACTCTAGGAACTGGCAGAAGAAATGTATTATTGGAACTCAGTAAACAAGGAATAACTGAGAATAACCTGAGCCAGAAAAAGTGAGCAGGGGCTGAACCAAACCAGGAGTATGGGAAAAGCATGGAGATTGCTATAAATTTAATGGCAAGGCTTGTAAACACAAAAGTGGCATTATCTGATTTATACTACTTTTATTTATTGACTAATTAATGTATGTATACCATTATAAAAAGGAAACTTTTGTTATTGAAAAGAAAATGTATAGACATGGCAAAAAATGTCCAATGCATAAAAAAGATTTAAGAAAAATTAAGTTCTTCCATTCTATTCTCTCACTGTAGCCATGACCACACCAGTTTTATTCCCCGAAATAACAGTATTTTGTGTGGACTTGAAAAAATATATACATTTTTACATAAAATATATACATGTTTACATATAAACACTATTCCTTTTTTAAGGTTTTTTTTTTTTTATTTTAGTATAGTTAACATACAGTGTTAGTTTCAGGTGTACAACATACTTATTCAACTTCTCTATTATGTTATGCTATGCTCACCACAAGTGCAGCTACCATCTGTCACCATACAATGCTATTATGATATCATTGACTATATCCTTATGCTGTGCCTTTTATTCTAGTGACTTATTCATTCCACAACTGGAATCCTATTTCTCCTACTCCCTTTAACCTTGTCTCCAACCCCTTACCATCCAGTAAGCGGTTAATATAAAAAATATATAAAGAACTCATACAATTCAACACCCCAAAAAACAAATAAACCAATTAAAAATGGGAAAAGCACCTGAAGACACATTTCTCCAAAGAAGACATACAGATGGCCAATAGACACATGAAAAGATGGTCAACATCACTGATCAGGGAAATGCAAATCAAAACCACAGCCAGATACCACTAAGAAATTGCAAGTGCTGGGTGCCTGTGTGGCTCAATTCTTTAAGTGTCTGTCTTTAGCTTAGGTCATGATCTCAGAATCCTGGAATCGAGACCCATATCCAAGCACCTGTTCAGCAGGGAGTCTACTTCTCCCTCTGCTTCTACCACTCGTTGTCTTTCTCTCTTTCTCTCAAATAAATAAATAAAATATTTAAAAAAAAAGAAGTAACAAGTGTTGGTGATGATGAGGAGGAAAAGGAACTCTGATGCATTACTGGTAGGAAGTTAAATCGGTACAGTCCTGTGGAAAACAGTATGGAGGTTCCTCAAAAAGTTAAATAGACCTATACCATATGATCTAGTAATTTCACTGCTGGGCATATACCCAAACATAATGAAAATATGCATTCGAAAATATATCTACACCTCTATGTTTACTGCAGCAATATTTACAACACCCAAGATATGGAAGCAACCTAAGTGTCCATCAAAAGATGAATGGATAAGAAAGATGTGGTGTATATACACATATAGGTATGATGGACTATTATGCAGCCATAAAAAAGAGACTTCTGCCTTTTGGGACACCATGAGTTGACCTAGAGAGTACTATGTTAAAGTGAAATAAGATTGAGAAAGACAAATACCATACAACTCCCCTCATATGTGGAACTAAAAAAAAAAAAAAAAAAAAGAAGAAGAAATTGATTTATGTTATTTTAAACATTAATTTTGTCTTATCCAAGATAAATGGAATGACAAAGGGGCAAGAGGACAACTGCAAAATCAGAGTAACTAGAAAATGCCAAGACTCATGTGTATTAAAAGGAGAAAGCAAGTATTTTGGAGTAAAATATAGGTTGGATAAGGAGGTACATAACAAAAAAGAATAGAAGTCTAGCATCAGATTTCAAACTTTAATGCCATGTATGTATTTAACATTTAGTAAGATTGCTGATGTCAATAAAAGATTTCATGAATATTACAGAGATAGTAAGTCTCTCTTTTGTCACTGCCCAGTTTGACATGCATTGGGAAGTTCCAAGTGAATATAACAATAAGTCACTGAATATAAACATCTGAAAGTCAATGGATAGATCTGGCTGGAGAAACATATTTTGGAAATATCAGTATATATTTATGACATGGAAAAGAATGGAATCCTTATGTCTTAAGACGGAAATATATTGTTTCCACTGACACCTAAAAAGTGTTAACACTAAAAGCTTCAGTTGAGAAATTATAACATGCAAAAGTGTATGAAGGATAGGATGGAAACCAAAGTGGGGATATTTGAGTTACCAAGGATAGGATACAAAATTAGAACATTGTCAATAAGACAAATACAAAACGATTGATATCCAAAATTTACAAATAACAGAATTTCTTCACTGAGCTAAATTTATGCGGTTGAGCTTGTCTGGGTTCTTTTACCCTGTGTTCCTTTTGACTACTATACTGACCAATTTAAAACCTCACTTTAATTATTTGGGACTTCATTCTCCAAATAGTCTTCTATATAGAGAAGCTTATTTTTGCTCTCTATGATCAGAGTCTCACTGCTAACAGATAAATATTCAGATTCCTGATGTTGAACCAGTTACTGAACTTGAAAAGTGCCACCATTACAGAACCCTAGATTCTTGAACATCAGACTGCGGTCTTCTAAGACAACACTTAAATCTGCAAGATAATATAGAAATTATTTCAGCCTTTCTCTTTAGCACAGATTCCTTAGAAGCCTCACTGATAATTCATTTTGGTAAAGCTTCTTGGTCCTTCCCAATAAAGCTTACTTCTTCCATCAAACACACCAAGTTCTGGGTAGGTTAAATGAAACTCTACTCATTGCTTTGAAATTTTGCCCCACAGATACACTTGTTTAAGATCATACTTTTTCTGATATATTCTTTTAAGGAAAAGTGCTTCAACTTCTTTTTTTTTTTTTTCTGATATATTGTATCTTTTCTGATTACCTTTGAAGTCAAACAAAGAGTATCATAGAAACAAGTGAAATCCGAAATTATATTTATTGGTTTAGTGTGACACTAGTGCATCTGAAACTTTGTTTCATAAAATGCTATTTGGGTTTTCAGTGGATTAATCCTGTCAAGCAAATTAACAACAATAATTCATGTAGATATATTTATAATCAATGGGAGAAATATCCCAAAAAGGGCAAATGCTATGGGCTCAGTGAAACCAAGTGAAAAGTTCCCAGATAAAGGAAATTATAAAGAATATTTAAAATGAAAACAAGCAGAATTAAGGTCAACATTTACTACAACACTGCCTGCCAAATGAAAATCTCTGAATAGAGAAAAGTTTTCAAATTCAATTATTGTTGTACTTTCCAAAACAAATTAAATATGTTTTAATAACAAAATGACAATAAACATTAGTGCTCATGGAAACAGATATTTAAGATCTTCAAGATACTTAATTTTTTATTAGAAAGTCAATATTGCCTAAACATATTATTTGAATATTCCTCATGTTATTGAATGCCTCATATATAACAGAACCAAAGATCTGGAAAAGATATTGATAGATCGTAATAATATATTTGTTAGTGTAGAGTTTGACTTCAATTACATATATCTTTCAGCAAAAACTGTATAACCACAGGTAAAAATAATGTAGTTGCTTAATAAAATTTTACTGCCTGATATGTGGGTGGTATTTATGTGATTTATAATGCAGGAGAATCATTAAAATCAAACCAAAATTAAATTATAAACCATAGAAAAGATCAATGTGTATCTCAGATTGTGAAACAAACTGGGGCATGGATTGTACAGGGCTTAGGAGAGAGCATTTTATGCTCTTTAGTCATTTTATGAATAAAATGTATTGAATTTCAGCTACGTGTCACAAACTGTGATATC
This sequence comes from Mustela nivalis, assembly GCF_964662115.1. NCBI lineage: Eukaryota > Metazoa > Chordata > Mammalia > Carnivora > Mustelidae > Mustela > Mustela nivalis. The sequence goes on from NC_139020.1 coordinate 36,074,779, forward strand.
TGCAGCACACATGTTATCTCTTTTATAATAAAGAAAACCTATTCAGAGTTTCAAGGAAAAGCTAGTGAGAAAAGTGAAGAGTGTAGACACCTGTGCTAGACAAAAGCCTGATGGGTCTAAAACAATCTGATGACATGAAGAAAGTCTCTATTCAAGTTGCTCTATTCTGCAATTAACCACTGGCTGCCCTAAGCCAGGCTCCTTGCCAAGTGCTGAATGTACTTATGTGGTTGTGTACTGATTGTACTGGTGAATTTACTGGTGAATAACAGAGACACAGTTCCTTTTCTCATAAACCATGTGACAGGCAAGCAAACACAAGAGAAACACTTAAAACAGTTTATAAATTGGGAAACTGATTGGAATAAATCTGAGTTTTCTGCAATATGGCAGTTTATATACTCTGATGGTTTTCCAAATTAAATAACTAAAATTAAGAAACAGAAATTAAAAAACAAAACAAAACAACAACAACAACAAAAAAATATGTTTGTCAACTGCTGAAGTACATTGACAGAAGCCCACAAGTGAAATAAAAACAAGAATCCTGTTTAAGGTTAAAAAAAAGTGAGAGGTGAAGGTGGCTTTCCCCCTGGGGTTGTTTGCTGTACTCTGGGACCAAGACTTCTGAACTGACATTTGAGCACAGGGAAACAGAGACAAAGTGAAAAGCTATAGAAACTTGCTGTAGAACTTAGCATTCAAAATACACCTTCAGGGTTAAGATTCAACAAGAAATAAGCTGTACTAAGGTAGATACAGACAGGAAGCTCAACTACCTGAACTTTGAAAGAATAAACAAAAATCCCTTTTGAACATTCAAAACCCTAAAATGGCTCTAGCACTGACTTTTCATCCCAACAGGCTACTTGTGTTCTCTCAAAAACATCAAATATCAAAGGCAGAATTAAAATTTAAAGCAGTCCTGGCTGTTAGTGGCCCTAGGCAGGAGACAAGAGCAAATGCAAATACTTTCTGGAGAAACTCAAGTCAAGAAAAGCCTAAAAATGGTCACAGATTTAGTTGCATAAAGAAACAAGCAACTCACAGGCAAAAAATTACACGAATAAACAAGTCACTAGTGAGTAAATTTTAAAATCAGTCATAAAATGTATTAATTGTGCCTAATAAGTTCAAAAGAAAAAAGAAAAACTTGAGTACACTTGCAGGAAATAAAAGAAAAATGATTAAGATTTCAAAAATAATCACATGAATACTCTAGAAATGGTACCTGATATAGTAATTGAATAATATAGTAATTAAAATTTAAAAAAAAATGATGGGTAGCTTTAAAGATTAAAAAAAAAAAAAGATTAAAAGAAATTTTCTAGAGCACAGCCTAGTAAGATAAGAGATACTAGGTCTGAAAGATAGGGTTAAAGCCATGTAGGGTGCCACAATATGATTCTACAGTCTGTCTGTGCTTGCTGTGGAAGAGGAGAAAGAGAATGGCCCTGAAGAAAAGATAATTGTGAGAATTCTGTAAACAAACAAAAGACATGTAGCTAAAGGTTAAAGAAAAGCAACAAATCCCATCAGGTTGAGTAAAACAGAAATCAGCAGATACCTGTACCATGGAGAATGTGGGATTTCAAGAGAAACCTAAAACCCTAAAATGAAAGACAGATTACCTTCCAAGATAAAAACTTTAGATTTATACAAAAAAGTTCTCAGTCACAATATACACCATAAAATTACAGTGAAATAACACTGTCTAAAGGAAGAAAGAATGTATCTGTCACCCTAGGTTAGCCATGATAGATTAGGTCATGGTGTTGTAATTTAAATATACAAGTTATTTGCATTCCTATACCCCCACTTACAAGTCAGATAAAACAGCTTAAGAGGGAAAATAATCACACCCATTAAATTCAGAAAGAAGAATGGAAGATATGCAAAGGCACTGATACCTACCTATTCTAGAATATCTTTGGGCAGTCATGATCCTCTAACATGAATTATTATTAGGTCTGTTCCTACTATTTAGAAAGGAACTCTATACAAATTTGTCCCATGATGCCTGGTTCATTCTCGAGAGCAGAATTTAGCAAACTGTAGCCTTAGGGTTAAATCTACCCCTTGTCCAATCTTACTTTTAAATATAGTTTTACTGGAACGAAGCCACAAACATTGATTCAAATATTGTTTATGGCTACTTTTATGGCAGAATTGAGTCGTGATAGAGACCATATGGCCCTACAAAGGTAAAATATTTGTTAGGTTCTTGCTGATCCCTTCTCTAAGAGAATCCCACTCTCTTTTGCTTTAGCTAAAGTGGTTGTTGGCTTAATATCCTTTCTTCCTTGGAAGCCACCTGGCCGGATCATAGGACCATGGGACCCAAGGGTTATTTGAATACTTCAGTGACCACAAGATTTTTTTTTTTAATATTTTTTTAACTTATTTATTTTGAGAGAGATAAAGAGCACAAGAAGGGGAAAAGGGCAGAAGCAGAAGCCAGGGAGAGCATCCCAGCCTAGCAGGGAGCCCTACACTGGGCTGGATCCAAGGACCCTAGAATGAAGACCTGGATGGAAGGCAGACGCTTAACCAACCAAGCCACCCAGTGCCCATGATAAAAGGATTTTTAATTCCAGGCTTAAGCAATCCCTAACAGGACAACTGTGTATATAAAAACAAAACAAAACAAACAAACAAAAAACTGAGGAAAAAACTTACACAACTAGTAAAGAAGAAGTAGGTCACAATAAGTCTAAGAACCAGAAAAGCAAGGCAAATCACAGCTAAACCATTGTTTTAAAGAAATGGATGGCTGTGGAAGAAATGGGGGCTTATAGAAATTAAAATTCATTCTTACCCATAGGCGATTTATACAAATGAAGGGATTTACTGGATGCCTTCCCTGCAAAAGAATTTTCAACTTTATCTTATATAGCAGTTGTTTCTTCCATACTTGGAAAGGTTCCAAATTTATGGAACCTCAGTATTACCTTTCCTTTTTATGTACAAAATTACTTAACTTTTCCCCAAGGTATTCACTTTCTTGTAATACAATGGTAAAAGCAGCAAATAAAATGGACACACTCACTACTCATATTTTGTTGTCCAAACTCATTTCCTAGCATTATTCACATGTTAGACCTCCTCCTTGCGGAAACCAGTTTTGTCCCTGCAAAAACGAATCATGACCTTTCCAATCCTGGCACAAATTCTCTTACTATCCATTCCCCAACTGCCTTTCAGTTTTTCTTACAACACAGTGATACCAATCACTTATGCTCATATTTCCTTATACAGAGCTATATTAATATGCCCCTGCTCAACTGCAGCTAAGGTCTTCTATGTGCCTGAATGAGGGGGGAAAAAAAAGTTTGCTACAACCTGCAATGTTATATTCAAATGGGAAAATGTGTTCACAAGGCTTTAAAAAGATACTGCCAGAAAATAAAAATTAAAAAAAAAAAAAAATGAAGAGAGCTTGAAGTTTTGTGGAATATTTAAAGAATGTTGTACTTCAAGGGCACCTGGGTGGCTCAGATCATGATCTCAGGGTCCTGGGATCGAGCCCCTTATTGGGCTCTCTGTTTGACAGGGAGCCTGCTTCCCCCTATCTCTGCCCGCCTCTCTGTCTACTTGTGGTCTCTCTCTCTCTGTCAAATAAATAAATAAAATCTTCTTAAAAAATGTACTTCAAGTAAGAAGGAATATATCTCCAAACTGAATATCTGAGATGTAAGAGGAAATAAAGATCAATGAAAGTGGAAAAAATACAGGTAAATCTAAACACATATAGAGTGTATAAATCACTAACAATGCCTTATGAAGTTAAAATGACAACAGCAACAAGATAAATAACAACAGTAATAATATACATAAGAAAGTGAGACTTTATATTTTGCTAAGACCTTGTATTATAGGCATATAAATATCATCAGTAAATTTAAATTTTGAAATATTAGGTATGCATGAATTAATTTCTTTTTTTTTTAAGATTTTATTTATTTATTTATTTGACAGACAGAGATTACAAGTAGGCAGAGAGGCAGACAGAGAGAGGAGGAAGCAGCCTCCCCGCTCAGCAGAGAGCCCAATGTGGGGCTCGATTCCAGGACCCTGGGATCATGACCTGAGCCGAAGGCAGAGGCTTTAATCCACTGAGCCACCCAGGCGCCCCTACATGAATTAATTTCTATATTAACTAAAACAGCGGTAGAAAATACAACTTCAAAAGTAGTTCAAGGAGAGGGCTCCTGGGTGGCTGGCTCAGTGGGTTAAAGCCTCTGCCTTCGGCTCAGGTCATGATCCCAGAGTCCTGGGATCAAGCCCCGCATTGGGCTCTCTGCTCTGGGAAGAGTCTGCTTCCTCCTCTCTCCTGCCTGCCTACTTGTGATCTCTCTCTGTCAAATAAATAAATAAAATGTTAAAAAAAAAGAAAAGTAGTTCAAGGGGGAAAAATGAATGATAAAAGTAACAATAAAAAGGGGAAAAGAAAATTTTACATAAGAATAAGATATATAGACATAAAACATAATGGAATATAGCCTTCATATTTATTCTCATATTTATAATTTCTAGGTTTTCTTTTAATTCTCTTAAGTATTTATGATGACCAAAAATGAGACATTAGAGCTATATATGCCTTCTTTTTTTCTTTTTTCTTTCTTTCTATCTTTCTTTCTGTCTCTCTTTCTTTCTCTTGTTCTTTGTCTTTCTGTCTGTCATTCTTTCCTATCTACTTATCTAATTATAGAATTAAATGATATGAAGGAAAGCAATGAACTGTCATTAAATCAACCATTTTATGTACAGTAATTCACTAAATTGATTAGATGTAGAACATTAAAAAATACTTAAGCATCACAAAGTCAGGAAAGGTAGAAAGATTAATATAAACTAATGAGTAAAACAGAAAATAAATAGCAAAAAAGCAAACCTAAATTTAAAAAAAAAAAGAAAATCAATGCCCACTGTTTTGTATGAATGGGTCCTCCCAAAATTCATCATGGTAAGGCTGAAGCCTTAATCCCCAGCGTGGCTATATTTGAAGACAGGGACTCCAAGAAAGTAATTAGGCTAAATGAGGTCATAAATGTGGGGTCGTGATCCCACAGGATTATTGTACACGTAAAATAAGACACCAGAAACCTCCCTTTCTCCCTTCCACTCTCCCTCGCTATCAAGCTCCCTCTGAGCCACGTCTTTGCTCTTGTACACTCACTGAGGAAAGACCAAGTGAGCACAAATCAAGAAAGAGGCAGTCATCTAAGGAAGAGTTCTTTTCAGATATAAAATGGCAGAATCTTGATCTTGGACTTCTAGGCTCTAGAACTGTGAGAAAATAAAAAATTTATGTTGTTTAAACTACCTAGTCTATGGTATTTTTTTTTTAAGATTTTATTTATTTAACAGAGAGAACACAGTGAAAGAGGGAACACCAGCAGTAGGAGCAGGAGAAGGAGAATTAAGCTTCCCACTGTGGAGCTGATCCCAGGACCCTGGGATCATGACCTGAGCCTAAGACAGATGCTTTAATGATTGAGCCACCTAGGTGTCCCCATGGTATTTTTTTTTAATGGCAGCTCAAGCTGACTAATATACTTACATGAAATATAAGTGGATGAACACTCCAATCAAAAGGCACAAATAATCAGGTGTCTTACAAAAGCAAAAATCTATTATTTACTATCCATAAGGAACACACTTAAGTACAAAGACGTAAAGAGGATGAGAGTAAAAGGATGGAAAAGGACACAATATGCAAACAGTAAATATAAGAAAGCTAGAGTGTTTTTGTTAATATCAGGAAAAAACAGTCTCCCAAACAATGACAAAAAGGGGCAATACATCAAGGGGATATAACAGTAAGAATGAAAAAAAAAATAAACAAACACGCACACACACACACATATAATTTGTGGGTATACACACACACACACACACACACACATAAAATAATAGAGCTTCCAAATGTATGAATACTTATAGGATGAAAAGGAGAAATAGAGAAGTGTACTATCATGGTTGGAGACTTCAAAGCACTTCTCTCCATCATGTAATTGAAGATCTGAGCTATATTATCAATTTCCTTAACATAAGTGATCTTTATGCAGTCAATACCTCCAAAAACTGAAGAATTAATATGCCTTGCACATTTATATGGAATACAAAGGTAAACCTATGCTAGGCAACAAAGTAAATCTTAATACATTTAGAAAGGAAATACCTTTATATAGATCCCCTGAATGAAAATAGAATATAATTATAAATCAACAACAAATAGAATAGCTAGAAAAGCTCTAGATACCTAGAAATAAAACTACAAACTTATAAAAATATATTAGTCAAGGAAGAAACAAAAATAGAAATTCAAAAATATTCTACACTAACTCATTATAAAAACAAAATATCAAAATTTATTAAATACAGCCATGGCAGTAATTGGAAAGAAATTCTTTAAAAATTTATATTGGAAAAGATAAATTATCTAAATTTAATGCTATAAACTTCTACCTTTAAGAGCTAGAAAGAGAAGACTCACTTAAATCTAACATAAGAAAAAAAATTTAATGGGCAGCAACATCAAAAAAGAACAGTCAATATACATATAAAATGAAAAAAACAGGTTGTTTTTAATAGAGATTACTAGTCGTTAGGAAATGTAAATTAAATGAACCACAAGTGTTGGTAACGAAACAACTTCAATCATCAAACATCATTAGTGATAGTGATACATGGATAGAAAGACTCAACATTTTCAAGATGCCATATCTTCCCAACTTGATCTGTAGATTGAATGCAATACCAATCAAAATCTCAATAGGGTTTGTGTGTGTGTGTGTGTGTGTGTGTGTATGTGTGTGTGTGTGTGTTTGTATGTGTGTACTGACAAATTGATTCTAGAGTTTATAAGGAGAGGCAAAAGACCCAGCACAGCTAACATAATGTAAAAGGAGAAAAACAAAGTTAGAGGACCACTACTACTTGACTTCAAGACTTATAAAGCTATAGCAATCAAGACAGTGTATCTTAGCAAAATAACAGAAAAATAAACTAATGGAAAAGAATGCAGAGGCCAGAAATAGAACTCCTTAATATAGTCAAGTGATTCTTTTTTTTTTTTTTTAAGATTTTATTTATTTATTTGACAGAGAGAGATCACAAGTAGGCAGAGAGGCAGATAGACAGAGAGGGGGAAGCAGGCTCTTCCCGGAGCAAAGACCCCAACGTGGGGCTTGATCCCAGGACTCTGGGATCATGACCTGAGCTGAAGGCAGAGGCTTTAACCCACTGAGCCACCCAGGCGTCCCTAGTCAAGTAATTCTTAACCAAGTCAGTTCTCTCTCCACATGATCCCACTGCATCCTGTATTCTATTGTTTGTTTACTTGTCTGTATGTCTTCTTAGCTCCATGATGACTATAGTCATTCCTGCCTGGTTTTACTTATTTTTCTTTGTATCCTCATAGCCAACAGAGTGCCTGTAGCATGTTAGATATTCAGTAAGTATTTGTAGAATAAATAAACAAATAAATGATTCCATAAGGATAGAGGAACAGACAAGGAAAAAAAGGAGACATTAGACTCCCCAAGTATAAAGTAGATAAATGCACTACATGGGAGGTAAAGAAAAGACAACAAACTCTGCAGATGAAGAGTATAATTTTGCTTGAGACGGACTTCCTTTATCTTCATCTGGTCAGAAAGTATTTTTTCCACCACTACAAAAAGAGACATTTCTGCTTTATACAATTTATGTAAGTGCCTTTAAATGTTGTTGCTGTTTAATATGACTGACATCATTTATAGCAACTCTTACCAGAGGGGTTTCTATGACAGAAAAGTCACTCCATCCCCAGGACTCCTTCAAGTGAGTCAACTTAATTAGATACAATTTGATTGAATATTCTTTTTATTTACTTTCACAATTGAATTGCTGTAATATGCATGGATATTATAGCAATAGGGTATCTATAATATCCATAGACAATAATTTTAAATATCTAAAATTAGATATTTAAATATCTAATTTTTTTGAAATTCCATTTAAAATATAATCTAAATCCCTTATGCTACAATTTATGTTCAGTTTTCCAGGCATGTTCAGAAGAATTAGAGAATACAATATAGCATTCTCTGTATAATTGCCTGTAATATTCTTAACAGATAATTCTAACTTATCTCTTGGCTTCCTAGTATTTAGGTTAAATAATTACAGTCCCTCTAACCTTCTTTTGGAGGTCATATATTTAATCCTTTAATCATTTATGGAACTCTCTTTTAATCCTCTGTAAGTTCCCTTTTAAGTTGCAGAGCCAAAACTTAATGTAGTACCCATGAAAGGTTTTAACCATGCTGGGATGCTGAATATAATGGGAGATTTATCTCATGGTATCAACGCATTCTTCTTCTCACCATGAATCCCAGTACTGCGCTGTTTTATAACTAAGGAATGACATTGTGCACTCATGTTCATCTTGTTAGTTCATCTTGTTACCCACTGCTAATGAATAGCTCCCATTGGGATTATGAACCAGAGAACCAAAGATGTCACTTCATAAGATCAAATGTGAATTAAACATTCACAATAAAAGAATAATCATGCAAATCCAGTGACCTTCCTCAATAATGAAATGACTACCAATTATAGCTTACCCTGGATATATTATCTACTGGTGTGGGGAGTTTGAGATTCATTTTATCTTCTATCACTATAATGAAAGGTCTGGGCAGCCCATTATGGAGCAGAAAGAGATGGGTGGATTAATTTTAAATTAAGCAGTATGTTTCTAACAAATGCCTGACAGTGATTCTGTGTTGCTCAAACTAAAAATCACTTTTCTTTAATAACAGTTTTATAATATTTTTACCACCAAGGGATAAATGTTTATGCAACTTTCTCATGAATTCCAACAACTTCTTATGAAGGGGTTCCCAAATGCCAACCAAGGCAGGGTCAGGAGGCTCCATAAAAGTTACCTGAGAAAACTTTGTTTTGGTTTTTGTTTTTAAACTTTATTTTTAAAAGTAATTATAGAATTACAAGAAGTGTCAAAGAAATACATAGAGGAGTCTGATAAACACTTATTCACCCAGCCTTTCCCAGTATTAGCATCTTGCATCAGTACATCAAAACCAGGAAACTGACATTACTACAATTCAGAGCTTAACCTGATTTCACCAGTTATAGATGCCTGTGTGTGTGTGCATGCACATGTGTGCACATGCATTTCATGCAATTGTATCATAAGTACAGCCTCATGTAAACTTTGCCACAATCAACATACTTAACTACACTATGATACAATTCACTCATGATACCCTTTTATTTTATTTTTAAAGATTTTATTTATTTATTTGACAGAGATCACAAGTAGGCAGAGAGGCAGGCAGAGAGCCCAATGTGGGGCTCAATCCCAGGACCCTGAGATCATGACCCGAGCCGAAGGCAAAGGCTTAACCCACTGAGCCACCCAGGTGCCCCATCATGCTAACCTTTTATAACCACATTCTCTTCCTCCACTGTCTTCCTTTAAATCTTAGCAATTACTAATCTATCCTCCACGTCTTTAATTATGTTATTTCACAAATGCTATACAAAAGGAATCATGCAATATGCAGAATTCTAAAAATTAAAGAGCTTTTTAAAAATAATATTCCAGAGCTTCAGGACCAAGAGATTTGATTCAGTAGATCTGAAATGACAGCATGAATTTCACATTTTAAAAGTTGTTGAAGTCCTTTGGCAATTCACCTAATATTGTAACACCAGAATAACTGACAAATGACAGAATCAAGAGTCTGATAAGTAAGACTCATTCATAATGAATTGGGCTTGTTTTATAATAAGAATCCACAGAATCTTCTGTAGCTATCATTTGACATACTGCTGGGAAAATTCCCAAATATCGGAGTCTTACATGCACTATAACAAAATAATAATTCATAATTCACTCTACTGTACTATATTTTATATATACAAATGATATAATTAGAAAATTTTACACAATTCATTCAAAATTATTTATTGTGGACTACTAATGTACAATACTAACGTTCCGTCTTTACACATTTTTTTAAAAATAAGTGGAGAAGAATACAACTCTCACATCTAATGCAGAGATAAATAACTACAAACATAAATTAAATATTTGCAAATAATATGATTGTTTATGTTAGAAAATTCCAAGGAACCTACAAATAACTTCTAGAACTAATAAGTGAGCTCACCAAAGTATAGAATATGCAACATACAAAATCAATTGCATTTATGTATTCTGCAATTATGTATTCTGCATAGAAGCAAAATTAAATATATAAAACTATATAAATATATAAAACTATTTACATAATTCAAAAACAAGGAAATAATTAAACATAAAGCTAACAATGCATGTACATGCTGAAATTGCAAAATACTATTGAAGGAAATAAAAGATGACTTAGATAAATGAAAATACATATTGTATTTGTCAATTTAAAGTCTCTACACACTAAAGACATTATCTTTAAAATCCCAGCAATACTTTGTAAATAATGATAAGATTATGCTAAAATGTATATGGAAAACCAAAGGAATGAGAATCACTAAAACAATTTTGGAAAAGCAAAATAAAGTGGGAGGACTCACTCTAACTACTTTTAGGTTTATTATATAGCTACAATAATCAAGAGTCTGTGATACTGATGGATGAACAGATACACAGATCAATGGAACAGAATAAAGAACCCAGAAATAGACACACACACAAGTATAGCCAACTGATTTTATATGATGCTGCAAAAGCAATTCAAAGGAAGAAGGATTGTCTTTTTGACAAATAAGTGCTAGAGAAATAGGATATCTTTATAGGAGAGGATAGTGTCAAGAAAAGAATGAGAAGGGCGGAGAGAGAAAGGGAAGGAGAGGTGGGGAAGAAAGGAGAGAAAGGGAAAGGAAGGGAGGTGAGAATAGAGAAAAGAAAAACAAAACTTCGGGGTGCCTAGGTGGCTCGGTGGGTTAAGCATCTGCCTTCAGCTCAGGTCATGATCTCAGGGTCCTGGGATCATGCCCTGCATAGGGCTCTCTGCAAAGGGAGAAGTCTGCCTCTCCCTTTCTCTGTGATCTCTCTCCCTTTGGGATTCCTCTCCCTCTGTAATGGTTTTTGCTCTCTCTCAGATAAATAAATAAAATCTTAAAAAAAAAGAAAAAGAAAAGAAAACCAGAACTTCAACCTAAACCTTACACCATTGCAAAAATTAACACAAAATAAATTGTAAATCCAAATATAAACGTAAAAATATAAAACATTACTTTTTAAAAATATATTTATTTATTTAAAATATATTTATTAGAACTGCATTCAGAAATTTTTTCAAGATTTTATTTATTTTATGCATGTATGTATGTATGTATTCATTCATTCATTTGACAGAGAGAGCACGCAAGGAGGGGGAGTCGGTGAGGGAGAAGCAGGAAGACTGATGATTAACTAACTGAGCCACCCAGGCTTCCCCAAAATATAAAACTTTAATGGAAAAACAGGAGAAAATCTTGATGACTAGGGTCTGGTGACAAGTTCTCAAACATGGCACCAAAAATAAAATCCATAAAGAAAAACAGGATATAAAGGATTTGACTAAAAATATTTTTTGTCTCTATGAAAGATTCTGCTAAGAGGATGAAAATGAAAAGTACATATTAGAAAAAAAAATTCAAAGTACATATATGATAAAGGACTTTAAGTCTAAATATAGAGAAAATTCTCTAAACTCAACAGCTTTAAAAAAAATCTAAATACATATCAGCAGAAATATCCTTCTCAACCTAAAAATGATAAAAAATTATTTGTAATCTTACATTTGCCAAGAGAAACCAGTATTATTTTCATTTAATTAACTGAAAATAAAGTTGATAAATTATATATTTGGATAATCTAATAAATTAATTTATAGAGAGGAAAGTCAGAAAAATCTCATAGTCAATAAAATATTATATTAATAAGATATAATTTATTATATTTAAAATGACACATTTTTAGTGATTTTTTATTTATGTTCTCATGTGTCAATATTATCTTTCCTATATTTTATAAATAACAATTAAAAAAAAAGAGAGAGGTATAGATAAAATAAGGAAGTTAAAAAGAGAAACAGTGTATTATTCTGCCTAAAGTATCAGGAAAGGATTGATGAAGCAGCATATGGGCAAGATTATAAGGCTCGTGAAAAGCAGTAGTAAAAAGTAAAATCAGAAAGTTGATTTGGAATCAGACTGTGGAGTGACTAAAAAACAAATTAATGTCTTTTAGTCTTATTCTACAGACAATGGGAATTCAGCAGAGGTGTTCTACATTATACCACTTATCAGATAAATGTTTCAGAAAGATTCATTTAGTAACTATGCATAATAAATTGAAAGACATACAGATTAAGGATAGCCCAACAGTTAAAAAGCAGTGTTGACCATTCAGCTATAAAGAATGAAGATTTAAACTAGGAAGTTGGATGCAATGATAAATTGAAGATAAATGAAACAAGAAAATAACAGCTATGGCAGAAGAAAGAATGACAAATGACTGCAAATGGTTTTCAGGGACTAGAGAGTACAAAAATTCTCTGGTACTTTAAGTCTCTGCCCCATTAAGAGCAGTTAAAAATACAGGATTGGAAAGTGAAGCATTATTATAGAAGATTAAAAGATGAGTGTATAGTAATGAAATAGAAACAGATTACATAGACTGATCTTTCAAGAAGTTTAATGATTAAAATAATGAATGGTTGTAGAACTGACTAAAAGATTTTATCAGGATAGGAGAGACTTAAATAACTTAGAAAATCAGGTGGAAAAAAAATCAGTGGAAATGGAGGAAATAAAATGTCAAGAACGAAACGATATATAAAGCAAAACTGAAGAAAGGAGGTAATCCCCAAGACACAGCAGAGTGATTTGCCTTGGGGAGAAGAAATGATAAATATTCTACTGAGATCATGACAAAGGAAGAAAAGGAAATAAAGATATCTTACAGATAAAATCTGTAAGAAAGAAAATGGAAAGTGAGTTCCTATCACATTGTGTCAATGTTCCCCCCAAAATGGGGAATTAGTTTGGCTGACAAAATTGCAGTTGTGACATGGAGAGCTCAGTAAAGGTAGAAAAGGTTTAAAATAATTTCTCTGACAATATCTGCAGATTAGTTCTCCTTTAAAGTTTCATTTATTTTTTGTTTGTTTCCAGAATTAAGTACAGTCAAGTACAGATACCATGTATTTTCATTTGTTATATAACTCCCATATTATACAACATGGAATTATATGTCAGTTTTTCTATCTCAAATCTTAAATACAAAGAAAATGCAAATGTCCCACTGAAAAATCTAGTTAGGACATTAAATTTTGCATTATATTTGAAACTCACTTAAGCTATGCAGTGAACCTACCACTTAAAGATCGCAAGGGAAGGTGTTCTCCTTACATAACTTCTGAGGAATCAGGAATATCCTGTGAAATCCCCCTCCACCCTGACGTTTCAAGAAGTCCCAGAGAACTCCATGGTGACACTGGAAGCAAATGACTTCTAAGAGTTTTCCCACACATGCTGAATTTGATTTCATACCAACTTCCCTACAGATATTTTGTAATTGAATATAATTGGACTTGCTCTGGCTAAATATAGGTTCCAAATGAGTGTGCTACAGGAAAATGCATTTGTATATTCTTTCATTTTGGTTTACCCTGTTAAGTACATCTTACTCTTACTTAGCAGTCTCTGCACCTCCAAATTAGAGAACCATCCGTAAAAGTATGACATGTTAGTTGTTTTGTCATTTGCTCTGTCCTTTCTCATTTTCTCAGATACTCTTAACATTTTCAGTTCTGTTTACTTTTTAGGGGGGGAAAGGTAAAAATGCCATAGGAAAGAGAGATATACTTAAATAAAAGAACAAATGGAACAAACAGGTAAGTTGAGAAAACTAACCAGATTTCTCTCATTCCTTACACATGGAGTTTTGTTCATTTGTCTTGGCATTATAAGATGCCATCTGTCAGACACATACATGTCTTATATTAAGCAAAGACATTTTTTCAAAACTGAGAAAAATGAAATTAGTAACAACCTACAAAAAGGTGACTGCAATGTCTATGTGTAGGTATCTTAATCTTTCTGATATTCTCTCCGAAGAGAAATAGATAGATATATTCCAGGATGAACTACCATAATATACATAAGAAAAATAGTTTTTCAATCATGAACCAAATAAAATGTATTTGATAATACCTGCTTATTTTTACATCAGCTACATTCGATTCAGTTACAAGTACCTGTTTATTTTTACATAGATAATCATTAAATTTTCCTGTAAATTTCCTTTCTTGTAATTCTTGTTAGGTCAATATTAATATTATAGCAGCCTCATAAAATGCAATGAAAAAATTCCTTCATTTCCCATTCTCTAAAAGAATATTTATATAATTGGCATTATATCATAATTGTTTGGTATCATTCAGGGTTGGCCCATCTAGGCCTTAAGTTTTGTTTGTGAGTTTTTATATAGAGATTTGATTTCTTAAATAATTACAAGACAATTTTGAACTTCTATAACAATTTAATTTGTATCAAATTTAGTTATATATTTTGCAATATTACCTTGGTGATAAATGTAAAATTAGCCTCTGTTATTTAACCTCTGGTGTTGTTATTCTGGTTATCTTTTTTATTTTATTAATGTGATGTTTCACTTAACTCTTATTTTTTAAATTCTATATACCTTATATGTGAAAAATTGTACAGGTTATGTCATATACTTACAGATAATAATATATTCCTCAGATAAAATTTACTTTTGTAATTGACTAGGCTAAAGGTCCTATAAATGCCAAGTCTACGTATTCCAGTCAGGGATTCAAAGAATTCATGTTTAGACCCCAATTTCATTGGAGTTTATCTACTTCATATTTACCCTTTCTCCTAAAATGTAGGCCTTTGGAGTCTCAACCAAAGCCCAAATGCAGACAGAAATCTGTTTCTGGCAGATTGTGATCTTTAATATTTGACCCATTAGCTCCCTAAGAAGGTTGAAAGCACTGCTCAACTTGTTAAAAGCAAATTTCACCTTCTTTAAGAAATAGAATGTTTGGTCCTAAATGGAAAACCTATAGATTTGGAAATAAAATGAATATTTTTCATATATCAATTCAAAGGTGTATTCAAAGACTAACTTCAGAAGTGATATTAAACTGTGAGATTTATCTTGAGTCTTTCATAAAATTAATAAACAAGCATAATATAATAATAATACAGTAGTACAAATGTATAATTTATATAATTACACATTTTACACATATACTGTATAGGTAAAATAACCACAATTTGAATTGTAAATATAATAATATACAAGTCATTAGTAGGATTTACCAAATCCTTATAGCTTTCTGCTTTCTGAACATAGAGTAGAATTTTACTTCTAAGCCATCTGAAAAAATTAGGCATTACCATGTGACTTACCTTTGTTACTGAAATGTGTGTCATTTCCAGGCTAAAATTTTAAAAGGTAGATCATAATTTGCTATACTGTATATTTTTTTCCACCAAGCTCCTAAATGAGAATGAAACAGAATAGAGTTCCCAACTAACACTACAGGGTTTGTCGTAGGAGTAAGAATTAGATTTTTAATGTACTACGCTGCTGAAATTTCACTTATATGCTTCCTAATTTTACTTCTGGCTTATTCTTTTTTTTTTTTTTAAGATTTTATTTATTTATTTGACAGACGGAGATCACAAGCAGGCAGAGAGGCAGGCAGAGAGAGAGGAGGAAGCAGGCTCCCCGCTGAGCAGAGAGCCCGATGCGGGGCTCAATCCCAGGACCCTGAGATCATGATCTGAGCCGAAGGCAGCGCCTTAACCCACTGAGCCACACAGGCGCCCCATACTTCTGGCTTATTCTGATAGATACAGAAAAGTGTGCTACTCAGGAAAGGATTAACTCAGCAGAACTGGGTTGCTCAAACATGCACATTTTCTAAAGAAAAGCCCATTTTCAGGACTGGCCATTGGTCAGCTTCTAAGAAGGAAGCTCCTTGAATGTTGTGGTAAGAGCATTTTAGCAGCCTGAAGCCTGGGCCAACTGTATCCCAGTTTGTCCAGATGGTATATATTAACAATGTAATTTATCGTGAACACCTACTTACTCTCCAGGGGTCTGGAGCTGGAATAACTGATGTCAGTCACTCAGACCCTGTATTCCTAAAGGACTAACTCCCAGAAAAACATCTAAGCTCAAATGTGCTTCCTTAGTTGGCAACATGGTGCACATGCTGTCACACATCACTACAGGGGAGTTAAGCATGTACTACTATGTGACTACATTGGGAGGGATGACTAGAAGCTTTGCCTGTCTTTTTTTGAATTTTGCTCCATGCATCTTTTCTATTTGATTTTGTCTGTATCTTTTAGCTGTAGTAACTATAACCATGAGGATAAGAGTGAGTCTGGGGATGTACTAATTCCAGTAAATCACTGAGTCTGGGGATGCTTCTGGGGTATCCCATCACAGGTACCTATTTGTAGAATGAGGCAGTAAACACATTTACATCAGAGACTGGAAGGAAGGCAATATATGTTATGTTGTACAGGCATATTTGGTAAATTTTCCTATAATAATACTGATAGCAAATAATTTGCTTAATGTGTTTATAGCTCTTAGGGAAGAGTTTAAGATAGAATTATAATAGTACATTTAGTTATTTGCTTTTTAGAAGTATTATAAAAAGTAAGGTCAGAATCAGCGAATATGCAAAAAGGCATACAAATTCTCAGAAATAATCCAGAAATTAAGGAATTAATAAATTTGGAAGAGGCAACTGTCCTTTAACCCCAAATGGTAAAAATTAAAGTTGGGAAATAGTTACATAAACTAAATCTAACTAAAAACTCAGCTCTGCAGAAAGGATCAAATCGAAAGTGTTATAAATTTAACAACTGGTGAATTGGAATGTTAAATATGACACCAATATATCTTGTTATTTTAACATATAGCTCACTAAACATGAGATTTTCTCAATAAAGCCCATGAGGTCCAATTTAGTTGAGTATAAAAAGAGGCATGTAGACAAAAACATACACACACAAAAAATGTCCTACTGCAAATCACTAAATTATGTGCAGAAAATATATCTCAGAAAATTAAACATTAAAAAGAAAAAGAGAAGAAAACTACAAAGTTTGTAAAAGATCTGTACAGTAAATGACTATGGGCCTGGATTCAAAATAGAAAGTGATTATTCAGGAGTTAAAATAACTTGAGGGCTTCTCCAAACTCCTATCACCAGAAGCAAAGTAGAAATGGAAATGGAATTTCTCCAATGATCACTTTGGATGAGGCCATAGAGCTTAGAGCTTAAATGAATGACTACCCAAAGTTCCCTTTCTTGAATGTGAATGTTTTTATAATTATCTTGTCCCTCTTCCATTACTATGTATTGGTTTCATTTATGTCAGAAAAGTTGCATATTCAATATATAATAAGGCTCTCAATCATAAGGATCCATACCCGCCTTGTAGGACAAAGGGGTAAGTTAAGAGAGAGGCACAGATAGTGAATCTAAGGGTTAAAATAGAAGGTATACACCACAGAAGTAACATTAAGGAACTCTCATTGCTCCTGGTAGTATAACAAACCACCTTTAATCCAAAGCCATATAATATGGGTTCCAACGTTGGATCTTGGACCCAATAAAGGACAGTAGTAAAAACCTGAGGAAGTTGGCTAAATGGTATACTTTATATTAAATTTTCAAATTTTTGTAAGTCTAAAATTACTTCTAAATAAAACAGTTAATCAACAATAATAACAATAAATTATTACCTTTCATAGTTCTAAAAGTAGACTGTGTCTAACTAAGTAGTTCTTGCTTGAGGATGTTGGCGGGACTGGAGTTATCTGGAAACTAGGGTATTTCCTTCTCTGAAACAAACAAACAAACAAAAAATACTGAGGAAATATCTCTCCATTACTATTTGGTCATTCCATATACTGTCTCCAGTATGGCAGCTTCAGAGTAGCTAGACTACATATATTAGGGTTCACAAGGTGTGTAATCTGAGGGAAAGAAAGTCAGGAGAAAGCCATATTTGCTTATTGTGATCTAGTTTCAGAAGTCATATAACCCCTCTTCTGCTGTTATCTGTTGGTTGATGTTATTAGAAAAGTCTGTCTCAGTTTAAAAAGAATAATCTCCACCAATTCAATGGAGGAATGCCAATATCACATAGAAAGTAGAACATATGTAATGGGATAAGTTGTGTGCTGGAGTAGAGTCATATGGGCATAGCATTACATCCCAACTCTACCTTCAGTGGCATGGAAGTCTGACATTGATAGTTTGAGATCAGGCATGGTAGTAGTATTTACACCATGAAAACTGACAAACACAACAAATGTTATATTCATCTCCCATCCACATATTGTCAATTGTTAAACATTCACCAACATAGTACATTAAATGTGCATATATATACAATTATCTTTGAAAAATACTATCTACCTTACAAAATTTCCCTATGATTATAATAGAAGGGATCAGTTTATAAATGGAGGGTGTCAAATCACCAACAGTAATCAGATTCTGGTGGTATCCATAGCCATGTGGGAAGAAAGAGGTGAAATATGGGGAATTCTGATGGCCTTGAGAATGGAGAATACAGTTAAGTGTCAGCAAGAATTTACCCTTTAAAAAGATGTTTTTACTCTGCATGAAGAGCCTGATAGGTCCTTCTGACAAGAGCAACTGACATTAAGGGATATCTCACAGGAAACCTTTCATAGATTTGACTTTAGGAACACCTAAATGTTTCACATGACAACAAAAAAGAATTAAATTTTAAATGAAATCTCTAATCTCTAAAGCAAATGACAAAACAAACTTGTGCATGTAGTAGGTGGCTAAGTCATAAAGAAAAGTCATAGTAACTTTATAATCTAGAAATTTGATGACAGATCTCTAGTGGGCTTTATCCAAGGACAGAAAAACACAATTGAAAAAATGCCTAAATTATTTCCAATAATGGTATTTACCTAATAAGGAAATGAGAAAAAAAAATACAAATATAAAATAACTCAAGAAATGCTAAAAAGACTTAGAAACAATAGCCAGTGTCATGAGCTAAACTGTGTCCCCTGCTAAACTCCTATGTTGAAGACCTAACCTCCTGTATCTCAGAGTGTACTATATTTGGAGGAAGGGCCTTTAAAGAAGTAACTAATGTAAAGCAAGGCCATATGGGTGGGCCCTAATACAATCTGACTGATAACCTTTTAAGAAGAAGAAATTTGGACCCATCAAGAGATGCCGGAGATACACTTGCAAAAGGATGATTTTGTGAAAAGACATCAAGAGGGCCTCCATCTGCAAAACACAGAATAAGGCCTCAGGAGAAATCAACCTTGATAGCATGCTGATCTTGTTCTTTCAGCTTCCAAAACTGTGAAAAAATAACTTATGCTTTTTAGGCCTCTCACTCTGTGGCATTTTGTTATGGCAGACTTAGCAAATTATTACAGCCAGTAACAATGAGGAATCATTGCAGTCAGGTGATGGACAATAAATCCTACGTTCCCCTACCAAAAGGAAAAAGGATTCTATGGGATTCTAATTCCATGTCTGGGCAGAAAAAGTGCATGATAGGCCTACTATAATTTGTCATAACAAAAAGCTATAAAAATCTACCAGAGCTAGCTTAAAAAGATTTGGTGGTCAACTCAAAGAAGCTCCCACTGTCAAAATATGTTAATGTAAGCATCATTAAGAAACAAAACAAAACAAAACACTTCCCTTTCTAAAATAAACAAGCTCTGGAAATAAAAAGTACAACACAGGGAATACAGCTAATAATACTGTAATAATGTTGTATTGTGACAGACGATGACACTTGTCATGGTGAGTATTGAGTAATGTATAGAACTGCTGAATCAATATTTGTGCACTTGAAACTAATATAACACTATACATCAATTATACCTCAATAATAATTTTTTAAATCTTTAATAAGTTGAAATAAATCAAATATATTTAAATACATGTATTCTTAATAGCTAAAAACATAAAAACAAAGCAAATCAAAAGAGAGAAAACCTTCTTTGGTTACCTTTCGATGATGCTAGGAAACTGACACCATTTTGATTTTTTTATTAAATAAAATATTTTTTTTTCCTTACCAGTGTAAACTGTACCACAATGTAAGCAAATAGTTGGAGGAGGGCTATTTTCCCTTTATAAGTATAATCTGTATAGATATAATCCAGCTAATACATGGAGAAAATGGTCTAAAATGAGACTTCTGCCATTTTGCAATCCAATGAAATAAAAGGCTTAGGTTGCTACCGAAACAAAGAAGTAGTCAGAGATTCTGTTCTTTCTGATAAGAGAACACAATATGACCTATGGTGTTCTCTGGCCAAAAAAATGAAGCCAAATAACAATAATAGTAATAATAATTCCAAATATGTTCAAGTCCATTATTTGAGTACCAAGAAAAACAAAGGTCAGAAGAACTTGATATAATAAAAGATGACAATGCAATCATTCTGAATTTCTGATAAGCAAGCTGGTTTCTCAACAAATAAATTTGCAAAGTAAAAAATAAAGAGAGGGCAGAATACTTACAGATTAAAAAAAGAATAAGAAACATACTAAACAATTGCATTATATGGTCTGTATCTGCAACTTAACACACAAAAACTAAATAAATATGAAGCAATCAGGAAACTTTGCATTTTGAACACTGACCACACCATGTTAATATTAAGGAATCATTTTAAACATATGACAGTATTGTGGCTATATTTCTAAAAAGATCTTTGCCTTTCAGTGATATATAAGAAATATTTACATACGAAAGTCAAATATGTTTGCTGTTCCTACTATCTCTATAGTAGCTTGGTTTCTTCTGTGTCTGGCAGTTTTTACTATGAGTTAACATTTGGCTGATTATGTTTTTATTTTATTTACATATTAAGAGACTTGCATTTAGATATAACTTTTTCATGTAATATTTGTGTATTTGCTTCTAGTAAGAAGGGCATACCAAATCTGATTATCTCATTCATTTAATGGCTTGGTTTAGCCTTTTTGTTGTTGTCAATATGAAGCACTTAATTACTATAGTAAAGTACTGGCATGGATATAGGTTCTCACAGAATATAATTAATATTACTTTTTATTTTATTTTATTTTTTTTCCTGGAACTGAAGGAGCCAGTCATTCTCTTTGCAACATGCTAGACTTTGTAAAGCCTATCTTGCAGTTATTCTTTGTGTCCCAATATTATTTCTGTTCCTGAACTTATCTCTACAATTTCTATGTCCAACATCCAACATCTGGTTTCTCATTACCTTAGAAATAGAAAATATAATACAAATTTCTGTGTGAACAAAGATTTGGGGGAGGCATTGAGCATTACTGAAAAAAATCATGTAAAGTGCTGAAACCTCAAATCTAGGGCCTTCTCCCTCAGTGAGATCTGTGCTGATCAGTGCTTTTCTTTATCCTTATCTAATCTCTTTATTCATCTCTCTCAAGAATTAGCCATAAACATTAAAACTCTTCAAAACATTCCTTTCCAACCTCCACCACCTTTAATTTCAGCAAACATCATTCCTTATCTCCTTCATACCATTAAGAAGTTCATGCATGAATACCCTCAACCCAAACTCTACTAATGCCTATAAATTTATTTCTATCTCACTTACTTCCTCCAATCTTAAACTCTAGGTCAAGGCCAATTTCTATCTCTGCATCTTGATTCAATCTCTGCGTTTTTTCTATTTCCTTCAGAATAGCATAAAACATGAACACAAACTCCACCTATGTTGGTATGCTACCTCACCATAAATTTATGTTCACGTGGTGACAGTCACTTCCTACTTCCATTTAATATAGTTGTGATTCTGAGTCAATCTACTCCTGTGTCTTTGGAACTTTATTCTATCAATTCTGTCTGTGTTAAACCCTAATATTGACTATCCCTTTTTAAATATTCCCAACTTTTCCCCACTACACTCAACCCTACAAAAACAAAACAAAGCCCCACCCCAAAAAAACAAAAAACAAACACCAAAAAAAAAAAAAAACCAAAAAACCCACCAGTGATTCCACTCCTATCTTCAAACTTTTTGATGTGTCTTTTACTTCACTAATAAGCTTTGCCAAACGTAGTATGGCACTTACTGGAGTCTCTTCTTCACTGAATACCCAATGCAATTTAACGTACCTCCCTACAATACTAAAATTGATTCTAAACAGTCACTAATGATTTTTTTTTAATACTGAATCAAATGAACAAATATTTGGTATCTAAACTTATCTGAATATATTTGACACTGTTATATGTATGTTTTTTTCCCCAGTAGCACTACTCTCTTACACTTTTAAACTTTATCATTTTGGAATGCTTGCTTTAGGGACTTTTTTCACCACTATGGAAAGCTAGAAGATAATTTTTCATGAGTTTTTCATGTTTCTGCATGTCTTCTGGGCAAAACCACTCACAGATTTTGTTCACGGCCATCTTTGTGTGGTAGGCAAAAAAAATGGGTCTCCCTAAGAAGTTCTACACTCTAATCCCTAGAACCCATGCACATACTGATCAAGGCAAACTAGACTTTCCAGACGTAATTATGATTAAAACTAAAAATAAGGAGTTCATTCTGGTAAGCACAATGTAATCATGAGCTTAAAGCAGAGAACTTTCTGGACTGGAAGGAAAAAAAGTCAGAGATATTCCAAGTGTGATAAATACTGTATGTGAGGGGCACCTGAGTGGCTCAGTGGGTTAAGCCTCTGCCTTTGGCTCAGGTCATGATTTCAAGGTCCTGGGATCCTGCATCAGGATCTCTGCTCAGCAGGAAGCCTGCTTCCCTCCCCCTCTTTTCTGCTTGCTGGTAGCCTACTTGTGATCTCTCTCTCTCTCTATCTCTCTGTCAGATGAATAAATAAAATCTTTTAAAAACTAATACAAAATTAAGTAATAATAATAATAATCATAACTTTAAGAAAAAAGACTGTATGTGATGTCTCCGGCTCTGAGATACAGGAACACATGGATAAATCAATAAGAGGTCTCTATTTGCTAGGGAAGCCCACAGCAGACAAACAGCAGGAAAATGGGAACACAAGGAACTCAATTCTGAAACAACCTGAATGAGCTTAAAAGTCAGTTCTTCCGAGAGGCTCCAGATAACAGACCTGGTGGTCAACATCTTTATCTCAGACATGTGAAACCCAGAGCAGAGAAATTAACAGTTAAGCCAACTCAAATGTCTGACCTACATAATGGTGAAGTAGAAGTTTTGTGTTATTTTGAGCCTCTAACTTTGTGATTTGTTATGGCAGTAACAGAACATGAATATAGTTTTCAAGGACTTTCAGGTATCAAGCAGCCTTGGAAGATAGGGATGATGTCTCCCAAACAAACAAACAGGTTTGTTTGCTGTCCAGTATTATATAGACAGGATCTACATTCAGGGCAAAAATCAGGCAGATTTGCTTGCAACCATTATAAAAAATTAGGGTCTTCTATATCCAAGGTCTTCATCTGGAACACAAACTCCACTACATGAATAGCATCCACCTATGCTCAACCACATCAACCCCTGTGGAACTTGAGGGGCAAATGGGGCTAACAGGGTGCTCATGCAATATCATTCTTTATCTCTGACCCAGAAATCTTGTGTGTTATTGGAAGTGTGGAAAGTTCTCAAGAACTTCATACCCTGTATTGTTCTTGGTCCTCACTTTTTAAACATTGGTATGCAACAACCTCTGTCTAAATATATTATTATCCTTATATACCATGCTGTCTCTGAACAAACACATTAACTATTGTGGTTATAATATGTTCAAGATGCCCTAAACTACATGTTTGCTCTGTTCACTCTCCCTATAGTCACACAAAAGCAAGTAAATTGTTTGGGGATAATTATGTGATGGCTAATCCCCAAGATATTTGTAAACAATTATTGTCTTCATGTACTCACACTTCACTGCCCCATAAGAGGCAGAGTCTCTTCTTCCCCTCATCTTGTACCTAAGCTCTTCTAGTTATATGCCTGATAAATAAGGTACAGAGGAGGTGGCAGTCTAGGTCTTGTTCCCTTACAACTTCTTCCTGAATCTTTCAGAATGTCCATTCTGTAGAAAACAAGCCACTAAGTAAAATGTCCAAATACCATGAAATGAGCCATTTTGCTATGAGAAAAAACAAAACAAACAAACAAAAACAGCTAACCACATAAAGAGGTTCCATATAAGCATTCCATCCTAGGTTCCAAACCTAAAAGAACAAAGCCATCTGCAGTATTCAGCCCATTCAAACTTTCAGCCACCATCTAAAATGGTAATTGGGAGACTTCTAAGAAAGAATTGCCCTGCTGGGCCCAATCAACATCCACTACTGTGACAGACAATAAATTATAGTTTCAGTTCTTAAGTAGTTAGGTAGATTGTTACACATCAATAAATAACTGAAATCGCCATTATTTGAGTGACCTATTTTAAAATCGATGAGATAGAAAGTATCTTCCACCACTGAATTATTCATTCTCTATCCAATATCCGAGTTCATCAACCACCACACATTAATTTACATACCTAAAAAAAAAATCTCTGGATTATCCTACATTCCTTTTACTTTTCAAATGACACATCTATTAAATATTAAAGTTCAATTTATCTTCTTAATGAATCTGTGTCTTCAAATCCCCTTCTATGAAAATATTGCTAAATCATGTTTTGATTCATTGTTAAGTTCCTTCGTACTTGGCCTCTTCAGATCCTTCACCAGACGATTTGTTTCCATAGAATGTTATCAAATCTGGTAAGAGTTATCCTCTAATTAATATACTTCCATGCCTAACCAACCTAAGCAGGTTAATGAGAAACATTATGTGGAAGTATGCAAAGCACTCTTGCCTTCTTCCCGAATTCATGTTGGCATCTAGTGGTTGACATCTTTCTCTATTTTAGAATTTCAAAATATGCTGTCATCAATGTATTCCACTTTATAGGAATAAATATAATTTCTATCAATGCATAATTGATAGTATTAACAAAACAAAGATCCCTATCTCACTGAACAGGAAGGCCAAAGGGGGGAAAAATAATAAGGTCTTGTCATGATGTATTTGTGGTCCACTAGTACATTTATTTTTTCTGTTCTCTTTTTCAGATTTGAGGAATAATTAACAAATAGAGTTGTAATAATACAATGTGATGATTTGATATATGTATACACTGTGAAAGGATTCCCACTTTCAAATTGATTAAAACATCCATCATCCCACTTATTTACCCTTTTGTGTGTGTATGAGAATAAATTATGTTGTCAGTAAATTTCAATTATACAAATAATATTATCTACTATAGTCACCAAATTATGTTTTAGATTCTAAGATCTTATTTACCTTATAACTGAAGGTTTATATACTTTTACCAATTTCTAATTTCTTCTACCACCTAGCCATAACTACTTTATGAGTACATAAAGTACTATTTTTTAGATTTCACATATAAATGATATCATGCAGTATTTGTCTTTCTCTGGCTTTTTTCACTTAGCATAATCTCTTCCAAGTTCATCCATGCTGTCTCAAAAGACAGGATTTCCTCGGTTTTGAAGGCTGAATAATATTTCATTGTTATTGTTTCACAACCTCCTCAGGAGCTTCCTAAGTGAAATCTGAAGCCCACCCCGATATGTGGAGAGCAGGGAGACCGAAGAGAGAGGCAGGCCACTCCAGATTGAGAGATGGCATGTTTAATAAGCAAGGGAACTTACATATGAGGCTTATTATTAAGGGGCCACAAGATGAGCAGATTTCCACAGCCACTTGCCAACTCTTAAAGGTTGTGGTAGATGCTTTAAATGGGTTCAATCATACATACCAAACAGATGGTCTCAATACTACATCACTGTCTTCAAGGCAGATTCTGGGAGTGGGTAAAGCAAGTGGAATGCACATTCCAAAGTCAATGGAAGGGGTAATGAGACTGGTGGTCACATCCTCTCAGTGATCTCTGACAACAACTGGATAGGCAGATTAGATAGATAGATGATAGATAGATAGATAGATAGATAGATAGATAGATACTATTTATTTATACATATATAGGTATAGATACATTCATGCACATTCATCCATCAATGGACATTTAGGTTGTTTCCATATTTTGGCTATCGTGAATAATGCTGTAATGACCATAAGAGTACATATATCACTTCAAGATAGTGATTTATTTCTTTTGGAAATATACCCAGAAGTGGAATTGCTGGATCATATGATAGTTCTACATTGAATTTTGAGGGGAAACTGTATTTTTTCCCTCGTGGCTGTACCAACTTATAACCCCAGCGACAGTGTATAAGAGTTCCTTCTTTCCACATCAATCCTTGTTATCCTTTTTTAAGAATATTTTTATTGGGGGACACCTGGGTGGTTCAGTGAGTTAAGCCTCTGCCTTCAGCTCAGGTCATGATCTCAGCATACTGGGATCGAGCCCCGCATCAGGATCTCTGTTCAGTGGGGAGTCTGCTTCCCTCTCTCTCTGCCTGCCTCTCTGCCTACTTATGATCTCTCTGTCAAATAAATAAATGAAATCTTTAAAAAAATATCTTATTGGGGGTGCCTGGGTGGCTCAGTTGGTTAAGCATCTGCCTTCAGCTCAGGTCATGATCCCAAGGTCCTGGGATTGAGCCTCATGTTGGGCTCCCTGCTCAGCAGAGAACCTACTTCTCTCTCACCCTCTGCCTTGTGCTCTATCAAGTATATAGATAAAATCTTTTATACACACACACACACACACACACACACACACACAAGGAGCACTGGGTGTGGCGTATAAACAATGAATCTCGGAACACTAAAAAAATAAAATTAAATGCAAAAAAATCCTAAAAAATAAATAAATAAAAGCAAGTCATAGGTAATATGTATATATTAAACATATACACATATATATACCTTTTATAGAAGTATAATTGACATCTAACATATACATTCCAGATATGTAACATAATGATTCAATATCTATATATACTGTGAAATAATTGCAACAATAAGTCTAGTTTCAACCCATCATGATACATATTTACAAAATTATATTTTTCTCTTGTAATGGGGACTAATAAACTCTTAGTAATTTTCAAATGTGCAATACAGTGTTATTAATTATAGTCACCATGCTATACATACTTCACATTCAATGATTTTCTTATTTTATTGTTTTATGATTCAAGTTTTTATTTAAATTCTAGTTAGTTAACATGTAGCGTAATATTAGTTTCAGGAGAATTTGGTGATTCATCACTTACATATAACATCCAATGTTTATCACCAGTGCCTTCCTTAATACCCATCATCCATTTAGTGCATCCCCTCACACACACTTCCCATCCAGCAACACTCTACAAATCAAACTACAATGAGGTATTACCTCACACTCGTCAGAACTGCTAAAATTAACAGAGTCAACAACAGATGTTGGCCAGGATGCAGAGAAAGGAGAACCACCTTAGACTGTTGATGGGATGCAAATTGGTACAGACAACTCTGGAAAGCAGGAAACTTAAATAGAACTACCCTACAACCCAGCAATTGCATTACTAGGTATTTACCCAAAGGAGACAAAAATATTGATTTTAAGGGGATTATGCACCCCAATGTTTATAGCAGCGTTATCAACAATAGACAAATTATGGGAAGAGCCCAAATGTCCACTGACTGATGACTAAATTAAGAAGAGGTGGTGTGTGTGTGTGTGTGTGTGTGTGTATACATATATATATACATATATAAAAATATGTATATTGTATACATATTATATAAAATGTGTGTGCATGTGTGTATATATGCATATATGTATATATATTATATATAATGGAATATTATTCAGTTATGACTTACTTATTTTATTAAAAGAAATTTGTGCCTTTTGACTTCCTTCACCCACTTCACCCCACCCCTACCTACCCTCTCCTCTCACAATTACCAATCTGTTCTCTGTATCTATGAGCTTGGGTTTATTTTGTTTGTTTCCATACATAAGTGGGACCATATGGTACTTTTTTATGTCTGACTTGTTTCACACAGCATAATGCCCTGAAGGTACATCCATGTTACCATAAATGGGAAAATTTCATTCTTTTTTATGACTGAGTGTTCCATCATATGTGCATGGACATATGGCATACACATTTTTCTTTATCCATTCAGCCATCAGTGGATATTTAGCCTACTTCCATAACTTGGCTATTATAAATAAGGCTGCAATGAACATGTGGGTAAATATGTATTTTTGAATAAGTTTTTCACTTTCTTCAGATAAATATCCAGAGGCAGAGCTGCTGGATTATAGGACAGTTTCATTCTGAAATTTGAGCAACCTCCATTTTATTTTTCATAGTGGTTATACCAATCTATGTTCCCACCAACAGTGTACAAAAGTTTTCTTTTACTAATTTCTTTTTTTTTTTTTTAAGATTTTATTTATTTATTTGACAGAGAGAAATCACAAGTAGATGGAGAGGCAGGCAGAGAGAGAGAGAGGGAAGCAGGCTCCCTGCTGAGCAGAGAGCCCGATGCGGGACTCGATCCCAGGACTCTGAGATCATGACCTGAGCTGAAGGCAGTGGCTTAACCCACTGAGCCACCCAGGCGCCCTCTTTTACTAATTTCTTGCCAACACTTACTATTCCTTCTCTTTTTTATTACAGTCATCATAAGCGGCGTTAGGTGATCTCATTACAGTTTTGATTTGCCCTTTCGGATAATCAGTACTTACTGGTCATCTGTATGTCTTCTTTGGAAAAATGTCTTTTCAGATATTCTGCTCATTTTTTTTTTTTTTTTAAAGAAAGGGAGAGTGAGGTTGGTGGGGCAGGAGAAGATGGAGTAAAAAGAGAATCTTGGGGTGCCTGGGTGGCTCAGTGGGTTAAAGCCTCTGCCTTCGGCTCAGATCATGATCTGTGAGTCCTGGGATTGTGTCCCACTTTGGGCTCTCTGCTCAGCAGGGAGACTGCTTCCCTTCCTCTCTCTCTGCCTGCCTCTCTGCCTACTTGTGATCTCTGTCTGTCAAATAAATAAATAAAATATATTTTTAGAAAAAGAGAAAGAAAGAAAGAAAGAAAGAAAGAAAGAAAGAAAGAAAGAAAGAAAGAAAAAGAATCTTAAGTAGGTTCCACATCCAGCATGAAGCCCTCTTTTACTAACTCAATCTCTCAACCCTGAGTTCATGACTTGATTTGAAATCAAGAGTCAGACACTTAACTGACTGAAGCACCCAGGTGCCCCTTCTGCCTGTTTTTAAATCATATTTGTGTTACTTCGAGTTATGTGAATTATTTATATATTTTTGGATATTAACTCCTTATCAAATACATGATTTATAAATATTTTCTCCCATTCAGGAAGTTACATGAAATGAATTTTCTTTTTAATGATTTCTTCTGCTGTGCAGAAGACTTTTAGTTTATAAAAATATAAACATACTCCAACTTGTTTAATTTTGCTTTTGTTTTCTTTGCTTTTGGAGTCAGATCCAAAAAATCATCACCAAGACCTGTATAAAGGAGCTTATCTCCTATGGTTTCATTTCTTACATTTAAGTTTTTAATCCATTTTGAGTTAATTTTTATGTATGGTATGAGGTAATAGTCCAGTATTATTCTTTTGCATGGGGCTATCTAGTTTTCCTAACACCATTTATTTAAGATACAGTCATTTCCCCTTTGCATTCTCTTGGCACTTTTGTCATAAATTAATTTACAATATAGGCATGGGTTTATCTCTGGGGTCTCTAATTCTGTTCTGCTGATCTGTTGTCTTTATGCCAACAACATTCTGTTTTTTGATATAGAACTTTGCAGTAAGAGTCTGAAATCTAGGGAGAATGGTGCCTTGACACAAGATTTCTTTTGGCTACTCAGATTCTCTTGTGGTTCCATTCAAGTCTGGAAATTGTTCTAATTTTATGAAAAATGCCATTGGAATTCTGATAAGGATTGCACTGAATTTATAGATTGCTTTGGGAAATATGAACTAATTAAGAATATTAATTCTTCCAGTCCATGAATATGGAATGTCTTGCCATTTGTGTCTTCTTTGATTTTATCAATATTTTTCGTTTTTCAGTGTAAATTCTTTTACTTATTTTACTTACTAAAATATTACTTTAGTAATATTTAATAACTAAATATTCCTGAATATTTTTTTGATTCTATTATAAACACAGCAATTTTATTAACTTTTCAGATAGTTTGTTGTTAGCATACGGTATTTAGATATGCAACTGATCTTTGTATATGGATTCTGTATCCTGAAACTTTACTCAATTTGTTTATTAGCTCTAATAGGTTTTGTAGTGGAATCTTAGAGATTTCTATATTTAATAGCATGTTGTGAGCAAACAGAGACAATTTTACTTCTTCTTTTCTGATTTAATTACATTTATTTCTTTTTCTTGACTAATTCTGGCTGGATTTCCAGTACTATGTTGAATAAAATGCTAAAAGTAGGTGTCCTGGTCTTTTTCCTGATCTTATAGGAAAAGCTTAACTTGAACAGGATGTTACTGGTGGGCTTTTCCTATACGTTTTTTTATGTTGAGATACATTTCCTCTATACTCACACTGTTAAAAGTATTTATCATGAAAGAATGCTGAATTTTGTCAAACACATTTTTTTCATCTATTGATATTATCATATATTTTTATCCTTCCTTTTGTTAATAATGTGCATTTGCCAATGTGGAACAAATCACAGCATATGATTCCTTCAATGTGCTCTTATATTCAGTTTATTAATATTTTATTGAGGATTTTTGCATCTATGCTCATCAGGGATACTAATCTGAAAATTTCTTTTCTTGTAGTATCCTTGTCTAGCTTTGGTAAAAGAATAATACTGGTCTCATAAAATGAGTGTTCTCTCTCTCTTCCACTTTTTTAGAACAGTTAAAAAGGATTGGTATTCCTTTTTTGAATGTTTTGTAGAATTCACCAGTGAATCCATATGGTGAATTTAATTACTTTGTTAATGACTCAAGATCCTTACTAGTCAGTAATTGGTGTGTTCAGATTTTTTTAATTGAATTATTCATTTGAGAAGGGAAGAGGAAGAGAAGCAGACTCCCCACTGACACAGAACCTAATGCAGGGCTAGATTGCAGGACTATGAGATCATAACCTGAGCCAAAGTCAAGAGTCAGATGCCCCTGGAATTTTTTTTTTTTAATGATTCAGTCTAGGTGGACTTTTTCTTATTATAGGCATTAATTGCTATTAACATTTATCACTATCACATTAGGACTACTTGTCCTGAATCCCACAAGTTTTGGTATATTGTATTTCCCTTTTCACTTATTTTAAGATAATTTTTTATTTCTTTTTTGACCCATTTCAACCATCCTTTTGATTTCTTCTTTGAACCATTGGTTTTCAAGAGCATGTTGTTTAACCTCTATGTAGCTGTGAATTTTCCAGTTTCCTTTTTGTAACTGGTATCTAATATTGTGTGTTTAGAAAAGATGTTTGATATGACTTCAGTCTTCTTAAATTTATTAAAACTTGTTTGTAAAATATTTAGTCCCATCCTTTCCAGGGAAAGTCCAGGAGATGAACATGACTGTTGTCTCTGCACTGAGCCCTGGGGGGATAGCTTTAACAAATGCTCACATGAGCTTTAACAAATGCTCACATGTACTTCATCTGCTGCAGTCCTGTGGGATTCAAGAATGCAAGCTCCACTGGGTATCAAAGCCCTGTGATCAGGGCTTCCATCTTTCAAATGGCATCTATAAAAGTTGGGGTGCTAGACATGTGGATAAGTTCCTTCCAGAGATATGCTGGTGAGTTGATTTTTAAGAACCAAACTGGTGGGAAAATGTGGGGAAGTGCCTACCAACTGCCCTGGGTTTTGGAAAGAATAACAGCCAGTACCTAGAATATGCTAATTAGAAGTTAGAACTTCAGGTATTAGCCTGTAAAGTATGTAGTCAAGGCCCTTTTAGAGAAGACTGGGTTATGAACATTTTTGTCTGTGCCCTTTGCCTCAGGTCCTGGGCAGATTGCTAAGGACAGAGCTCACACACCCATTAACAACTGTCTCTTTGTTATAGTCCTGTGGGACTCATGAATGCAAGCACCACTGGCTTTCAGAGGTAAGTGATTTGGAGGCCTGTTCCTCAAGGGGACCATTAAAAGTTAGGGCACTAGATGACATTCCAAACCATTTCCTCCTCACAATGAAGCTGGGAGTTGGGGGTTCCCTCCCCATCATGTGACACTGTGCCAGCAGTGATATTTACAACAAAGCTGTGTCTCACCCTTTCCTGCCCATTTTAATGTAGTTATTTTCTTATTCACCCAAAGTGTAGAGGTCACTCAACTAGTTTCCAGATTTCTCTTACAGGAAATAGTTGTGTATAGTGGTACATTCAGTGTCTCTCTGGGAAGACAGAAATTTAGGGGCCTCCTAAGTCACATCTTGGTCAGGAGCCTGATGTCTACTTTTTTTGTTTTGTTTTGTTTTTGTTTTATCACTCCAAAGATATTTTTTCCCTTGCATCTTTAAGTTTATCTGACTTACTGCAACTCACACATACATATACATACACACACCACACTCACATATCTGAGAAGATCTTTCCAATACAAGAAATATGTTCCATTAAAATTTAAGAAGCTGTGGGTATATGCACAAGTAGTAAGAGTCAGCAAAATAAAAGAGTAACTCAATACTTGAGCATCCTAGTATTTCAGGATTTTTGACAGACTTCAAAAATGTTGTTAAATTATTATCCAGGGCTTCAAACTACAAGGTTTTTAGCTTTGAGAAGGCTCTAATGGGAAGAATCAACCATCATTCACTGAAATAGATAAAACTATGAAGCTAAAGTGAAAAACTAAAATTGATTTTTAAAGAGCATGAAGAAAAGTACTCTATCCAAGTAAGAATTTTCAGACTGAGAAAAATGCTTCAGAAATTACTAAATGCTTAAAAAGACTCAGGCATTTCAGAGCAGGGATGAGGAAATGATTGAAAGCTCTAGAACTGAATGCCCCAAGGAAACATTAAACTTCCAATTCTATGCAAATACATTTTAGCTGTTTCTCTTTTAGCAGACACTGAAAAGGCATTTTTTTCCAGAAATTTTAAGTAAAACATAAAGCTTGACTTTCTCCATATTTCTTAATAGTGAAAAACCTAATAATAAGTTACAAAACAATAAATAAATACTTTCTGTAAAGGATTTATTTACATATATCTTTCAAGAACATCAGCAATAAAGCATGACAGACTGCTAATAATCACTCAATCAGTAAATATATATTGAGAACATATGATATACTTGATATTCTAGTTGCTAGGAAAACATGAGCATAAAAAACCCCAAATCTTATCATTCAAGGGGTTTACATTTTATTGGGAAATGACAAAAACAATACCCAAATAATTGATACAACATCACAGATGGTGATCAGTATATAAAGTAAAGTAAAGCAATGAAAGGTTATATAGAGTGGCAAGGAGTTAGTTGGTTACAACAGGTTAAAGAAACTAGTATCTTATCAATTGGTCAGTTGACTGAAAGAAAAGAAATAGCCTTCAATATAGCTTAGTTGGTAGAGGGGAGGAATGTAGTGGTATGAATAGTGCAATTTCTCAAATCTCTAAATACATAGTACTCTGGTGTGTATTCCTGTGAAATAATAAATCTGTTGTTTCAAGTCCCTGTTTACTGTAAAATTCTTGCCATCCAAAAGAAGTTGTAACAAGTACTTAAAATGCTCAAAATGACAAAGAAGACCTTATTAATTACTGGTGCAACAGGAGAGCTTTAATGCAATTAAAAAGAAGGATTGAATTTAACTCTTCCTGAAATAAAAGACAAGAAGATATTTAAAGGCTGGTGCCAGCTGATAGAAAAGTATGGAATAAAACTAGGGGGATGATTGGGCAAGATGATAAGGTCATCTGCCATCTATGTTTGCTGGTTGACTCTTATGTAAATTAGGCTCCTTCTCTCAACAGATTAGGAGATAGAGACACTATTTTAATGATTACATTCCAAAGGGATGGCTCAGGGGATTTGAGAAAGACATTCCTGGGTTGCAGAAGATTTACATTTAAAGGACAAATAATTTACTAAAAAAGGAAGTCAAAGGCCTCTAGTTGTTATGCCCCAGTTTTTGTGTTGAGAAACCACCAAGATGCCAAGCACAAATGCAATCACAGGAGGGTTTATTTGACAAGCTTAAGCTTGGGCCCAAGTATACCCAACGCAGTAGAGTAGGTACTTGGATCCTGGGACTAGTTAAGGCAGGGTTTTTATGGGTCATTACAAGAGGCTTGGGGGTGGGTGGGGGGAAGGAGAAGTTTCAGACTTTTCTGCAGTAAGCTGATTAGTTGTTGCCGGGGTGTTGCAGGGTGGGGTACATTCTTAGAACTAAAGCAGGGTGGGGGTCCCTGGAACTAAAATAAAGTAGGGGAAAGTTCAGCCCTTGGGCCTGAGATGGCTGCCAAAGCTAAGATGGCTATTGTGCTAATGCTAAACCTGAGGTGGGATGGCCTTAATTTTCTTGGCCTCCACACTAGTCAGGAATACATGTCTAAAGTTTGCAAAAGTTGACAGGCACATTGATAATGACCATGGTCATTACATAGCAATAGATCACTAATATATTAGCTTTCAGATGTGTAACATAACCCATCTACTAGTTAAGGAACTACTACTATTCCATACTCTGTCCCAGATAAGTCAAAATACAAAAGAACAAAAAGAACAAAAGACCATAGAATGTATGGTCTTAAGACCTTTAAAAATGATTAAATCATTAGTCAAGTGTGACCCTATCACAACTTATGCCCTAAACTTATAATAAATAAACTTCCCCTAAATCTACCTGTCTAATTTGGCCTAGAAATCCTCACCACTGATCTTAAAAGTCTGTCAGATTCCAAAATGATTGAAATACCCAGTACTTCTTGGAAGAGAGTTTAGGCTATCTCTCTCAGCATTGTTACCTTAGAGCAATTATTTTGTTAGTCGAATAATGGCTTTATTTTCCTCTAAACTTGAATTTCTCCAAAATTTCTTGGAAAAGAATTCTTGCTAGAAGCTTTATTTATATCACCAAGGCTTTCTCATGATTATGAAGAACCTCCAGGAATATTATTTTATGTTGATTCAGACCCCTAAACTAGCTCCTAAAATCCTCTCAGAATATGTAGCACAGCACTGACATAGCAGGGCCTGGGCTCATCAAGTCATTATACATGTTTTTGTCATTGAATATTACTGGATTTGTGCACCCCAAAATATTCTTTTGTTCCATGAGCCTGTTACATATTTTCCCATTGAATTCAACTCCCTTCCATAAAGTTTCTATAAACTTGCATTGCCAGAAGGGTGATTTTGTAAAATATGGCAACCAAATAAGATCTAAATTATTATCCCTTAATGCTACCCTAATTTAATTTCCACTTTCCTTAAATACTTTCTATCTAACTTTATATTTGGTATAATCAACAGGGATTGGGAGTAAACCAAGCTTTGAATTAGTCACATGGCAGCAAACTTTTTTCTCATTATACCAGGTAACATTGTGGATTGTGGCTCCAAAGAGTACAGAAACTCTGCTGGTCAGAACTCTCTGCCCTATACTATTCAAGGTTAGTATGTGATTCAGGATACAGAATATTATTTTATTGCTCCAGATTATCCAAGCATAGGATTTAGGCAGACCTCATATAAATTACCAGACATCTAATTTTCCTTCTGTGGAAATCACAGATCTCCACCGAGGTTTTCTCTTAGCATCAGCTATTAGATAGTAACCAAACAAACAAACAAAAAACAAAACAAAACAAAAAAGGTGGACAGTTATTCTCTAGATCTGAGGAACTCCCATGGAAATGGCATGACTGACTTCCTTCCTGGTACTCTTTCCCACTTATAAGCATTCCTCCTGTTTACAGAATCTTTTAGGTTTAGAATTTCTCCTCCTGGCTCAGCTATACTTCTTACCAATAGGGGAGACAAAAGTGACAAATACTTTTTATCAGAAGCACTTGAGATGGATGCCAATGGATTTGACTGGTAAGAAAACAAAAACAAAAACAAAAACAAACAAACCAACCAAAAAAACCCAAAAAATAAAACAAAAAAAAAACCCTACAGGATTGTCTCTTGATGGTGATAGAGTTGTAATCAGAATTAACCCAATCTGGTTGGATATATGGAGTGAAATGATGATGCATTCCACAACACACTGCTATCAAATATAACAGCATAGATAGTGTATCTTCTGTATTTATATCAACTTCTTTGGATATACACAGATTCACAGCTAGGCCTGGAACTACAGGATCAGGAAAAAAAAAATCAAAGAATTTTTGAGGAGAGAAAGCTAGAAGTTCTATGTTTGCATCCTCCCCCATTCCTTATTCTCAAGTTTGATCTTTGAAATCTTTCCAAGCAAGTCCCAAGCTTACTTCAGTTCCCATGCAACATGAGGGTACACTTATTTAAAAAATCGATACTTTCAATTAAACATTTTCATCACACATTTTGAGTAACAGGTGCTTCAATTACTCATTTTAACTTTAAGTGAGATCAGAGTTCTGAAGATATAGTAGGAATATGGTGTGTCCATGTACTATGTTTCCTTGTTTTTTCCCGTTCTTTGTTTCTTCCTTTCTTTTTGTTTGTTCATTCTCTTTTTATATTGGTAGCAGTGAAATGTATAATATGACAGAAAATTTGCTTTCTCAAACTTTTAATTGTATTATCCAAAGTTACTTCTGTTAAAGGTAAGTAAAGCATAGATTAAGTATCAATCCTACCTAACAACAATTTGTAGCAACCTAGAATTATTGGTATAGATCCAATATAACTGACTTGTTAATATGGTGGAGTTCTTGACTGTGCCAAAAAATTTCCTCAAATCATTTTCAATTGAATTTTTTCCTACTGAAAATGGGTATGGTTTCTGTTCCTTATATAACTTTCATAGGATGCCAGGGTAATACATGTTTTCTCTGACAGTGAATGGTCAGTGCCTGTGTTTCAGTATGTTTCATATAAACCTAGGGAGGAAGACTTGGAGGTCTCACACAGGTATCAGCTTTAGCATCCCAATCCCTTTTGGACTTGGCAAATGATTTTTGGGTGTGATTGTGTTTGTGGTATGGTTGTGTGGGGTGTGTGCATATTATGCACACTACATGCAGAGCTGTCTACATGAACCACTTTAATTCTTTATATAAACTCTCACAGAAACTTCCATTACTAAGAACTCCATAGGATGGGGTTTTTATTGTCTAGACTACTAAGAACTCCATAGGACGGTGTTTTTATTGTCTAGACATCTAAGATTCTGTTTGCCTATCCATATTACAAGGCCACTAGCTACTGCCCAACAGTCTGTAAATTTTCAAACAGTGCTCCAAGCACCCAAGCCTAATTTCTCTTCTACTGCAAAATAAACATCTCTCAGCTCTGACCTTCTGTCACTAAGATTTTACCATCTGCAGGGTGTACTGCATATGATTTCCAATCTACAAGGAAAACCTCATTTGGGATCCAGGAAATTTGTTTTGCCTCATTTGGGGAGAATCATATTGTTCAGCTTATGGAGCAATGGAAGCAGGAAAAGTCCTTGGAGTGCTCTATAGTCAGTCCAATGGGCAGTGAATTAATCCTCTCATGAATAGGTAACTTCCTTTGAATGTTCCCTCAGCATACCCAGGGATATACTATTTCCATCTTATGAGTAATCTTTGCTGAGCATCATCATTTGTATTTTAATCTCTCTTACTTCATTCAGCCACTCAGCATCAGTACTTTTGGTTCCTGAACTATCTGATGCCCTTTTATATTTGAGGCAGTTTACACCAACATCCTATCACAAGGCAGTGTATGTCTATCTAATGAAGAGCAGTTGCACAGACAGTCTTTGAGTACAGAACTTCCAGGAATTTCACAGACTGGACTGATATTTGAATTTTTGTTGGATTGATCAGTTATTCTCAATTTGTAGTAGTAGTGATCACAGTCCTTAACTCTTCCTAAGCTTCTTCATCACCAGAGGCAAATCATGATATCTTCAATGTAGTGTATTAACACACTTTAAATTATTACCAAGTCCTGTATCACTGGAGTATGGCAATTCAAATATCATTGTACCAAAACAGTAACTGTATACTAAATTCCAATCTAGAAGAATTCCACATAAAGTTGCATTATTTGTCCCATGCAATATCTTAAGACATACCAAAATAAAGTATATATATATTTTTTAATCTGAAATTCAAATTTAACTGGGCTTCTATGTTTTATTTCAAAATCTGGCAATCTTACCTTTGTGCCTGGATGGAATCCACATTTGTATGGAAATGAAGGCATTAGCCTTGTATCCTGCTGTCCCCTCTAGCTTGTGGCATTTCCAATGGAGCTTATTCTATTTCAAGTACAGGCGAATTAATCTAAGGAATCACCTTGTTTAATTCTGTTAGTCTATTGTCAAACTCCTGGAACCATCTATTTTGCCATAGAGGACTGATAAAAACAACTTTGGGGTAATTAAAATCACCCTTCAATGATTCCCTTAATCATAGCAGTAATCTGTCACTGTCCTTCTAGAATACTGTATTGTTTAATGTTTGCTATAGAGGAGAGATGGGACAAGTTCAACCGTTAGCTTGACCAGTTAACTGGATGAAGAACAGATTTAGTCTATGGAAAAGGTAAAAGAAATGTCCCATTTACACACAATATCCACCTAAATTATTCACTCAAGTGAAGTCTATGTGACCACAGACTAATCTTTCCAGTTCAATGACAATTTGTTATTCCAGCTTCACTTTTATTTCCTCTACCACACATCTCCACATGCTCCCAGTATAGCCTTCACTCCTATCAGAATATCATCTGTATCCATCAGGGGGCTTATATTGAACTCCTACATCTAAAAATCTAAGATGCGTTGTATGCCATAACCTGGACAAATCACTCAATTCTTTGCATGTCTTAAGATCTCATCCAGGGGTTGGACATGCAAATCTAGGCCTTTTAGTTTATTGTTGGTATAAATCTACAACCTCCCTCTCCTACTCCCTGCCTATTCAATATATTTCACTCTAACTACCATGATCCTCATAATTGGATTGAAATTTCTTTAGGCTAAAAATAAAGAGAGAATAATAGATGTGGCAACATAAAGGGTGGACACTCTATACTGATAATAAGCTGTTAATGCTTAATGGGAACTCTATCAAGTTTATTTTTACCCCATTCTTTGAAGTTATGCCAGGTATCCCTTATCATTTTCTTGTCTACCTTTTCTATTTTCCACCATTTTGCAGCTTCTTTTGCATAGCTGGCAACTCTTCCATCCAACTCCTTGCATGGAGAGTAAGTCAGCTACTGCCTTCCAAATATTCACTAGGCTTCAAGAACAACATTGCATAAGGTACGGAAGATTGGGGAATTCTTTAGTCCTATTAGAATATTAGTCCCTGTCAATGATATTAAATTAAATAGGTCATCATAAAGCTAGTTTAGAACTGCCTTCATTTATAAAATTTCTATTTTTCAAAAGAAGCATGGACAGTTAACCTCTGTCAAAGTCGATCTGCCAAAAACCTTCATTTACCAGCAAGTTAACAGTCACTATTTATATATGTCTGCTCGAAAACATTTACTTGGAGATATTTGGCAACCTAAAGAATTTCTTTCATTCAGGATTTTCTGGAAATACCAACCTTTACCCCACCCCATGGTTAATTCTAAGAATCTATGTTTCCATGTCAATAATGACTTGCCAGCCTTCTACTACAACCCCAATCCTTTTGCAGAACACACTTGGGATTCCATGGTCACCTGACCATGATCATCATTCTTTTATATTTTTTATAGTAATCAGTGGTCTTAATGGAATAAATTTACTTATAAAAATACCAGCTATTTAGATGGTTATGGCAGCACAAGAAGGTTTTTCCTGTGACAAAGAATTTCTGGTTTTATGTCCTTTTGTTCTGTTAAGAAAGCTACTTCTAGACATCAAGTTTTCACCTTAATTGCTAACAACAGAGAGTTGAAATTTTTGCTAATTTCCTTTCCACCCAATAGCATATTCCATACCCACCCGTTTGGATAGTTCCCTTGAGTTTAAGTCTAATATTTTTTTAAATTCCACTGGTCAGACTAGCCCCTAAAATCTGCCTAAGTTTTCCTACTTTACATCACAGATAAGTAGACTTCATTGTGGCATCAAATTTTCTCATTGTTTTTCCATCTCATCCCGGTTCCTCACCAACGGTGATTTGGACATTTATGAACGTGGATCTTAAAAACAATCATTTCCACAGTGCCACTGTTTGTTAAAAAGGGATGGCTTGCCAGATTTAACTGAGAAAAATTAAGTACCTTCTCCAGTACCAAACTCACTAAAATTTGAAAGAATAGATATAATCAGTAGATACTGGCAAGTGAGAAGTTTGAGTCCTCAAAAATATCTCCCTTCATTCTTTTTTTTTGCTGTGTTTAGATGCACAGACATTTGAGGCCTCCAATAAATGAGTGTGGGGCATCACTTACCCAAAGAGAGATTTTTTAGTCATGAAAGATCTCCATTTTATACTCTAAAAATTTCAAATTCATGATATTATCCAATGTGCCCTGCCCTCTAAAATTGATAAATTCTGTTCACTATAAACAACTTAAAGCAATAAATTCTGGTAAAAGTATTACATAAAGACTACATTATCTTTTCATTTAAAATGTCAATAAGACATATGGGGAACTGAGGGTCAAGAAATCTATACAAAAAAACCTTGTTAAACTAATCTTCATCTTTCTGGTTACTTCTTTACTATTTACACTACCCTTACCTAAACCCCTCAGTTTTGTCAAATCACCAATTTTTTTGTTTCTTTGTTACTTTTTGGGTGTTCATTTCTTATGAAGGTTTCCCTGTACATGTAAAAATTTAATAAAATATTTATGCCTTTATCCCATTAATCTGTCTTTGTCAGTTTAATTTTCAGATCCAGCCAGGGACCCTAAAAGTTTTGAGAAAAACTTTTTTTCTCCCTTATGCTATTATGTGCCAGTACTGTCCCAGGTATTTGGCATATAAGTGATTTTAAATATAGTTAAATACAGACACATACCTATAACATCTGAATGTAGAATTGATTTTATATTTTCTACATTTTTATGATCAGATATATGATAAGATCTACAGAGAGACCAACTTTTTAGCAGGTTTATTTTTTATTTTTTATTTTTTAGTTATTTATTTTTTTTGACAGAGATCACAAGTAGATGGAGAGGCAGAGAGAGAGAGAGAGAGAGAAAAGCAGGCTCCCTGCTGAGCAGAGAGCCCCATGCAGGACTCGATCCCAGGACCCTGAGATCATGACCTGAGCCGAAGGCAGCGGCTTTACCCACTGAGCCACCTAGGCGCCCTTTTAGCAGGTTTATAAATGAGTATTTTATTGTGTTTTTATTTTAAAAAGTAACTTTTAGGATCTAGTTTCCTTATGTAAGCATCAATGTATCAAAGTGTTGAACAGTTGTATTAACTATTTCCATTCAATAAGCAGTTATCAAGGGCCTATCACCACTCAGATATCTTACTAGATCTTGGGAGTACAAAAATTAAAAACAAACAAACAAACAAACACCTATAGTTTCAAGTCTAAAAGATAAAATATTTCCAGAATTTGTGTCTGGGAAACTACTTTACATGATGCAAATGACTAACAGGTATTAACTATCCATTAGTTAATCATTTCCTTTATTTAATTTCACACATTGTTGAGAAACTAATTATTTGGGCAGCAGAGGCCTTTTAAGAAGAAAGGAGAATATCTTAAAGAGTTATTTAGAAGAGTAGAAGAGGGAGTAGCTAGAGAAATGTAGTTTGCATGCCAGATAGTATCAAAGGCCCGCTTGAGATTTATGGTCAAGAATCTGAGGTGAAATCAGTCACTATAATTTTGAACCATTTTATCGATTTTTTTTTTTAAAGATTTCATTTATTTTTTTATTTATTTGACAGAGAGAAATCACAAGTAGATGGAGAGGCAGACAGAGAGAGACAGAGGGAAGCAGGCTCCCCACTGAGCAGAGAGCCCGATGCGGGACTCGATCCCAGCACCCTGAGATCATGACCTGAGCCGAAGGCAGCGGCTTAAACCACTGAGCCACCCAGGCACCTCTGAACCATTTTATCCATGACAATCAACATACACATACCTGTATCCAATTCTTACAACTCTAATGATGTCTCCAGGCTATAACCAGAGTCTTTTTAGAAACATATATTTGATAATTGTCTTCTCCTCATAGTTAATGGTTTTCTGCTTTTAGGAAGATGAAAAATCTTTCTACGGTCTTTACCTAATTCTCCAGCCTTATTTATACCTCTCTCTAGTTGTCTCCATTCTGTTCCTCTCTTCTTAAACTCAACAACATCTTCTCGCTAACATTTCTCAGCTGGTGACGTTTCTTCTTATTTCATTTTCAAACAGAAGACAGCTTGCTGAAACTCCCACTATGTCCCTGTTCCCCATCACAGGTACATTATCCACCTTCTCTCTTTACATTAAAAATGAGCAGTTTGTGCTGTAGTCCAAAGACAACTATTCCACTTGTGT
The DNA here is from genome assembly GCF_964662115.1 of Mustela nivalis. NCBI lineage: Eukaryota > Metazoa > Chordata > Mammalia > Carnivora > Mustelidae > Mustela > Mustela nivalis. Next base: position 36,117,434 of record NC_139020.1, read on the forward strand.
ACCAGTTTCCATTTGAGCGGTCTATATTGTCTATCCAAGGACTTGAGTTGTACAGAATTTTTTCTCTGTCCCTCACCATCAACTTTTCAACTCTACTAGATCATTCCTGTCAGTTCACAAGTAAAATGTTATCTCTCTCACATTATAAAAATCGTCTTGCGGTTTCACTGCTTTTTAAAAAAATATATAGTATAATTCCTTCAGAAAGTCATTGATACTTCTTTTCTCTGATATCTCTCTTCCCATTCACTCTCTCTTTTAATACTGAATAAATTATCTGGGCTTTTTATTTTTTTGGCCTTTTATTATAAAAATTATCATATATACTAAAAATTAACAAGAATTATGTAATAAATCTACACATATACATCACCCAGTTTCATTGATTATTAACTTATAGACAGTATTATTTTGTCTATACCCTCACTCTCTTTCCTCATGTTTAATTCTTTTAAAGCAATTTCTAGATATGGCTACTTACCCATCAACACTCCAGAATGTCTCTCTAAAAGATAAAATCTGCAATGCCATTTTAAAACAACAACAAAATTATTTATTTAATAATAAAAGGCTCATCAGTGCTTGAAATTCTCCAAATTTTTCACAAATGTGTTTCTTTTCAGCCTATTTGACCAAATCAATATCTAAGAAATTAGTAAACACTTTGTAATTGATTGTAAATTTATTGTCTATTTTGATCTATTGGTTTGGCTTTCATCGTATTTTTTTTTCTTTCCATGTATTTATTTTCAAAATTGAGTTATTTTTCCTACACTCTGGGTTTTGCATGTAGCAACCCTATAGTGCTACTTAACACATTCTACATTCAGGTTTGATTTTTCTGCAGGCCTACTTTACAGATGGTGATGTGAGTATCTATTATGAAGTCTATAATCTGTTATTGGATCTTTTTGTGTTATCAACAAAGTGATCACTGCTTGGTTTTATTAATTAGCCATCCTTTCTTTAATTTCATACCAATTACCTTTTCTGACCTGGCTACTATATAGAAAATGCTCTTGTTAAGGTCATCAAAGACCTCTATTATTAAGTACAATGGTAATTTTCTGTCCACAACTTACTTTGACATGTTAGCAACCTCTGACACTGATGTTCAGTGCTCATCCTTTATAAGTTTCATTACTGGCCTTCCTGCAAACCATACTCCTATGGTTTTTCTCCCACCATACAAGCTACTCATACAAGCTTCTGTTTTCTCTTCTGGCTTCTCTTTTTCCCAGATGCTATTGCTAGTGTGTCTCAATCCACGGATCCGCTCTTTTATTAATAATCAGCTTATGATTGATATCCCATCCAGTCTCATAGCTTTAAATGACATTTTACATATTACACACTGACAACTCTAAAATGTAGATTTCCAACATGAATCTTTTCTGTAAACTTCTTCATTTGTCTCTCTCTATTTTTTTCTTTGTTCATTTGTTTCGTTTCTTAAATTCCACATATGAATGAAATCATATGGTATTTATCTTTCTGATTTATTTCACCTCCGTTACAACTTCTAGATCCATCTATGTTGTTGCAAATGGCTAGATTTCATTCTTTTTTATGGCTTAGTAATATTCGAGTATGTGTGTGTGTGTGTGTGTGTGTGTGTGTGTGTTTGTGTGTGTGTTTGTATGTGTGTGTGTGTATATATATATATGTGTATATATATATATATATATAGTATGATATCTTCTTTATTTATCTATGGATAGACCCTTGGATTACTTCCACATCTTGGCCATTATAAACAATACTGGATTAAACATCACAAATCATCAGGGAAATGCAAATCAAAACAACAGTGAGGCATCACCTCATCCCTGTCAGAATGGCTAAAATCAAAAATATAAGGAATAATAAGTACTGGAATGCTCATACATTGTTGGTGGGAATGCAAACTGGTGCAGTACTATGGAAAATAGTACGAGATCCCTTAAAAATTTAAAAATAGAATTACCATATTATCCAGTAATCCCACTACTGGGTATTTACCAAAGAAAATGAAAACATTAATTCAAAAAGATATATGTACCCCTATGTCATTGTAACATTATTTAATCCCTTCGTTTGGATGACTAATAGACATATTTTATTTAACATGTTCATAATAGATAACAGAGTCAGAATATAATGACTCCTAAATCTTGGTAATAAAACATAACTTAGCAATGAATTTGTACAGACAATTATTAAAAAATATGTATGTGTATATATATATATCCAATAAGCATAGGAAAAGATGTTCAACATCACTAGTTACCATTAAGTAAATACTCACAAAGAAATTCTACTACTACTATGTTCCCCATTAGGGGAAAGATAGATAATAACCAGCCTGAGCAAAAATTCTGGCCAACTGAAACTCTCATACATGCCTGGTTGAGAGGCAAAATGCTATAATCACTTAGGAGAAATTCTTTAAAAAGTAAAACATGTATCTAATATATGATCTGGCCATTCCATTCGGAGATATTTATGCAAGGGGATAAAAATATATGTCAGTATTCATTGTAGCTTTATTCATAATAACTCCAAATAATAAATAAGCCAAATCTGTATCAAGTAGTGAAAGGATAAATAAATTACTATATATATATGGTATCACTTAACTATACAAAGAAATAAACTATTGATATGGGCAACATTAACAGATCCCAAAATGTTATGATGAACAAAAGAAATGAAACCTCAAAATGACATACTGTGTGATCTCATTCATTTGAAATTCATTAATATGAATTATAGAACAGATAAAACCTATGACAGAAAGCAAATTAGTGGCTGTTGAAGCTTGCATTGGTGGGGTGGATTGATGGCAAAAATGAGTAACAGAAGTATGAGGGATGAAATGTTCTATATCTGGATTTTGAAAGCTCAATGAACAGCAAACTAAAAATCACCATGTTTTGTTTTATGTAAATTATGTCTCAATAAAATTGATCAGGTTGTGTGCATGCACATATACTCACACACATTTACAATCAAAGTCTGAATACTTCATTGATATCTTCATGGTCACCTCTGTGGTCCAAGCAACCATTTTTTCTCATCCAGATTATTATTTTAGCCTCCAAACTACTCTGCCTCCCCCAACTTAGTCCCCTTAAAGTATATTCTCAACACAACTCTGTAGATCCTTTTTTTTTTTTAAGGTATTTATTTATTTGTCAGAAAGAGAGAAGGGAGCACACAAACAGGGGGAGGGGCTGGCAGAGGAAGGAGGCTCCCAGAAGAGCAGAGAGCCCCTGGGTAGGACTCAATCCTAGGACACTGAAATGACCTGAACAAAAGGCAGATGCTTAACCAACTAAGCCACCTTGGCATCTGTCCCTTCAGTGATCATTTCAAATGCAAATCAGATTGGGTCACTTTCTGCTCAGAATCCTCTACCAGCACCCCATTTTATTTAGAATGCAAACCCTCTACCTACCCTTATTTTTCTACCTTTGTCACTATTATTTTCTTTTCTTCTTACTTTGCCCCAGACACACTGGTTTACTTGCTTTCTTGAGAATGCCAGGCATGTTCTACCTCAGCATATTTTCACTTACAACTTTCTCTCACCTGAGAGCTCTTTCCTCAGATCTTCACAGGGCTACTCCTGGAGCTTCATCCAAGTCTTTGCTCAAATTGCTCCTTTTTTTTTTTTTTTAAAGATTTTATTTATTTATTTGACAGACAGAGATCACAAGTAGGCAGAGAGAGAGGAGGAAGCAGGCTCCCCGAGAAGCGGAGAGCCCGATGCGGGGCTGGATCCCAGGACCCTGGGATCATGATCTGAGCTGAAGGCAGAGGCTTTTACCCACCGAGCCACCCAGGTGCCCCAAATTGCTCTTTTTTTGAGATGCATACCCAACAACCCCCTCTAAAATGCCAACCCACTACTCTGTTATCAACATCTATATATCTTGTACTTTTCTCTAAATTTTATTTTCTCCATTTAATGTACCAACTTCTAATGTTCTTATAACTTATGTATTGTTTGCTTTCTGTCTCTTTCCTTTATAATGCAAGCTCCTTGAGGGAATGGCATTTACTTTATTTTATTCACTGCTATAACTCTGTAACCTGCAATAGAATCTAAAATAAAAGCCAATTGTAAAATATTTAAATGTATTAGAAAAAGACTACCATGAATTATGTACAGAGCTATACTTTCAGATTAATTAATAGTAATAGCAAAATACAAAAATGTATTGAATGGTGTTAATTTTTAAATACGGATTTGTAGTATTAATGTTTTTTATAAAGTGACTGATAATATTTATAGAAAGATATATTCACTTCAAAAAACAGAACAAGTAATTAAAAATGTAAAAATACAGAAGCCAAATATCATCAAAAACCCCAACATCCACATTTTTCTTTTACATGGCATTGATGGAGACAAATTTTACCTAATCTTTCCACTATGGCTGACTTACTTTTTCAAATAGGTTTCTGAAGAAATCTTCATGTTTGAAGTTCAATAATTAAAACAAGTTATGTTTTGATGGTAATTATTTTAATTTTCCCCATCATTTATGTTGTATCCTAGGGGACTGCATATCTTCCTCTGATTTCTAGAACGTGTACCTTTTGTATTCTAACTTTCAGCACTTTTTCTGCCTTCTTTCTTCAGTTATTCTAATTCAACAATGACAATTATCTTTGTGTTAGATTATCACACAGAACTACTGTCCCCTCTTTAATGTTTTATTCTTTGCCTTTTTTATTCATATACTCAATATGATTATTTTAATTTATTCCTCCATGCCACAATTCTATTTTTCAGCTCCCTAGTTATCTCTTGGATGTTATTTATTGATTTATTATATTAGCATTGCTTATTTTTCTGAATGGCTTTCAACTATATACTTGTCATCCAATTGTTTGTAATTTGTTTTATCTGGATTTTGAGTTCTTATTTACTATCTCTGCATTTTTGTTAAGTTTGTGCATACAATTATCTGTGTGATATGTACTTATTACCTGGAGTTATATTTTCTTACAGACTGAGTTCTTCATCTTCATGATGCCATTTTTTTTCACTGCTTTATAGGAAGAAATCCATAACTGCCAATAATTTTTCCTATCTTCTTTAGGTATGCTTAAGTTATGTTGATAGCTCTGTCCAGAACTTCCCCATTTACTCTCATGTAGCACAGCATGTAGCAACACTCTCCTCACTTGGTTAAGATCAGTTTATTTTCCCATGTCAAGCTAGAGTTTGAAGGCTAAGTCTTGTTTTCTGTCCTTATTTCTGAAACATGAAGGCATGAGGGACTGGGGAAAAATGGAACTGAGTGTCACTTGGGATGTGCAATCCTGGGCTATGCATTCTCTTTGGTCTTAATAAATGCCTTCCAAGAATTCATTCCATGTAGCAAAGGCATATTTAACTTTTGAGACCTTAAATTGTTCCATTCACATCTATTTACCTCCTTTGTATTTATTCTCTCCAAATTGAAACCTGCGATTGAGGATACTCAACACTCTGCCAATTCATCTTCTCTGCATCAGGAAACTGAGATGTTACAAGGAGTCTCACCCCACCCATGCTGAACCTCACGGTTAGTTTTTTCAAAATGCATACTGTATGTTTATATTCATTTTCTCTTTTATTGTTGCCAGTAAACTTTAGATTATTTTTTTCTCAATTTTTAGGGTCACCTTGTTAAATTATAAAAGTATTTTCTCTGATTTTTAAAAGTTATCTCTGTATCAATACCTGATTGACCCTTAGTTTTCTATACTATAAAACTGAGCTATTAGCAGTCCTTATCTTACAGACCTGTTCTGAATGTTACCTGAGTAATGAAATGTAGTGTTTGATAGATAGCTCTATGCAATATTGGTGACACAAATCAAGTTAAACTATTGTTACTATTCACTTCTAAGTAAGGTATTGAAATTGACACATACACAAATAGAATTAAATTAGAGAAAAAGATGGTATTTCAAAATGTGTTTATCATAAAAGTTTCATTTAGATAGTTTCTTGAAAGAAGACATTAAGTATATTTTTAGGTTACATAAAAAAAAAACCCAGACATATTTTAGAATGGGTATGGAGAAAAACCTTGCCTTCTAAAGTAAAAGTACCATATTTAATTTTGGAAATTGTATTCTAATGAAGCAGATGGAAAAACTGTAGGTAAACTTTAACTGCCATTAATTATGTATATTTATTGGATTTCAACAGCTGGTATCATTATAAACATTATTAGCCTTATTAGGTATGTATGTAGCATTTTATTCACAAGATGCTTTATCTTTAACTAACGCATAATAGTCTTAAGAAATGGGTGAGTTTTTTTGTTTGTTTGTGTTTGTTTTTCTAGTAGTGGAAACCAAACTTAAACGATTATCTCTACAACTAATGCTGTTGGTATTTTAGGTACAAAATGAATTCAAATTCCTAAATAAGCACTTCTAATCATATTCTATGTTTTTGAAATCTACCTTTTAACTAAATATTGTAATACTATTTTATTACTCTCTCATTTTCATGTTTCTGACATGACTTTCCCTTCATTCAGTGCTTTTTGAATAAAGTCCTTTTTTGGGGGGCGGTATTTTTTTTTTTCCTCTCATGGAAAAAAGTTCACATAGGAAACCTACAGCAATATAGTAAACGTAACTTACTGCATTAATTTTATATTATAAATGGGGAAAAGGCATAAGCTTATGGATCATAAAATATTAAGGTATAACTTCCAAATATCTTTTTTATTGAAAAGTATCAAAGTTCAGTCCACAACTTTGATAACAATGACATGTATTAAAAAGAATCTAAAACTCAGGATTTTCAAATGCATTTATGGTAAAAGCTCAGAACTTCTGATGTTTACAGTAATGTCCAGTCAGTTTGGGCTGATTGACTAATTAATACCCAGTCAAAATTGAATGACATTGCTCTAGAAGTCAGAAGCTCTGGTCTCAAAACTCTAAACCTAACAGTGAGGATTGGATTGTGGAGATAATAACTTTTGTTCTCCTTAAAACAGTGAAGACTCAAGGATCTATAATTCTCTTTATAAAGTTTCAGGCATATTTAAACACTTTTAAAGTACTTTAAAACTATTTGATGAGTGGGCGCCTGGGTGGCTCAGTGGGTTAAGCCGCTGCCTTCGGCTCAGGTCATGATCTCAGAGTCCTGAGATCGAGTCCCACATCAGGCTCCCTGCTCAGCGGGGAGCCTGCTTCCCTCTCTCTCTCTCTCTCTGCCTGCCTCTCCATCTACTTGTGATTTCTCTCTGTCAAATAAATAAATAAAATCTTTAAAAAAAAAAAAACTATTTGATGAGTATATGACAGTCAGAACATGTATGGTTAGTAGAATGACTTATCAAGTCAAAAATGATAAAATAACATATATATTCGACACTATAAATACAAGTTTAAATTAGTATGTTTAGACCATTAACTCAGATGTTAATTAGCTAGTTATAAATGATTTAATATATTCTCTACTTTTCTACACTTAATATCTTCTTCTCCTTTATTAACCTTCTCATGACCACAATCTATTGAAAATTCATACTCCACACAAGGACAAGTGTAAGTTAAAAAGTATAGAGAAGAAAAATTATAAAGAGTTACTGATGCACAGTTCTTATTAAAACAAACAAAAAAAAGAGATATACCATTTCTATGCTTACTGGAAGGGTCATCAGGGTGAATTGTAAATTATCATATGGCATTATTAACTCAGATAGTGCAATTGAAGTAAAAGCTATATTATATCACATAATGCAGTCTTATATTGCCTCAGGGAAAGTACTGTACAGTAATTATCACCTCTGGTATTTATTAAATATAATAAATATCTGGTATTTATTAAGTAGCCATTTATAAACTAGTACTATCCAAAATATCACAAAATAGGTTTCAGGAGTGATACCTGTGCCCTAAGGACACAATAATTGAGATAAATATAATTTATATAAATTCTGTAAAAATGCCTAGTAAAGATTAAAATATTCACTTTCACTAAGACAAAAACTTAAGTGTACTATGTAGGGCAATGAAGAATATGTGACCTTTCCATAAATCTGCTATTTCAATTCTGAAAAGAACCTCAAACTCCAGCATAAGCCAACACTTAAATAATCAAAATAAATAAGGTTGTGTTTTTAACTTCAAAAAAGGACTTATATTTTGAAACTGGATTAAAGACAAAAGTGTTTATAATATGGTTACTTTTAAAAACTATAAAATTAAAGGTGCAAACATGTTAATAACATAATTAAAATTGATTTTCAATTACAAATGTATTCACAATCTCTTTAAAGAGAAAACTTTGGAAATAAGTCTATTATCTAAATTATAAATCTTTGAATTATGCACTTTTCAACAAATATTATTGTTCAACAATATATTTTTTATTTTATTATTTATTTATTTATTTATTTTTTCAATAATATATTTTTTTAAAAGGAAGCCTGAAAAAAGTTAATTCCTCTTTAATAGAAATAAAAACTATCAATGTAATTGACTTTGGGTGGGTGAATCATGGGTGCCAATAAGTTATTATTGGTGATAGATAATGCATCTTAGAACAATGGTTCTCAAAATTTGCTGCTTATTTAAATCACCTGGGAGAAGACTTATGAAAGAAATTGAGAAAGATAAAAAGAAATGGAAAAACATTCCATGCTCTATGGACTGGAAGAACAAATACTGTTTTAAAAATCTCTGTGCTACCCAAAGCAATCTACACATTCATTGCAACCCCTATCAAAATACCATCAGCATTTTTCACAAAGCTGGAACAAACAATTCTAAAATGTGTAATGAACCAGAAAACACCCCAAATATGACCAAACAAATGTTGAAAAAAAAAAAAAAAACAACTGGAGGCATCACGATCCTGGTCTTTAAGCTGCATTACAAAGCTATAATCATCAAGACAGTTTTTTATTTTGGCACAGAAACAGACACAGAGACCAATGGAATAGAATAAACCAGAAATGGATTCTCAACTCTATGGTCAACTAATCTTTGACAAAGCAAGAGAGAATATCCAATGGAAAAAAGAGTCTCTTCAATAAATGGTGTTTGGGAAATTGGACAGCCACATGCAGAAGAATGAAACTGGGCCACTTTCTTACACCATATACAAACTCAAAATGGATGAAAGACCTAAATGTGAGAAAAGAATCTGTCAAAATCCAGAGTAGAACATAGGCGGCAACCACATTGAACTCGGCATCAGCAAATTTTTGCTAGACACATCTCTAAAGGCAAGGAAAACAAAAGCAAAAATGAAATACTGTGACTTCATCAAGATAAAAAGCTTTTGCACAGAGGCACCTCTGTTGTTCAGGGGGTTAAGCCTCTGCCTTAGGCTCAGGTCATGGTCTTGGGGTCCTGGGAGGGAGTCCCATGTCAGGCTCTCTGTTCATCGGGGAGCCTGCTTCCCCCTCTCTCTCTGCCTGCCTCTCTGCCTCCTTGTGATCTCTCTTTCTGTCAAATAAATAAATAAAAACCTTTAAAAAAGAAAAAAGAAAAAGCTTTTGCACAGCAAAGGAAACAGTCAACAAAACTAAAAGGCAACCTATGGAATAGGAGAATGTATTTGCAAATGACTCATTAAATAAAGGGTTAGTATCTAAAGCCTATAAAGAACTCATCACACTCAATACCCAACAAACAAAATATATCCAGTCAAGAAATGGGCAGAAGACATGAAGAGACATTTTTCCAAAGAATACATACAAACAGCCAACGGACACATACAAAAGTGCTCAACATCACTAGGCATCGGAAAATACAAAACAAAACCACAATGAAATACCACTTCACACACATCAGAACAGCTAAAATTACCAGCTTAGGAAACAAAAGATGTTAGCAAGGATGTGGAGAAAAGGGAACACTCTTGCATTGTTGGTGCAAATGCAAACTGGTGCAGTCACTCTGGAAAACAGTACAGAAGTTCCTCAAAAATTTGAAAATAGAACTACCTGATGACCCAGCAACTGTAGTACTAGGTATTTATCCAAAGGATATGAACCTAGTAACTTGAGGGGCATATACACCCCAATGTTTATAGCAGCAATGTCCACACACCCAAATATTTGAAAAAGCCCCGAAGAGGGGGTGCATATATAATGGAATATTACTCAACCATCAAAAATAATGAAATCTTGTTATCTGCAACAACACAGATGGAACTAGAGGGTATTATGATAAGTGAAATACATCACAGAAAGACATACACCACATGATTTCACTCATATGTGGAATTTAAAAAACAAAACAGATGAACACGGATGAAGGGAAGAAAAAATAAAATAAGATGAAAATAGAGAGGGAGGCAAACCATAAGAGACCCTTAACTATAGAGAACAAACTGAGGGTTGCCAGAGGGAGGTGCGTGGGGGAATGGGGTAATTGGGTGATGGATATTAAGGATGGCACTTGATATAATGGCACTGAGTGTTATATGCAACTGATGAATTACCAAATACTACCCATGAAACTAATAATAGTATATGTTAACTAAATTGAATTTAAATATTTCTAAAAAATCCATGTGTAAGTTGCACTGCAACTTAGTTGCCTATTAAATCAGAGTTTCTGGAGTTGAAAAAGCATCACTACTTTAAAAAAAAAATCTGTGTTTCCAATGGTTAGCCAAATTAGAGAATCAGTTTCTTAGAATATTATTTGATGAACTTAAAATGCAATTTTTAATCTAAGAAGTCTGAGCCAGGGCCAGAGAGGCTGGGTTTCAAATAAGCTTCCATGTTACAACATTGCTTCAGGTCCTTGGACTTCACCTTGAAAAGCCACATGGATAAAGCACATCTATCAATACATCACGTAACACTATCTCAAAGTCTAACACAATGTGTATTTTTCTGATAGAACAGTGTTATGTAGAATCTGTGATTTCTTTATTCTAAAAGTGGTCATTTAGCATAGCACTATTAATGTTAGCTTTATTAAAATTTAAAAATTTGTTGACAAGCTTAAATTATTTTTCACATAGGTATTTAGACATACTTCCTAATGTGAAGACATACTATGATCTTGGTAGATGGTTTTGTGTATTAATCTTGTTCAAATTAACTAGAAAATGTAATTTTTCTATGGTATTTTTTAAAGATTTAGGACTTAAGATTTGAACCCTTGAGTCACAGAAGTGTGAAATGATTTCACCAATATTTTTAGAAAGTTTGTTCATGTGAGTCTGATTTTTCAATGTATCATTTTGTTTGAGTCAACTAAAAAAGATCAGGGTCCAGATTATCTTCTTTCATAATAATTACAAAAATAATTTATTATGAATAAGGGTGCCTGGGTGGCTCAGACAGTTAAGCATTCAACTCTTGGTTTTGGCTCTTGGGATCTAGATGGGCATTTGGATCTGTGCTCAGCAGAGAGTTTGTTTCAGATTCTCGCTTCTTTTCCTTCTATACCACGCCCCCACTCACACCCCTTCTCTGCTTGGGCTCTCTCTCTCTCCTCTCTCTAAAATAAATAAATAAATAAATAAATAAATAAATAAATAAATAAATAAATAAAATCTTCTTAAAGAAATAATGTTTATGAACTCCCTTCATCTGAAAATTTCAAATCGTAAAGCCAACTTCTTTGTAATCTAAAGATGGCTTAATAAATTCTACTATACTTTGACTTGGATATTGTAGGAGTAATTAAAAAGCAATACAACCAATATGTAACCTGGGCCTGTAATTCTGCATTTTTTTTTCTTTTACTATATGCTGAGGAGACACTAACAGCGTTAATTTGCTTCTTTAAATTTACTTTGCTCCTGTTACTAATATTCAGTACAAAAATCTCATTTACCTTCACTTAATTACATTATATTAATCAAAGCAATACATCTATGCAGCCATTTCTTTCCTAGTTATCTTCATATCTGATTAATATAAGTGGCTTTTTAAAATGCTCCTGGAAGTATATTAAACATTAGGTGAAATGGTAATTGAACCTATTTTGATTTTGAATATTGACATCCTGGGTTAGAAGAGGAATATATTATAATTCTCTTAAAGTGTTTCTTAATCAGGCTACTTTATAAAGTTGAGAAGAATGTACGTTATCTCTAATTAAGTACTCTATATTTTTGATTGTTCGAACTACTACCACCACTACCATCACAACACCAATAAGAAAAGTGAAAAGTCATCTTTCCTTTAGTAAGGAAGGGACTATTTGAGAAAGAACAAGTTTTGTTGAAATTTTAATTAGGATAGAACAGTCAGACAGTCTTTTTTAAAATATATGAGCTGGGGGGGAATGGGAAATATATCAAATTAATGTGTATTAATATCACCTATTGAAAGGAAACCTCAGGTAACATTTCCTAGAATTGTAAAACTTAGGTATTGTAAAACTTAGCCACTGGGTGGCTCAGTAGTTAACCTCTGCCTTCTGTTCAGGTCATGGTCTCAGGTTCCTGGGATTCAGCCCTGCATTGGGCTCTCTGCTCAGCAGGGATCCTGCTTCCCCCTCTCCCTCTGCCTGCCTCTCTGCCTACTTGTGATCTCTCTCTGTCAAATAGATAAAAAAAACTTAAAAAAAAAGAGTCATCAAACACAATGATTCCATCTCCCCTAATCAATAGCATTGTGTTTTCTCAGATCTTAATATTCTTTCTAAAAAGATTTTCATAAGCTGAATTTTGGTTTTGAACAAAATTTATCTTTAAACTTTGAGAATTATAGAATTTTATATATCTAATGATATAATAATTGTAACTGAAAAATTATACATGAACAATTTTAGGTATTGTGTATTTAAATATAAACTATGGGGGCACTAAGAGCAAGAAAACATCACAATGAGAATAAGGTTGAAATTATAAGTAAATTCCACAGCTAAAAACTAGACTAAATTTAAAATTCTCATGTCCTTTATGTTTTCTTTTGAAATAATTTTGTATGTATAAAAAAGATGCAAAATAATATAAACATTTCCTCTGCACCCTTGACCCAGTTTCCCCTAATTATTAACATCTTAAAAAATCATGGTATGATTATTAAAATTAAGAAACTAATATTAGCACCATGGTAATAACTAAACTATAGATTTTATTTAGATTTCATCAGTTTTTCTTTTTTTCTATTTTTTTTTTTTTTTTTTTTGACAGAGATCACAAGTAGATGGAGAGGCAGAGAGAGAGAGAGAAAAGCAAGCTCCCTGCTGAGCAGAGAGCCCCATTCGGGACTCGATCCCAGGACCCTGAGATCATGATCTGAGCTGAAGGCAGTGGCTTAACCCACTGAGCCACCCAGGCGCCCAGATTTCATCAGTTTTTCCACTAATATTCTTCCTCTGTGCCAGTCCAACATAGGATTCAAAACTGCATTTAACCAAGTTGTCTTCTTTGTTCCTCCAGTCTGTGAAAATCCCTCAGTCTTTCCTTGTTTTTCATCACCGGGACACTTGAGAACCTGGTCATGTATTGTTTAGATTGCCTGTCAGATGGGGTTTGACTGAAACTGTCTCATGATTAGATTGAGAATATGCATTTCTTTTCTAAGAATAACATACAACATGCCCTTCTTAGTGAATCCTATCAAGGGTACATAATATGGCTGGTTACTGAAGGCACTAAACTTGACCATTTGATTAAAATTGTGTTATAAAGTTTTTCTGTGGTAAAGTTATTATTTTTTTCCTTTTATAATTCAGAAGTATCTTGAGATTCTTTGAGATTATATAAGTATCTATTTCTCTAAACTACTTTTTTTTTTTTTAAGAGAGGGAGAGAGAAAGAGGGGGGGGGCAGAGGGAAGAGGAGAGGGAGAGAGAGTATCCCAAACAGGCTCTATACTAGTGTGGAGTCTGACTCGAGGCTTGATCTCATGACCCTGAGATCATGACTTGAGCTGACATGAAGAGTCAGGTGCTTAACCACCTGAACCATGCAAGTACCCCTCTCTCTTCAAATTTTTGACCACAAATTTTAGTACTTATCATGAATCCTGCCTCCTTCAATTATCGTGGTGTTCTAATGTTAATTTTCTATTTTCCCCATTCCTTCTGTATTATCCATCTTTTCTCTAAGAGGGAGCTCTGCCATGTTTCCAATAATTTATTTATTCCATTTATGTATTTATCTTTAAATATATGTACTCAGTTATTGGATTTTATGGCTTACATATTATTATTTTGTTGTTCGAATTGTATCAGTTTTAGCCACTGAGAACTCTTTCAGAATACCTTATCTGCCTTTCTTACATGCACAGGTACCTTAGCCTATGTCTACATCTATATCTACATATACTTCTACATGTACAACTATGTCTTTAACTATATCTATATCAGCATTTCTCTACTTTCTAGCACTTTAAATTTCTCTAGATTCAACTTGGTTTTTCCTGGCAGAGCCCTAGAACCATTAATTTCTTCAAGGAATTTTTGCCTCTTTACTTGGAGGATGGCATTTAGAGATCAAAATCAGTGCTCCCTGATAAATTTGTTCATTGTTATAAGGGTGTCATGATTTCTGGGATCTCTCAGGACAATCAATCTGTGGCTGTCTGCAAGCCAAGAAGAGAGGCCTCAGGAGAAACCATGTTCAAAGTAAATTTGAAGATTATAAACCCCTGGAGAACAAAACAAATAACAGAAATGCTTGGGTTTAAAATTATATTGTGAATGAGTTTATACTCAATTATCTGAAAGTGAAGACTCCAGACTCCAAAATAATTCATATCAACCCTATTAGGCAAAAGGAAGGAAGGAAGGAAGGAAGGAAGGAAGGAAGGAAGGAAGGAAGGAAGGAAGGTGTGAAGGAAGTAGGGAAAGAAGAAGGGAGGGAAAACTAGAAATTTTAAGTATGACCTCTGCTGATTTATGCAGAAAAATTTTTAAAAATGACTGGATTCCATCCTGCTTTCCTAGAACTCAATGGCAAATAAATAAAATAGAGATAGACTGTATAAGAATTTGGTATCTATGAAAAAGCAAGATAAAGCCTAAAAGTGGTAAGTAAGAAAAAAGAAGCACAACAGAAAAACAAAGAGGTCAAGGAAGCTCAAAACTATCTTAATCAGGATCACCTTCCCCTAAAAGTGAAGCTTTCCATCTCATGAAGTTGGTCAGTCATTCTCCATCTCATCTTTACAGAACCAAGAGCTGGAGGGGCAGAGGGTGGGAAATTCTTCCCTGGTTGCTGAAGTGAAGAAGATTCCAGAGGTCTCAAAACCTTGGATGAAAGTAAAAGAACGTAAGAAAACACCTCTACTAGTAACATCCTCAAAAGTTCCAAAACCTAAAACTGTATTAGAGTCTAGAGAACCTTCTTTAGAGGGAAAAAATACAAAAAGGAAAAAGACATGCAGACTTTTGACGAGGTTTCAAACTGGACTCCCAGCCACATTCTAGGCCTCCTTCTCATTCTCAAAATAGCCAGCACCATAGACCCCAGTAAAGATTGCAGCCACCAAGGCGGTGGTCTAGCTGAGGAATGTGGCCATTTCTCAAAGAACTCCACCAGACAAGCTCTCCTCCATCAAAACCTAATAGAAGTATACCTCCAGTGAGACGAAAAGATGTTCGTCTACACCCTTGTCTGGAACCAGCATACAGCCCTTGTTTTATGTCACCACCAAAAAAACCTCCCAGGAGATATCCAGACTTCGAGTAAAACTAGCAGATTATCTTTCTCAAGTCATCCAAGAAGGTACTAGCTGTAACCTCCAGCAATTCCCCTCCAAAAAACGTGTCCCTCAACACTGTACAATCCAACTGCACAAGAAAAAGATGTGTTTCTGTCTCCCCAGAGAGAACTTCAAGTAAAATTATAAAACTTAAAGGTGCTGAGAAAAGATAGGTTCACCAGCACCCAAACCTAGAAAAATAGTTACAAAACCCAAGAAAAGATAAAGTGGCAAGATACGAGCAGCAGATTCAGTATAAGACGAAAATATGGCCAACGAAACCAGCAGTCTTTATATGACTGTGGTTCTTTCTCTCAGTAAATTATGACTCAAGAGGTCCTATGTGAATTATAGAGAGGTAGGCAGGCTTCAGACACATTCCCCTTCTAGGGTGCCTATCCTCCAAAGTAACAGAAAAAGACTTCCCTTGTTTCAGAGGGAGCAGTTGTGACCACTGCCCATCAGAGGGCGACATATTTATTTTATTTTATTTTATTCTATTCTATTTTTTAAGATTTTATTTATTTATTTGTCAGAGAGAGAGCACAAGCAGAGAGACCAGCAGGCACAGGAAAAAGGATACTCCCTGCTGAGCAAGGAGTTCAGTGAGGGACTCAATCCTAGGACACTGGGGATCATGACTTGAGCCCAAGGCAAAGGCTTAGTGGACTGAGCCACCCAGATGTCCCATGGCATCCTCTTTTAACACCTCCTCTCCCTTCTTCCCCTTTACCTCATTTCTCCCTCTTCTTTCCCTTCTCCCTGGTCTCCTCTCTCACATCTGTACTCAGCATCCCCAAGAAGACACTCATTCTACAAAGTAGAGGAGATATTCTCCACCTCCAAAGAGGAAAAACTGTCCCCAGTCAGCCTCCTAAGGGAGATCTAAACCATCTAAACCACAGCAATGCAGAGGCTGCCATTCTTCACAAAGCTTCCCAGTCACCGAGAAATATTTGCCTTCATTATCAGAAAAGAGTAAGAAAGGGTCTTCTCTGAGTCTATTTATCCAAGAAGCACTATCACTCTAACCATCCAAACAGCACTTGCCCTCATCACCAGGTGGAGCTCCTCAGATCCACCATAACTCCCCCCTTCACCTCTTCTTCCCCCACTTACTCCCACCTTAAGAATAGCAGCAATAACATCATAAAGAAAGGGTCCACATCTCCAAGTCCTACTTAGGGCCAAGACACCAGAATTCCAAAACGTGAAAAAACAAAATGAAACTAGGCAGCACTGAAATGCCCCCAGTTTAGAAGGAGGGTATCAAGCTTCAGATGTGTCTCAGGATCTCATGATCTGCAGCAACATCTATCCTTGGTGCTACCCAGTAACACAAGAAAATACAAAAGGAAAAAGACTGTGGCTATTCTCTGCAGCCATTTCTATTCCTGCAAC
Source organism: Mustela nivalis (assembly GCF_964662115.1). Lineage (NCBI taxonomy): Eukaryota > Metazoa > Chordata > Mammalia > Carnivora > Mustelidae > Mustela > Mustela nivalis. The sequence continues at coordinate 36,134,470 of NC_139020.1, forward strand.
GTTTTCAGCACTGGGAATTCAAGAGGCAGAACCAGAGCTGAGAGGGACACTGAAAGTGAAGCAGAGGACCACCTTGAGGTAGAAAATGCACTGAGATCAATGGGGAGAAATGATGGATTCCCCACATATGGAAATACTTGGTATGATGTAAATTTTATTTCATTTGTACAACATGGATTTACATCACAAAAGGTGTTCATGGCAAATTACTGGCATTTACTGAGAGCGGAAAAATGCATTTAGAGTGAAATATTTTAAGCTCCAAATTTCTTTTCTTTAAAAGGGGTTTACATATGCTTGGCATTCTTGTTTCCTCTGAATATTCCCAGAGGATTTTCTTTTCTATTTATTTACTTTATCTCATTTGAGCCTAATGCCCTCTCCTAAGTTATGAAGATTCTGGCCCTTTCAGTTTGTGATCTTTCCTAGAAATCCGACCTTTGTTGAACAATGAATATATGAACAAAATGAGCACAACAATCAACAAAATTACAAATGAATATTTTAATGCCTCAATCTTTAATGTTTATAAGCAGTCAAAATATAACACCTGTGCTATACAACTTTTTCCAGAAAATAGAAGAAGAAATACTTCCCAACTGATTTTTAAGAGACCACAATTATTTTAATACCAAAATATTTTTGGTAATATCTTTCCAGAATTGAAATTAGAGACCCATAGGGCTTATAAATATATCTAGGTGTGATGTTTTCTTTAATTGAAGGTTTTCAACTATGAATTAAATTTATTTGGTAGTTTTGGAACTATTAATTATTAGTTTCCTCTTGAGTGATTGGCATTGATGTTATTATATATTTTGAAGTTTAGTAAGTAATTACCACATTGCTTTTCAATAAGACCATTATAATTCACTTTTCAAAAGCAATGTGTGAGAATTTTATTTTCCCTGATATGCTAAAGAGGTAGTAGAAATCACAATTTTTAATATTTACTAAACTGATGTTGTAAAGCATTATCTCATTGTAATTTTACTTTACAATAACATGACTAGTTGTGACTCAGTAGTACTTGTGACTACTTACATTTTGTGCTATTTTGAATTTACTGTTTTACGATTTGCATAATCACCTTTGCAAAATTTTCTGCTATGGATATTTATGTTTTCAATAACATAGATTACTTCCTGTGTACATGTATTTAATCATATTTATTTACCAAATATATTTGTCTGTATCTGAGAAAATTGTGGATTGTGATATGTAAATCTCATTGAGCAGGAATCAGCATATGAACCAAATCTGGTCTACATTTTATTTTTAAACATAAAGTTTACTGAACTACAGCCATATTCATTTCTTTATATATTATCTACAGCTGATTCTGCACTACAATAGAGTTGAGCAGAGCTGAATATTCACAATAGGAACTATATGGACCAGAACACCTAAAATAATTACTCTGCGGTCCTATACTGACCCCTGTTATAGACCATAGGTAAGGGGATTTAGAACTAAAAGGAAATAAAATATATATTTTGTTTTTTACTTGTAAATAAGGAGACAAAATTAAAGCATAAAGTAATTGGCCTAATTGACTGTATCTAGTTAATCTAACCCAGGATGAGAACTCCAGCTTCTTTTTTTTTTTTTTCTCATTTTTTTTGAATTCGGGTATCTTGATTTTTATTTTCATCATTTCTGTGCCTGTATCTATTTTTCAAAATCTGTAATTATGGCCAATTACTATGTAAACAGTAAAGAAAATAACTTTTTGGCAAGAAAAACACTCAACAGCAGCAAAGATTTTTACCATAATAGTATCTTGCCTGAAGCCCAAGTAGTGATTATAAAAGATTGATTATTAAGTTCTGTAAAAATATATGATGAATATGAATACCTTGTATAGAAACTATAAATTAAGAATAGGATTAACATCTCAAAACAACACTAATTGTTTGTGAAGGTAAAGGACATTCCACTAGGGTGCTTGACAGTACTTATAGTTACTGTTTAAATATAACTCATGTAGCATAAAGAATTAGAGATAATATATTAATAGCACAGATAATGTAATGAAGAATAAGATAGGTTAAAGAAAGTCAGGAGATGACATCATACCTCTGTCCTTATTTTTCTTCAAGGATTCTACTACTAATTCTTTTTCCATGGTGAACTTTGTATAATAAGCAGTTTTTAGTTACCTTCTTTTACTTAAGATAATTGAATATATATGTATTAGCTTACTAGGACTATTGTAAAAATACCATAGACTGGGTTATTTAAATAACAGAACTTTGTTTTCTCACAGTTTGGGAAACTAGGTTCAAGATCAAGGTGTCATCAGGTTTGATACATTAGGGTGATATTCTAGACTCATAGATAGTCGTCTCCTTTTGCATTCACATAGTCTTTTCTTCATGTGCCTGCATGTCTGTATCCAAGTGTACTCTTCCGATATGAGTATCAGTCATAATGGATTAAAGCCCTCCCCTATTACCATAGGCACCACTCATTTTACCTTAGCTATATCTCTAAATACCCTGTCTCCAAACACAGTCACATTCTGAGGTACTGGGAGTTAGGACTTTGACGTATGAACTTCAAGGCAACATGATTCTGCCCACAACAATATATGACCCTTATTGTCCCACATTATTCAGTGATATATTGGGACTATTTAAACTATGTATTCATGAATGGGATTGCAAAGTCTACATACAAAAATCTGAAAAACAAAGAACTATTCACCAATAAAATCTATATCTGGCAACAATGTATTAGTTCTTAGAGATCAGTTGTTGTTTTGTTTTGTTTTGTTTTGTTTTCCTTCTTCCTAGGCTGTGAAACAAGTATCTGTGCCTTTATGCAGCAAAGCTTTCCCAAAGAAGGGATGTTAAATTGTGGACTTAGTGGTACATTCTCAACAGGAATAATTCAGATGATGGTTCACTGCAAGTTGTGTTAGATTTAACTTGTGCTAGAGTCAAACATAAAGGTCATTTAGATACATTAAATATTTACATGATATGGAATGAAGCTAGGAAAATATATAACTAAAAGGATGTTTTGCAGATGTAAACTTCAGGATATGAAGGAAAAAATGGGACTGTAAAAAAATTAAAAAGAAGCCAGGGTGAGAAGGCTAAGATCTACACATGTAATTAAGGTGTGTATTCTGAGTTCTGTTTATATAGTAAAGTGATCTATTGGGCAAAACATTGTTGGATTTTGTTTGTTTGTTTGTTTGTTTGTTTGGTAAGTAATCCTTAAAATGGTTGTTGGATTGGGCCTTCTGGTTCTAAAATGATCAGTTCCTTCTATATGACATTTTACTCTTTTCTCATTCCAAATTTTCTCTTATTATTATTTCCATGAATTTAAAGCTAATGTAAACACAATCGATCACTAAAAACCACACAGAAAAGAAAAAAAAAAGATAATCATATTTATTCACATGCAAAAGGAAACTATTCATTTCATAGGCCTAAGATTGGCTATATACGTAATGTCAGATCTACTTTGATTTACAATGTTTATGTTCCAATGTTGTTATCAGTATCTTTTCAGTTGCTCAGTTTATTTCCAATCAGCCATTGATTTTGCTGACTTTGTTATGCTTTATCCTCATAAAGAGTTCTTTCCACATAGGCAACATAGATTATCTAATAATTAACATTATTAATAATAATAAACAGCATCTAAATTTTTGTGACACTAACTATTGTTTCCATATTTAAACCATAAAGGTTTTCCAGATGATTTTCAAATGACACATTTGAGTTATAATCATCCAAAAATAAAATGAGATTCACCATACAAAACCATCAATATCTCTGCTAAAAACCCAGTATTACATACCTGGAAAGTCAATGAATCTACATTATGAGGATTCCTGTAGAGTTCCCTGTTAAGATCACTAATTATCATGGATAACTGTTTTTATTTTATAGACTGGGAAGCAAAGGGGGTGAAATGATTTACTTGTATACACATAGTAGGAAAAAAGACTAATCTCCAGTTCACTTGCCTTCTTTTACATTTGCATTGCATGGAATCAAACAACCTATTAAATCACTATTCTAAGAAACATATCTTCAGGTTATTGTTTGCAATTGTGTTGTCATTATTTCAACAATAGAGAAGTATTCCAATATGTACAAAGTGAACAGCTAAATTTGTTTAAAGCCAAAACTCACTTTTATAGAATTTCTGAGGTTCAACAAAATTGTGTATTAAATTTGGTGAAAATAGCACACGCACATTTTTTTTTTTTTAATTTTACTTAGCTAGAATGGCCCAAAACTATTCAGGTATAGAAGAATTAAATGTTTTATAATGGTGCAATATATAATGCAATATTGATGTGCATTTTTTTTTGACTGGTTGCTGTTATAAGCTTTTATTTCATAAGAAATTAACTGAAAATGAAATGTTCATGAGTGACTGTCCTTAATCATACTCCCTATAAAGTTTCAGAGCTGTGGATACTGTATTAGGTTCATTCCAAAAAAAAAAAAAAAAGAGAGAGAGAGAGAGAGAAAGAAAGAAAAAGAAGCTTAAATCCCTACAGCTATCTGTAGCATTCAGAATCTTTGTTTTCATATGAAAAGGCATATCTGAGTACAGACAATAATCTTTTCAAGTTTTAGGTTGCTGTGAGCATTTGCTCCTACTGAGGATCAACTGCCTTGAGCTGCAAAGAAATCACACCCTTCAATCCTGCTGCTAATAAGAAAATCCAAAATGGCAGAAGAGATTTTGTAGTTTCTAAGAGAACCCATGAAGACCTTAACTGCTTGAAAATTCATCCTGTACAGGGCAATATATGGAATTGCTGAAGGAAAAAACACAACCAATTAAAGAAAACCAACTCCTAAATACAATTCAAAATGGAAAGTAATAGGAAGCATGATAATCTTATTTTCCCAAATTAAATAAATATCATAATATAATCTGGTTTTTATAATATCAGATTTAAGCATGTTTCTAGTAAACTGAAGTTTTTGTATAATAAGATTTTTTTCACTTGGCTTTCAAAGAGAGTTTAGCACTTTCTACTGTACAATATATATGGAAAGAATAATTATTTTATAACAATAGTAAGTTACATAATTTTTAAAAAATATGTATACCACACAATAATCTATTTTATATACATACCTCAGTTCATGCAGAATGTCTAGGTAATTATAACTAAAATGCTAGTGATAATAACATAACTTAAGTTTTTGTGTTTGTATTTTTGAAGATTGATGTTTGGTTTATCATATTGATGTTTTTACAAAACAAATAAGAATTGAGATTCCCCTAAAGATATGTTGAAGTCCTCACACCCACAATCTGTGACATGCTCTTACTTGGAAATATAGTTTTTAAAGATGATCAAGTTAAGATGAAGTTATTAGGATGTCCTAATCCAATATGATTGGTGTCTTTATTAAAAAAAGACAATTTGAATATAAACACAGACATTCACAGAAGGAAGAAAGTATATGAAGATATCTATGTGATGAGGGAATCAGAGATTAGACTCATGAAGCTGCAAGCCCAGAAATGTTAAAAATTGCTGGCTATAGCTAGAAGCTAGTAAGTGGCAGTGAAGGATTCTACCCAGTCTCAGGGGAAGCAGGATACTGCAGACACCTTGATTTTAGTCTTCTGTACTCTCAGACTGTGAGACAGTAAGTTTCTGTTGTTTTAAGATACCCAGGTGTGTACATTTGCATTGCATGGAATCAAACAACCTATTAAATCACTATTCTAAGAAACATATCTTCAGGTTATTGTTTGCAATTGTGTTGTCATTATTTCAACAATAGAGAAGTATTCCAATATGTACAAAGTGAACAGCTAAATTTGTTTAAAGCCAAAACTCACTTTTATAGAATTTCTGAGGTTCAATTTCTGAGGTGTGGTGCTTTGTTACAATAGCCCTAGCAAACTAATACAGTTATTATCTAGGGCATTAGGGACATATAAATCTAAATTTAAAATCGTATGTGTCCAATAAGTACTAAGTTCAGCAACATGTAATAGAAAATTCGAATAACAATTTAATTCATTTTGAATATGTATTTGAAAAACTTTATTACACTATAAAAGGTCCAGTGCTTTTATGATGGATCCAGTTTTTCATGAAAAATGTAGAGCCATTCTAGCTATCTTCTACACCATTCGTAGATCATGGTCTCTCTGTTTTTATAAGAGAGCTGCCCAGTTTAAACAACATACTTACATTCTAGAACATTCTAGAACATATCTTTTGGGGAATCTCAATTTAATCCTTAATACTGCTGCTAATGATTTTTTTTCTTTAACCTGATCTTTGCACTAATATAGCCTAATAATTTTCTTTGTTGAATATTCTAACTGTGCCCTTGTCTTGGAGCCTTGGAATGGTGGATAGAATGGTGGCCTCCAAATGACTATCCGATAATTCTTGGAACCCATGATATGACTTTATTTGGAAAAGAATCTTTGGAGGTGTAATGAAATTAAGGATAAGATAAATGAAGATGAGATGATCCTGGAATATCTGGATGTGCCCTAAAGCTAATGAATGTGCTCTTATAAGAGTTCTCTTGGGGTACCTGGGTGGCACAGCTGGGTAAGCATCCAAATCTTGGTTTTGGCTTGGCTGGTGATTTCAGGGTTGTGAAATCGAGTCCTGCACAGGGCTCCATGCTCAGTGTGGAGTCGCATGGGATTCTCTCTCCATCTCCTTCTTATTAATTATTAATTAAACTATAAGTACACTTACCATAGTAATGTCAGAATATATATTTATTTTTAAAGTTTCATCTCTTTATCATAGCATCTTTGCCTCTTTTTTTTTTAAAGATTTTATTTATGTATTTGAGAGAGAGAGCGTGAGTCAGAGGAAGACAGAGGGAGAGGGAGAAGCAGACACCCTGCCAAGTAAGGAGCCTGCCAAGGGTCTCAATCCCAGGACCCCAAAATCATGACCTGAGCCAAAGGCAGACACGTAACCAACTGACCCAGGCATATTTATTGTATTATACATTTGCAAAGATGCATGTGACCACTCAATATTTATTCATTATTTTTTTTAAAGATTTTTCTACTGATGCTATTTTCAGAATTCAAAAAGCTTCTTGGCCAACAATTCTCTTTTCTCTGTGCTCTTTCTCTGCATATCCATACTTTTTCCAAGTCCTGTCTCAAGGCCCTTCCTAGTATCAGGACTCAGCTGGCAAATTGATGAGACTACAAATGAAAGCATGTATATATATATATATATATATATACATATATATGTATGAAATGAAAGCATGTATATATATATATACATGCAGAGAGAGAGAAAGCAACATGGCATTGACATGAGTAACTACTTTTGTGTAGCTACTTAGTATAAAAATAAATATATGATGTTTCACAAACTTAGTAGTTTATTTTATATATAACATTTATATGCTCTATATTTTCAAAAGATGAAATTAGGACACATGAGTGGCACAGTGGGTTAAGCCTCTGCCTTTGGCTCAGGTCAGGTCTGGAATTGAGCCCTGCATCAGGCTCTCTGCTTCACAGGGAGCCTGCTTTCTCCTCTTTCTCTGCCTGCCTCTCTGCCTATTTGTGATCTCTCTCTGTCAAATAAATAAATAAAATCTTTAAAAATAAATAAAAAATTAAAAAAGTTGTGTGTATGCATGTGTCTACATGCTAGGAGAACTTTGGGGAACAGTGAGCATTTGTTTATCTGTTAAAATATTTTAAGAGTGATTTTAATATACAAAATTTACTCAGTATCTTAAAATATGTTTTACCATATTTTTACCAGTCCAAGAAGAGTATTTATGAATAAATGTTTATCTTTCTAAAATTAAGTTTCATGAAATATGAGAAAATAAACAGTGACATAATAATTTATCATGTAAAAAGAAAACCTGCCATTTAAAGAAAAATGTATAATTTTAAAATTATAACTTAATATAGATTAATCAGAATTTCATATTAATTTTTCCTTAAAATAAAGAACCGGTATATACAAGTGGTGTTCCTAGAAGTTTAAATGTATCATTAGGGCTCTTTACATGAAGATAGATAAATAGATATATTCTATATATATTTATGCACAAAAGCATACATAATTGTACCCACACATTGAAGAAGCCTTTTTTTTCCCCCTCATTCTCATTCATTTTAAAATAGAAACTAGAATAATTTAGAGTGAATTAGTACATACCATCAGGGACAACACTAAAGGCACAAGTGTTTTCATGTCTGCTGTATGGGAGCCAGAGCTATTCAGTTTTGCTTCAAGCTTCTTCCATAAAAATAACCCAAGAGACTACATTCTTATTCCACTTGGGGGTACCTCTGATGGTACATATTAATTTATATTGGCAGGAAGAGTTGGAAGTCAGCCATTTGCCAGCATTCCAAGTACAAATGGTACAGCTACAGATGTTGCAGCAGTAGGTAGGTACAGAAAAGAAGAAACCATGAAAAATAAAAATGAATTACTATTAATTTCTTAGAGTTTTTATGTAAATAATTGGGGGTTGATGAAATTTTCAAACTGAGAGTCTAATTTCAAAGCTGATTTGAACAAATTAACCTATATGTAAATAAAATAAATTAAGCTTTATACTAGTGCAGACATATAAGTTTAAAATTTGGATCTACAAAATAACTGGCAAGAAAAATATGCCTATTCAAAAAATAGAGTGCTGCTTCGGCAGAACCTTTGCTTGTTCAAGAATTCTCAATCTGTCTGTATAAAGGTATATAAAACCATTAATACATTTTCAGTGTTATTGGCAAGAATCCCATAAACTATCATTCTATTCAATGGTTTACAGTTAAATGGTTTTTAAAATACGAATTTTGGGGGGAAAGAAGGAAAAAAATGAGATCTATGACCTGAATTGCTCACACAAAGATATCATTTTAATAGAGTTTTTAAAAGCATTTTATTCAATCTTAATATCCCAAATTTAAAAGATAATTAATCTATTTCAACTATTCATACCTCCTCATAACCCAGTTTAAGCCAGTTCCCATAAGAAATAGTAACTCTCATTATTACTGAAAATTGCATGTCTTTAAATTAACCCATTGATTTTCTAATTATACTCTCTACTCTAGAAAATTCTGTTAGCTTCACTAAAGAACAGAGGGAAATATTAGGATGCATTTTGAAATCAGATTTTTTTATGCATTGAAATAATGATTATATTTATAATTTATGTTTGTGATATAAATATTATCTTTGTGTCATTGAATATGAATGATAGAGTAATAAATATATTTTTTATAGCAAAGAACAGTGCAGGAAAGAACAATAGCCTTCAAAACAATCACCTTAGGAAGCTTTACATTCTTTAATATCCTTATCATTTGTGGTCACTCTATTTCAGTGTATGGACTTTTTAAAAATTAGCTTTAAGGTCTGACTGTATCAATTATTCTTCCTTTGAGGGAGAATATGATTTTTGAAAATGCAAATGCACTAATTGAATAAGTTTATGGTGAATAACAACATGTGCACTCTTGGAGATAACAGTATTAAGGATCCAGTAGGGTTATAAACCTGACTATAAGTAAAAATAATATGGCTTTAAAAAATTCAAAAAACTTTCAGGTTTAGGATCCTCTGCAAAATGGACAACTTATATAAATTTACTTTGTTTTCAAAGCTGAATTTAAAATTATTACATTACTTATTACATGCAAAATAGATTGCATTTATTTAAATATTGTCACATTACAAAAAAAATGTTACAGCATATGAGAAAAGAAGAAAAGTGAAAGTTCCCTGCAATCTTTTTGTCTTGCAAAAACTTGTGTTAGTAAATATCTATATCTAATTTATATCTATATTTATATCTATGTCTATAAACACTAAAGAAAAAAGTGAAATTTTTAACAGAAGAATAAATATTTTCATCTTTGGACTAACATGGAGTAATAAGAACAGATTTACCATCCTAACTTAAGCAAATAGAAATCTAGATAACATTTGAAAAACTGTTTTTAGACATTAGATAGCACAGAGCTTAAGATCCTGACAGAAGGTGCCTCTGCCCCAAAAATAGATATGCCCTGAAGAGAAAGAAATACAAACTTCTCTTACAATAAGAGTTCATTGAAAAATAAGGCAGAAAAGCAATAAGGACATAGAAGACTAAAACAATTTGTCCTAATTAACATTTATAGAACACTACAATCAACAGTGGTATAACACAGGGTTTTCCCAAGTGCAGATGGAATATTCACTAAAATAAGCCATATTCTGTGTCATAAATCAAGTCTCAATAAATGTAAAAGGAAGAACATCATCTAATGTGTGTGTGTCTCTGAACACAGCAGAATTAAAAAAGAAATTAATAATGGGAAATTATCTGGAAAATGCCCACATATTGCAAATTAATCAACGAACTTCAAATTAATCCACACATTTCAGAGGAAATACCAATAAAAGTTAGAAAATATTTTAAACCAAATAAGGAGACATGTTTAAATAATAAAATTTGTGAGATACAGCTAAAAGAGTATCTAACGCAAAATTTATAGCATTGAATACATTTATTAGAAAAGTAGAAAAGTTTAAATTCAATGAGTAAGATTTCACCTTTAGAAACTAGAAAAAAAGCAGACGGAACTCAAAACAAATGGAAAAAAGAAATTAATAATTTTAAAAAGTGAAATCAATTAAAATCAATGAAATAAAATGCAGAGTAGAAAAATAAACCAGAAACTTTTTTTTTGAAACATCATTAAAATTAATCAAGCTGTAACCAGTCTGAAAGGAAAAAAAAGACCAATGTTAGAGAAAAGGGAACAGCACTGTAGGAGCTATAAGCATTACATAGGTAATAAGGGAATATGAATTATGACATTCATATCAATTATGAAAAACTTTATTGTAATAAACTCAACAAGTTAGATACAAATATATTATCTGAAAGATTAAACTATCAAATAACAATATACAGCAATGTAACAAACTGTAGAAGAAATTGACAATCTGAATAGCCATATATCGACTTAAAAATGAAATTCATAGTTAAAAGCATCCTACTTAACATTTAGTGCTAAGTTTTCCCAATCTTTTCCAGAAAACAGGAGGTGATAATGCCCCCCATTCTTTTTTTTTTTTTTTTTAGTTTCTTTGTTTTTTAAGATTATTTATTTATTTATTTATTTATTTTGAGATAGAGAGAGAACCCACCAGTTGGGGGAGAGGCAGAGGGAAAGAATCTTCAAGCAGAATCCCCACTGAGCACAGAGCCCATTGCAGGCTCAATCTCACAGTTCATGAGATCATGACCTGAGCCCAAACCAAGAGTCAGACACTTAACCAAGTGAGCCACCCAGGTGTCCTCCACCCCCGTTTTTTTTTTTTTTTTTTTAGTTTCAGTGAGTTACACATGAGAGTACTCCTATATGCTCCTTCTTTCGCCAAGTAATTCCAGTTATTAAGCATAGTAAGATCTAAATGTGACATAGTAAACCACAATCCTACAGGAGAGCACAGGCAGTAACTGCTTTGACATCAGCCATAGTAACTTCTTACTAGATATGTGTCCTGAGGCAAGGGAAACCAAAAACAAAAATAAACTATTGGGACTTCGTTAAAATAAAACTTCTGCACCACAAAGTAAAAAATCAGCAAAGCTAAAAGGCAAATGAAACAATGGGAGAAGATATTTGCAAATTTCTTATCTGATATATCCAAAGTATATAAAGAACTTAAGTGAAATCCCCCCCCAAAATAACTCAATTAAAAAATGTGCAGAAGACATGAACAGATGTTTCTCCAAAGAAGACATTACAAGAAAAGACTAATATAGACAATTATCCCCCATGAATATAGACCAAAGAAAACATTAAATTTTTGGCACATGGAATTCAGTGATTTATAAAAAGTATGTCCTGGCAAAACTGAGTTCATCCCAGAAATGCACAATTAGTTTAAAAATGAAAAACCAATGAATGGATTTATAACATTAACACATCCAAAGAGGTACCATTTGAACATTTCTATAGATGCAGGAAAAATATTTGTAAGAGTTTAACACTCATTCATGATAAAATTCTCAAATTGGATGAAAATTCCTCAACCTGAAAAAGAATTTCTGTAACAAATGTTTACCTAACAAGCAAAACATTGAAAGCATAAAGGCCTTACCCAAATTTCAAAAACAAGGCAAAAATATACTTCATATCCTAGCCAGTGCAATCAAAACATAAACAAAAATCAATGGAAGACTGTTTGGAAAGGAAAAAGTAAATGTGTTCATATTATTGGATGGCATAATTTACATAGAACAATTGAAGAAATCCATGTGAAAGCTCTAAGAATTAATAAATTCAGCTAACTTGAACAATGTACCAAACTCAAGCTGTAGTTTTATATAATAAAAAATAATTGGAAATTGAAGTCAAAGTATACTACTGTTTATAAGATATTTAGGAGCATAATTTTTTTCAAGTTTATCAAAATATGTAAAAGGTTCATTAACTAAAAACCACAAAAGTGTTGCTAGAAGGAATTAAAGACAATGTAAAAAATAAAGAGATATACCATATTAGGAATGAGAAAACCCCATATTATTAAAAGTACAATTCACAAAAAGTTAATCTCTAAATTGAAGCTTTTCAAATGAAAACCCAGCAGGGTAGATTTTTAGGGGAAGGGGAGGTAAAAATTGACAATTTGGTTGTTATATGTTTCTGGAAAATGACAAAATGTAAAATAGCAGCAATTTTTACCATGGAAAACACAAAGTTCTAGGACTTTAGTTTCCTGATGTTAAGACTTCCTGCAATGACAATAGGCTAGTGACATCAGGATATACACACAGATTATCGAGGAAAAAATAGAAACCCCAGAATAGATTTACCTGTATAAGGTTAATTAATTTTCAGCAGAAGAGCAAAGGAAATTCAATTAGGAAAAGATGGTCTTTTCTAAAAATGTTGAAACAATTGAATATTCATATAAAAAAAAAGAATCATAAACTTTACCTAACACCATATACAACATTTAACTTAAAATTGATCAAATCTATCAATACAAGATCATACAGCTGAAGAAAACTTATAGGTGCTAGTGACACAAGGACAGAAATAGAGATCTAAGGCACGGACTAGAGAATCCAAAAAATAGAAATAGTAATATGCAATTTAGAGTAAAATTTCAGAAATTATACAAAATACTTAAAAATAAAGAGATAGTCAAAGATAATTGGAGATTGTTGCATTATCATAACTTAAAGTAATTTGACTGAGGACTGAGACAACCTGCATCGATGTAACCATTTGCTCCAAGATATTCTTACTTAGGAAGTTAAGTATCTTCAGTGTTTGTTTCAGGAAATTCTTCCAAACCACTTTATACAGGTATACACTTTGCTCATCTGGGAAAATGGCTGTCTAACCAGAGCATTGGTTTGTTCATTGAGACAAATAGTTCAGTTATCTGAGCAAGAGTTTGACCACTAAAAATTGCTTTAGTTTTGCCTTCCTAGCACATACTTTATCTAATTCCAATTAATTTCTGACAATGAAAGGCTCATCTTAAGCTCATTTGCTCATCAGCAAATCCAAAAAGTCTCTCCATCTTTCCTTCTTTCCGTTTGACACACCCAAGAGAATGTCAAAATGATTTTCTTCATTGCTACAGTACATTACTAAATGTAGCTCGTTTTATCATCAGGCCTTATGGGCTGGCCATATGAAGGTAGACATCAAAATAAAGCAAAGCTAATGTGATGGTATTAATATCAAGATCAAGGGGTGCCTGGGTGGCTCAGAGGATTAAGCCTCTTCCTTCTGCTCAGGTCATGATCTCAGGGTCCTGGGATGGAACGCCTCATGGCGCTCTCTGCTCAGCTCTCTGCTCTTCTCTCTCCCTCTGCCTGCCTCTCTGCCTGTGTGTGATCTCTCTCTCTGTCAAATTTAAAAAAAAAAAAAAATCCTTTAAAAAAATTGAATTCCAAGTAAAAACATTAAACAGAGCTGAAAAAAAAAAAAAAGCTGTATGTTGCTAAAAACATTTCTATCTATTGAAGAAGTACTTAGTTGGAAAATGTAGGAATATATTGAACAAAATCTCATATTTATATAGGAAAATTAAGGGACAAGTTACATTGAGAGAGTACATCACTTTTTTTTTTTTAAATTGGCAAGTCAATAAAAGCAAAATAATAAAAATAAAGAGTATAGGAATAATATAACTAAGAAGCTTTATTAAATAGGCATTTGACATATATAAATCTGATGGTTACAAAATACATTTTAAGGATCCTCATTTAACATTTTTATTAGCTGATTATGTAAACAATGAAACTTCTTATAAACAAAAAAATATATACATAAGACAAGATTAGACCTCTGGAAAAAACCACAAGATTTGAATTTGACACAGAAAAAAATGCTAAAGTGAAATCATGTAAACATTTTAAGGATTCACTAAAAAATTGTTTTGGAGTTCATGGGTGTGTCAGTCAATTGAGCATTAGACTTTTGATTTCAGCTCAGGTCATGATCTCAGGGTCCTGAGATCAAGTCCTGCATCAGGCTCTGGGCTAGGCCAGGAGCCTGCTTCTCTCTGTCTCTCTCTTCCTCTCACTCTCCCTGTGTCCCGTCCCTCATCTGTCTCAAATACATAAATAAATCATTTTTTTTTTTCTTTAAGGAATCTGGTTCTCACTCATAGAGAAAATTAAATGTCACAATGGGAACTTGGATAAATAAAAAGAGAGCATTTCAAACTTTGTGGCATGTAGTCAAAACCATAATAAAATACAATGTAATATAATATAATGTAATAAAATCAATACAACATAATAAATATATAATCCCTCTACAGACATCATTGTGTTTATAAATTTGAAATTTAGTGAATGAAGTTTTCAATAAAACAGTTATTAGAATAATATTTATAAACTATCAGTAATTAGTAATTAGAAATTAACTAATATAGCATAAAAGTAATAATATTGCTACATAAAACAAAAGGTTAGTGTTTTCACATCTCAGGAAAAAAGAAAGAAAACACAGCATTAAGAAGGAAAAAAGATTTAGTAACAAAGATATTAGAGAATTTTTTAGAAAGACTCTAGGAGAATAAATTAGAAGATGTAAAGTTGATTTTCTAGAAAAACTAAATTACCAACAGAAGGTAATTAACACTGATAGGCCAAAAAGTTTCTCAAGAAAGAGAGAGGAAGAGAGAGGTTGATTTAAAATAAATGAATAATACAGATTCCATGGCCAGAGGCAGCTGGGTGGCTCCGTTGGCTAGGTGAGCCTTTGATCTCCCCTTTACTTTTGCATTTTATCTCCAGGTACAAAGAAATGAAGTATCATTCAACTCTACTTTCCTATGTCATCATCCCCTTTTTCATACCTGAACTCTTCCAAAGAATAATCCATGTAAACTGCTTTCACTTCAGCCATTCATTCATTAACAACAACGTTTCCACCTGTATTAACAGATAATAAAAACAATTCTTTGCCTTTCCATCATTCCTCATGTGAACAGCATGGGCTAGGGACATACTAACAAAAATTCATGTCACAACTCTGGGACCTTGGATATGTTCGCCTCTACACTGTTTTGGTTTTGTGTATGTAAAATTTATTCATTTCACATAATTATTTGATAGAGAGAAATGCTTCTGTAGAAAGTATGGATCATGTTATTTTACTTTACAGATTTTGAACTTGCTTTTGAATGTAAACATTCTCTTCTAACATTTCACAATTCTGTTACTCTAAGGTCTGTTTTTGATGAATTTAATCAGGATTATTCATTGAAAAATTAGGATTCTAGAATGTCAGTAAATAGAACAAAGGCAGGGAGCCACTGAATACTACAGTTAGCTATAAAGGGAAGAGGAAGAATGCAGTTGGCCTGAAGAAGGATGGAACTAAATTACCAGGATCAAAATCCAGTGCTATCTATAAGGTAAGTCGTACAGAGAGGCATATAAGGAAGTCCTATAGATATACATATAAGGAAGTCATACAGATAGGCATAGTGGAAACAGTATCATGGAAAATAAACTAAAGAAATGTGGTCCAAGTGTATGCCAAAAATCACAGCGTATTTAGGTAACATATATCTCACTGGTAGCTGTGACATGCAACTAAATATCCTAGTAGGTAAGGAAAAGCAACCATAGCTTATGTCCAGGATGGCTTGAAACCCAAAGAACAGACAAAGTGTAAAACTTGAGGATTTAGAAACAATTGCTTAAGGAAATGGAGTCCAATCTGAGATACAAAGCCTTTTGTATTTAAGAGGAAAATGTGCATTCCTTTTGGGTGGAGAGTAAAAATACTGCCTTAAAAGAACTTTATATTTGGTACATTCAAGTGTGGTGAGAGTGCCAGTAAAAGAGAGATAGGGTAGAGAGGTCAGTTGGTGCTAGGTCATGATGGGCTCTGTGTCATATTGAGGTACTTGGACTTATCCTTAAGCAAAGAGGTGACAGTGTAATCTCTCATTTTTATTTATTATTTATTTTTATTTTTATTTACAGGTCATAGAAGACCATAGGCAGAAAGTATATTTCTTGAGAGTCTAATTTATATGTGTCAGATGGGACATCAAGTCATCTTACGATCTGATGATCATACCAGGAAGCCTACAAGTTTTGCTTTTTGGATAGCTAGAAAAACCCATGAATAATACTTCTACTAGTTCTACATTATAATGATAAAACAAGAGTTTTAAAACAAAATAAAAGTCTCTGTCTTCATGCTTTATAATAATGATACAGAAATCCCAAGAAGAAAGAAAAGGATATTAGAAGTAGTTATTTCAGACTAAGAAGCATCAACCAGTCTCAAATTCTACTATGAGAGGGTTATAAAATACAGAATAAAGGGGCTATCCCTATATATCTGGATTTTAAAAACTATTATTTACCTCTATTTCCATCTCTTTATCCAGATGCCTGACTACAACTTTATGAAGGTTTAACAGAATTACCTTGAATACTTCTGTCTCTGA
Source organism: Mustela nivalis (assembly GCF_964662115.1). Classification (NCBI taxonomy): domain Eukaryota; kingdom Metazoa; phylum Chordata; class Mammalia; order Carnivora; family Mustelidae; genus Mustela; species Mustela nivalis. Next base: position 36,151,427 of record NC_139020.1, read on the forward strand.
AATTCCATGTTTATAATTTATGACTATTAGAATTTATTCATTTTTTGAGATTCATATTTATCCTTTGAAAATAATTGGCATGATTATAAGCACCTGTATTTTCTGGAAATGACCCAGGAATACTAAAAAAAGTAAATAAATTGTTGGGAATTTACATCAATATTATATTTAATATTATCTTGTATCTCTATTTGCTTTTGTTGACTACTTCTTTTTTCCAATCCATCCATGTGTTGAGTCATTGCATAGTTAGCTATTCCTGAACTCTTAATTATAATCACTGTTAGACACAGAGTAATGCGTCATGATGATGACTTCCTAACTTAAAATTTCCTGGCTTACTGAACTTCCTTTTATTTTTAAGAACAACAGCATTTTGCTCATTCCAATGCTTCTATTTATCAAGTTTGAAAAACTGAGACTTTTGTACTATAGTTTTCTGTGGAACTTTGAACCTAACCTACTTCAATAATAGCCAGCTGACTGAGGTCTGTCTAGAAGATCTAATTGGTATGAGTGATGCACAATAGAAGAAGCAGCTCAATTTGTATGCAAGCCTCACTTTAAGAAGTGTGACACTCCTAGTGAAAACAGAACACAGTAAGCCAACAGTTCAGGACTAGTCATTCAAATATACTCAAGGTCATTTCCTTTTGTCTATGGTTTGTTTGTTTGTTTGTTTGTTTACAGAGTTACTTAGAGATGGGAAATTGAAGAAATGAATTTTTCATGTAATATAATGCCTGAGGTACAGGAAGAAAAATGTCTATTCCACTGTGTAGACCTAGAGCAAAGCAAAGGCAGTTGGCTACAAAATATCCTGGGCAAAGACTGACTCTTTCTTCTACCATACAGTTGGATGAATGAATCTGGGCAGTGAGTAATAATGTATCAATTTCCCTCAGGTATACACCTGGATAGTAAAAGAATATAAGAACGTCTTTTCATGCTGTCATCGGTACTTAGGGAACGATTCAGATTTCCCTATATCAAGATCAAAATCTAGAATTGTTTATATTATATACCACACTACATTAATTTTTAATACTTGGAAATATTCACGCATATTTTTGTTTAATGTTTGGAAATTTTGTAGTATTTTGATTGTATTTGTAATATAAGCAATTAAATTTGAACTCATAAGGGACATTTTAAGGAAGTATATCAGTAAATATCTTCTTCCTTATCGCTAGTAATTCTTTTAGCAATTTCTGTAGGTCCCACTGTGACTCCTGGAATCTTATGCAGGGAAGAATAAGAGAGAAATGGACTTTAAAAATAAAGAAGGAAAAGAGTGAGAAATAAGGGGGAAAAAAGGAAAGAAATAAGAAATAAGAATAATAAGAAATAAGGGAATAATAAGATAATAAGATAATAAATAATAATTATTATTATAAGATAATAAATAATAAGAAATAAGGGAAAAAAGGAAGGAAAGAAGGGAGGGAGGGAAAAGGAAAAAGACTGACTTTAAAATAAAGGTATATGATTATATATTGGTAAGAAATTAAAAAATAAGTCTGTGTGAGTGTTATAATGAGTAAATAATATTTTAAGCCACTCAAGAGTCATATACATTTAAAATGTTGGAATAACCATCTAAAATGAAAACATATTTCTAGAGTTACTTAAGTAAACATAAGTTTATTCCCATGAATATTTTTGATAAGTTAATCTACATCAACCCTGCTCATATCTACCCATTTGACATTGAATCCTAACATAAATGAACCCTATTTATGTGAAACTTGGAAGATTTTCTGTTATTACATTATTCCTCATTTTTTTCTTTCTCTTCGTTCCTGCCTTCTAACTTTGATTCTTTTTTTTTCCTTTTATTTTACCTGCTTCCCTTCCTGCCTCCTTTATTCTATCTTCCTTCTTTTAATTACCCATGATACATACCAGATAAGATTTCATGTTTTACAATTGGAGGTCTTGTTAGGGTTATTATTAGAAGCTTGGTCATAATCATCCATATTAACAAAGTAACAAGAGGCAAAATGATTTAAAAGGCCTAAATATTGGCAGATAATTAAATAGATAAATGAAATTAACTGGAAAATCAACTTGAAATAAAGAGCAGGTAAATTAGATAGCACCTGTTTTTTTTACTAATTGCTATTGGTTTTAGTGCTTAAAAAGATGATCTGGTAAATTCTGTTACTTTAGGAAATACAATGAAGATGGAGCAGAGCTCTTTCACATGAATATAAGCTATACTTGAAGAACTTACTGTAAGGATGTAAGGATAGGTTCAGCTTTAGTTAAATTTGACACATAATTTTATTTATTTTTTTTTTTAAAGATTTTATTTATTTGACAGACAGAGATCACAAGTAGGCAGAGAGGCAGGCAGATAGAGAGAGAGAGAAGGAAGCAGGCTCCCTGCTGAGCAGAGAGCCCAATGTGGGACTCGATCCCAGGACCCTGAGATCATGACCTGAGGTGAAGGCAGTGGCTTAATCCACTGAGCCACCCAGGCGCCCCTGACACATAATTTTAGTATGAAAAGCAACAAATATCCTGAATCAAAAGTAGTGGAAATGTTATGATTTAACAAAACAAACAAACAAAAACCCCACCAAAGATCAATTTATCACGATTAAAACAAAAACATATTAGAGCAGAGTGACTGTTAGTCATTTTCAATCTTGTATCAACCACAAATGCGAAGGCATAGAAGTTAGGCATCTACTACACATAAATTCCCAAGAAAGTTTTCTATAAATATATTTAATTTGTTTAATTGTAAAGGATGACATCTGAAGGAAATGATTTCAGTCTTAAAACATAATTTTCTTTAAATAGATAGAGGTGTTAAAATTCCCTGGATATATGATATTGAAAGTAAGAAGCTAATTTTGGCCACCATTTTCACATTTTAAAAAATCACTATTTAAATCCCCAGTTTCCAATTGTATCATGTATATGTCTCACACATTCTAGCTTCTAGCTAATGGATCTATCGGGAGTACTTTTATAAAAAATAAAATTGCAGTAGCATTCCTTTCAAATTATAATTCTTCTACAAGGAAAAAGTCTAAATATGATGCATATGGCATTTCCTCTCCTCTCCTGGAGTATCTGACATAGGTCAAATCAATGATTTGGTAATTTTCTGCTACTTTATCTATTACTATGTAATTCCTTAGCAGCCAAATTCTTGATAAGTATCAAGTATGTATGAGGACTCATCTATAGAACACCCATAAAAGGTTTATATAGATTAGACTTGTAATTCCTATAATTCCCGAAAAATATTAAATAATTTTGTATTTTGTACTTTTATTGAACTAACATTTTATGATCTTTATTTTTCAGGAAATTATTGTATAACAAGTTTATCAGTTAAAGACAGCTCTATGCCCTCTGTAAGTCTGTTATCTATAAGAACAGAAGGATCCTGTTTCATACTTCTCTCTATCTCAGATCCAACGATAGCCCTGGGCACATAGTAGGGGCATCTGTTTAAAACTACAGAGTACAGCGGCACTATACCTATTCATTTGTTTCCTTTGTACCTTCCATACTGAATAAGAATACAACTGTTAAGAGCACTTAATTGTGTGAGTTCATGGAATGGAACCTCACATCCTCTTGTGTGTGTTGCTGGGAGACCTAGGTTACTGCCTACAATTTGTTTTTGTACTGAATAAAGCTGCAGAAACCCAATCCAACAGTTTTTGGCAAGGAAACTCCTTTTCATCACGCATCTCCCTCCCTTGGGATTGGACAGTTTTCTCTTCTTGGAAGGTTTATGTGTTTGTTAGTTTTTACACCTACTGTGTCCCTTGAGATACAGTATTTTCCCAAATTTCAGAAGAAAAGTTGGATTGACATTTTCTCACATTATTTTTTTCACACTTCTTCCAACTTTCAAGAAAATAAGAACTACTTGATAGCAACACGAGTGCAGTTGCTGCCTCTGTTATTAACTCTTTACTATATTTACAACTACTTACTCTACCTTAGTGAACTTGTCATCTTATCCTTTGCTTCTATCAAAATATTCCTTTTGGATTCACCTGAGTTTCTTTGACAATTCTCAATATGTGGCTTACCAATTCCAGATAAGTCAGCATGAACATTATCTCTTGGATCTTTATCCTTTACTTTCCAAAATTTTACAGTTTTACCATGAAAATAATGATCAGTTTCTCACTATTACCAGTAATGGTACTTTTGATTAGGGAAGTATTTTACACATGTGTTGCTAAAATACTGTAGCCCTAACTTATTTAGAACCTGTTTATTCTATTTTGTGTGCTACAGAAACAGGGAGAGAGTAAAATTATTATGTGCATTTCCCTAGTTAATAGTTAAAGCATTTGGGGAATCTTCTCAAAAATCAGAGCATTATATAAGTTTCTCTGCTAATGTACTTATCTTCCCCAAAACTTACACTGGGAATTGGCAAACATTTTGTGCAAAAGGCCAGATGGTACATATTTTAGGCTTTTAGGCCATATGATTTCTATCAAAACTACAACTCTACCTTTGGAGTATAAAAACAGCTATAGAAAAGAAACAAACAAATGAACATAGCTGTTTATTTTTTTTTTAAGATTTTATTTATTTATTTGACAGAGAGAAATCACAAGTACACTGAGAGGCAGGCAGATAGAGAGAGAAGGAAGGAGGCTCCCTGCTGAGCAGAGAGCCCGATGTGGGACTCGTTCCCAGGACCCTGAGATCATGACCTGAGCCTAAGGCAGCGGCTTAACCCACTGAGCCACCCAGGCGCCCTGTTTATTTGGTTTTATTTCTGAATTACTTTTATTACTTTGCTAGGGCTGCCATAATAAAATGCCACTTATTGGGTGCATATGTGCTGAAGGCTACAAGTCCAAAATCAAGGGATCAGCAGGGTTAAATAGCAAAACTTTAACTGAGTAAATTTTAAAGATCTAATGGACTTTATTAAATAATTTATGAATCAGCAGAATCCTATCTAGTAAGCAGAGGGAAGCTCTGAGGAGTTGTACAAAATGTAAAGTTCTTAAAGAAGGAAGATGGGGCAGGGAATTTACTAGCAAAAGAAAAAGATTATTTCAGGCAAGGCCTCAGAGGGAAAAGCAAAGGGTCTTACGCAGATGACCTCATCATTCTTTGGGGGATGGAGAAGATATATATGGCAGACTCATTGGCATCTACCAGAAAATTCCCAATTGACTGGTTAAGAAACTATTTCTTGGGGAAGGTCCAGATTGCAATTAGGTTAGGAATTAAGTTTCAGTTTGGGACTTGTTCTAAAGGATGTCTTTTAGACCTGTAGTTTTCTTTTTAACAGCAGGTTTGGTTTCTTCTGAAGTCTCTCTCCTTGGCTTACAGGTAGATATCATCCTCCTATGCCCCGACATAGTCTTTCCTCTGTGTGCCTACATCCTTGTGTTTCTTTGTGTACCCAGATTTCCTTTTACTTCGTATTATTATCCACCAGCAGGTTGCATTAGGGCCTACCCTCATGGTCTCATTTGAATTTAATCACCTCTTTAAAGGCTACATCCCAATACAGTCAATGTTTTGAGATACTGGGTTTTGAAGCTTCAATGTGACAATTTGGGGAACACAAAATTGAACTCATAAAAACACTGACACTTGATTTTTACATAGTTTTCAAGTATCCTAAAATATTATTCTTTTAAAAAATATTTTCCAAACATTTAACAGTTTTAAAAAACAAACAAACAAACAAAAAACCTTTGTTAGCTTTCAGGCCCTACAAAAACAGGCTGCAGGATAAATTTCACCCATAGAACTTAATTTGCCAAACCTTGTCCTAGAGAATCATTCCTTTCCTTAAATATTTCACTTGCATCTGAATACAGTAAGTCAAGTTATATACAATTTATAATACATTGATGTTTTCCCATTAAGAAGACACTGTTTTCATTATAATTTAATTTTATATCTAAACAACAAAATAACCCAATACATACTATTAATACTATTATTAATAATAATAGTAATTATTATTAATACTATTAATAATACACATCCGGCTCCTTGCTCCGCAGGGAGCCTGCTTCTCCCTCTGACTCTGCCTTCCACTCTGTCTGCCAGTGCTCTCTCTCACTCTCTCTTTCTCTTACAAATAAATAAATAAAAAAAAAAAATACTATTAATAATAATAATATTATTTTTAAATATCAGACTACTCATAGAGAGTATAACTTAGTTTATGTTCATATTTTAACTGTTTTTACAAAAACATGCATGTAATAACAATAATGTAATAATAGCTTTACATATGTATATTAAAATTTACTGTTTAGTTTAACATGCTTTATATCATTTGGTTCTCATATTTTTTGCTCTTGAGTGTAACAATAGTGTGTTGCTTAATTATCTTGTCAATGTTAAATATCCAAGCATAGTTTCTGCTCCATTGTTGATGAGCAATGTGCATAAATAAAAGAAATAAGGCAGACATCATTCTCAGATTATGTATAGGTAACCTAAGGCTTAGAAAGTTTAAATTATTATTATACAATGAGTAAGTTCAAAGCTTTATTAGGGACAAGAGATTTCTGGTATTTTTGTATTACTTAATGTGATATAGACCTATACAAATCAATGCATTTTATTTTGTATTTGCCAATATGGTACTATAATATAATTTGCCAATATAGTATTCTAATATTCCAGAATTAAAAGGTGCATTGTTTGTGAATACTTACCACTATTTTTCTGTATTGAATGATAAAATATTCAGGATATGAACATAAGATTAATATACATTATTTTAATAATTTATTTTTATCATTTTGTTTTGCTTTTAAAAGATTTTATTTATTTATTTGGCAGAATGAGAGAGAGGCAGAGCATTAGAGGAGAGAGGGTCAGGGGGAGAAGCAGGCACCCAGCTAAGCAGGGATCCTGATGTGGGACTCTCGATCCTGGGACTCCAGGATCATGACCTGAGCTGAAGGCAGTAGCTTAACCAACTGAGACACCCAGGCACCCTATTTTTATTATTTTTAAATATTTTATTTATTTGAGAGAGAAATAGTGAGCACAAGCAGTGGGGAGGGGCAGAGAAAGAGGAAAAAGCAGATTCCCTGCTAAGCAGGGAGCCTGATGTGAGGCTTGATCCCAGGACCCTGAGACCATAACCTGAGCTGAAAGTAGCTGTTTAACTGACTGAGCCACCCAGGTGTCCCTCAATTTATATTTTTAAACCATACTATGTTATAAGGACCCAGAAATTATTAAGACATGATCTCTCAGTTTTCAAAATAGGAGAGAGTCATGAAAACATGTGCTTAACAATATAATAAGAAAAGCACAAATATAAAGCTATAAAAAGTTAAATTGCACATCAAAAATATATACTTTGGGTCATATCTGTAGAAAGTTGATAAGGAAGTAATATTTGAGTAAAGCCCAGTTCATCATGACAGTCTGTGCATAGATATTCAGGTCTCTTTTCACCTCAATTCACATTCAAATTTCATGAGAAGTTAAAAAAAAAATAAAATAAAATGTTAATGTGGCAGTTCTGAAAATCCAAGAGGGATCTTGTAATCATACCAAGACATTAAACAATTTCTGAGAGATTCTATGCGAGTGCCTGAGAACATACAACTCCATGCCAAGGAAAATCTTGAAAATGTAAGTTTACTAACAGAAGGCTGGAATTGCATTGAAATCAACACCACCACTCTGGAGAATGGAATGAATTACTATAGTCATCTGGGAGACTGAATAAAAATTAAGGTAACAGGTAAGGCATAACTAAGATAAATGAAATAAAAAGAATTGTGAACAAATGTGTTTTCATATGTTGACATCCTAGTTTTCCAAAGAGTTTCATTTTATTTGTTTCTCAGAAACTTTCCTTAATTGTATATACATAAACTAACCCATGATGAAAAGATAACATTAAGAAATTTTGTTTAGATTTATCAAAGTCTATTAACTATAATTACTCCTGCCTTTTTTATTCATTGATAATATTAGGTATGTGAAAGTTTGACTTTTATACTGTTGTTTCTGTGATTTTACAACTCTTACCAATCTAAAATTTTCCTTTTTGACTTCCCAAATTTAAATATACTCAGTCTGGATAGGAACAAGTAGCTATTAAAATGTAAATCACTCTATATAGCTTCAAAAATTAATGTATCTCTATAATTCACCAATATCCCAAGTGTAAAGCATAAGTAACAGATAATGAAAACATTATATATATATAATTATATATATACACATATATATGTATATATATATATATATATATATATATATACACATGTGTGTATGATTAACAAATTTGGTTGCAGCTCTGAAGTTCACAGCAAAGAATAGTGCAGTTTAGGAAAGGTAATGTGGTTGTATCAAACATAAATACCGTCAGCTAATGTCACTCCCAGAAGAGGACTCTCTTTTGAGAGGAAACTTACTAAGGATAGTTCCAAAGCTTACTGGATCAGAGCACTAGTTTCAACAGAGTTGAAAGGAAAGAACTTGGGAAATATAAATGACCAAAAGTGCAAGTCTTATGGATCAAATTTTTTTGAATTAGAGGGAAGAATTTGAAAGGGACAGGTTTCCGATGAAGGTTTGGTGATTTAAGGACAACAAGAATAACAACAGACTATATTGTTCACTTCTGAACTATAAAGGAAGAAGAGGAAGATAAGAAGAAGAAGGATGAAAAGGAAGGGGACGGAGAAGAGGAGGAGGAGGAGAAGGAAAAGAAAGAAACCAAACTTATTTTTAGGGCACAACTTATTAAAAAAGTTTCACTTAAGTGAACTTTCAAAGAAAGAAGCCCACCTTCCAGAGGTCTAGATACTTTTGTCCTTGTAGGAAAAACTAGCATTAAAAAAAAAAAAATTATCATTGACAATTTTTATCTATTATTTTTATAACAAAACCATACAAAGAGTTAGTCTAAGTCAACAGAAAATTAAACATGGAAGAAAAGTGTGAATATAACAGTGTGAAGTGGAAAAAAAAACTAGCAATCTATACAAATTTAATATAATTCTCCAACAGTCAGATATAAAAGAACACTACAAATCAGGATTCAAAACCCAGAATAAAGAAGGAAAATCAACAAGAAGAGTTGAAACGAGAGTTGATTGAACTTAGGGTAAGAAAAGATAAAATAAATCATAAACAAGGTTAAATTACAAGATGCCCAAGAGTGAACAGCTGGTTCTAAAAGTTTAGTTAGAGACATAAATTTGGAAATTAAAAGACTTGGAAAATGAAACCAAAATTCTGAAAGTAGTGAAAGTGTCCATATAGCAACTTATAAATAGGGAGGACAGAAAAAAAAAAAAAAGTCCAAAAGAAATCAATGTTTGGAGTTACCAGCAAAGAAAAACATAACAGTGAAAAAGAACTAATATTTAAAGCAATAATTCCAGGGAAAGAGGGAAATAAAAGAAGCACTGAACTACCTTTTAAAGGGACCCCCAACTATCTGAATTAAAAATGGCTCAGAGAGTCAATTTTAAGATATAGAACATATAAGTTTTAAAGAAAAAAAAATAGCTAGGCTTCCAAGAAACACAAGCCAATCTAAAAGCAAGAAAGCAGTTAATGAAATAATTTTATTAGCAACACACAAAGGAAGAATATTTTAAAACAACATTTTCAAGAAAATTGAAGATAAAATGGTTGAATGAAGATATTTTTATTGATCTTATTTATCCTTCCACTAGCAGAACTAAAGAAAACTCTGTAATGGAAGTATCCCTCTGCCTGACGTGCAGCAAAGCCAAACACTAAGACATCAGGTTTGCAGCAGGCAAAGTGTTTATTTAAGAGGCAGCTAAAAAAAGAGATCAGAGTGCCAGCCTCAAATCTGTCTCCCCATAAGGGAGAAAGAACAATTTTTTTTTTTTTTTAATCATACAGGTTGAGATTACACACATATCGATGAAAAGAAAGGGGAAACTTCTATGACTATTCATGAGGAAAGATGTAGCATGCACATTGTGCAAACATATGTAACAGCTTTCCCATGTCTGCTTTAGAGAGGAGACAAAATTAGCCCCTAACCTCATGAGGGAATCTGAGAACAAGGTCAAGGGGTGAAAAGCATGCTCTGATTGCTGGTAGAAAGTGGATGGGGTTTCGAGTTCCTTAAATTGACTAAGGAACTGTTATCAGTTGACTGAGAGTCCAGGCCTCTGCAAGACAGCTAGTGGATTTGTTAGTGGGCTCTGAAATGACACAATAGCTGATTAGGGAGAAACATGTCTTTGATAAACAGGTTTTAAATGAGTTTCAATTTCATTAACCCTGTGAGGCATGGTTTCATCACCATTATTTGATATATAAATACACAGAGAATATGATAGTGGTGACCTTTCCTGGTCAATCTGCTGATGAATGAACATATACAACCGAGAGCTTTGAAAAACTGATGAATCATTGAACTCTACATCAAAAACTAATAATATACTATATGTTGGCCAATTGAATATAATAAAAAAAGTAAAAAATAAAGACTCCCAGGATATGCCCCCCAAAAAGAAAAAAAATTGCCAATGATTACTGAATATATTTAATTAAAATCTGAAACTGAAAAAAGTGGTTAAAATGTGGAAGAATAATATGTAAATGTTATGAAGTCTGAATAGAAAGGAACCTTTAAAAAACACGGGAAAAATAGGAAAGAGATTCAGAAAAGTCAAATATGTATTTTTTATCATATAGATAAGAGCTGGAAATAAAGGGATTATTATTTACAACCACAAACCAAATAGAAGAAGACTTGATAAGGGGGGAGAAAAGGGAGGACTAAGAGAATCATACAAAGTTCTTACCAGAATTTCACTAAATATCAAAAAAGCAAACCAAAGCAAAACCAAAATATAGTTAAAAAACAAAAATATAGTTAAAAAAAACATTTTAAACATAAGAAAACAATATTTATTAAGAAAGACACATTTTAACATAAAATAATAGATCTAATTCATTTAAATGAAAAAGAATTTCAGACTGTTTTCTTTGCAGTTATCACAAAAATAACAAAAATAAGAGAAATGTCTTAAAAATAAAGGGAGGGGAAAAATACTTGACAGAGTTCAGTTCATGTTAGTGGGAAATGCATAGCCTTAGTTAAGTGTATCAACTAAAGGAATGGTTAAAACATAAATAAATACCTAACAGTAAGGATTATTAAGGGATAAAAAATAAAGTGGAAGCAAAGAAATAATAACAAAAGTAAAAATTACCAAGTTACAAACAGAAAAAATTAGAATTATAAATAAAGAAAACTTTTATCTTTGAAAACCTCAGTAAAACAGATTAATCAGTACTTAAATTAATGATAAATTGAAAAGTAACCACAATATACCAAATAAAAATGACTAAGAGGACATGATTAATTAAATTTAGATTGAGTACATTTTAAAATATCATGACAAATCACTTTGCACAATTCTATCCAAGTAATTTTAAGAAGCTATATGAAGTAAATAGAAATAAATTTTCTAAGAAAACAAAGTTTACAAAAGTAGACTACTCTTCAGATGATAGGTTTAAACTGACAAATTTCCATGGAAAAAATTGAAGCAGCCACTATATCAGACTTCAAAACACATATAAAAAAATCAGATAAGTGGATTTCTGTCACATCTTCAAAGAATAAATAGACTTAATGATGCTTAAATTGATCTATAACTTAGAGAATGTGAACTTTCAATTTCCTGTGAAGTAAGTAAACCACTGTATGGTGTTTGGTTAAAAAAAAAAAAAAAGAATCTGTAATATAGAGAACAACAGAATAATCTTCATAATGTTAGATTGGAAGTTATAAAAAAAAATAACAACAGAATCCAATAACAATTTAAAAATATTTTATGACCACATTTATTTATTCCAAGAACCCTTAGATTATTCCATGTTACAAACCAATTCATTTTAACAGATAATAAAAAAATATATGACAATTTCCATACACCAGAATAAACTGAAAATGTCTCAATGTCTTCTTACTGCTTCCCATAAGTAGGGTCAGAAACAAAGAATTGGGGGAAACTTCTGGAAGTGTGTGTGTGTGTGTGTGTATGTGTGTAGAACAGCAGAAGGTGAAAGGAAAAAAACACAGTATAAAATTACATCATCAGGGCGCCTGGGTGGCTCAGTGGGTTAAAGTCTCTGCCTTCAGCTCGGGTCATGGTCCCAGGGTCCTGGAATCGAGACCCACATCAGGCTCTCTGCTCCGCAGAGAGCCTGCTTCCTCCTCTCTCTCCGCCTGCCTCTCTGCCTACTTGTGATCTTTGTCTGTCAAATAAATAAATAAAATCTTAAAAAAAAATTACATCATCAAAGGAATGGGGGAGGAGAGAGTGATTTGAGCAAGATGGCAAAATAGGTGTTTTCAGGCCTCATTACCTCATAGAAATACTGTTTTGACAACAACCAAGGGATGAGAATTCCTTTATGGGAGCCTAATAGTCTAGAAGGGACATCCCAGCATGCCTGCTGGAGCATAAAATCTAAGAGTAGATGCATCTACTCTCTGTTCTGGCTGACTGGTGAAGGTTTCTCTCTCTCTCTCTCTCTTTTCAGTTTTTTGCTTTGTTTTGTTTTTTTAATTTAATTTAATTTTTTCATTGTTCCAAGACTCATTGTTTATGCACTACTCCCAGTGCTCCATGCAATACGTGCCCTCCTTAATACCCACCACCAGGCTTACACATCTCCCCGCTCCCCTCTTTTCCAAAACCCTCAGTTTGTTTCTCAGACTCTACAGTGTCTCATGGTTCATCTTTCTCTCCGGTTTCCTCCAATTCACTTTTCCTTTCCTTCTCCTTGAAGCCAGTCAGCAAAGACTAGAGGACCTAATTGCTTCTTTGAATGTGAAGACAGTAACACAAGACTTCAGGAAACACACTGGAATCAAGGAACCATGATACCACTAAAGGAACACAATAATCCTCCAGTAACCAACCCCAAGAAATGAAGATCTACAAATTGCATGACAAAATTTTCTTTTAAAATATTGTTTTAAAGAAGCTCAGCATGAAAAGAGAGAATACAGACAACTCAATGAAATAAGGATGGAGATTTGTTAACAAAATGCAATGTTCAACAAGGAGATAGTATCTTATTCCATCAAGATGCTATAACAAAAATTCTACAGACTGGCTGCCTTATAAACAACAGAAACTTATTTCTGGAGGCTGGGAAGTCCAAGATCAAAATGTTAATAGATTTGGTGTTTAGTGAGAGGCTGGTTCCTGGTTCAGAGGCCATCTTTTCACTGTTTCCTCATATGGTAGAAGAGGGGAAGTTGCTTCTTTTAGAAAGGCACTTATCACATTCATGAGGATTCCACCCTCATGACCTGATCAATTCCTCAAGGACCCACCATCAAGTACTATCACACTGGGGATTAAATTTCAACATGTGAATTTTGTGGGATCCAGATATTCAGTCAATGGCATTCTACCCTGTTTAATCTTCCTAAATTTGTTAAGACTTGTTTTGTGGCCTAATATATGGTCTACCCTGGAGGATATTTTGTGGGCACTTGAGAAGAATGTAAATTCTGCAGGTGTTAAATGGAGCATTCTACATGTTGGGTTTATTAGGTCCTTTTGCTCTAAGTATAGCTGAAGTCCATTATTTCCTTAGTGATTTTCTTACTTGATGATCTGTTCATTGTTGAAAGTCAGGTATTGAAGTGCCCTACTATTATTGCATTGTTGTCTATTCCCACTTTCAGATATCTTAATAATTGCTTAATAGATGTAGGTGCTCCAGTATTGGGTACATGTATATTTATATGGCTACTGGGGTCCTTGGTGGCAGAAGCTACTAGGGTTCTCCTATTTTTTTTTTTTTTTTTAATTTTTACTTGTGGGAGGAAGTTTTGTCACACTTGGATCACTCTTGGAAGCATTGATGCCTAGGCACTTAGCATAGCAGCAGATCCAGGATCCTGGCATCAGGTGCTCATCAAGCAACTGCAGTGCTCTAGTCCTAGGGCACAGGTCCACTTACTATAGCAGTAGTGCTGGTATGTGTAGCTCTGCAATGGAATTGGGTTTGGGTCTCTGGGATTTACTGCAGTAACTCAGGAACTAGAGTTGGGAGGAGGAGGTACAGCAACAATACACACTGGGGATTGTGGGTCCAAGACTATGCCAGCACAGCTTGGTGATAGTGGGCCAAAGCTATGACTTATGATCTGGGGGTGAGGGGCTGAGCAGCAGCAAACCAACTCCAGTTATGGAAGGTCAAATCTTTGACTTGGGACCCAGTGGATGGAGTGCAGAACAGCAACAATAGGCCCCACTATTGACATATGAAAGCCATGACTTAGGACGCTGGGGTGGGGTGCAGAGTAAGATAGCCTCAGTTATGGTGCTTAAAGCCCCAGTTTAGAACCCAGGTGTTAGAGAACAGAACTTTGAAAAGCCTGGTCAAATAGACAGTGAGGAGTTGTGGCAACAGCTTCCCAGAGAGCAGGGCACAGCAGTGTTTGAGGCCTTCCAGGGCAGATCTCCCTGCAGCAATATCTTAGGCCCCAGGGAAGAGACTAGTTGGCAGGGGCTTCAGAGGTTTCTGTCAGCTGAGCTCAACACTGGTAAAGTCTGTGGCAGTCCTCAGTAGAAGAAGATGCAAGCATCACTGGCAGTGACAAGGCTTGCTGGGGCTCTCCTGCTTTCCTTTCTCTGTGGGATAAAATCTCTCTTAGGGGATCCCTCTTGGCATGGAATTGCTCTGAACTGGGGATGATGGTAAAATGCTTCCTATGTTTTTCTATGTGGCCATCTTTGGTTTTGAGCTACACAGGATTTCTGCTGCTTCTTTGTTATAGCCAAGAACTTTCCTAGAACTCTTTTCATCAGTTAGTTGTTTATTTATTGTTTTTGTATGGGAGATGAGTGTTGGGAGCTTCTAGCTCACCATCTTTCTGATATCCAGACTCTAATTCATTCTGTGAGGCCATTCTGTCCCCAAACCAAAACCAGGCAAAGATATGATTTAACAAGGAAACTATAGACCAATATCTCCTATGCAAAACTCCTCAACAAAATACTAGTAAACCAAATTCAGCAACACACAAAAAGGATTATACATGATAACCAGTGAGATTAATGGCATGACTGCAAGGTTAGTTTAACCTTAATATTGTGAGGATAGCAATCAATTCCAAATTGATCATTGGAGTCAACATAATGCCTCTCAAAATCCTGAATTTTTTTCCCCAGAAAATAATAAGCTAATCCTATAAGTCTTATAGAGGTGGAAAGAACCTAGAACAGACAGAATAATCTAGATAAAGAACAATGTTAGAGTATTCACAATCCCCAATTTCAAACTTTGCTCCAAAGCTACTATAAACACCATAGTATGGTAGCAGTCTAAAGATAAACATGTAGATCAGTGGGATGAAACTGAGAGCTCAGAAACTAACTCTAATTATAAACTGATTTTTGAAACTAACTCTAATTGTAAACTGATTTTTGACAAGGGTGGTAAACCAATTCAATGAACAAAGAACAGTCTTTTCAACAAATGGTGCATGGCCAAATGAATGTACACATGCAAAACAATAATGTCAAACTCTTGCCTCACATCATACACAAATATTAATACATCTATCCTAGTTCTAATTTTAAGAGCTGAATCTATAATATTCTTAGAAAAAGAAATAAGAATAAATCTTTAATACCTTGAGTTAAGGATTTTTTTTCTTATAAATAATATCAAACCACAAAAGATTATGGGAAAACAGATAATTGAACTTTACCAAGATATAAAGATACAAATTCAAGAACATTATCAAGAAAGTGAAAAGATGATGCACAACATGAAAAAAAAAAAAAGACTATTCACAAATAACATATCAGATGAGGAATTTGTGTCTAGAATATACAAAAAACTCTCATAACTCAATTATAAAAAGAACCTAATTTAAAAAGACACAAAGGATTTGAGTAAACATTTATAGTGGAATGCTTTTTAACAGTTTTGTTAAGATATAATTTATTATATATTATTAACTCATTAAAAGTGAAAAATTTAATATTTTAATTATATTCACAGATATGTGCAACCACCACCATAGCCAATTGTAGAATATTTTCATGATCTCAAAATGAAACCCAGTACCCTTAGCTTTCAACCCAGGCACCCCTTCAGAGTTATTTATAATGAATTTAGTAAGCATTTAGTTATTATTTCATATTTTAATAATAATTTTAAAAAATGTTTTTGGGAGAGATAGAGAGAGGGAAAATGAGGGAGAGAACAGACAAGAGCTGGGTGAGGAGCAGAGGGAGCAGCAGACTCCCCACTGAGAAGGGACCCTGATGTGGGGGCTGTCCCAGGACTCCAGGATTACGACCTGAGCCAAAGACAGATGCTTAACCCGCTGACCCACAAGGCACCCCTGAATAATAATTTTTAATTAAGGTACTCAAAAAAAAAAAAAATCACCAGTGGTGGTAATCATGAGGCCAAAGTCTCTCTCTAAAAAATTGATAATTAAAATCATAACCACTCATCTTTCCTTTTTAAAGGAAGAAGAATAGTTCAAACAAAACTGCAAAAGAATGGCAGATAAATTTAGAAACAATGATAAATTAGAACATCATGTTTTCAACCTATGAGGAAATAAGTGATTCATATAATGATCTTCAGAAAACCCTAAAAAAATGTCAGTGAAAACTTAACAACAGACAGAATATTTGCAAAGTTCCAAAGTATCCCCCAACATGGCACTTCCTAATTCTAGAAGGAATGATATTCTTTTACATTTTTGAGATCTGGTAGTCCTTTCTTTAAAAAAAAAAAAAAAAAAGTGTTCAAATTAGCATCACTAAAATTGAGGCAGTCTGGTATGAAGCACCCTCTGATGTGATTCAGCACAAAATGCCTAGCATCATCCCTCCCCCCACCATGTCTTTTCAGCAACCCACAGTATGTTCTCTATAGTTAAGGGTCTCTTATGGTTTGTCCCCCCCCCCCCGCTTCCCCTTCCCACATGTTTGTTTTGTTTCTCAAATTTTACATATGAGTAAAATCATATGGTATTTTTCTTTCTCTGAATGACTTATTTTGCTTAGCATAAAACCTTCTAGTTCCATCCACATCAATGAAAATATCAAGATCTCATTCTATTTGATACAGAGTAATGATACTCCATTGTGCAAATATACCACACCTTCTTTACCCATTCATCAGTGGATGAACATTTGGGTTCTTTCCATGGTTTGACTATTGTTGATGATACTGGTATAAAGGATGGGGGTCATAGGCCACTTCAAATCAGTATTTTTTTTTAAAGATTTTATTTATTTATTTGACAGAGAGAGATCACAAGTAGGCAGAGAGGCAGGCAGAGAGAGAGGAAGGGAAGCAGGCTCCCTGCTGAGCAGAGAGCCCGATGCAGGATCCATCCCAGGACCCTGAGCAGCAGCTTAACCCACTGAGCCACCCAGGCACCCTCAAATCAGTATTTTTGTGTACTTTTGCCCAGTAGTGTAATTGCTGGATCATAGGGTAGTTCTGCTTTTAATTTTCTGAGGAAACTCCATACTGTTTTCCAGAGTGGATGCACCAGTTTGCATTCCCACCAGAAATGTTTTGCCTCCCACCAGAAATATTTACCTGATATTCATTCTGTTCTTTAGGTAGTTAGACTGATCTGGCTTCCAGTCTACATGATATACAGGAAATGGGGAAAGATATTAAGTAATACCATGAGAAAACAATCATACAAATAGAGAATATGGGCCATTCTACAATCAATTAAAGAGCTTTTTCTCTTTACTTCAATGCTATTTTTTAGAAAAGTGATGTCAATAAAATGTAACAGTCAAGTCCAATAAGTGAATCTATTTGAAAATGTGTATATCATTGATATTTCCATCATGGTAGTGTATTTACAGACATTTAAATATGAACTACAAATTAAATAATTTTAAGAAATAATTCTTAAGTAGATTTAAATTGGATAATGTGAATGGAGGAAATTTTTTAAACTAGAATGCCTACTTCATGGTGAAGTATGATTTTGCAAAATTTTTCAGATAAATTCCAAATGAATAGCAATACTTACATTTGTGATTGCCAAACTATTTATCTTTGTATATTTATATTTAGAATTGTAGATGTAAATAATGCATACATGTCAAATGTTAATGATTATTAAAATTACATCATTATGTTATTCTTTCCATGAATTTTTAAGTTTGAAATTTGCATAATAAATAGTTTTGAGAATATTGATAAGTTATTAAGTCATAATGACAGTTTCATGTTTTTAAGTAGAAATGAAACAGAACATACCTAGTTATACTGCAATAACATTAGCATTAATTAGAAATTGAAATTAGCATTAATAGTAAAAATAGACTTGAAATATTTTTTTATTGATTCAAATTCAACTTTCAGGGGCACCTGGGTGGTGCAGTCAGCTCTTGGTTTCAGCTCAGGTCATGATCTCAGGTTAATGAGATCAACCCCCAGGTTGGGCTCTGTGGTCAGCATGGAGTCTACTTCAATTCTTTCTTCCTCTCCCTATACCTTTCCATGCTCTCTCTCTCTTTAAAATAAATAACTTTTTAAAAAATACAACTTTCATTGTAGAGATGATATCAAAGCAGAATTTGAGAGTTTTATAGTTTCCCAAATTATTGATATTTAGTATGACTATATCCTGCTCCAAGGATCAACAGAAGCAGTAAAGAAATTAGTATCTACATGGGGTACTATAAAGAAAAACTAATTCCATTACATTGCCTCACCAGATGGTAATAATAGCTTGTACAAGATTATTGTCACTTGCCTTTTCTTTTTGTTCCATTCTTTTCTATTGCAGACTGCATTAGCTTCTGAAAATAGCCATTATTACATCATACTTTCTTTCTTTAAAGAATGAATGGACTAACTTCTGATACAAAACAGACAGATTGAATTAAAAACTTTACTTAGGCTTCTTATTAGAAATATGTTTGGAACAATGTTATGAAAAGTTTAGAAATTGTTGTGAACTGAGTGTTTGTGTTCTACCTAGCCCCCAATTCCTACTTTGAAAGGCTTGACCCCCCAAATGTAATAGTATTTGGGATTAGAACCTGTAGGAGATAATGAGAATTTGAGTAGAAGAGAGGCCTCTTATCAAGAATCATATCAGCCAGCACCTCGATCTTGGCCTTCTCAGACTTCAGAACTGTGAGAAATAATTTTTTCCTGCTGTTTCAGTCACTCAGTTGATGGCATTTTGTTATGGCAGCTGGAGATAACTAATACAGAAATCAAGAATTGGCAAATATAAGAAAGGGTAAAATTTATGATTAACATCACAAATAAAAAATAATGACATTCGATAATGGTAAAAGGTAAATACACTAATAGTATCAATCTTTAAAGCAACTAATAACATAAAGATAAATTTATTAGATATGTGAAGAGGGGTGCCTGGGTGGCTCAGTCAGTTGACGACACTTGATTTTGTCTCAGGTCACGATATCAGGGTCAAGAGACCAAGCCTCTGCATAGGCTCTGTGCTGGGCATGAAGCCTGCTTAAAGATTCTATCTCTCTCTCTCTTGCCTTCAACCTCCTCTTCCATTTACCCCACTCACTCTTTCTCCATTAAAAATAATAATAATAGGGCACCTGGGTGGCTCAGTGGGTTAAGCCGCTGCCTTTAGCTCAGGTCATGATCTCAGGGTCCTGGGATCGAGTTCCGCATCAGGTTCTCTGCTCAGCGGGGAGCCTGCTTCCCTCTCTCTCTCTGCCTGCCTTTCCGTCTACTTGTGATTTCTCTCTGTCAAATAAATAAATAAAATATTTTAATGATAATAATAATAATAATAAATACAAGGATAATTAAGTATGAATAAAATTATGGCCAGAAGTGTAATTTATCTCCTCAATAAAAGGAAGTACCTAGTGGATAGAGAGGTTATAGAATGATTTAATTAAAGAAACTCAGTTTAGTTTAATATATTTATAACTTTTCCTTAGAGAATTAAAGACTCGACCTTTCACTTTCATGTCCATGGGATAAACACAAAAGAAAGCTGTGAGTGCCATGAGTAAATCTTAAAATTTCTGAGAAATAAACATGTTTTTTTTTCTTTTTTTTCTTTTTGCCCTAAACTTGTAAAAGATACAGTAGAGCAACAAGTGGTATCTTAAATAAATAACATGAAGACAGATAAATCTAAATTCTGTTTCTTCTAGAATGCTGAAAAAGAAAGAAAAAGTAAAGAATAAAAACAAGGGAAAAGCAGGAAGACAAAATATACATATTTGTAAGTAGAAAGGACACAAAAACAAGTAATCAGTAGAGCTTAAAACAATAGAAGAATGTTAAACACAATTTTATGGGGATGATTATTTATTGTTGTGTAACAAATTAACTCAAAACTCAGTGACTTAAAACAACATTTGTTATCTTATACTTTCAGTTTCTCAGGAATCCAGGTGTGAATACACTGTTATTTGGGTTCAGAGTCTTTCAAAAATGTGCCCATGAAGGCTTCAGGTAGGACAGCAATTAACTCAAGGCTCAACTGAGGAAGATTTCCATCCATGTGAAATCACTTATTAAGCTATAGTTCTTCTCAGGTTGGAATGAGAATCTTAAGTTTCTTGCTTGCAGTTAGTGGAAACTCCTCAAGTCTTCACCACATGGGAGGCTCTGTGGGGAGGCTCACAACATGAAAGTTTGTGTCATTAGAATAAGAAAGCAAAAAACAGCAGGGGGTTGGGGGGAGACTGAAGACATAGTCTTTTGATAATCTCAGTTGTATAATCACACTATAGAGGAGGTGGTTAAAGAAGAACAAGAGTACCAGGAGTCAAGGATCATTGGGAGCCATTTTCAGAAAGTGCCTATTACACATGATAAATTCAAAAAGCCAATTTCAGGAATGTATTTCCTAACAAATATAAGCTATCAAAACATATACAAAAAGGTATAGGAAGCTTAGATAAACCAGTTGATACAGAAAACTTTTCAAATATGATTAAATTAATATTTTTGGATCAATATTTCATGACTAATTTCTTTCTAGCTGAAAAAAGACATATTATATATATATATAAATGTCTCATATATATATAAAATGTCTTATATATATATAAAATGTCTCCTTTAAGCTAGAAAGAAATTAGCCATGAAATATTGATACATATATAGATATATACTGAAATATTGATTATATATATATATATTTATATATATTATATATATATGTGTGTGTGTGTGTGTGATTTCTTTTTATACTCTTCCTTCTTCCCCCGGATTGGTGTCTTTTCTGATTTGGTTAGCATACATTTTTCTGAGGTCTTTTTCACCCTCTTAGTATTTTATTCTCTTGTTCATATATTCTTATCTGGATAAAATGACAAGGTGTAAAAATTTACCACCACCACCACCACCACCACCACCACAACACACCACAACACCAATAACAACAACAAAAAAAAAAAAAAAAAAGAAAAGAAAAAGAGGCAGTACCAATGGTTAGGGACCTGATCAATTCAGACATTGCTAATATGCCAAATCTAGAGTTTGGAATGATTCTCAAGGTGCTAGGCTGGGCTTGAAAAAGGCATGGAAGGTATTAGAGAAACCCTATCTGGAGAAATAAATCCCTTTCTGGAGAAATAATCACAGATATATTCTGGAGAATATATCACAGATATATTCAGAGGTATAGGAAATAATCACAGATATATTCTGGAGAATATATCACAGATATATTCATAGGTATAGGAGCATATAACAAGCATATAACAATTGATAACTTCTCTCTTTTCTCTCAACATCATTGAAGTCCTTCTTTGTCTCTCTTTTTGATTCTTGTCAGACATGATGTTTTAGAGTGCATCCAGTAAATTGTTGAACATTGTAACCTCAAGGAACATAGTTTATTTTGGTTCTGATCTGTAGCATGGTATTATCCCCTAAAGCAGAACTTTAAAAATAAAGAACTTTCATGCAAGGGGCTATAGCAATTGTATTTTTTATAATATATTTTCCTTGCATTGTCATTTTTAAGTATTTATCATTTTATAGTACATGTTTGAAGATAGATTTTAGAGTATCTGATCCTTGTATGAAGTGATTGTTTCATTTACCTAGGCTGTATTCATGACTGAATATTGACAATAAATCTATTTTATACTGAAAAAAACCCTATTTTTTTATTATTACACCAATAAGGAGAGACAATATTTAAATAATTGGGATTCCAGAAGAAGAAGAAAGAGAGAGAGAGTGGCAGAAGATATATTGGAGCAAATTATTGTAGAGACTTTCCCTAATATGGCAAAGGGAACAAGCATCAAAATCCAGGAGGTGCAGAGAACCCTCCTGAAAATCAATAAAAATAGGTCCACACCCTGTCATCTAATAGTAAAACTATAAGTCTTAGTGACAAAGAGAAATTCCTGAAAACAACTCAGAACAAGAAGTCTGTAAGATACAATGATAGAAACATTAGATTGGCAACAGACTTATCCACAGAGACCTGGCAGGCCAGGTAGAACTGGCATCATATATTTAGAGCAATGAATGAGGAAAAATATGCAACCAAGAATACTATATCCAGCTAGGCTATCATTGAAAATATAAGGAAAGATTAAAAAGTTTTCAGGACAAACAAAAACTGAAAGAATTTGCAAGCACCAAAACAGCCCTACAGGAAATATTTAAAGAGGTCCTCTAAGCAAAGAGAGAGCCTAAAAGCTGTAGACCAGAAGGAACAGAGACAATAGACAGTAACAGTCATGTTACATACAATACAATGACACTAAAATCATATCTTTCAATAGTTACTCTGAATGTAAATGGGCTAAATGTCAAATCAAAAGACACAGAGTATCAGGATGCATAAAAAAAGAACAAGACCCATCGATATACTTTCTACAAGAAACTCATTTTAGACCCCAAGACACCTCTAGATTTAAAGTGAGGGGGTAGAAAACAATTTACCATGCTGATGGACATCAAAAGAAAGTTGGGGTGGCAATCCTTATATCAGATAAATTAGATTTTAAGCCAAAAACTATAATAAGAGATGAGGAAGGACACTATATCATACTCAAAGGATCTATCCAACAAGAAGATCTAACCATTTTAAATGTCTATGGCCCTAACAAGGGAGCAGCCAACTATATAAACCAATTAATAACAAAATAAAAAAAACACATTGACAGTAATAGTAGGTGACTTTACAGAAATGGGCAGATCATCCAAGCAAAAGATCAACAAGGAAATAAAGGCTTTAAATGACACACTGGACCAGATGGACATCACAGATATATTCAGAACATTCTATCCCAAGCAACAGAATACAAATTTTCTCTAGTGCACATGGAACATCCTCAAGAATAGATCACATCCTGGGTCACAAATCAGGTCTCAACCAGTACCAAAAGATCGGGACCATTCCCTGCATATTTTCAGACCACAATGCTCTGAAGCTAGAATTCAATCACAAAAGGAAAGTTGGAAGGAACTCAAATACGTGGAGGCTAAAGAGCATCTTATTAAAGAATGAATTGAACAACCAGGAAATTAAAGAAGAATTGAAAAAAAAATGTATGGAAACAAATGATAATGAAAATACAGCTCTTCAAAATCTGTGGGACACAGGAAAGGCAGTCCTGAGAAAAAAATATATAGCTATACAAGCCTTTCCTCAAGAAACAGGAGAGGTTTCAAGTACACAACCTAACCCTACACCTAAAGAGCTGGAGAAAGAACAGCAAAGAAATCTTAAACCCAGCAGGAGAAGAGAAATAATAAAGATCAGAGCAGAAATCAATAAAATAGAAACCAAAAGAACAGTAGAACAGATCAATGAAACTATGAGCTGGTTCTTTGAAAGAATTAATAAGATTTATCATCTCCTGGCCAGACTTATCAAAAAGAAAAGAGAAAAAGGACCCAAATAAATAAAATCATGAATGAAAGAGGAGAAATCACAACCAATACCAAAGTAATATAGACAATTATAAGAACATATTATGAGCAACTATACCCCAACAAGTTTGACAATCTGGAAGAAATGGATGCATTCCTAGAGGCATATAAACTACCAAAACCAAACCAGGAAGAAACAGAAAACCTGAACAGACCCATAACCAGTAAGGAGATTGAAGCAAAAATCCCCCAACAAACAATAGCTCAGAGGCAGAAGGCTTCCCAGGGAAATTCTACCAAACATTTAAAGAAGAATCCATACCTATTCTCCTGAAACTGTTCCAAAAAGTAGAAATGGAAGGAAAACTGCCAAACTCATTTTATGAAGCCAGCATTACTTTGATCCCCAAATCAGACAAAGACCCCATCAAAAAAGAGAATTATTGACCAATATCCTTGGAGAACACATATGCAAAAATTCTCACCAAAAACTAGCCAATAGGACCCAACAGTACGTTAATAGGATTATTCACCACAAGTAGGTAGGATATAGTCCTGTGCTGCAAGGTTGGTTCAACATCTGCAAATCAATCAATGTGATACAGT
This sequence comes from Mustela nivalis, assembly GCF_964662115.1. NCBI lineage: Eukaryota > Metazoa > Chordata > Mammalia > Carnivora > Mustelidae > Mustela > Mustela nivalis. The sequence continues at coordinate 36,175,904 of NC_139020.1, forward strand.
ACATTAATAAAAGAAAGTACAAGAACCATATGATACTCTCAATAAATTCTGAAAAAAACATTTGACAAAGTACAGCATTCTTTCTCTATCAAAACTCTTCACAGTGTAGGATAGAGGGTACCTATCTCAATATGACCAAAGCCATCTATGAAAAACCCACAGAGAATATCATTCTTGAAGGGAAAAAACAGATTTCTGCTAAGTTCAGGAACACAACAGGGATGCCAACTATCACCATTCCTATTCAACATAACACTAGAAGTCCTGGCCTTAGCAACCAGACAATAAAAAGAAATAAAAGGCATCCAAATTGGCAAAGAAGAAGTCAAACTATCACTCTTGACAGATGATATGATACTTTATGTGAAAAACACAAAAGATTCCACTCCAAAACTGCTAGAACTCACACAAGAATTTAGTAAAGTGTCAGGATATAAAATCAATGCACAGAAATCTATTGCATTTCTATACACCAACAACAAAACAGAAGAAAAAGAAATTAAGAAGTCAATCCCATTTGCAATTGCACACCAAACCATACGATACTGAGGAATAAACCAAACCAAAGAGGCAAACCAAAGAGGATCTGTACTCAGAAAACTATAAAGTACTCATGAAAAAAAATTGAGGAAGACACAAAGAAATGGAAAAGTGTTCCATGCTTATGGATTGGAAGAACAAATATTGTGAAAATGTTTATGCTACCTAAAGAAATCTACACATTTCATGTAATCCCCATCAAAATACCATCAGTTTTTTCCCCAAAGAGATGGAACAAATAATCCTAAAATGTATTTGGAATGAGGAAAGACCCCAAATAGCCAGAGGAATGTTGAAAAAAAAAAGCCAAAATTGGTGGCATCACAAGTCCAGACTTCAAGCTCTATTACAAAGCTGTAAACATCAAGACAATATGATATTAGCACAAATGCAAACATATAGATCAATGGAACAAAATAGCCCAGAAATAGACCCTCAACTCTATGGTCACCCAATCTTTGACAAACCAGGAAAGAATGTCCAATGGAAAAAAAGAGTCTCTTCAACAAATGGTATTGGGGAATTTGGACAGCCACATGCAGAAGAATGAAACTGGACCATGTCTTTACACCACACACAAAAATAGACTCAAAATGGATGAAAGACCTCAATGTGAGACAGGAATCTATCAAAATCATTGAGGAGAACACAGGCAGAAAACCTCTGCGACCTCAGCCACAACAACTTCTTCCTAGAAACATCACCAAAGGCAAGGGAAGCAAGGACAAAAATGAACTATTGAGACTTCATCAAGATCAAAAGCTTTTGCACAACAAAAGAAACAGTCAACAAAACAAAAGGCAACTGACAGTTGGGAGAAGATATTTGCAAACAATGTAACAGATAAAGGACTAGTATCCAAAATCTAAAAAGAACTTCTCAAACTCAACACCCAAAGAACAAATAATACAATCAAGAAATGGATAGGGACATGAACAGATGTTTCTTCTAGGAAGACATCCAGATGTCAACACACACATGAAAAAGTGCTCCACATCAGTCTGCATCAGGGAAATACAAATCAAAACCACAATGAGATACCATCTCACACCAGTCAGAATGGCTGAAATTAATAAGCCAGGAAATGACAGATGTTAGAGAGGATGCAGAGAAAGGAGAACCCCCCTATGCTATTGGTGGGAATACAAGCTGGTGCAGGCACTCTGGAAACTAGTATGGATGTTCCTCAAAAAGTTGAAAACAGAGCTACCCTACCCCCCGGCAATTGCACTACTATGTATTTACCCTAAAGATACAAAGGCAGTGATCTGGGGCGCCTGGGTGGCTCAGTGGTTTGGGCTGCTGCCTTTGGCTCGGGTCATGATCTCAGGGTCCTGGGATCAAGCCCCGCATCGGGCTCTCTGCTCTGCAGGAAGTCTGCTTCCCTCTCTCTCTCTCTCTCTCTCTCTGCCTGCCTCTCTGCCTACTTGTGATCTCTGTCTGTCAAATAAATAAATAAAATCTTAAAAAAAAAAAAAAAAAAAAACAAAGGCAATGATCTGAAGGAGCATGTGCACCCAATTGTTTATAGAAGCAATGTCCACAATAGCCAAACTATGGAAAGAACCTAGGTGCTCATCAACCAATGAATGGATAAAGAAGATGTGATATATATATATATATAATGGAATACTTTGCAACCATCAAAAGAAATGAAATCTAGCCATTTGCCATGGCATGGATGGACTAAAGGGTTATTATGCTGAGCGAAATAAGTCAATCAGAGTAAAACAATTATCATATGATCTTCCTGATATGAGGAATTTGAGAGGCAGAGTGGGGGTTGTGGGAGTAGATAAGGAAAAAGTGAAACATGATGGGATCAGGAAGGAGACAAACCATAAGAGACTCTTAATCTCAGAGAACAAACTGAGGGTTCCTGGGAAGGGGGGGTGGAATGGAGAGGGTGGTTCGTTTATGGACATTGGGGAGGGTATGCGATATGGTGAGCGCTGTGAATGTGTAAGCCTGATGATTCACAGACCTGTACCCCTGGGGCAAATAAAACATTATATGTTAATAAAAATAATGAAAAAAAAAAAGAAACAACTCTGCACGTTTGTTGTTGCATAAGTTAAAAAAATATATGTAAGAATGGATAAAGAAGATGTGGTATATATGCACAATGGAATACTATGCAGCCATCAAAAGAAATGAAATCTTGCCATTTGCAACAACATGGATGAAACTAGAGCGTATCATGCTTAGCGAAATAAGTCAAGCAGAGAAAGACAACTATCATATGATCTCCCTGATATGATGAAGTGGTGATGCAACATGGGGGCTTAAGTGGGTAGGAGAAGAATCAATGAAACAAGATGGGATTGGGAGAAAGACAAACCATAAGTGACTCTTAATCTCACAAAACAAACTGAGGGTTGCTGGGGAGAGGGGGGTTGGGAGAAGGGGGGTGGGGTTATGTACATTGGGGAGGGTATGTGCTTTGGTGAGTGCTGTGAAGTGTGTAAACCTGGCAATTCACAGACCTGTACCCGTGGTGATAAAAATATATGTTTATAAAAAATAAAAATTTTAAAAAAATAAAATAAAAAAATAATTAATTAATTAATTAATTAAATTAAAAAATATGTAAAATGTAATTCCTGGTAGATGAGTTGAATATGTCAATCTGTAAATTTTTTATAGATTTCAATATAAGTGATATAATATCACTTATTTTGAACAGATAATTGCTAGATTTTACATCAGTCAAGATGTTTTCATTGTAAATGATAGAAACCAAAACTAAATTAGCTTAAGCTTAAAAAGAGTAAAAGGGGAGATAATCCTCACAGCAAGTCAGTAGTCATATCAACATAATCTGAAAAAAAAAAAATTATCTTTGCCTCCCTGCATAATGTGTCCATCCTAGTGACCAAGGGCAGGAGGTGGAATCTGGTAGGAGTTAAAATGGATAATGCTCACCAAAGTCACACGGGTTGAAAACATGTTTTTCAAAAAAGTACTATGAAACATAATTGTTTGAATATAATGGTCAGTAGAATTTACAAAGCCAAACAATTACATTAATATTGGAATGGCATTACACAAAGAGTGGAAAAACGAACAGTGAATTGGGTTTTTTAAAGAATGCATTAGACTCAGGGCTGTTCTTGGAGAAATGGGCAATCTAGCTAGTTCAATAGCCAAATTCCACATTAGTGGTAATTCATATTAATTTGTAACTACAAAGTTAAAAAAAAGAATACAGAGTCTTAAGTACACATGGTACTCAAAGTGTATTCCTAGATTTGTGCTTAGGAAATAAAAAACAAACCCAGAAATAATAATGGTTATTTTGATGGATGTTGTCTTTCCTAGAGTTAATTGGGCCATAATCCTACTAATCAAATGCTCTCTGATTGAGTTGATTAAACCAAATCTATGGGAAATGGTTACATTGTCAAAACGATATTTTAAAATAGTATAACATCTTCTAAGGCAATGAGACTAATTGTTCAACCAACATGCCAAAATGTATGCAGTTTAGGGGTTGATGATAGATGAGTCTGAGAAAGTTGTTTTCTATTCAGAGGAGTTCCTGCTGATCTTGGTACCCGCACCACAATGCACCACAGAGCAAACAAAGGAAAGCAGTTACCACTGGGAGTTTTTAAGATGACACAGTATGGTATTTGAAGCAACTGAGCAGACAACAGGAGATTAGCAAAAGGAAAGGTTTTCTGACAAAAGCACTGACCACCTGCCCTTGTGAAAAAAAAGCAAAAAGTAAAAGTCCTTTTACTCAGTTGCTTGGTTCTGGTCCCAGATGCACCAAAGAACTGGAGACCCAAGCAGAATTGGGAGATAGAGTTTATTGAGTAGATAAGTATACTACACTTTCAAGAGTGAAAGCAGAGCAAGAGTGGCAATGACTGGAGCTGCTCTAGTTGTGTCCTTTTAAGCCTCCTTTGTGTGTATGTCAATTCAGTTTTGATTGGCATTTTTGACTGACAGCTGGTGGTTGTATCACATTTTGGCCTCAGCACATGCCCCTATCAGTGATGCACTTTGTGATCATTGTATTTGTGTATTGCATATTTATGAGTGCCTAATGAGCTTTTGTTGTGACATTAAAGATAGTTAAGGACAAGTCCTTCTCTTCGTGCACGTGCTCAGCTCCTGAAAGTCCACCACAAGTGGCTTTTAAGCCAGCTCTGCAGCTAAGCCTTTCCCATTCAGTTAGTCCTTGGAGGTGGCTCTGAAGGTGTGGCTGTTTACCCCTGGGGTGGCTCTGAGAGCATGGCAAGCACCTACTTCCATTTGGTTAGTAACAGGGGTGCCTGCAATTAAGTTCCACGATGTTTCTCAAGGTGAAAACGGGACTAGAAGCTAAAACTAGGCTTTGCCACAGGTGTGTGTCAGGTGGCACCCTTAAAGATAAAATGAATGAAATTAAAATACTAGACAAGGCGGGGGAGGGGGGAGCGCCTGTGTGGCTCAGTGGGTTAAGCCTCTGCCTTCAGCTCAGGTCATGGCCTCGGGTCCTGGGATCAAGCCCCACATTGGGCTGTCTGCTCCACGGGGAGCCTGTTTCCCCCTCTCTCTCTACCTACCTCTCTGGCTACTTGTGATCTCTCTATCTCAAATAAATAAAATCTTTAAAAAAAAATACTAGACAAGGTCTGAACTGTATTATTTGTTTTGTAAAATGTTATTTGTTCAATGTATTTGTTTTGTAAAATTAAGCTGCAAATACTCAGAGCAAAACTGACAACACTAGGCATAATAAATTCTGTTTTAAAGATTTTATATTAATTGTCAGAAAATAAGGTGAAATAGTAAATCAGCTTATTATTTATTTATTTATTTATTTAATAGTTCATTTATTTATTTATTTGACAGACAGAGATCACAAGTAGGCAGAGAGAGGCAGGCACAGAGAAAGAGGGGGAAGCAGGCTCCCCGCTGAGCAGAGAGCCCAATGAGGGGCTACATCCCAGATTTCCTTGATCATGACCCTAGAGGAAGGCAGAGGCTTAACCCATTGAGCCACACACGTGCCCCTCAGCTCATTTAAATAAAGTGTATGTTTCAAGGCAATGGGACTACAGTTCACAATGAACTTTTTAGTTCGATTGTCTTGAAATCTTCTCAGAAATCTTTTTCTTTATGCTTGCCTATTTTTTTTGTAATTTTATTTTATTTATTTTTTTTCTCAGTGGTTCCAAGATTCATTGTTTATGCACCACATCCAGTTCTCAGAAATCTTTAATCTAAAAATTATCCAAAGAATTTTTTTTAAAAAAAGATTAAAAGTTTAAAGACTTTTTTCAGAAGTTGATTATTTTTATAATAAGAGAAAATGTTGGAATTGTGATTTTCAACTATTTATAAGAGACTTCAGTCTTGTATCAGCTCTAAATCATCTAATTTTTTGAAAATTCAAGTGAAATGTATATTAACCCAGATTGTTTTTAAGTTTAGAACCCCCAAATAAATTACATCTTATGGTGATATGGCACTGTATCTATGTAAGCTATAACTGATAGTGCTATAATATTTGTAGTTTGCATGCAGTTTTTGAGGTGATCAAAATTTCCTATAACTTCTCTCAATTGAAATATCACAATTAATTACCTTAATATGTGTTAAATTAATTAAGGGTTGTGCTTAAGAAGCTAGGACTATATTATTTTTGTTTACATTGCCATCTGTTCTAATTACATATCCAAGGTTACTGGACATTATCCAAGAATGTGTAGTGAGTATTGACCTAAAAAAATTCCTGGCTGAAATCTTTTACAAAATAAACAATGATTAAAAATAGAGTACTCTTTTAGAGTAGAAAAAAAATAAAAACAAAGAAAAAAACCCCTTGATAATTGGAGTGGGGCTCTCCATCAAGAAGACCAATTTCTCTAAAATTGCCTTTGGTTAAAATTTTTGCACTCACTTATATAGTATATAGCAAAGGCAAAACGGGGGGGGGGCGGTTTACTAACTAGTATTTTCTCAACTCAGTATTTTTAGGTTTAAAGTTAATTTTCACACTCTTATAAAATACACTTTCTTTGGGATTTTTTTTTTTAAGTTTTAATTTATTTGAAAGTGACCTAGGGGGGAGGGTGGAGAGAGAGAGAGAGGGAGAGAGAGAGAGAATGGGCCAGGGAGGGGCAGTGGGAGAGAGAGAAGCAGACTCCTTACTGATCAGAGGGGGGGGGGTGCTGGACCTGGTCCTGGAATTGGGGCTGGACATGGGGCTCCATAGGGGGCTTGATCCCAGTACCCTGGGATCATGACCTCAGCAGAAGGCAGATGCTTAACCAACTGAGTCACCCAGGTGCTCCAATTCTTTGGGTTCTTGATATCCATTTTAAATATTCTGAAGTAAGATTATGAAGAGACAATATTTTAAGGACTAGTCTTCATTTATATGAATTGCCTTGTGTTTGTGATCACTGTCGACATTTTTTGACTGCCTGTTTATTCCATCACATTGGTATCTGTCTCCTCCACTCATCATTTTAAGTTACACCATTTTCTGTGGGACTATATTTTCCACAAGAATAAACTCTATCAGCATTTGATATTTTTAAGTTCAACCTTCTTATTTGTGAGCAGCCAACAGGAAGTGAAAATCTTGTTCAGCTTCAATCTATTATCATCTCTATATGTGTTAATTGGGATTCAATCAGGAGATAGAAACCATATAGTAATTTGAAGAATTTAATATAAAAAGTTATTAATTATAACAGGGAAATAGAGCGATGAGGAATTGGTTAGTAAGATGTAAAGAGAACTCCAAAGAAAGTAAGAATAGCATATACAAGTGTAGCTACTACCTCTACAGTGGAGACATCTACAGAAGAAGACCCTGAAGGTTAGATCCAGACCTTGTTAGAGAAGCGCAGTCTTAGCCACTGAGTGCCAGAGAAATCACTGGAGGGCCACTGGCAGAAATTGCTAGAAAAATGTCTCACGGGACTTGCCATAAATCTACCCACTAGGGTGCTAGTGAAATCTCCTCACAGGGAGATGTAACATCAGAGGGACTCCACTAGAAAGTCAGCAAAAGGGAAATTGCATTTAGATTTCATTACCAAGAAGGCAGTAGGGTATACTAATTATTTATGTTATTAAAAGTCTTTGGAGGGGCCCCTGGGTGGCTCAGGGGTTAAGCCTCTGCCTTCGGCTCAGGTCATCATCTCAGAGTCCTGGGATCAAGTCCCGCATCAGGCTCTCTGCTCAGCTGGGAGCCCCTTTCCTCCTTCTCTCTGCCTGCCTCTCTTCCTACTTGTGATTTGTGTCTGTCAAGTAAATAAATAAAATCTTAAAAAAAAAAAAAAGTCTTTGGAAACTAAGATGTTGAAAAAATACTAGAGAGGGAAGAATATGTGAAAAAATTGAATTTATTGTGAAATAGAGTTAATACAGAACATAGATAATCTGATTGCCTATACAGCCTCAAAATAAATAAGCAATTCTTCTAGCCAATCAACATATCGACCATTTCAATATTACAACAAAAAATATTTTTAAATTATTCATGTAATTTTATCAGAATAATCATGTAAACATAGCCTCTAAAGCAGACTGAAATTTTTAAATGGGATTATGTAACATGATATAAAGATTTCAGAAGCATTTCTTTTGAAGTTTGAAAGTCTGAAAGTAGGAAAAAAAAATGGGATTGCATTTGCTTGACTTTCTTTTAACTCCCACTTTAAAAAAAAATTCTTTGGTTCTAGTTTAGAGTACATTGTTTCATAACTTCAACATATTTGACCCTAGTTTCGATGTGGGAGTTGGTGAGATGAGAAACTTCAAACTGTGATTTTGAAACCCCCAGTTCACATGCTCTGGGGTGATACTGTGAAGAGACTATTCCTTAAAATAAATGATTTGATCTTCAATCAAGAAAAGTGTTAACTTCCTGGAAACTTTCCAGTTTGCTGTTCTGAAGAACTCAATTTAGCAATTTCATCAACTTTCACTTATCCATGTTATTGGAGAGAAGCAGTGGCATGAATAATCTAAAAGTGCAGTTAATTTTAAAAGAATTTATATGAAGTGATTTTCTGTAGTAGATTTAACTTCTTAGTTGTGTTGTACCTAAGCTAATAACAAAATTAGTTTTTCTTTCCTCAGGGCATAATAATTGGCACCTCAGTAAAATAATGTGTGATAAGAGAAAGGCAGGCACTTTTGTTAGCTAACATGAAAAATTCCTTAAGCAGTATAACCATATGTGGACAGTTAGTTGAAAATTGCTGGTAAGAAGAAAGCTTACTATATGGGCATCTTGGTGGCTCAGTGGGTTAAGCCTCTGCCTTCAGCTCAGGTCATGATCTCAGGGTCCTGGGATTGAGGTACATATCGGGCTCTCTGCTCAGCAGGGAGCCTGATTCCCAACCCCCGTACCCCCCACCTGCCTAATTCTGATCTCTCTCTCTCTCTCTCTCTCTGTTAAATAAATAAATAAAGCTTACTATATGTGAAAAATTGGAGGATCAATACATCTGACTCTACATTGTGAGATGCTGACTGGACCTCGTTTATTCACATTAGTGAGGAAAATGTAATTCACCAGCTTATCCTTCTGTGAGTCCACAGATTTCAAGGCACTCTGTAAATTATAAAGCATTACACAAAGGCATCCTGAATTGGAAGTTGTCATAAAGTGGTATACAGATTCTTTGTAGTTCTCATGAATAAACATATGGAAGACGTCCTTTAAAAAGCTACTGTTTTTTCCCATGTTTTCTCCTTTCTTTTTTCCCAATTAACCAGATAGCAGGTTCTCTGATTCCTTACCTCAAAGAATGATCCTACAAGATATTTGTTTCTAAAAGCCTAAGCCTATCAAAGAACAAGGATGACAAGAGATGGTTTCTAGTAAATTGAGAAAAGAAATTCCTTGATGGCATAATAAAAGAGAATATGATAAAGTAGTTTGGGAGACTTAGGGAAACAGGTATATTAATAAGGCATTGAGATTCTGGTTCATGCCAAATCAACTGCAGACTCAGTCAGCTGAGAGAAACAGCCTTAGAACAGCTGCAGTAGCTAAAGGAAAATGTCATTCTAGTAACTAACAACAACAGATGAAACCAACTTGAGAAATCTACAGGGAGACTGGAGTCTCTCTAGGGTCATTGTATGTGGGGAGGCCGATGGCTACAAAACAACTGAGAGAGGCAGAGAGGAAATACTTTTGAAAGTACAGTTTAAATACCACTGTTCTTTTATCTGTTGATTCTTGATCAATCTGAAGCAATAGGAGTAGTATCAGGGCAAGATCAATGCTCAATGCAAAAGTGAAATTGATGGAAACTGGTCTGCCCTGACCAGTCATTTTTAAATGTTTCATTCTAACTCCTCTTCCTGAATCACAAACTTTGCCAACTGCTTCCTCCTAATGTTTCTCAGAATCATGCTCATGAATATATGAAAAGTTAATGTATGATAAAGGTGGCATCACAAATATATATAGAAAGGACAGATTGCTTATTAGATAGTGTTGTAAAAATTGACTCATTACATGGAGAAAAATAAACTTGGATCTCTACCTAATTCCAAATAGAAAGGTGAACTCCAAATTGTTTAAAAATTTGATGAAAAATAAAACTATGAAGTCAGTAAACAAATTGTTAAAGACTATCGTTACTAAGATCCTTTGAAGAATTTCTTAAACAAGATTTTGAAAGCGCTAACCATGAAGCAAAACAAATAAAAGATGATAAGAGGGGTAATATTCAATAAAGATATCATGAAAAATATAGAAAAGAAATAATGCATAAAGCTAAAAAGAATTAATATTAAGCATATAGAAATTGTAGTCAAATAGAGTGGTAACTGTAAACCAACTAGAAAAAAGATAGAAGTCCAAATAGGAAAATGAGCCAGAGAGAAAGGAAATGTACAAAACAGGAAACTCATAAACTAAGAAAGATATGAAGATATTTTATAATTCATTAGTAGTCGAACAAATTGAAATAAGAATAAGTAGATATCATATTAAACCTATCAAATTAGATAATGGTGAGTCTTGCCAGGATATGAGGAAGTAGAGCCCCTGTTGTGATCTGCCAGGGCAGGTATCCTTAAGAACAGTCGGACTCTTCTTGGTCAAATTAAATGTATATGCAACCCATGACCCAAAAATTACATAGAAAAGATACTCTCACATAAGTGCTTGGAAGGAGATATACAAGGACTTGTACAACCCATTGTCTGTCCTCAGAAGGATGAATAATTGAAATGTGGTGCAGGCATCTCACAGAGTATTAATTATTAGCAACTAGCCAGTTATACATATACCACCATGTATTAATCTTTAAAAAAAAAAACACTGAAGAAATAAAATGTAAGAAGTAGAAGTGTAGGGGCGCCTGGGTGGCTCAGTGGGTTAAAGCCTCTGCCTTCGGCTCAGGTCATGATCCCGGGGTCCTGGGATCGAGCCCCGCATCGGGCTCTCTGCTCAGCAGAGAGCCTGCTTCCTCCTCTCTCTCTGCCTGCCTCTCTGCCTACTTGTGACCTCTGTCTGTCAAATAAATAAATAAATCTTTAAAAAAAAAAAAAAAAGAAGTAGAAGTGTATAACATAAATTATAATTTTAAAATGTGTGCAGCAAAACAATGGGACATATATTCCAAGTAATAGACACGGGAGACAAATTCATAGAAAATATATTAAAATAACTTCATACAGACATGGTGAGAAAGAAGACTGTAGATAAAAGTAAATGATTCATAGGTACAGATTATAACAATAGCCAAAATATGGAAGCAACCAAAATGTTTATTGATCCATGAATGGATAAATAAAATGTAGTGTATATACATATACATATATATGTATATACACACACATATATATATACACACACACATAAAATAGAAAATGATTCAACCTTAATAAAGAAGGATATCCTGCCATTTGTGACAACATGGATGAACCTGGAGAACATTTGGCTAAGTGAAATAAACAGACACAGAAGGATAAATATTCCACAGTCCTGCTTGTATGTAGAGTCTTAAAAAAAAAAAAAAAAGTTGAACTCACAGTAACAGAAAGTTGAATGGTGGTTATTAAAGGCTAGGGGCCAAAGAGGGGGAAAAAAGGAGGTTAAAAAAAAGAACTAGATGGGGCATCTGGGTGGATCAGTGGGTTAAAGCTTTTGCATTTGGCTCAGGTCATGATCACAGCATCCTGGGATGGAGCCCCACATTGGGCTTCCTGCTCAGCAGGGAGACTGCTTCCCTTCCTCTCTCTCTGCCTGCCTCTCTGCCTACTTGTGATCTCTGTCAAATAAATAAATTAAAAAACAAAAACAAAAACAAACAAACAAAAAGTAGAATGGAAGCTGCCAGGGTTAGACTGGAGGGGAAGCTATCATGGAGAGTTATTGCTTAGTAGATATAGAGATTCATTTTTGCAAAATGAAGAGTTCTGGAATTATACGGTGGTGATGGTTGCACAATAATATGAGTGTACTTAATATCACTGACCTGTACACTTAAAAATACAAGTTAATAAACTTTATGTTATAGGTATTTTACTACAATAAAAAAATTGGGGAAACAAGCTTAACTCTCATGCTGGATGCTAAACTTGATGACCATATAGCAGGAATGATGAAGATCAATGCCATGAAATTTTGTTTGAGGTCCTTCTGAGCTCCTTAATGAACGTATAGTTTACAATGATATACACATTGCAGGTATAACTGCAAAAAAGATGCACAATTCACTAAGTTGTTGCTTTTTTTTTCCTACTTATTTCAAATTAATTTCAAAGTTACAGGAGAAAATGAAGGAACAGTAAAAATATACACCACTTACACTTAATTCAGATAATTAATTCAAATACTAAAAGTTTTTCCAATAACATACTTCATATAAAACAGATCCAGATCAAGATCTTTTTACCTGTAGATGTCATTTGATCCCGAACAATTCTTTGTTTCTTCTTGAGTTTACTATCCTACACATTATTGAAGATAAGAGAACCATAATTTTTTAGAATGTTTTTTAATTTGTCTCATGTTTCTTCATGATTAAAGTTATGTCCTTGAGTAGAAATATCACAGGACTACCTTTGTTTTCTTATCAATAGACCCTAACTGGGGCTATGCAATATGAATTTGTACTGTCATTTGTGATGTTTGATGTAATTATTTGAGATATCAGTAAGGATTCTCTATGGTAAAGTTGCTTCATTCTCCCTTTTTAAAATAGATGAGTACTTTGGGGGTACATACAGAGAGACTGTGCAGATATCCTTCCTATTTCTCATCCAGGTTCCAGTCACTCTTAAACATCAATTACTGTTACTTGCTTGTATTTAATTGTGATGATATTAAAGGGTAAATTTCTGATTTCATTTTGTCTTCTAAATTTGATACTCAGCACTCTACTATAATAAAAACATTTTTATTTTCCTATTTACTTTTTAATTTAATCTGTGGATTTGTGGATTCTTATTTTATTCAATGTGATAAACACAAATACTGTTATGTTTGGAACTCAGTTTGTTCAGTTGGGCCAATGACAGTGCTAGCCTCTTTAAACTAGCTTCCGTGTTTTTATAATATGTCTTCTCTATTCTTTGAATATTTCCTTGTTTCTTGTGCAACAAATATTTTCCAGACCCATGTTCTTTCCCAGCCCCAGCCCTGGAATCAATAATTCTCTAAGAAATGGTAGTTCCTTTTAGTAAAAAATATTTATTGGCGAAATTCTGAATTCTAAGAATTCTCATTTCTGTTGTGGACTTGCTGGTTCCAGGATCTTCAGTGGATGAAGTCATATACACATAACCAGAACATAGTAAGACATCTACAATTATTCCTATATTTATGAATTCACATCTCTACCTCAAAGATCAGTACAATAGTTTGGGATGCCTTCTAACCTTCACTCTTTTCATATTTGACAATCTTTTCTCCAAATGTGAAACTTGGTTCCAATTATCTTCCTTGTATTTATTTATGTATCCATTTAATCCCTCATATATGAGCAATTTCTGAACTTTACTGGGATGCTACCTTACTTACTTTCTGCTTAAAGGCTTTTTAATAAGGCCAAGGAAGGAAGGAAGGAAAAACAAATGGAGGGAAGGAAGAAAGAAAGGAGTTTGATGAGTTTGACATATGTCTATTAGTCTAAACTTCAGGCCCATTAAGATGTACAGTATTTCTCTCATCTCAATAAATTGTCATGTTCTTTTTCAGTCAACTGTTCAATCACTGCTATGATTTCTATCAGCATAGCTTAGTTTTATCCATTCCAGAAATTCATTTTTTAAAGATTTTTTAAAAATTTATTTATTTGACAGACAAAGAGATCACAAGTAGGCATAAAGGGAGACAGAGAGGTGGAAACAGGCTCTCTACTGAGCAGAGAGCCTGATGTGGGGCTTGGTCCCAGGACCCTGAGATCATGACCTGAGCCAAAGGCAGAGGCTTAACCCACTGAGCCACACAGGTGCCCCAAGCTATATGCACTTTCATTTTAAGATAAGTCCATTTTTAAAAAGATTTTATTTTTATTTATTTGAGATGGAGAGAGAGAGAGCGACCAAGCAAGAGCATAAGAGCAGGGGGAATGTGAAGCAGACGAGCTCAATGTGGGGCTTGATTCCAGGACCCAGAGTCATGATCTGAGTGGAAGGCTGCCTCTTAACCAACTAAGCCACCCAGATGCCCCTGAGAAGTCTGTTTTTGAGAAAACATTTTTCAAGTGAGAACTTGTTTTTCAAAGTGATTGTATTGTTTTATACAGGCATCAAATATGCCTAATGATACTTTTATATAAAATAATACATTTCAATACTAAGATATGGATCTCTATTCTCATAGACACAATATTCTAATTAATCATTTCTAAAAAAAGTACTTAATTTTTTTAGAATCTCTAAGAATATTAGTTCTAGTATATATATATATGTAATAATTAAGTATATACATATATATATATATATTAGGAAATAAAGATAAATTTTTGGGTGTTTGGAAATGAATTACACAACAAATCACTGAAAGATTAACAGAAAGGTTACTCTCTTGACTCTCCTTGTACTTGCACCCTCCACATATCAAAAGGGAAGAGATAGGTGAAGAAAGTGTCCTACCTGGAAAATTATTTTAAATAAATAGCAATAATTTAATAGAAGATGATTTGGTCTCACATTTTTAAACAAGATGAAAGATCTACACTTTTTCTTTTTAGTGATAATTTCACCTTGTTTCATTATTTCTTTTTATGGTCTAATAGAGCATTAGTGCCATATTGAAAAAGTCCTATTTTCTTCAGAAATTTATTTAAATCTTAAATAACTGATTTGTTATTGTGTTAAGGAAATCTTTTATATTTGATAAAACATGAACTATATATTCATTTTTGTATAATTGAAAAGATTCTAATAATGCTTCTACAGATTATTAAATTTTATAGAATTAAGATATTTGCTTATTTCTGTTTGCCTTTCACAATTCACAAATTTAGCATAACAGAAAAACACTAAAATTAAAGAGTAGCAGAATTAGATGCTATAAAAGTTCTCATAAAATAGCAAAATTTACAAAGTAAAATATTATATATAATTGTGTTTTTTAAAAATATTCTAAGACATATATTATTAAACAGAAATAGCCTTGAATATATAAATTCTGATAATGAAGATGCATATAAAACAAATAATACAGTTTCTCTTAGTAATTGCAAGTATTAATAAGAGAAATAATTAAGTATAAACATGAAATATGATGGTCTAGTTATGGATTTGTTAAATTAGAACTGGTTTGTTATCTATTATGGGCACTTAAACTAATACTTAGAGGCCTAATTTATTCTTTCAGAAATTTTGAAATCCATAAGTGTAGAAGAAATATTCTCATAAACCTTTTGATCTTTAGCTATATGGGAACAAAATAGAATTGAATGATGAATATATAACTTATTTTGGCACATTTTGCTTGGTGAATAATACCCACTAGCCTTATGATGATAACCAGTAAAAATTTCCTTTGGTAAGCCTTCATTTAATTGGAAAAAAAAATACACTTTTTTTTAAGAAATTAGGAAATACCTAATTTCACCAATTGTCAAAGTATACCTTTTATTCTTCTACATTATTTACATTAATTTTTATAATATAACTGATATAAAGCAAGTATTCTTAATATTGCAAGCATAGCATTTATAGGGATAAAGTAAAATCATAGTCTGGAAGAAAAAATACGTAAGTAAGAAGGAGCATAAGTATTTGTATGATATTAGTGTTTTATGGCTACTCAGAAAGTAAATAATGTTGATTATGAAATTAGAGCAGATAGCTCATTTTTTCTTGTTCTTCTATAGCTCAAAATAAGACTCTTAGAAATTAGTTTCACTGAGTAAATATAAAACATAGATGAGAAAAATTAATGAATAAAAGGCTTTAAATTCCAGTAAATTGAATAGTTAGCAATGAAGGAAAAACACCATCACCTGTTTAGTTCATTCATGGGAATATGGTAAAACTTCATAAAAGTATCATATACAAAAATCTTGAAATTACCCAAAACTGCTAATAATATGATATTTGAAATGCATTGTGTGCATTACAGTCAAATTAAATATCTTGATGACTTATGATATCTCAAGTGTCCAATAAATATTTATTGTTAAATGGTATTATGTATTTCCTACTTAAGTATAATATAGGAAACTTTTTTTACTTTCTTCAAAGGAAAATGTGAAGAGTGAGGAGGCAGAACTAGAGTATTAACTATGGTTTGGTAATGTTTATGTAGATTTGTAGTTCATACTGAAGGAAATAAATGAGACAAAAGTAACTGAATATTACTTTGGTACTTTACTGTGCAAGAAGAGAATAATAATAGGGAAAAGAATCTAAAAAAAAAATGAGTCACATAAAGAATGTTTATTAAAAAACAATTTGCTCTAGGAAGCTGAATAAATATTCTGGAAAAAAAAAAGTTCATCTTAATGTTAAAAAATAGAACAGAGACAAAAAGGCCATGAAAAAATACTCCAAGAAGAGTTGCAAGATAACAATGGATGATTAGATAGTTAATTTTATATGTTAACTTGACTGAGCTAAAGGATACCCAGAAGTCTGGTAAAACATTACTTCTGGTTGTGTTTGTGAGGTGTTTCTGGAAGAGATTAGCATTTTAATGGTAGACAAAATGAACTAATACATTATCGGTTGATACCATTCAATCTTCTGGGGGTGGAAATAGAACAAAAAGTCAAAGAAAGTGTGGATTTGCTTTTTTTGTTGGAGTTAGGACATCCATCTTCTCTTGTCTCTGGACTCAGCTAGGACGGGACTCACAACTTTAGCTTCTGTATTCTCTGGCCTTGATTCTCCAACTTGCAGATGGCTGATCAGAGAACTTTTTTTTTGACCTCCATAATCACACAAGAGAGAGAGAGAGAGAGAGAGAGAGGGAAAAAAGGGTGAGGGGGGGAACTGAGCAGAGAGAGAGAGAAAAAATCTCCAACAGACTCCCCACTGATCAAGGAGGCTGAAACAGGGCTCCATCCAGAGATCATTACCTATGCCAAAATCAAGAGTTGAATGCTTAGCTGAGCCATCAAGTTACTCCTAGAATTTATGTATGTCAAAGGCCAAATGAAGGCTCAATAAAATCACATATGTGTCTAATGTTTGCATATATATTTCATATATGTACACATGCATACACATAAGTACATGTATATGTATATACATACTCAAAAATTACATTCACACATGTTCTATGTAAGAATTGTGTGTAGAACATAAAGCATACTTAACACTTTGAAAAGTTAATTTTTATTTTATAGTAATACTTTATACAAAATAATTGATTTACAGAAAGTCTGCAGTAGAATGTGGCACATAGGGGTGCCTGAGGGCTCAGTGGGTTAAAACCTCTGTCTTTGGCTCTGGTCATGATCCTACGGTCCTGGGGTCCTGGAATCGGGCCCTGCATCAGGCCTTCTGCTTAGTGCAGAGCCTGCTTCTCCCTCTCTCTCTCTCTCTGCCTGACTCTCTGTCTACTTGTGATCTCTGTCTGTCAAATAAATAAAAATAAAAAAATAAATAAGTAAATAAAATCTTTAAATATATATATGTGTGTATATATATTTTTATATATTTATTATATATATTTATATATACATTTTTAAAGTTTTGGGATTTTTTCTTTATATATATTTATATATACATTTTTAAAGTTTTGGGATTTTTTCTTTATGAAATTTCATAAGTGTTTTCTCAACCTCTAAATTATAAAGAAAAAATCCCAAAACTTTAAAAATTGGTCAGGTTGGACACTTTTTTCTCTCTAAAATTAAATGATGTGAACAAGATTCCTTAGAAGACTCCCAGATTTTCAAAGTTGCTTGAATTTTCCTTAGTTATTTGAAGGTCTTACCATATTTCAAGGAAGATATTTCATGATAGAGTAATTTTTATACTAATTAAATTTTTTGATAAGGGATACACATTATATCACATAGTGTGCACTATATGCATAGTATGAACAAATATTGTACTACTTAAGCAATAAATAATATTTAACATCACATTTTTTAGATTGCCAAAGAAAAAAAATTATATACAGAAATTATAAGCAGTGATTTAATAAAGCTAAAGTAACTGAGAGGAAAAACATAAAGCAATGCTGAGAGGAAAAGCAAAAGTATTCTTTCCTTCAACAGCCATTTGATAAACAGTTTGTTGTTATAGTCTAATCAGACAGATCTGACAATGAAAAATTGTCTTACCTTTTAAACTTATAGGTCTTTGTACTTTAATTTTTCAGAGTTGAATGATCTCATAGTGCTGATATAATCTTATAAAAATGGAGGATATTAAAGACACATTAATCTGATTCGATGTGTATATTTTGATTTTTTCAAGATATGTCAAATGAAAAGGTTGTTTTCTACATAGTAGCTCAAATGTTTCCAGTCTACCATCTGAATGCCAATACATAGATATAAGATATGAGGGATACTTCAAGTCTGCATGTCTAAAGTATAAAGGCCTGTGGCTTGAACAAAAAGTAATAATCAGTACTCTGGAATCATTTTAAAATGCTACCTTTTTTTGGTATATATTTTGTGAGAAATACTCTCCTTACCTTGTAGATGATGACTTTGAGAAAAAAGAATTGAAAAACTTTCTCTAACCTCAGTATTAAATTTACTCATCAATTGAAATTCGCTTATTTGAAAACTATAATATTATTCATTTATTTCCTAGATCCAGTAAGACTTGTATTTGGTATACTCTACTTTTGCTCTACATTATTTTTCTGTTAAGCAATTATTGTCCCAAGCCATGCAAACAATTAGTCAACAAACTTCTTCAGTTATCCAAAATTATATTTTTACCAAAAACTAATAAAGTCACTTTTTATCAAATGTGATCTATAAAAATGTATAGTTCATTTTAATTTATATAATTACCTATTTAACTACTTCTTATGTACTTTGAAATTAAGGTAGAAAGTTTAATTTAGCTAATATAAAGAAATGAGTGTAAATTTAATTGAGACAAGTAAAGGAAAGAGATGTAGAAATTATTTTCTCTTGCTTATAATTAGATAGTTATTTTTAATGTTGATGTTTTAAACATTGCAAAGCATATTTTTCAGTGAATTTGAGTTAGATTATGCATGCTATGGAAACCCACAAACTGTAAATCTTAGTTACTTGAAGCAACAAAATTGGATTCTTGCTCTTGTTACCTGTTATGTTATGTGTATTTTTTCACTCAGGCTCTCCCCATCTCTTTCATCTGGGATCCAGGCTAACAGAGAAGCCAGTGTGTGGAGGTTGTAGGTTTCCATGGTGGATGGAGAAAAAAGAGAGGGAGAGAGAGATCTGCAAATCACTCACTGGCTTTTAGAATTTCAGCCTTCCCACTAGTATTTCTTTAAACTGGTGGTTTTAAACGTATGTTCCTTGGACCAGCAATAGCAGTATCATCCAAAAACTTAAAAATGCAGTTTCTGACCCTACCCCCAGAGTTAAATTCTCCGTTTAAATACTCTGGATAATTAAACATCCATTGTAGTTAAATACGTAGCGCATTTCTAACAAGTTCCGAGGTGATGAAAATTCATTTAGTCATCTGTATACTGAGCTGCGGTCTAGAAATCTATATTTTAACAAGCCCTTCAGTAGATTCAGATGCACAGTAAAGCTTGAGAACCAATGCATTAAACTTACCTAAGTCCAACTTCAAAGGAGTAAGGATGTACAATCCTCTGAGTGCTCTGGAGAGAATCAAAAACATTTGGCCAAAGATAGTGGATACACATGAGTTAAAACATTAGAAAATATGATTACTATTGGGTTCTAGTCAATTGATAGAAACATTCAGAGGTTACTATATAGTTGGAAAGACTGATTGAATAGCAGTAAGAAACAACTTTATTAAGCACCTATGTGACACTGTCAATCAACTTGTATGGGCTTGTTGGCTGGAGCTTTGTATTGAGGGTTTTGGATCATCATCACATTCATTATTAAAGAATGCTAAGGTAAATCCAGTTAGAAATGTTCACGTGGGTGGGGAGGGGAAGGGCATAAATGCCATGATCTTGTCAGGCTTACTAAGCAAAAAAGTGAACAACATTAAGAGAAGTAATTAGGTTTAAAAAGTGCAAAGTGAAGAGAACCATAAGGAGCGATATTCCTAAAGACATGTCATGTGGTTTTGGAGAAAAAAAGTTTCAGAAATTATGAAGAGAGAAAACATTTTCCTCTGTAGCACTGTAAGTTCCTATATGGCTCCATTTTCTTTTCAGTTGTATTATTTCCAGGCTGGTTTCTTTAATTTCTTTCTTCTTAGAACACAAGAATAAAGTTCTTAAACTTTAGTTCTTATCTTCCTAAAGCATACTATAATGTGTATTCCTGGTTATTTTATTGTTGTGTGCTACTAAAAGTAAATAGTTTCTTTTTACTTTTTCTTTTTTTTTTTTCTATCTTTTTGAATAAAATCTTATGAAATATTCCTTTACCCCACTGCCACTGTTATCTTATTCCAAATTTGTAAAGCTGATCTGACTTAATTCTAACATTTGCCCTTGATAATTTTACACTTTAGGCTATTTAATATCATTTAATGTCTCTATTGTTATATGCTTGAATGAGTATCACAGATTCATTTAGTCATCTGTATATTTATATAAAAAGAAAAGCTACACTGACATGGTCTCAAATAATGAAAAGGAATTAAATTTATGTCTATACCCCCACAATAGAATAAATTTCCAATCTGTACTAGTACAGGGATGATGGGTAGTTCTATTTTTGTAGGCTTCTTAGTGACCAGAATTTTTGATGAAATTAAGCTACGTCATACTCTAAGGTATATTAGAATTATAGTTTTACATTTTTAATTTGTCATTATAAAACTTTATTTCTGTAAAGATTTTATTTATTTATTTATGACAGAGAGAGATAGTGAGAGAGGGAACACAAGCACAGGGAGCTGGAGAGGAAGAAGAGGTCTCCCCACTGAGCAGGAAGCCCAGTATGGGGCTGGATTCCAGGACCCTGAGATCATGACCTGGGCCAAAGGCAGAAGATTAACAACTGAGCAACCCAGGGGGCCCCCATTATAAAACGTTAAAGGAAATATTTAAATAAATCTCTGGCAAATATACATTAATAGCCTAGATTAGAAAAAGCCAAAATCAAAATAAAAGAGGAGAATCTCTTTGAGAAGAATTTTAAGAGAAGCTGTAACTCATTCTCTAGCTGTAACCCTGCTCATATTTTATTGAAACATTCTAAATACTTGGAATTTCTGGACATGGTATTGTGAACAAGTAAGTTTAGAATTATCTTCTATGTGACTGTTCTTCATTTAGTTTAAGGACAAATCCTTAAGGCTGAATCAACAAAACTGCTTATTTCCTTTTGGAAAATAGATCTAGAATTCATGTCTGTTAACATATATGATTTGCTTTTATCTGATTGATTATATTTTAGAGAATATTTAAATGGGCTCATTAAGTTCTTGGAAATATTTAGATTTCCAAAGAAGTATGACTGTGTGTGTGAGAGAGAGGGAGAAGCAGCAGCAAGATTTATTTTTCATTAGTATTACTTAAAGTGTTTACATTTTAGTGATTTATGCTTAAATTCAGACCTACACAACATCCAACTTCTACAAAAATCTGGGCATAATCTACTCAACCTATAAGCACAGTTTTGTTTGAATTTCTTTTCCAGTCCCTACAATCCACAAAGAACTGGTTTCTTCTGTTTGCTCATAGCTGCCTAATATTTATGTCTTGACTACTGTAGATATGTAAGTGGTAGGCATTCAATTTCAGTGTAACGTTTCAGTAAAACACTTGCCAATTTGCTCTGTCTTTGCAGAAGGGCCTTTACACAATGTTTTCGCTATTTTTTAAAAAAAGTATTCTATTTGAAATTAATGATTAGTGTTTATACATTTAATTAAATATCATCACCCACATGAGAAGATTTATATTTAGAGAAGTCTAATCAGGGAGGATATTTTCACATGTATTCACCTAGAAGCATGACTGCTTCTGTGTGCTCTGTTCTCATTTATCCATCTGCTGTTTTGCTGGAGGATGAATTCTTCCAAAAGAGAATCATCATTACTGATAATTTTACTCTTAGGGATTGTAGTATTATTTTTCTTTTCTAATCCTTACCTACTCAAAATTGGACTTGTTAAATATTGGTGATGTCTGCTTCTTAAAATAGTAATGATATTGATGGGAATGTCCAATTAAGAATTCTCTTCAAACAAGTACAAACTTTTGGTCTAGAGCTGGGTTTTTATTCCAGTCCTACACCAATTATTCAAATTAAGTGGTTTTAAGACACTTTCCAGGGCTCAGCTTTTTCTTCTATGAAGTGGGGCTAACAGCACACATTGGTCAGGGATTTGTGAAGATTGCTAGAGTCAACAAATGTGTTCATAATTGCTTTTATCTCACCTAATGATTCTTGGTTTTTCAGAGTTGTAGCTGCTTTTGGCTTTATTCTGTTTTTCCTACCACTTTCTTTGGCTTTATTGTTTTTTATTGTTGTTGTTGTTTGTTTGCTTTTGTTTTTGGCTTTCTAACCTTATTTAAATGCTTAACTCATTTAAATTAAATCCATCTTTTTTTTTTTACATTTTATTTATGTAATATTTATATTTCTAAGTACCACTTAGATGCATGCTACACATTTGGCATTTATTCTTTTCTTTATTTTTCAGCTCTACGTATTTTATTATTCCTCTTAAGTTTTTTTACATCATAAATTATTTAACCTTGTGGTTGGAAGTCTCCAAAATTAAATCTGTTTTTGTTTTGTTATTATTTTAAAACTTTATTAAACTGCACTCAGAGAAATATTTTGTATGATAGAGTCTGCTCTAATTCCTGATAAATTATCTTTAGACTATTACTTGATGATTTAAAAAATAATTTTCCATGTGTACTTAAAATTAATTAAAATTATTTAATGTTTGGGGGCGCCTGGGTGGCTCAATGGTTTAAAGCCTCTGCCTTTGGCTCAGGTCATGATCCCAGGGTCCTGGGATCGAACCCCACATTGGGCTCTCTGCTCGGCGGGGAGCCTGCTTCCTCCTCTCTCTCTCTCTGCCTGCCTCTCTGCTACTTGTGATCTCTGTCTGTCAAATACATAAATAAAATCTAAAAAAAAAATTATTTAATGTTTGGATGTAGGGATGACTATATGCCCATTTGATCAAAAATGTTGAATATTTTGGTCAAATCTTCTATATCCAACAGTATCAGGCAAAATGACTGACAGAAAGTTGTAAGAATGGAAACAAGGTGGGATAGCATTGGTACAAGGAAATATGATCTTACCAATAGAAATAGAGTGACTATAGAAATTGAATCAAGGGAGCCTGAATTACAAAAATAGTAATAATACCATTTAAATGGATTGCGGATAGCATTTTCAAAAAATGGAACTCTGCCAATTGGATAGTCATACAAAAAGGTGCACGCGCGCGCATACACACACACACACACACACACACACATTTATATACACACATTCACACACACACACATATACTGACCTCTAAATCACAACGTACAAAAATAACTATATGAACTGTAGATCTAATTGTGTAAAGGCAAAATAATAAGTAATAAGACTTTTAGGAGACACACAAAAATATATCATAGTGATATTGGCATAATGAGTTTTCTCAAATAGGAAACAAAAAGGTTAAACTTAAAGGAAAAATAAAGTGAATTGTATTAAAATTAACTTCTGTATCAAAAGACACTTTCAAGCACATAATTCAGAGAAAAAGATCTTGTGAAGAATTTCTGAAGAACCCATACAAGTTAAGAAGAAAAAACAAAAAAATACATGCATTCTCTGCTTGACTTATTTCGCTAAGCATGATACGCTCTAGTTCCATCCATGTTGTCGCAAATGGCAAGATTTCATTTCTTTTGATGGCTGCATAGTATTCCATTGTGTATATATACCACATCTTCTTGATCCATTCATCTGTGGATGGACATCTAGGTTCTTTCCATAGTTTGGCTATTGTGGACATTGCTGCTATAAACATTCGGGTGCGAAATAAGTCAAGCAGAGAAAGACAACTATCATATGATCTCCCTGATATGAGGAAGTGGTGATGCAACATGGAGGCTTAAGTGGGTAGGAGAAGAATAAATGAAACAAGATGGGATTGGGAGGGAGACAAACCATAAGTGACTCTTAATCTCACAAAACAAACTGAGGGTTGCTGGGGGGAGGTGGTTTGGGAGAAGGGGGTGGGATTATGGACATTGGGGAGGGTATGTGCTTTGGTGAGTGCTGTGAAGTGTGTAAACCTGGTGATTCACAGACCTGTACCCCTGGGGATAAAAATATATGTTTATAAAAAATAAAAAGTTAAAAAAAAAAATAAATTAATTAATTAATTAATTAAAAAAAATACATGCATTAATTAAAAAGAAAAAAAAAAGAGGAAAAGGTTTGAACTGACACTTCACAAAATGGGACTACCAAATGGACAAAGCCCTGTGTATATAAAGGTGCTCTACTTCCTTAGTGATCATGGGAATGAAGATTAAATTTGATGACTAAATTAAACCATAGCAAAAATCCTAATGTTGACAAGGATATAGATCAATAAGGATTCTCAGAACTCTCCAGCCTTATATCCTAAAGTCAAGCATCTGCCAACCCTATGACACAGCAATATATATCATTACTAGGCATAGATCAAATAAAATGTACACATCTGTTTCCCCGTGACACAAAATAAAAGTTTCAGTATACTTGGTACTTGTGAGAAAACTACTGTGGAAATCACACAAATTTTCATCAAAGCCAGAATGAATAAATAATTATGATCCAGGGGCGGGTGGCTCAGTGGTTTAAAACCTTTGCCTCAGCTCAGGTCATGATCCCAGTTTCCTGGGATCAACATTGGGCTCTCTGCTCAGCAGTGAGCCTGCTCCTCACCCCACCTGCTGCTCTGCCTACTTTACCTACTTGTGATCTCTCTCTCTGTGTCAAATAAATAAAATCTTTAAAAAAATAATCATGATTCATTTAAGCAAGGTAATATTGTAAAGCAATAAAACTACATGAGCTGCAAGTACTTGCAAAAATATTTATAGATCTTACAAGCATAATGTTGAGCCAAAGAAGCCAGAGAAAAACATTAAAAAACCACACACTTCATGTTTCTATTTACATACAGAAAGAAAAAAAGCAATCAAAACTTACCTATATTTATCTATAAAATCCAGGTAGTGGTCATTATTGGAGAGGAGGTTATTGATATGAGTCCCTTCTGATATATTCATAATTTATAGCTTCTTGATCCAGGTAATGTTTCCCAAAGTGTGTTTGATTTTATGAAAATTTATTGAGATACTCACTTGAAAATTAAAGCTTTCTGGTATATTTTGTATTTTAATAAACTATATCCTTAATAAATTAAATCTTGCTTGATGTGTCAGTTGATGAGAAGAGAGTAGTGTTTTTACTTTGCTCACAAATTTCTCAATTTGTTTATCAATTTTTCACTTTAATTAGAAGATAAGAATTTAGATACTTTTAAGGTTATTTTGAATTTTAAATACACAATGTCAATTTTATTTTATCTTGGTAATAAAAGTATTAGATTTATTTCACTTTGTTTCTTTAATTTTTCCTGAAATATATTGTTATGTTATTATTTTAAGCTATAATTTATTTATTATTTTAAAATTTAAGTTATTATTTAAAAATATTTTTTTAGGGGCATCTGGGTGGCTCAGTGGGTTAAAGCCTCTGCCTTCAGTTCATGTCATGATCCCAGTGTCCTGGGATCAAGCCCCACATAGGGTTCTCTGCTCAATAGGGAGCCTGCTTCCTCCTCTCTCTCTCTGTGTCTGCTTCTCTGCCTACTTGTGATCTCTGTCTGTCAAATAAATAAATAAACAAAAATCTTTAAAAACATAAAAATATTTTTTTTAGATGAGCATTTCCTATAGAAAATAAGTAACTAGCTTGTATTGGTTTGATTGCTTTTCTTTCATTCCACTAGAATGTTTTTCTTCTTTTAGGTGATTTAAATATACATATCAATTGCCATTACTGAATTCTTTGATTTTATCTATCTTAGACACCACAAATATATAAAGCTTGTGTCTTTTATTGTGCTTTGCTTACTTCATGGAATGTGCTCAAGATAATATTTCTACATTCCTTCTTTGCTTTTTTATTTATAAGTTCTATACTATTTTCTTTAGAGATTTTATTTATTTATTTGACAGATAGAGATCACAAGTAGGCAGAGAAGCAGGCAGAGAGAGAGAGAGGAGGAAGCAGGTTCCCTGCTGACCAAACAGCTGGATGCAGGGCTCGATCCCAGGACCCTGGGACCATGACCTGAGCAAAGGCAGAGGCTTTAACCCACTAAGCCACCCAGGTGCCCCAAGTTCTATACTATTTTATATCTCTTTAGTATTATATAAGTTTGCTTACAATCCAAATAGAGAAAATAGTATAATTTGAATAGGTAATATTTAATGTAAACAATCATAACAGGGGGCTCAAATTACAAAGATTGGCTGGTAGAAAGTAAATAGAACTCTAAAGAATATAGGAATACCAGATATAATATATCATGTCATGTCATATACAATACATTCTAATATATTGTTATACATTTGCATTATAAGATACCACTAAGCTTAAGGCTGAGATGAAGTGTTCAAAGAAGAGGCTCTACTGCATTCCTACTGAAGCACAACCCTCAGTGAGTGGAAGGCAGAGAAGTTGGTGTGGTAACACACTGATGAAATTTGCGGTAAACCATCCTTTTGTAACTTGTCAGAAATCTATTCTCAAAACAGAGAAAGATGGGAAGGGTTTCACTGAAAATACCATCTGGGTATGGGTTGAATTGTATTTTCCAAAAAAGATACATTAATCTGTTAATATGAACTTATTTGGAGAAAATGTCCTTGCAGAGGTAATTAGCTGAACTGACACAAGGACAAACTAGAATAGGGTGGGCCCTTAATTCAGTCCTTATAAAAAGAGAGAGACACAAGGAGTACAGCATGTGAAGATACAGAAACACTCAGGAAAAGGATGGCTGTATGATGAGAGGGGCAGATTGGAGTGCTGTACCAAAAGCCAAAGAACATTATGGATTGCCAGCTAACATTAGAAGCTAGAAAAATCAAGGAAGGAATTGCCTCTACAGGATCCAGAAGGAATATGGCCATCCTGAGATTTTGTTTCAGACTCCTATTCTCCAGACCTGTGAAATTTCTGTTGTTTTATGCCATTCCAGTTTGCAGGACTTTTTGATGGCAACTTAGGAAAACTAATAAAGTATCCAAATTAGAGTGACAGGGAAGGTGTTGGTCACTGAATACTGCTGCCCAAGCAGGAGACAGTAGAAGCCATTCATGCAGGAGCAGAAATCACTCTGCACTGCAAGTGCCTATAAAGGAAAATCTTGCAACTAGGAAGCAAAACCTTTTTCTTCAATAATTCAAAGACCTTAGAGTATTTAAAAACAAAGTCTCCCCATTTAATGGTCCATGTTATTTTCTTGTAGTTTAATTTCTTTGCTTTTAGTTTGTCTCATTCAATGTAGTCATTCCAGTTTTTAAAGTAATAGTCAAGATTTATTTGATTTACCTGTAGGTTTGCAAGTATTTTTCCCCACTATTGATTTTTTTTATTATGGTTTATTTTAAAAATTAAAAATAACAGGGACACTTGGTGGCTAAGTCAGTTAAGCATCTGCTTTTGGCTCAGGTCATGATCCCAGGGTCCTGGAATCGAGTCTGGTATTGGGCTCCCTGCTCAGCGGGGAGCCTGTTTCTCCCATTGTCTGTTGTTCCTCCCACTTGTTCTCTCTCTCTGACAAATAAATAAAGTCTTTAAAAAAATTAAAAGTAGCAAAAAGTATAATACAAAATAAACAATTTTCCTGATAACTTGATCTACAATCCAAATAATATCCTTTATGAACATTGATAAACAGACTCTTAACAAAATAGTCACAAAGAAAGCCAACAATATCTATTAATAACAATAATACACTAAGACCAAGAGAATTGCAAGGTAAGGATAATAAATATTCAATTAATGAGTCATTTTGAGAGCATAAAGGAGATAAAGTAACATTTGACAAAATAAAACACTCATTCATGATAAAACTCTCAGAAAACTTGCAATAGGAAGGAATTTCCATAATCTCATAAGGAGCACCTACAAAAAGATTGAGGCTAACACCATACTAAATATGAAAGATTGAAAACTCTCCCCCTAAAAAAGAAGAACAAAGCTAGGATGTCTGCTCTTATCAATTCTATCCAACATTGTACTAAATTACCTAACTAATACAAAGCAAGAAAAAAATAAAAATATAAAGATTGAAAATGAATAAATAAAACCTTCATTATTTCTGAATGACACCATCTTGAATGTGGGAAGTCCTAAAAACTTATCAAAAAAAAAAAAAATAGAACTAATATGTGAATTAAGCAAGATCATAAGATACATGATAAATATATGAAAACCAATTTATTTAAATATATTACTAACAATAAAAAAATGAAATGAAAGGTAATTAAGTCAACAATAACCTGACAAAAATATATATAGGAATAAATTAGCAAATCAATAAAGTGTATAAAACATTACTGAGAGAAAAAAAGACCCCCGAAATGGAAGGAGGGATATATTATATATATGAATTGGAGGTCTCAGAATTACTATTATCTGAGAGTTATCTTAAAATTGATTTATAGAGTCAATGTAACCTCTATTAAATGGAATACAACACAGCCGTAAAAGGAAGGGAACACCAATAAACACAGTAAGAGATGGATCATAAAAATATTCTAAATAAGAAGAGTCAGACATAAAATCTAACAGATTATATGATTCAATTTATATGTAATTTATAGAAAGGCAAAACTGTAGAGACAGAAAACAAAATCTTTCATTACCTGGGTCTGTGGTTGGAGACATGGTTTAACTTTGGAGATCACAAAGGTAAGAGTGGAGTAAGGTAAGAGTACTAAAACTTGTTTGTGATAATGATTGCACAATTGTATAAATGTAATAAACTCATGAACTATACATTAAATTAAGGAAGTTTATGATATGAAAATTTTATTTCAAAAATCACTATTAAAATAGAATTTCATTTATCATTGTTAATTTTTTGTAGTTTACCACAAATTCCTAAAACAATATTTAAAAATTTTGTTTCAAAGTTTATAAACATATAGATCAGACAATAATAGATTCATCTATGACTGAAATATTCATTTTTGAAATATATCTACAACTCATCTATGTTCATTGTTTTATAATATTATATTAAAAATATGCCAAATTAATAAATTCAAATGCTCATGAATAGTTGAACTATTTATATTTTTTATTATCACAAATAATGCTACTATAAACAATTTATTTATGGTTGCCAGGTGCATATCTGCCAACCCCTAATACATGAAGAAATAGGATTTCTGGGTTTTAGTATATGTTTGCTGTCAATGTTATTAGAAAATATAAGAGTAGTTTTAAAAATTTTCATCACTGAAAGTGTATAAATATGTTGTTCTTTCAGTTTCTTAACCACTGGTGGTATTATACTTTCAGAGTTTGTGAACTGGTATGTGTTCATAAAGAGATGTAAAATTATAGTTATAATTTATGTTTTCTAGTTGACTAATGAAATTAAACATATTTCAAATATTTGTTTTCCCTTAATATTCCTATCTATGAAGTGCCTCTTCAAATTGTTTGTTTTTTGTATCTTCATTAGAAGATGTCCCACTAATCTCTAGTGCTCCCTAATATCCATAAGTCAAGAGGCTATATTTTATGATGTTGTGTGCCTATACTTGTATGAGTAACACATTATCTTAGTAACTATATTTACATAATCATTACCTGTATTTGCTTAGGTACATTCTCTCACAACTGCTCAGGAACCCCTTGTTATTCTTGGCTTTTGATTTCTGCACCTTTTAAATGCAGTATGTCAATGCAATATGTCTCTCTGAAACAAACAAACTAAAAACTAGATGGGGTTTTAGAATGTATATGGACTAAATCTAGATGTTGGTGAAGATATGGAGAAAAGGAGACCCTCTTACACTGTTGGGGGTACTGCATACTGGTGCAGCCACGCTGGAAAACCATATGGAGTTTCCTCAAAACTTAAAAATAGAACTACCCTATAACCCAGCAAATACACTATTAAGTATTTATTCAAAAGATACAAAAATGCTCCCTGATATTTATAGCAGCACAATTAACAATAACCAAAATATGGAAAGATCCTAAATAACCATTGACTCATGAATGGATTGAGAAAGACAGTGTGTGTGTGTGTGTGTGTGTGTGTGTGTGTGTGTGTGTGTTAAAAGATATACAATGGAATATTACTCAGCCATCAAAAAGAATGGATCTTGGCATTTGCAATGATGTGGATGGAGCTAGAGTGTATTATGGTAAGTGAAGCAAATCAGTCAGAAAAAGACAAATATCATATTATTTTACTCATATGTGGAATTTGAGAAACCAAATAGATGAACATAGAGGAAAGGGAGAAAAACAGAAGGAGGCAAATCATAAGAAATACTCTTAACTATAGAGACCAAACTGAGCTTGGTGGAGGGGAGATGTGTGGGAAATGGGCTAAATACGTGATGGTATTCAGGAGGGCACTTGTTATAGTGAGCACTAAGTATTATATGTAGGTGAGGAATCACTAAATTCTACTCCTGAAACCAATATTACAGTTTATGTTAACAAACTAGGATGTAAACAAAAACTTGAAACAAAGAAAACCAATGGGGGAAAAAAAAATTTGAAGAGCCTCCCAATATATAAATACAATTTCTAATTCTTTTTCTTTAATTTTTTCTGTCTTAATATTTTATAATCTCTCACTTGCACATATTTTACTCCTTTTTAGGTTTATTAGTAGATATTTATTATTATTATTTTATTTAAGATTTTATTTATTTATTTGTCAGAGAGAGACACAGTGAGAGAGGGAACACAAGCAGGGGGAGTGGGAGAAGGAGAAGCAGGCTTGCCACAGAGCAGGGAGCTTAAAGGGGGCTTGATCCCAGGACCCTAGGATCAGGACCGGAGCTGAAGGCAGATTCTTAATGACAGAGCCACCCAGGCACCCCAGATATTTATTATTTTTATCTTAAGTGTAATCTTTGAAATAGTGGCTCTAATATTATATATTTAAATTAAATCAATTAATTTTTACATATATATTTTTTAATCAGTAACTTTTCTAAATTTCATATTATTTTAGTCACTTCAAATTTGAAAAAAAATATTTTAAAAATTTATTCAGGATTTTATATTTCAACTTCTTTGGGAGCTATTTTTCTTTCTGGTGTATCTTGTGTCCTTCAGGTAATTTTGTTTGTGATTTCTTATTCTGACCTTTTCAGTCAAGTTTTTTGTCTTGTTTTGTCTTGTTGGTTGTTAGTATTTTAAGGAATTATTTTTTTCTTATGGTCAAGATATAACTCAGGATTGTGAAATTTCATTTGAATTTGATTTGAATTTGAAATTTGAAATTTCATTTTAATTTGATTTGGTTTTGGGGGGTTTCATGGGATTAGGAACAATTGTTATGTCAATTTGTGACTTGTATACTCTTGCATCACGTGGTTAAAAAAATTAAAATGTATAAATCTTGTGATTTTTGAAATATTCTGTATGTTTATGAATATGAACCTTACCAAAACTTATTAAAATTATACTTATGACATTTTGTATAGTCTTCATATATTCTTCCATTAAAATATCACTTATTTTAATAACCAATTTTTTAATCCATCATATGATTTTTCACCTTAACAATAACTTAAATGATATGAAGTCAACACTTTGTATACTTAGTTTCCAAGGGCTGCTGTCACAAAATATCACATGCTGAGTAGCATAAAATAACAGAAACTTATTTTCTTACAGTTCTGGAGTGTAGATGAATAAAATCAAGTTGTTGTCAGGGATTAGTTCCTTCTGAGGGTTGTGAGGTCTATTCCATGCATTTCTCCTAGCTTCTGGTGGTACTGACAACTTTTGCATAGCCCCCTCCCCTACCAAAACCCTCCTTCTCCTCCCCCGCCACACCCACCAGAGTGATACATTTGTTAAAACTGATTAACCTATACTGACATCTAAATCATCCAAAGTCCATAGTTTACAATGGGATCAATTTCGGTAGAATCCTCCAAAGCTTTTAGCAGAGTGACTCACCCAGGAGATGCTCAATAAACACATGATGACAAGAGTCACAAAGATGGTGGAGTAAGGGACCCTATTTCCACAGATCACATGAATTGAGCTGGATAGCTACCAGACCACACTGAACAACCATGAAATCAGCCCGAGATGTAAGAGGGTATATCTGATCTTTAAAAACAGAACACCTCCAGATGTTGTTTTCCAGGTATGAACCAGGGAGCTATGATTCTGTATGCAGATATTGGAAGATAAACAGAAGCAGGTGGGAACCTCTGGGATACTGTGCCACCAGAAAGCAAAAGCCTCCAGCCCTGGGAACTGGGCACAAACTGGCAGACCAGTAGTTACAGGGAAATGACTTTTTTTTTAAAGATTTTATTTATTTATTTGATAGAGATCACAAGAGGCAGAGAGGCAGGCAGAGAAAGAGGGGAAGCGGACTCCCTGCTGAGCAGAGACCCCCTCCCCCAAATCAGGACTCAATCCCAGGACCCTGGGATCATGACCTGAGCCAAAGGCAGAGACTTTAACCCACTGAGCCACCCAGGCGCCCCAGGAAAGGACTTTTAAGGCAACCTACCAGACTGAAATCTGGAGATGTGGGAGTACTCCAGCAAACTAGGGGTGGCTAACAGTTTTAGGAGCACAAAGGGCAGAGATGTTCCTGGGCCTGGAAGCAAGGGCTGGGAGTGCTGCTGTGGGGTACATTGCAGTTTTTAGCAGCACAGACAGAAACAGAGACAGTGTGGCCTGGAGAATGCACTAAAGAACAGACTGTGATCTCTCTGTTCTGAGATACTGGTTTGGATATGGTCACTTCTGCTCTGACTCTTGGAAGAGATGCAGAAAGCTGCCAAGAAAAGCCACCAGAGAACAAAAGATCCCTAAAACCAGTTTTCTGGTTTTCTAAAACCAGTTTCCTAAAACCAGTTTTCTCTGAGTCCATTCCTCCCCCTGTATGGGGGTGGGGCAGGGAAACTCTGCCCAAACAAGGTTGCCTGGGTAACAGCACAGCAGGCCCCTTCCCCAGAAGACAGACTGAAGAACAAGAGGCTGACAACACTAAGGTCCCTATAAAACAGGTGCATCTGGCTTGGATTGTGGTCAATAATTTGGATTTTGTACATTCCCTCTACCACCACTCAATAGAATGACTAAGAGGAGCCCCCAGTGCAGGAAAGATTCAGAGACTGTGATCTCTGCCACAGAACTAATTGATATGGATATAAGTAAGATGTGGGAAACAGACTTCAGGGTAACAGTTATGCAGACAATAGCTAGGTTGGAGAAAACCATTAATGGTGACGTAGATTCTCTAAG
Organism: Mustela nivalis; assembly: GCF_964662115.1. Classification (NCBI taxonomy): domain Eukaryota; kingdom Metazoa; phylum Chordata; class Mammalia; order Carnivora; family Mustelidae; genus Mustela; species Mustela nivalis. The sequence continues at coordinate 36,209,503 of NC_139020.1, forward strand.
GGCAGAAATGAGAGCTGATCTGGCAGAACTTAAAATTGCTATCAATGAGATCCAATCTAATTTAGATACTCTAACAGCTAGGGTAAATGAGGCAGAAGAATGAATTAGTGATCTGGAAGACAAACTGATAGAAAAGAAGGAACAGAAGGAGGACTGAAAGAAACAGCTTAAAATCTATGAAAACAGAATTAGAAAAATAAATGATGCCATCAAGTGTTCCAATGTCAGAATTATTGGGATCCCTGAGGGGGTGGAGAGAGAGAGGACTAGATTTATTTGAACAAACCATAGCTAAGAATGTTCCTAATCTGGGGAATGAAACAAGCATTCATGTTCTAGAGGCAGAGAGAACCCCCTCCAAGATCAAGGAGAACAGACCTATGCCTTGGCATTTAATAATAAAACTCACAAATCTTAGAACCAAGGAAAACATCTACGGGAAGTTAGGGGGAAGAGATTTCTTATGTACAAAGGGAAGAACATCAGAATAATTTCAGACCTGTCCACAGAAACCTGGAAAGCCAGAAAGAACTGACAAGACATATTCAGGGTATTAAATGAGAAGAACGTGCAGTCAAGAATAATTTATTCAGCAAGGCAGTCATTTAAAATGTGTGGAGAGATAAAGAGCTTCCAGGACCAACTGAAACTACAAAAATATGTGACTACTAAGCCAGCCCTCCAAGAAATGTTAAAGGGGGTCCTATAAAAGGAGAAAGACCCCAAGATCATAAAACAAACAAACGAACAAAAAAACAAACAAAAAACCCCCAGAATTTAGAGACAATCTACAGAAACAAGGACTTGACAGGCAACATGATGACAATAAATTCATCTTTCAATTTATCTTTCAATATGAATAGCATAAATCCTCCATGAAATGGCACAGGGTTACAGATTGGATAAAAAGACAGGACACATTCATATCATTCATATGCTGTGTAAAAGAGACTCATTTTGAACCTAAATATATATCCAGACTGAATGTAAGGGATGGAGGACCATCTTTCATGTTAAGAGATTTCAAAAGAAAGCTGAGGTAGCAATTCTCATATCAGACAAATTAGATTTTAAGCTAAAGACTGTAGTTAAAGATACAGAAGGACACTCTATCATTCTTAAAGGATCTATCCAACAAGAAGATCTAGTAATTGTAACAATCTATGCCCCCGATATGGGAGCAGTCAACTACATAAATCAACTGTTATCCAAAATAGAGAAAGATTGATAAAAATGGGTTAATAGTAGGAGACCTCAACACTGCACCCTCAGCAAGAAAATCAACAACAACAACAAAAAAAACATGTGTTTTGAATAACACACTGGACCAGATGGACATCAGAGATAAATACAGAACTTTCCATCCTAAAACAACAGAATACTCATTCTTCTTGAGCACAAATGGAACTTTCTCCACAATAGACTACATACAGGTCACCAATGAGGTCTCAACCAATACCAAAAGACTGAGGTTATTCCCTGCATATTCTCAGACCACAGTTGTTTGAAACTGGAACTCAATCACAAGAAAAGTGTAGAAGAAATTCAAATGCTTGGAAGCTAGAGACCATTCTGCTCAAGAATGTTTGGGCCAACCAAAAATCAAAGAAGAACTTAAACAATTCATGAAAACCAATGAGAACTAAAACACATCAGTTCAAAACCTACAGGATACTGCAAAGGTGGCTCTAGGGAAATACATAGCCATCCAAGCCTCAGTTGAAAAAAAAAAAATCCCAAATACACAACTATCTTTATACCTTAAAGAACTGGAGAATCAGGGGCACCTGGGTGGCTCAGTGGGTTAAGCCTCTGCCTTCGGCTCAGGTCATGATCTCAGGGTCCTGGGATCGAGCCCCGCATCAGGCTCTCTGCTCAGCAGGGAGCCTGCTTCCTCCTCTCTCTCTGCCTGCCTCTTTGCCTACATGTAATCTGTCTGTCAAATAAATAAACAAAATCTTTAAAAAAAAAGAAAAAAAAAAGAACTGGAGAATCAACAATGAATTAAACCTAACCCATGCATGAGAAGGGAAACAATTAAGATTAGAACAGAGACCAATTAATTAGAAACCGGAAATACAGTAGAAAAAAATATCAATGAAACTGGAAGCTGTTCTTTGAAAGAATTAATATGATCGATAAACCACTGGCCAGACTTATCCAAAAGAAGAGAAGGGCCCAAATTAATAAAATTATGAATCAAAGGGGAAACCTCATGACAAACACCAAGGAAATAGAAATAATCATCAGAAATTACTATCAACAGTTATATACCAATAAATTAAGCAACCTAGAATAAATGGATGCATTCCTGGAAACTATAAACTACCAAGACTGAAATAGGAAGAAATTGGTAACCCGAATAGACCAATAACCAGTAATGAAATTGAAGCAGTGATCAAAAAACTCCCCTCCCAAAATGAGTCCAGGACCTGATGGATTGCCTGGGGGAATTCTACCAAACATTCAAAGAAGAAATAATACCTATTCTTCTGAGACTGTTTCAAAAAAAAAAAAAGAAACAAACAAACAAAAGGAAAACTAACAGACTCATTCTATGAGGTTAACATTACCTTGACCCAAAAAGCAGGCAAAAACCCATCTAAAAGGAAAATTTCAGACCAATATCCCTGATGAATATGGATGCCAAAATACTCAACAAGATCCTAGCTAGTAGGATCCAACAGTACATTAAAAGAATTATCCACCATGATCAGGTGGTATTTATCCCTGGGACACAAGGGTGGTTCAGTATTCACAAATCAATCAATGTGAAAGAAGGCAGGAAAAGAAGGCAAAAAGAAAAGAAAAGAAGAGGCAAGAACCACATGATCCTCCCCATTGATGTAGAAAAAACATTTGGCAAAATACAGCATCCTTTCCTGATTAAAATTCTTCAGAGTATAAGGATAGAGGGAACATGACTCCATTTCATAAAATCCATCTATAAAAAAACCCACAATGAATATAATTCTCAATGGGGAAAAGGTGAGAGCCTTTTCCTTAAGATTAGGAACACAATAAGAATGCCCACTCTTGCCGCTGTTGTTCAACACTAGGCTAGAAGTACTAGCAGCAGTAACCAGACAAAGAAAAGAAATAAATGTATCCAAATCCACAAAGAAGTCAAACTCTTTCTCTTTGACATGATACTTTATTTGGAAAACCCAAAATACTCCACCTCCAAATTATTAAAACTCATACAGCAATTCAGTAATGTGGCAGGATACAAAATCAATGCACATAAATTTGTTGCTTTCTTATATACTAACTATGTAACTGTAGAAAGAGAAATTAGAGACTCAGTTCCATTTACAATAGCACCACAAACCATAAGATGCCTTGTAATAAACCTAACCAAAGAGATAAAGGATCTATACTCTAGGAACTATAGAACACTAATGAATGAAATTGAAGAAGACACAAAAAGATGGAAAAACATTCCATGCTAATGGATCACAATAATAAACATTGTTAAAATGTTAAAATGTCTGTATTGCCCACAGCAATCTATAATTTCAATGCCATCCCAATCAAAACACCAATGGTATGTTTCAAAGTCCTGGAACAAACAACCCTAAAATTTGTATGGAACAAGAAAAGAACCTGGATCACCAAGGAAATCCTGAAAAAGAGAAACAGCTGGGGGCATCATGTTGCCTGATTTCAAGCTATCTTACAAAGTTGTGATCACCAAGACAGCATGGTACTGGTACAAAAACAGACACATAGACCAATGGAATGGAATAGGGAGCCCAGATACTGACCCTCAACTCTGTGGTCAAATAATCTTTGACAAAGCAGGACAAAATATCTAATGGAAAAAAGATAGTCTCTTCGATAAATGGTGCTGGGAAAATTGGACAGCTCCATACAGAATAATGAAACTCGACCATTCTCTTATACCATGCACAAAGATAAACTCAAAACAGATGAAAGACCTCAATATGAGACAAGAATCCATCAAAATCTAGAGGAGAATATAGGCAGTAACCTTTTCAACATCGGCCACAGTAAATTCTTTCAAGACATGTATCCAAAGGGAAGGGAAACAGAAGCAAAACTGAACTTTGGGACTTCATCAAGACAAAAAGCTTCTGCACAGCAAAGGAAACAATCAACAAAGCAGAAGATAACCCACAGGATGGGAGAAGATATTTGCAAATGACACTACAAAGGGCTGATATCCAAGATCTATAAAGAACTTCTTGAACTCAACACCCAAAAAACAAATAATCAGTCAATAAATGGACAGAAGACATGAACAGGCACTTGTTAAAAGAAGATATGCAAATGGCTAGCAGTTACATGAAGAAATGTTCATCATCATTAGCCATCAGGGAGATTCAAATTAAAACCACATTGAAATACCATCTTAGACCAGTTAGAATGACAAAAAATGACAAGGCAAGAAACAACAAATATTGGAGAGACTGTGGGAGAAGGTAAACCCTTTTACACTGTTGGTGGGAAAGCAAGTTTGTATAGCCACTTTGGAGAACAGTGCTGAGTTTCCTAAAAAAAAAAAAAAGAGAGAGAGAGAGAGAGAGAGAGACACCCTATGACCCAGCAATTACACTACTGGGTATTTACCCTAAAGATACAGATGTAATGAAAAGAGGGGCCATATGCACCCAAATGTTCTTTGCAGCAATGTCCACAGCATCAAACTGTGTAAAGAGCCAAGATGCCCTTCAACAGATGAATGGATAAAGAAAATGTGGTCCATATATACAGTGGAATATTACTGAGCCATCAGAAAGAATGAATACCCAACTTTTCATCAACATGGATGGGACTGGAGGAGATTATTCTCAGTGAAATAAGTCAAGCAGAGAAAGTCAATTATCATATGGTTTACTTATTTGTGGAACATAAGGAATAGCAAGAAAGACATTAGGAGAAGGAAGGGAATAATGAAGAGGAGGGAAACAGGAGGGGGAAAAGAAACTATGGACTCCGAGAAACAAACTGGAGTCTGAAAGACTATGGACTCTGAGAAACAAACTGAGTGTTTTAGAGGGGAGGGGAGTGAGGGATGGGTTAGCCCTGGGAAGGGTATTAAGGAGAGCACATATTGCATGGAATATTGGGTATAATATGCAAACAATGAATCTCAGAACAGTACATCAAAAGCTAATGATGTATTGTATAGTGACTAAAAAACTAATGATATATTGTATAGTGACTAACAGAATTAAAAAAATATGGAAAGAACCTAGATGTCCATCAATAGATGAATGGATCAAGAAGAGGTGGTATATATACACAATGGAATACTATGCAGCCATCAAAAGAAATAAAATCTTGCCATTCGCGACAACATGGATGGAACTAGAGCGTATCATGCTTAGCGAAATAAGTCAAGCAGCGAAAGACAACTATCATATGATCTCCCTGATATGAGGAAGTGGTGATGCAACATGGGGGCTTAAGTGGGTAGGAGAAGAATCAATGAAACAAGATGGGATTGGGAGGGAGACAAACCATAAGTGACTCTTAATCTCACAAAACAAACTGAGGGTTGCTGGGGGGAGGGGGTTGGGGAGAAGGGGGTGGGATTATGGACATTGGGGAGGGTATGTGCTTTGGTGAGTGCTGTGAAGTGTGTAAACCTGGTGATTCACAGACCTGTACCCCTGGGGATAAAAATATATGTTTATAAAAAATAAAAAATTAAAAGTAAAAAAAAAAGGAATTAAAAAAATATGTGATGATTGAAAATAAAATGATCACTTTAGTTGTATATTCTACATGTTTTGACAATTTTATGACAATGTATCTATTACTCTAGTATCAAAGAAAATCATTTCACTACCTTAAATACATCTGTGCTCTGCCTAGTCACCCCTCTTTCACCTCTAAACCTTGGCAATCACTGAGTTTTTTTAACTGTATCCTTAGTTTACTATATCCATAGTTTTGGCTTTTCCAGATGTCATATAGCTGGAATCATACAATAATACAATCTTTTCAGATTGGCTTCTTTCACCTAGTTAATATGCAGTTAAATGTCTCCATGTCTTTTCATGTCTTGATAGTTCATTTGCTTTTAGTAAACAAATGTTTTTGGATGATATTCCAATGTCTGGATATACAGTTTATTTGTCCATTAACCTACTGAAGGACATCTCGGTTGCTTCCAAGCTTGGTATTTCTGAACAAAGCTGCCATAAAATCATGTGTAGGCTTTTGTGTGGTTATAGGTTTTCAATTCATTTCAACACATTTGGGTAAATACCAAGGAACGTGAATGCTGGATCATATGGCAAGAGTGTTTGGATTTGTAAGACACTCCCAAACTGCCTTCCAAAATATACTTTTTATTTCTACTAGCAATGGATGACAGTTTCTGTTGTTCCACATCCTGGTCAACAAATGGGTGTTGTCAATATTCCAGATATGGGCTATTTCAATAGATGTGCAGTAGTAGCTTACTGTTTTAATTTCCATTTCTCTGATAATGTAATAGATGGTATAGAACATCTTTTCATATGCTTATTTCCATTTGCCTATCTTCTTTGGTGAGGTATCTGTTATGGTTCTTCCCCATTTTTTTAAAGATTTTTTTTATTATTTACTTGACAGACAGAGTTCACAAGTAGGCAGAGAGGCAGGCAGAGAGAGGAGAGGAAGCAGGCTTACTGCCAAGCAGAAAGCCCAATGCAGGGTTTGATCCCAGGACCCTGGGATCATGAACCAAGCTGAAGACAGAGGTTTTAACCCACTGAAACACCCAGGCACCCTTGCCCCATTTTTAAATTGTTTGTTTATTTTCTTATTGTTGAGTTTAAGAGTTCTTGATATATTTTCGCTAACAGTCCAAAATATATCAGATGTGTCTTTTGCAAATATTGTCTCTCTGTTGGTGCCTTGTATCTCATTCTCCTGACACTGTTTTTTCCAGAGTAAAATTTCTATATTTCCAGCTTATCAATTTTTTTTTTCATATGTCATGCTTTGGTGTTGTTTCTAAAAAATCAATGCCATGCCTAAGGTCTTCTAGGTTTTCTCTTATGTTATTTTCTAGGAGTTTTGATTTTTTTAATTTTATTTTATATTAACTCTGTGATCTGTTTTGAATTAATTTGTATGAAGGCTGTAAGGGTTGTGTCCATATTAATCTTTTGGAATGTGTGTGCCCGGTTGTTTCAGCACCATTTGTTGGGGAAAAAAATCTATCTTTTATCAATTGTTTTGACTTGACCCCTTTGTCAAAGATCAGTTGACAGTATTTATGTGGTCTGTTTTTGGCTCTATTCTGTTCCAGGGATCTATTTATCTATTCTTCACCAATACCACATTATCTTGAGTGCTATAGTTATATAAGTCTTGAAGTCAGGTACTGTCAGATCTCTGCAATAATCCTTTTATTCATTTCCTTTCTTCTACTCTCTTCCCTCCATCCCTGTTCAATTCCACAGAAAGTTTTGAGAGTAATTCATTTAAAAAAATAAATGAAATGATAACTTCTTTAGCTATTTTTTCAATAAGTCCTATTTCTTTTATGATAAAGTAGAGAATTAACACAATAATCTAAAGGTCCTTTATTGTCTGATACCTGCTTTTATCTCCAGCCTTTTGGTCATTGTACCCTTCATTCACAGTAACTTTGACTTCATTAAATTTCGGAATATATCAGGATGTTTTTCCCTTTCTGCATCTTCATAATCTTTTGATGTTCCTTCTCTTTTCTTGGCATAACTATTAGCTTGAAAGTCCCCTACTCATCTTTAATTCAAGTTATTTGTGCAAAGAGGATCTCCTGAACACGTAATTTATTCCCCAATTGTTATGTAGTATGAATATATTTCTTCAATCTCTCTTCTAATCTCTAACACCATTGAGGTCAGTGACCATGTTCATTCTGTTAGGAAGTATGTAGATGACAAAGTATATATGATCATTTAAAAATGTAGTTTAATAAATGGATCCATCATAAGTTTAAAAAAAATTTAAAAAGGAAAAGCAGGAAATTATAGAATTATAGAATGACTAACTTTCTAATAGACTATTCAATGATTTGGGAACTACAGTGGTATACTGTCTTCTGAATTTCAATATTTTCCTAATAAAATAATCACAGAGATCATGATGAAACATGTTACTTTGTTCAAAATCCTCCAATGATTTCCAATCTCAGAGTAAAAGCCAAAGATGGTATGATAGAGTCCATAATTAGCTACCTCTGCTCTCACTGCTCTAACCATCATTCTAAACCAGCAACATAACATCTTTGCCAGTCTTCAAACACAACAGTTACAGTCACAAAGGGCATTTTTTTTTTGGTCTTGTCTGGTGCTGCCTTTTCCTTCATGAACATCACTACTCAAATGATGATGTTCTCAGTATTATCCCTCCTTGCCACATGATCTAATAATGCAATCCTGATCTCACAACTCACTTAGATGTGAACTTTTGAAATCTAGATTCTCAGGAATGTGTCTGCATGTATGGACATACAAGCTTTTTATCCTAGAAGGGTGTTAGCAGCCATGCATTTATCCCATACCTTCAATGTGAAGAATAAAACATGTGTATTTGTAGTTCATATTTTTGGCAAAATGTCATGTTAAAAAATTAGAAGTTTATTAAAATTCAAAAATTTATTATTTTAATAAATTGGTAAAAAATAGAGAAAGATATAAAGGGGTTATTGATGCTGAGCTGGTCTTCTCTTTCAAATATTCTTATGTTTAGATTCAGCATAGTTAGTAGCATAATTAATGGATTCTAAATTTTGACATCTGTATTAATAATTTTTTACAAATAACTATGTTTTAGAATATGTTTTCAATCTTGACTGAAGGCAAAAGAAATTACTCTATGACTGGTTAAAATCCTTTCCATCAGTCTAATTTTATGTAGTAGCATTCTTCTTAGAACTGCAAAAAAAAAAAAAAATAAGCAAAAGATTAGCAGCAAAAACCAGCATAAGTGGATTAGCCATCTGAGCAGTCTTGTAGGTAATCCTTTTTATTTTGGAGAAAAACATCCTAAATGGAAAATTTATACATTTATGCTATTATGCTTTATTAACAAAAGACAATTGAAAATGACAATAGGTCTAAATGCTTTCTCTGGAATATTAACTTTATTTCAGGATATGGGCTTGAGTTTTATATGTGATTTACAAAAGTTAACTCTCCAACTATGTGTCAAGTCTGAAAATGAATTATATTACAATTTGTATGTATAGAGAAATTGCTCATCTTTGTCTTGGAAAAAAAAAAGACCAAAAATTAATGAGCCTCATGGTTGGGTTCAGGGGAAAATTCAGTCCTGACCAATATACAATTTTGTCACCACTAATAAGTTTAAATCCATAACATTTAGGCTTCAGAGAATAATTATTCCTGTTCTTCTCCAAACTGGCATCTGAGGAAATGTAGAAAGGACTTTTATGATCTTTAGATAATGGAGATAGGGGAACTCTAAGGCCTTGCTCTGGTGTTTGGGTATAGGTTTGATTGTCTTTGAGAAATGAGTGGTCTTCTCCAAACATTCTTTGGCATTCATAGTTGGTATATGGAACTGTTGTTAATTGATCCCTTTGAGCTTGGTAGAGTTTATTGGCTGCTCCTTGGAAAGCAGAACTTCTTCAGTTCTAATTGGAACATTATAATGTTCTCTTCCATAATCTTCATTCAGGATATCTGCTATCATAAAAATTTAAGTAGTAAGCTTTCTGGACCTATACTCAGTTCTGAGTTACCTAGAATACATACAATTTAATGATTATGCAACTATATCCTTAATGCTTATTATACAAACTTCATCATCTTCTTATCTCTGCTATGTTATCTAATTTTTAAAAATTCACCCCATGCTATATAGAACCACTAAAAATAGAAAACTCCTTTCTAAGTACCAAGACATATAAAGGAAGGATTTGGACGTTTTTCTCAGATCCTAAATCATGGATATAATGGGATTAGGTGTTATCATACATCTTTCTTCCTTTCCACTCAAGGTCTATGGCTAATCCTGAATCCCGTACACATTATCTTCTTTATAGTGAAGAATTTATGACTTATTTCATCAACTCTGTTTCAAGATTTACTAATGAAGCATGAAGTAAGTTAAAAGACATTGTCTTTGTTTAAAGATAGATTTCTCAAGTCTATTATCTTATTAAAGACATCACAATCTTATGTCCTTCAGCTAGTGGTGATAAAATTTATGATTTAGCCTTAGTAGTGGAAGAGTGAAAAGGAACATTAATTAAGAGTGAAATTAAAATGTATCAATTTGATGTTTTCAATTATTCTCTTTCTATTAATAATCTTCCTGTTTCTACAAATTCTTAATTCTAGCTTCAGCTATCATAATCCCTCAGTAAAGTGGAAACTAGGTCTTTATCCCAAACCTACTTTTTAAAATTCCCTTTGTATTCCTAGCTACTCCATGGTTTTCTCAATTCTCAATCCTGGGTATCAAGTAAAAAATGCTACTTTATGTCTAGTCATTTCCCCATAACAGTGTTTTTCTTCATGAAAGTCATGACACATTTTTATCTGTTATAAAATTTATTTAGTTGGTTCAATTGAAAGAAAAAAAAATGAATAAGATAATAAACGAAAGAACAAATTGTGAAAGAAAGAAGGAAAGAAGAAAGAAAGGGAGAAAGAAGGAGACAAAAATGAAAAGGTAGGTAGTAAAGGACAGAGGGTGAATATTGAAAAAGAAAAAAGAAGAAATAAAGGAAAATAAAATAAAAATAGGATTACTAATACAATCTTTATTTCAATTTTATTGGCATGTGAAAGTCTGTGCCCTGATGCTGTGTAATGATATAAGTATATTTCTTATTATTAGTCATAGGTAAAAAATAATAAAAACATTTTATTTTTACCTTTGGAAACTACTGCTGTAGCCTATTCTGAAAGATTTAAATTACAAACACATGGCAAGTTTTTGTTAATATAAATAGATATCTCTTCCAGGTGGGTTTTGTGTAGTGTGTGTGTGTGTGTGTGTGCGCACACATACACATGGAAGATGAACAAGGCTTTATGAGCATATTTACTTTATGAGCAGAAGGACAGATTTTTTTTAAGATTTTATTTATTTATTTCACAGAGAGATCACAAGTAGGCAGAGAGGCAGGCAGAGAGAGGGGGAAGCAGGCTCCCCGCAGCAAAGAGCCCAATGCGGGGCTTGATTCCAGTAGCCTGAGATCATGACCTGAGCAGAAGGCAGAGGCTTTAACCCACTGAGCCACTCAGGCACCCCAGGATAGATTTTTTTTAACCATCTTAATCCCAATCTCTTCCCAGTTCTCTCTCAGTCTCTGCCTTTAATTATTTGGCCTCAAAGAGAAATGCATGACATCTGGTCTAGATTATAAGAGGCAACATGGTATCATGTTCTAGTTGCCTAGGATCTCTTAAACTAAACTTGGCTACTGTTTGTTTAATTGAGCAGTATCTTTGGCTCATATGTTTTATATATTTCTTCAATTTACTGTCTCTATATAGTCCACAAGCCATTTTGGCCTGAACTGTTGCTGTTGGAGTTGGATCTTCCCTATGAGAAGTTGTGGCCACGATACATTTATATGACATCAAAATAGCCAAATAGGAAGCTATAGGAATCTGAATATACAAATAACAGTCTACCCTTTTTTTTTTCCCCATATGAGCTAACACGTGCACTTTAAATAAACTATTCATCAGGGACCTGGTTTCCTCTTCTTTATATTAAGGGACTAAAAAAAAAAGTTAAATATCTATTATAGTTTGCCTTGTTTCTCAACTAACAAGCAGCAACCAGGATGTAAAATTTTAGTGATGACAAATTAGGTAATTTCACAGAAAATGACAAGTTTTCCTCCCTCTTAACCCACTCACACAAAGAATTTGGGATTGAAGCTTAGCATAGGGTACATTGGAAAAGTGATCATATTTGGTAGGTAGGCAAATAGTTTATTGGTCATTGATGGGATACAAAGGAATCCTGTAGTGAATTGGATGAAAGGATCAGGTAATAGTAAAGCATAGGGCTTGAGGCCAATAGAGTCCTTAGTTTGGAGGTAGATAGATGATCCCTAAAAGGAAAAACTGAGCAGTAACAAACAGCATGTTCAAGAACACTGATATTAGGAAATAAGTCAAACGATGCAAACTGGTAGCAGAATTTTCAACTTGTCAATGTATGATCAGATGCAATCACAGGAATAAGGGGGTGAGAATGAAAAGGGGAAATTGACACTTATTGGGTATACGTGTTAGGGATAAGGCTTGATATTTTTTCATATATGTAGAATAATTTCTCCCCAAGTATGGCTAAGTGCCTTCTCATCGCAGATTAATATACTGAGTCAATTTTCTCAATCCAGTCCAGAATTTTCAACTTTCTTCTGGACACATCCAAAACTTAATCCATAACCTCTTCCTCTATCAAATTTCCTCCACTTGCTTTGTTCTCTTATACTCTTTTCCAGCTTGGATAGTATGAAAACAGAAAGCTGAGTTAATCACACACGTCAATTCACATAATCCATTATTTTTATTTGTTACTGTAGGAGCTTCTTGTTTGACTTTATATATTTCTATCTCACCCTGGATCTCATTTCCTCTCCCCAGTGCAGACACCTATTCTATATATTTTTCTCCCTTAGGCCGTATCTCTTGGTCCTGTCAATTCATCCTTCAACAACCCTGGCAATTTTACCTATCTTCTCTAGTTTAAATGCTATGCTTTTATTCTGATCCTTCTTATTTCTCACCTTTATAAGAACTCAGTAAGTACTTCGATTTTAGAATTAACTCTTCTCTGTAATTTTTTGTCTTCCATTCTGGCCTATCCTATACATAAAATTTAGGTCAGATTCTTTAAAAACAAATTCTTTCTTGGAAATTCTTGTACAAATATCTCACTGAAGGCATATTATTTAGAGAAGGGAAATGATGGATTTTGAATAAAGCAGGAGAGAAAAGCTAAACCAGGATGTGGTCTCTGCTCAAGCCTACCTTCAACCCTCAGGCTGTTCTAAAGAATGAACTATTCTACAGGGGTAGTGCTCCCAGGGGTCAACCTTGTAGTTCTCTATGTCAGTCAGTCATTTTGCCTATGGAGTCCCTTTGGGCTGAGGGAGCATAAAATTCTGTGTGGCAGGTCACCACGGTTGAGAGCAATTTTTAAGAAGGAACAACTCTCAGCTTGGAGTAGCTAACACAGATAGCAGCAACAACAGTCCTAAGAGGGAATAGGCTCAACTGCTCAGAAAAAGCTACCCGGGCACAGCATCAAACACATTCACTATACCATCCAAGTGATTTTCTGAAACTCTCACTTCTTGTTCACAATCTATCAGTGATTTCCTACAGCATTAAATATTAATTCCAAATTACTTATCGTGACATCCTTTTACTCCCTTTCAACATATCTATCCTTGTACTCTATGCATATGGGTCTATTTGCAATTTTTAAAGTGCTATCTTCTACATATATTTTTATGCCTTTTGGACAGATGGCTCCATCTTCAAAGAATAGTCTTCTGACATTTGGCACCTAGTTAATTTCAGCTTTCTTAGTCTAGCTAAGATTTTACCTCCCCCTAAATACCTAACCACATTCTTAATCTCCTTAGCCCCTGCCTTGATTAAAGCCCTCTCTACGCATTCTCTCTAGCATTTATAATACTTAAGCATAAGTATTTTCTCACTGTTCCTTTACCTTACTAAATTTCCTTAAAAAATAGGATCTGTGTCTTTTATGACTTCATCATGTCTCTTGACACATAATAAGCATTGGATATAATTTTTTGAAACATACTGATAAGGATTACAGGGTTAAAATGCTAAGATAAAAACAAACAAAAAACCAAAAGAACACAACAACTTAGAATGGATTGTCATGTTTTGTATTCAGTTCCACCAGATTCTAAACCTACCCCACTTCTTTTTACTACAATAAAAGTCATTGGATTTTTACACTATGGTATTTGAAATTATGTGACTTTTAATTTATTGGTACCCTAAGATTATCTCAACAATGTATATACAGACACATACATCTAATATTTAAACATAAGGATTTGTATGTATTCATATCTCCACAACACAGGTTACAAGGATAACATGGGGAAAGTAACCTAGAGATAAACTCTCTACTAATTAGTAACAATAGAAGGTGAAATAATATCATCTCTTGCATGCTGCATATCTGTTTTATTCAATCTGCTATGTTACAGATACTTGTACCTTTAATTCTCAGAGTTATCTCGCTGAGACAAGAAGTATTTCCATTTCACAGATGAGTTTTACCAAGGTTTAGCAATTTGTTTGAGAACCTTGAGCCTGTAAATGAGAGGGCTGGAATCTAGTGCATGCCAGAACTTAAACAGTTACTTGAACTAAATTTTCTGATTAGCTCTCTCAACTCTGTTTAATTTATTTACAATGCACTTGTCATACCCATTATGTGCCAGGCACGAAGGACTTTAAAAATACATAAAATATTTACTCACGACAGTCTTATAACTAATGCATTAAATCCTCATTTTAGAGAAGAGGAAACTGGGGCCAAAAATGTTCAGTAACTTGCTCAAGATTACACAGGAGATATTTTCTTTTCAATAGGTCGACACCTGTAACTAGATTCTGCAATGTAATAAAGTCATTGCACTTTTTGAAATTTAGTTTTGTTTTAAAATAGTTTTGTTTTAAAAGAGGTAGACATTTTAGTTTGAGCTCTAGCTATCAATTGTCCATGCCTGAATGACATTTACCTTTTAAGCCTCGATTGCTCTAACTGCCACTACTACTATTTCCTTTTGGCAGCTACTAGATTTTCAGGCTGAGAAACTTGGGATTAATAATGGTTTCTAGGAAATGTACATTAGAGATCCAATATATTTCATTGATGACACATGCCCTCCTTCCTCAATGTCCTTCATTCTAGGCAAGGCTTTCTGTGACTGGAGGAAAGAAAATACTTTGCGGCATCCCTAGAACTGCAGGCTGTTTGCAAGGACCATTAACTAATTTAGATTTAAGTGTTTGTGGAATTGCTGGCTAGAACTACAGTGGTGCCATGGGTTAATAAAGGTTTGCCTCTATTGGGGAGTCTCTGGTTCTGCCTGTGTCTCATATTTCTTCTTACTAGAGCTTAATGTACTAGAAACTTCGTGGGGTGTGTGTGTGTGTGTTGTTTAGAAGAACACATGGCATGGTTTGAATAAAATGTAAATTTTATAGTATTCAATCAGGTGAATAATTTATTACATGTATAGCATAAAAGAGATCAGGAAAAATGTGTTATTGGTTACATGGGTCCTCTATGATGTTATTTGGTGTGATGTTCTTCACATGAATTGCTCTGACAGTTTTTATATCTTGTCATTGCATGCTGATGGCAGTGTGCAAATAGGTTTGCCACATAGGAATTACCTGTCCCACAAGTTCATTTTCAATGGCATTCTAAAGATCAACCATCCTTGCAGGAGTTAAGAAAGATTTATAGAATCATTACAATGCAAATCCTTAGAAAGAAAGACAAAAGTCACTGACAATGTTGTGTAGAAGAGAATATCAAGAAGTTCATTATTTTAATGTCATATATATATATATATATATATATATATATGATTTAGGTGATATACAATAGGAGTCTAAAAATCAAATTTCCATAAAATCAGATTTTAATGTCTTTTCCCTACTCATAAAACAACAGGTCCTGAGAAAGACTTGTAAAGAGCCTATTCTAGAACCAACAAATAACTAGCATGTGTTTAAATGGTAGAAATGCCAAAGCATTATTCATTATAGAAAGCTGTGGTTTACATAGATAATTATCTGAATATAAATTATCAAAAAAACTAAAAATTCTCCAGTTTTCATATTGTAAATTCACATTTGTTTGGATTTACTAAAATCCAAAATAATAAAAAGTAGCATCTTATATTTTGGTATACAGACATGTTTTATATTAGAAATATATATATAATCTCCACTATATATACATATACACACAAACATTTTTCAAATATTCTAACCTCTTGCATGTAAGTGCAAGTGTAAGTGTAAGTGATACCATTCATATATGGTGTTTAAAAATAACAAGAGTATTCACTAAAGTGGGCATAAAGAAGAAAAACCCTCAAAAACCATTACCTGATTTGTTTCTCTTGCACAATTGGACTAATTATGTATTTCCTTTTTTTTTTTTTTTTTTCTCATTAAACTTTTGTTTTAATGGGTCTCAAAATTCTGTGACAGATTTTTGGTCAAGTTGTTTCCATTAAAAAGTACTGATTTTAAAAACTAATAACTTAAAACTGCCACACACACACAAAAAAACAAATGGTCCACAAAACATTCTCCTTTCCTTCTGAAGGTTTTACGATGCATTGTTATCATTAACCAGTCTTTTACTATTAAACTTAAATGGCCAATTGACACAAACAGTTCTGAGACCGTTCTTCCACCACTGATTAAGACTGGGGTGGCAGGTATTGGGGATAATATTCATTTAGCCTTCTGAGCTTTCTGGGCAGACTTGGTGACCTTGCCAGCTCCAGCTGCCTTCTTGTCCTCTGCTTTGATGACACCCACAGCAACCGTCTGTCTCATGTCACGAACAGCGAAACGGCCCAGAGGAGGATAGTCAGAGAAGCTCTCAACACACATAGGCTTGCCAGGAACCATATCAACAATGGCAGCGTCACCAGATTTCAAGAACTTGGGACCATCTTCCAGCTTTTTTCCAGAATGACGATCTATCTTCTCCTTCAGCTCAGCAAACTTGCAAGCAATGTGAGCTGTGTGACAATCCAGCACAGGTGCATATCCAGCACTAATTTGGCCTGGATGGTTCAGGATAATCACCTGAGCTGTGAAGCCAGCTGCTTCCATTGGTGGGTCATTTTTGCTGTCGCCAGCCACATTGCCACGACGAACATCTTTGACAGATACGTTCTTGACATTGAAGCCCACATTGTCCCCAGGAAGAGCTTCACTCAAAGCTTCATGGTGCATTTCAACAGACTTGACTTCAGTTGTAACGTTGACTGGAGCAAAAGTGACCACCATGCCAGGCTTAAGAACACCAGTCTCCACTCGGCCCACAGGGACAGTACCAATACCACCAATTTTGTAGACATCCTGGAGAGGCAGACGCAAGGGCTTGTCAGTTGGACGAGTTGGTGGCAGAATGCAATCCAGAGCTTCAAGCAGTGTGGTTCCACTGGCATTCCCATCTTTACGGGTGACTTTCCATCCCTTGAACCAAGGCATATTAGCACTTGGCTCCAGCATGTTGTCACCATTCCAACCAGAAATTGGCACAAATGCTACTGTGTCGGGGTTGTAGCCAATTTTCTTAATGTAGGTGCTGACTTCCTTAACGATTTCCTCGTATCTCTTCTGGCTGTAGGGTGGCTCAGTGGAATCCATTTTGTTAACACCAACAATTAGTTGTTTTACACCCAGTGTGTAAGCCAGAAGGGCATGCTCACGGGTCTGCCCGTTCTTGGAGATACCGGCTTCAAATTCACCAACACCAGCAGCAACAATCAGGACAGCACAGTCAGCCTGGGATGTGCCTGTAATCATGTTTTTGATAAAGTCTCTGTGTCCTGGAGCATCAATGATGGTCACGTAATACTTGCTGGTCTCGAATTTCCACAGGGAGATATCAATGGTGATACCACGTTCACGTTCAGCTTTCAGTTTATCCAAGACCCAGGCATACTTGAAGGAGCCTTTTCCCATCTCAGCAGCCTCCTTCTCGAATTTTTCGATAGTTCTTTTGTCGATCCCACCACATTTGTAGATCAGATGACCAGTAGTGGTAGACTTGCCCGAATCTACGTGTCCGATGACAACAATGTTGATATGAGTCTTTTCCTTCCCCATTCTGGTTTAGGATGAGCGGTGGTTTTCACGACACCTGTGTTCTGGCGGCAAACCCGTTGCGAAAAAGCATGTATTTCCTTTTTTAGACTTCTTTTTTTTTTTAATTTGACAGAGATCACAAGTAGGCAGAGAGGCAGGCAGAAAGAGAGGGGAAGCAGGCTCCCCACTGAGCAGAGAGCCTGATGCCAGGCTTCATCCCAGGACCCTGAGATCATGACCTGAGCTGAAGGCAGAAGCTTTAACCTACTGAGCCACCCAGGTGCCCCTAATTATATTTTCTATTACTTTATGGATATGCATGACATTTTATGGTATGTTACTTTATATGCTATAAGAACAAGGCAGTATTAATTATTATGCTCCTGCATTTTTAAAGGATTATAGATATAATTTAAGGACCAGGTATGTAATGGAAATATAATTAAAAGAAGAATATGCATTCTAAAAGGCCTCAAAATAGAAATGCCTTAATTGGAATATAGCTGACTGAAGTCAATTTAGAATATAATTTGAGATTTCTGGCTCATAATTTTTTAAAAAATTTATTTATTTATTTGAGAGAGCATAAGAGAGAGAGTAGAGACAGAGAACATGAGTGGGGCAGAGGGGTAGAGAGGGAGGGTGAAGCAGATTCCCCACTGAGCAGGGAACCCAACTCGGGGCTGGATCCCAAGACCCTGGGATCATGACCTGAGCTGAAGGTAGATGCTTAACCAACTGATGATTCATAATTTTTTTTAATTTAATTTTTTATTTTTAATAAACATATTTTTATCCCCAGGGGTACAGGTCTGTGAATCACCAGGTTTACACACTTCACAGCACTCACCAAAGCACATACCCTCCCCAATGTCCATAATCCCACCCCCTTCTCCCAAACCCCCTCCCCCCAGCAACCCTCAGTTTGTTTTGTGAGATTGAGTCACTTATGGTTTGTCTCCCTCCCAATCAACATGGGGGCTTAAGTGGGTACGAGAAGAATAAATGATGACTCATAATTTTTAATAGATTTTTAGTTCCTTAAGAATAGTGGTTGAATCTTATCCATTTGCTGTAGATTGTATTTTCTTGCATATTATAAAGATTAATAAAGTGTTTGTTAAATTAAAGGAACTCAATGTTTTAGACAAAAATCTGTTGATTTTCTCTCAAAATACATCTACTGACTCTATTCTTCTCCACCTTCCTCCTATCTACTCTTTCCTATTTTCACACTGGAGGTTCTAATAGTCTCTTTTACACATACAGTCCTTGCTTTTTTTTTGCAACCCATGTTGTCACTTGTTTTTTTCTAAATATTTTATTGATTGCAATATTGTAAAGCACAGTTTAAAACTTTCCAGTTTCAAAACCATTTAAAACTTCACATTGCCTACAGGAAAGAGTCTGTATTTTTTTTAAGTTTTTTTTTTTTTTTTAAGAGTTTTTATGTATTTATTTGACAGAGAGAGAGTGAACACAGCAGAGGAGTGGCAGGCAGAGGGAGTGGGAGAATTGGGCTCCGGGATGAGCAGTGAGCCACATGTCAGGCTCCATTCTAGGACACTGGGATCATGACCTGAGCCTAAGGCAGATGCTTAAGAACTGAGCCATCCAGGAGTCCCATAATGGAGTTTAATAACAATAAAATCCTCTCCCTAATTTACTTTAAGTCTTATGTCATTTCAACATTCATTCTACCAACTCCCCTCCTAATGTTTTCCTTCTATTTCTGTCTTAGTGAGCCTGCAAACTTAATAACATTCAACTTCTATTTAATACTTGTTTAATGCCTCCAAACTATATTAGTCCATAATGATGAAAATATAAAGAAAACATTGTCTCTGTTTATTTGTATAATAAACTGCTTTGACTCATGGTCTTTCACATTTTCCTTCTGTCTCTTTCAAACTAGTGAAATGACACTCATTTTTATGACCTGCCTTTTCTTGGAATCCATTCCAAATGTCAAAGAAAGAACTAATTATTTTTGCCTCTGTCGGTATCACTGGCATAGGCCTAATACCTATGAGATGTGATTAGTTACATACATTGATTATTCCCCTACTTTTGATGTTCTTGAACTCGGAGACCATGTTTTATTCATATTCATATAGAAGATACTGTTGTTTACATGTAATATATATTCAATGACTGTCAATTTTATAAAAAAATAAAGTATCTATATATTTAGACTCATTTTAACTAATGTGTTCCTGCTCCCACTCCCCAAAATACCCTCTGAAATTATATGATATAATATTATGTAAAAATGTAGACATACAAATAGAAGCATTTATGGCTACAAAAAAACTAGGAATCCTGATTGCTAATCTTAGTGAATGTTCACCTTCATTTCCATGTAATACTAAACTACCATCTATGTAAATTATTTCAAGGGGCACCTGAGTGGCTCAGTGGGTTAAGCCTTTGCCTTCGGCTTAGGTCATGATGTTAGGGTCCTGGGATTGAGCCCAGCATCAGGCTCTCTGCTCAGTGGGGAGCTTGCTTCCTCCTCTCTCTCTGCCTGCCTCTCTGCCTGCTTGTGATCTCTCTCTCTCTCTGTCAAATAAATAAATAAAATCTTAATAAATAAATAAATAAATAAATAAAATATTTCAGCATTAAATATATAAAGGAGAAACCTATAGGTATATAAATTACAATTAAAAATGGAATTATGGGGACGCCTGGGTGGCTCAGTTGGTTGGGCAGCTGCCTTCGGCTCAGGTCATGATCCCGGCGTCCTGGGATCGAGTCCCGCGTCGGGCTCCTTGCTCCGCGGGGGGCCTGCTTCTTTCTCTGACTCTGCCTTCCACTCTGCCTGTGCTCGCTCTCACTCTCTCTCTGACAAATAAATAAATAAAATATTTTTAAAAAATGGAATTATGCAAATAAACACAAATTTTCTAATGAAAAATTTAATTTGATCTTACTTATAAGCCATAGTTTTATAGTTACAATTAATAATTATATGATTAAATGCATGTATATTATAATGCATGCATACATATTATACATGTTATACAATACATATTATATATAATACATGCAATATATTACAATACATGCAATAATATAACATAATTAATATACTCATACAGTACTCATATAAAATTAGTAATAAAAGTCATGTTTTCTTTGGAGCAAGATTTTTAAGGTGCTTCAAAGAAATTGTCACAAGATAATTTTCTTCCTTAAGACATATATTTTCTGTTGTGGATTTTTCCTAAAATCAATTTCATGATGTCCTTTGATAAGCATCAATGATTGGAGAATATTAGTTGGTGTGGATATGGCATAATTTGTGAAGACTCACATTATTTTTAAGGGATCTTGAATATTGTATCTATTGCAAACTATGCCCAAATGATCAATCTTGGAAAACAGTGATATATTAATACATAGAATATGAATATAGTTTTTCTATTTCTAAAGACACAATAGCATGCTTGTTGTATAAAATAAATTCAAATGAACTTAATACTTAAAATGTCTTTTCTGAAAGACATAATCAACTTAGACACAAGTAGCAAGAACATTTGACATTTATGCCATGATACAAAAAAGGAAAAGCAAGTATACTTTGAAGGAGATTGCCCTGTGGCATAAACAAATGAAGAAAAAACAATAAAAATAATCTTCTAGTTAGGTGCATGCTTATGTATGAAATGAAAATGGAGAGATGTATCAAGATTATCCAACAGTGTTCATTTACTCCAGTATCTAGTGAGGGGAAAATTGAGCATAAAGTAATAAAAGAAGAATATATTCAACTCATTTAGAGACTGTTATAAAAGTTCCCATGCGAACAGAGAAATTATGCAAGATTTAGCAAGTAAGCATTGTAGAGTGGTTATAAAACATTTTTGATTGTGACACATTAACATCTACATTGATTGCATGCACAGACATACTCACATACATAGACACATATGGTGGAAGGATGTGACAGAGAGAGAGAGAGAGATGGAGAAAGAAGAGTTATCCATTTTATTATGTACAGAAAGAAAAGCTCCAAAAAAAGTATAGTATTGAAGTAGGAATTACATTGAAATCTCATACTCTCCTAGTTTTCTTCTTACTTCTCATTATCCTTTGCTAGCTTTTTCTACTTTTCCCAACCACAAAATGCTGAATTGTCCAGTGTGTAATTCAGTTCTGATTTTTCTCTGTAATGGAATCCCTTAGTTATCTCATTCATGTCCAGTTTTATATACTGCTTCTGAAAGGATGACCACAAAATGTTAATCTCTAACATAATTTCTCTTCTAAACCTCACACTTACAGTATATAGAATTGCATTTGCTACATTCTACTTGGATTCTTTAAGGACAATCTCAAATTTAATCTTTCCAAAACAAAATCATTTTTGTTTTATTACCCATTACCTCTGCTTACCCCATAGTCATAAGTGAGACCATCACAGTCTGTTAGTCTATCCAAGTAATTTCTCTGGGACTCAAGATTTATTTAGAATTTTTAAAGAAAATATTACAATATCAGAAAAAAACCAAATATTTAATTAACTGCCATGGAGAAAACAGGACTAATTAAGTGTTTAGAGGGGCCATTAATGTTTTCTATATAAATGTCTACCCTGCAATATCCATAACTGGAAGTATATGTGATGGTGTAATTTTACTTTCCTATTTGACATCAGAAACTTTTTCTGGAAAATACAACTCCACCATTTATAATATGCTTCTTTTTTTTCTTTTTTTTTTTTAGTTTTTCATCATGTTATTTATAATGTTTTAATATTTGATAGGATTAGTCCTACCTGTATATTTCTTGTCTTTTTTTAAACGATTCTCACATATTTATTTGTCTATATTGAGTAGTATTAATTTGAGTAGGTCCATAAAATTTTTCAACACTGGAACTTAAACCTTTATAACATTTAGTAATCTACAAAAAGTATATTTCTATTTAATTCTACCTGTGTATTTATTAAGAGTGTCCTAGAGTTTTCCTTACATGTTTGCACAATTTTTTTGTTATATTAGCTTCCTCCTAATTATATTTGTCTTCTTTATTTCTATTGTAAATTATCTTTCCCTACAATTGTATCTTCTAATTGGTTAATTTTTGTGTAATGAAGACTATTGATTATTCCCTGTTATCTTAATGAATATTTTGTTGTTTGAAAAGTTGAAAATGTTTTAATTTCCTTTTTAATTTCTTCTATTATTCATGATTATTTATATTTTTAATTTTTTTTAAAAATTTTCAGTGTTTAAAATTCATTGTTTATGCACCACACCCAGTGCTTCATGCAACACATGCCCTCCATAATACCCACCATCAGGTTCACCCAACCTCTTAACCTCCTCTCCTCCTAAACCCTCAGTTTGTTTCTCAGAGTCCACAGTCTTTTCTTAAAACTTTCATGCAGTTATATATTTTCTACTTATCTTGTTGTTCTTGAGTTCTAGTTTAATAACATTGTGGTCAGTAATGATTCTTTCAATAATTTCAGTCTTTTGCCAGACAGGCCTGAACTGGTAAGAGGAGATTCAGATTAAATTAGATTTTAGATAATTGTTTTGATTTATATCAGATGAGAAATTTGATATCTGAAAGCATAAGTGTCTTAATTCCCAAAAGTAAATGTAAAAGCTGTGAATCTGCATAAAGTATTGTCAAGGTGAATAGCATTGCTGGGAAGTCACATTAAAAATGTAAAGCTTTGTGTCCTAATGAATGCACCTGACTGAATTTAGCATTTTCAATGAATATTATGAAATCACATATTCCAGAGCAATGAAGATGGCTTGGAGAAGATCACTGCTGAAAGGGAGGTGGCTTATACTAGGCCAGGGAATACAACTGTCCAAAATAAAGCTTCTATAATGAAATACAGAAATAAGGTGTCATTAAGGTAGAGAGAAAAAGAATTCATAACCTATAGTCATGATGATCCAAGAAATTAGAGAGTAACAATAAAATGGTTTCTGAGTCTTGATAATGCAGTGTGCCCTCATGCAGAACAATTCAACATGGCTACAGAGCCACATCTTAGTGAGAACACTGACTTGCTATGGTCACAGTATAAACTGGGATTAATACAGTACAGCCAACCCAAGTTCTATCATTGACTGCATAGACTAACTATATATATGAATAAGAATTGATTTTGGAATGACAGGTATTTTTATAATAAAATGATTTTATCGGTAATCCCCACAAAGATATGTTAAGGGTGTCATATTTGCCCAGAATTAGCCGGTCTTGTTATATTCTGATATTTCCTGCTTTTATGATCAGTTCTATTTTCATGTATTATATTGGATCTCAGATTGCATGGAGGAGGACTTTAGGTTGTTTGGCTATATTTTGTAAGTAGTAGTGTGCTATTTAAAATGCATTTGATATAAATTCGGGGTTTTTTAAGGAAGGTTTCTTGGGAATAGAGGAAATGGAATAGATTAACCAACTATGGAGGTTTTTTAATAAACAACAGTAAACAGATAATCGTATCATATGAGTTACAGGTGGTTGTGTTTTTATAAAGAATTTGGTATTGGAAATGAATGAAACTGTTAATTTGATATATTCTAGATGATTATAGGTCAAGCATCTAAACAACCTAGTTTATTTGTTTGGAAAATGACTTAACCATTTGACCTTTTTTTCTTATCAATAATATGGAGAAAATAAAATCGTATTTGATTATTTCACACAGCTGTTGTGGGAAAAAATTAAGATGGTGATTATAAAATAAAGGCTTTTGAAAAATAAAAGCTATAATAAAAAAATTAGATGCCATTATAATTAGTTGTAAATGTTAACAAGCTCTTATAAATGTCTAAAATTAATATCACTTTCACTTTAAAGAGCCAAATAATATCTTTTTATTCCCTCTTTACTTTTTATTCTTTAAGTATTTCCAAATAAACATATGGGGAGAGTTTTCCTTTCTTACACATGTAAATTCAATACGCACATGCACACAACATGGACACACTTTTCTCTGACATATGAACTACTTTTTTCTCTGTAACTACACACTTTTTCAACATAATTATTTATCTTTGAGTTTTTGGTTTCTTTTTCCTTCATGACCAGCGAAAATAATCAGGTATTATAGACTTGGTAAATATAACAGATTAAAAAGATCATAGTTGCACTAATGCAAAGCACAGATAGATTTTACAGCTCTTAAAATTTAATAAATCTGCTTGCTACATTTATTTCCATTGTGTTAAGCAGGCCTTTCATCATGATCATTAATCAAGGTAGATGATGTATTATTGCACCATCACTACTATGACATATGAAAGATTTCATATCCAATTAGTTGTAGAAAGTTATGTTAGATCAGGAGGTCTAGGTTTCTGTATAACTTCAGTTGCTAACAGACATTGTGACTGGATTAGACTGTGTCATTTTGAAACTGTTTTCTTTCAGATAAAACAAAGGAAAGGGATAAAATTATCTTTCTGATCCCTTCTAGTTTTAATGTTTTATGATGTTATGAAACATTAACAGTTTTGCATTCAAGCCCTTATGGATTCTCTGAGAAACATAGGGACAGCCTGAAACATATCTTAGAGGACTATTTAATTGTGATTTCCTCAACTTTTACAAGGTTATATCGAACTCTCTCACCATATCTTCAAAAGAGGGAAAATGCAAAGATTACAAAAATGAAACAAACAAGAAAACCCCCAAGACACAACAACAAAAATGAAAACCTTGAGGACCAGTTCCTTTGGTTTTCTAACTAAGGAATAAAAATATAACTTTAAGAAAGGCACAATGAGAATTCAAGTAAAAAATGTGGAGGCATGGGCGCCTGGGTGGCTCAGTGGGTTAAGCCGCTGCCTTCGGCTCAGGTCATGATCTCAGGGTCCTGGGATCGAGTCCCGCATTGGGCTCTCTGCTCAGCAGGGAGCCTGCTTCCCTCTCTCTCTCTCTGCCTGCCTCTCCATCTACTTGTGATTTCTCTCTGTCAAATAAATAAATAAATCTTTAAAAAAAAAAAGGTGGAGGCATCCACTCATTTGTTAAAACTCTGTGCCAACTACTATTGGCACAATTTAAAATTCATTGTCTACTAGAAAAGGCTATAGAAATCAATGTTGAACCTCAGAAGAATTACAGACAAGAAGACTGATTGCACCTAAAAATTTATCAAGGTCATTTCTGATGGCATGTTTAATTTTTCATATAACATGACTTCTTTACTTCATTTACTGAGATTTCTTTCTTTTCCTCAATCTGGGATTTATGAAAACTTGTCTTAACCATATAAGCATGATAGTAGATGTATAAATGTGTGATGATCTCTATAAAGGTATGATGCCCCTCCCAATTAGAAGAACGGTGGTGGTGAAGATGTCCAGGTAAGTGTGAACATACGTTAGTGTTCTTTGTGTGAGAGTCATAGAATTATCTTAAAAACCCAATAGGCAGTCATGTGATATCTTCTAGGTGTTTGCATAGTACAGAACTCCAGAATATTTTCCTGAATTGTACTACATTAATAATGTATCCTAAGCAGTTGTTTGCAATCTGAATCTAATCAGGAAAAAATAAAAGTCATCAAGGTGGAAAGACTAGAGGATCTGATAGGAAGAAAGTTTTTAAAGGCAGAAGGAAATAAGGAAATTTCAGGAAGTGAGACATCATTTTCATTTGGGTCCTCTAGACATGTGAAAATGCTCTGAGAGCTCAAGACTATATAGGAGAAACTAAAGACTATATTGGAGAAACTAAGAACTATATTGAAGAGTCTAAAGACTATCTTGAAGAAACAAAATAATTTGATTTAGAAAAAATACATCAAAGTAACATGTTTTTGATAATTTTTGTTGAACAATTGATGTAAAAAAAATAAATTAATGTAAAATGTAGTCATTTTGCTTTTCCTGACTTCTTATAGAAGCCATGTTATTTTAAAAACAATGATACATAAATTTCCCCAAAGAAACCAATATATGTATTTTCAGATTTAGTACTTGTTTCAGTACGGAACAAGAAACCAAACAAACAAACAAACAAAAGGCCAAAAATGTACAAAAGCTTTTTCAAGATAGTTATAAAATGTTATATTTTTACTATCCTAAGCCATTATTTCAGACTTTAATTTCAAATGCGAATTTATATTAGTTTATTATTTCTATTTTGCAAACTCATTATAAACCAGCATGAAAAAACTTGCATTTGAAAAACAGAAATAATGTTAAATTAGATCTTATGAATTCTTCATGAGATCAAATTTAATGCAATTATTTTTAGAATTATTAGTTAGTAAATACATTTTCTTAGATAGGATTTTCTAAGGCGCTAATATAACAAAACAACAACTTTGCATGTTTCTTTTTAATCAAAGATTTTTATATGACTGCAGTGTTTAAAACTGAATCTTACATTTTGCTTTACTAATAAATTTGAGCTATTATGAGGTTATCTCTCAAGAAATGCAGTGATGTAATTATCCATTTTTTAAAGTTTTTATTCAATTTCCAATTAGTTAACATTCATTTATCTTTCAAGAGTTGACTCAAATGGTGAAGAACTATAAAAACACAGAAACATGAACATGAATATCCATATATAACAAAAACAATTAATTTGAAATACCTATACATTTTAAAGATTTGAGATATAAACATTTGAGATACAAACATTTGAGATATAAACATTTGAGACAAAAATCCAGTGTTCTTTTTATGAGACATTAACATCAAGGAAAATATCCAATTATTATTTTTACCTGTGTAAGAGATATGTGAAATTGTTGTTAAAAATCTTTTCTATAATCACTTTCTCTCTTTCATTGCACACAGCAACAAGGAAGTATTTGGCCTAGGAAGAAATAATAAATTGCCATATTTTTAATACTTTAAAATGTCTGGTATCTATTTGTGGT
This sequence comes from Mustela nivalis, assembly GCF_964662115.1. Classification (NCBI taxonomy): domain Eukaryota; kingdom Metazoa; phylum Chordata; class Mammalia; order Carnivora; family Mustelidae; genus Mustela; species Mustela nivalis. The sequence goes on from NC_139020.1 coordinate 36,237,223, forward strand.
CATACATGCTTTGATAATTTGTGAATATAATGGGGATAATATGCAAAACCAATTTTAGGGTTTTTTTTTTTTTAAGATTTTATTTATTTACCTGAGAGACAGTAAAAGAGAGCATGAGAGGCAAGAAAGTCAGAGGGAGAAGCAGACTCCCCATGGAGCTGGGAGCCCAAGGCCGGACTCAATCCCAGGACCCCAGGATCATGACCTAAGCCAAAGGCAGTCGCTCAATCAGCTGAGCCACCCAGGTGCTCAATTTTAGGATTTTCTATATCCTCAGTTAACAAAGTTTCATTTACCTCTTTAATATCATTTAAAAAAGATATGTTATTTATAAAAATGGGATGATTTAGGTTTCTGAATTGTAAGTATTTCAGTTATAATATATGTTTGTGCTGGACAATTCCTGGGAGAAACCATATATATTCTATTATTAAACATATGGCAATCTATTATTTCTCTGTCTGGACCAAATATTTTGTTGCTGTATATTTTCTAATCATTGTTCCATAGACTTAAATAATTTTTACTACCCATTTCCCCATGATTCAACAAATTTCTCCCTTTCCTGGTTTCAAGTGTAAATTTCTCAATTAAGTATTTCCCAGTCTCTCAAATATAAATATTTCTCTTTTCTTAGAAATTCCACAACATTTTATCTGTCAATCTGCTGTTAAGACATTTTTTCTCTTTTGTATTACATTTATATAGGTTTATATCCTCCGTTACTTATTACAATCTCTACTGGGGATGTGTATGGTTGATTGAGCTTTTATCCTAATAGTATCAAATGAGTATTTTGTACATAACAAGCATTCAGAATATGTATTGATAAATAAATGAGTATCTGGATGTTTCATGTTCATTATTACCTCAAGGCACAGACACAGAATAAAGCGTGCTTTTCATAATGTTCTAAAAACTCTTATTACAAATGAATTTTTTTTACATTAAATAATTAAAACCTTTTGGGGCACCTGGGTCGCTCAGTGGGTTAAAGTCTCTGCCTTCAGCTCAGGTCATGATCCCAGCATCCTGGGATAAAGCCCTACATCGGGCTCTTTGCTCAGTAGGGAGCCTGCTTCCCTTCCTGTCTATGCCTACTTGTGATCTGTCAAATAAATAAATTAAATCTTTAAAAAAATAATTAAAATATTTCAATATTAGAGTCAAAATATCATTTATCCCTCAATTTCATGGTCATTTCAAAAGGATTTTGTTGGAATCTCAAAGCTACCAACTCTACTTCTTATCTTATCTTCTTCTTAACAGTAGAACTAGTTCTATACATACACACACACACACACACACACATCAACTTCAAATAAATAAGTGACACATCCTGTACTTACCAGTACTGGCATCAGGTTTTTAAAATTTCCCTCATGTTTAAATGTTTGAAGTGGGAGTATAAAGTTTCCTCAGAATAGAAGTTTTCAACATTGAAATTGTACATGAGATTCTACAACAGATTGTTTCTCAAATATGTTCAATTGCAGTTTAAATCAAATGCACACTCTTGGGTGCATAACTTTACTAGCCCTGAAAGTAGGATATGAAATATTTGAATCATTATATGGTTTACATAGTGTGAAGTGCAAACAGTACCATGAAAATTTGTTGATAAAATAAACATGAATTTCACTCAAGTTCTCAATTTAAAACTTCAGTCTGGTATGAAAATCAAACTTCTGATGTTTGGAAAATAAAAATAATATTATATTTATAAATTAACTTGCATCTATTGTGTTGTCAATGTGTTAATCTTAAACTAAGTGTAATGTATAGTTAAATTTGAAGCAGTCATCAACAGGAAAGTGGCATTTTTGTATCTCCCCTACCAATAACTGTGAGGAGTTATTATAAATGTCCTGGTGGTATTTTTAAACAAATAACTCTAAGTGCCAATTAATCTGAATATTTGAGCTGGGATTTCACTACCTAAGGTATGAATCTAAGATGAAACTCACTTTTCTTTTTCTTTATTGTGTTATGGATTTGTGTTTTAAAAAAATGCAGGTAAGTGTAAAAATAGTAGCATCATAAACAGTACTATACAAAGTGTCAGGAAAAGCTATAATTGTGATCTTTGACCATAATTCTACTCAATATTCTTACATATTTTATTATGGAACTTAAAGTTACTGTTCAATTAAATTAAGCTTATTAGAACCATTGTTGTATGCTTATGTCAAATATACTTAAATTTGTGTTAAAGTAGAACTACTTAGTGCATTGATTTAAACTGTTGCTATAGTTTGAAATTGTTTCTTCACAAATTCATATGTTGAAAACTTAATAGTTTAGGTGGTGATTATAATCACCTAATGGTGATGGTATTTGTTAGGAGGTGGGACCTTTGGGAAATGCATAGGTCAAGAGGTCAGAAGAATGTTCTTATAAAAGAAAGCACAGAGAACTCCCCAGTCCCTTCTACTGTGTAAGTATACAAAGAGGATTTTGCATAACATAACAGGGTCCTCATCCGACCATTTTGACATTCTCATCTCAGACTTTGGCTTTCAGAAATAAATTTCTATAGTTTATAAGCTACCCAGACTGTGATATTTTGTTATAGCAGCCCTAATGGACAAAGACAACTGTGAAATGGAAAAGAGAACTATGTAGTCCTTTCCATTTTATTTCCAGTGTCAGGAGGAAATTGAGATTAATAGCTACTATTTATATCACTATCCAACCTAATGAGCATATTTATAAAACACATATGTCTATGATATCTCCCCTTTATCCACATCCTCACCAACATCTATCTTTTCTTGTGTTGTAAATTTTCACCATTTTGATAGGTATGAGGTAATATCTCTTAGTAGTTTTAATGTGTATTTCCTTAATGATGAGTGATGTTGAGCATCTTTTCATGTGTCTTTTGTCCATCATAAATCTTTGGAAAAATGTCTGTTCACATCTTCTGCCCATTTTTAATTTGGATTATTCATTTTTGGGGGGTGTTGAGATTTTTAAGTTCTTTATGCAGTTTGGATACTAACCCTCTATCAGATATTTGCAAATACCTTTTTCCCATTCTGTAGGCTTTCTTTTAGTTTTGTGATTTTTTTTTTTTTTCTGTGCAGAAGCTTTTTATTTTGATGAAGTCCTAGTAGCTCATTTTGGCTTTTGCTTCCCTTGTCTCAGGAGAAATATCTAGTAAGAAGGTGCTATGGCCAATGTCAAAGAGGTTATTGCCTGTGTTCCCTTCTAGGATTTTTATGGTTTTAAGTCTTCACATTTAGGTCTTTAATCCATTTTTAATTTATTTTTGAGTATAGTGTAATAAAAGTGGTCCAATTTCATTCTTTTGAATGTTGCTTGCCAGTTTTCCCAACACCATTTGTTGAAGAGACTTTTTCCCACTGGATATCCTTTCCTGTTTTGTCAAAGACAAACTGACCATCTAGTTGTGTGTTCATTTCTGGGCTTTCTATTCTGTCCCATTCATCCATGTATCTATTATTGTGCCAGGCCCATATGCTATGGTCACATAACATCTATTATATACTGAAACTCATGCTCAGTGCTGTTGGTAATTGCTAAGATATTTGGAGCACTTTTTCAAATTTGAAAAAGTCATTTAGGGGCACCTGGGTGGCTCAGTGGGTTAAAGCCTCTGCCTTCTGCTCAGGTCATGATCCCAGGGTCCTGGGATGGAGCCCGACATAAAGCTCTCTGCTCAGCAGGGATCCTGCTCCCTGCCTCTCTCTCTTCTGTCTCTCTGCCTACTTGTGATCTCTTTGTCAAATAAATAAATAAAATCTTTTTTAAAAAGTAATTTAAACATGTGGGTCATGTTTTTGAAAGATTTTATTTATTTATTTGATAGAGAGATAGTGAGAGAGGGAACACAAGGAGGGGGAGGGAGATATGATATATGTATATATATCACATCTTCTTTATCCATTCATCAGTTGATGGACATTTGTGCTCTTTACACAGTTTGACTGTTGTTGATAATGCTACTGTAAACATCAGGATGCATGTGATTTTTTAAAACATTTACTACTATATATATTATACACACACACACACACAATATTACTCAGTCATGAAAAAGGATGAATCTTTCCATTTGCAACAATGTGGATGGAGTTAGGGTATATTATGCTAAGCAAAATAGGTCAGTCAGGGAAAGAAAAATACCATATTATTTCACTCATATATGGAATTTGAGAAAATAAAATGAATGTAGGGGAAAGGGAAAAGAAAGAGAGGAAAGCAAACTGAAAGATACTTTTAACTATAGGGAACAAACTGAGGGTTGAAGGAAGGAGGTGGATGGGGGTAGGCTAAATGAGTGATGGGCATTAAGGAGGGCACTTGTTGGGATGAGCACTGGGTGTTTGTTATATGTAAATAATGAATTATTTAATTCTGAATCTGAAATCAATTTTATCATATATGATAACTAGCTAGAATTTAAATAAAAACAAATTAAAAAATAAACCTTGCAAATACAATTTTTTATTGTCTTGTTTTCCTCCCTAGATTACCAATATCATTCAAAACATTTTCAGAAGTGTTTTGCTATGACTCATTCTGTCGGCAGTATTTAAATAAATCTATCATCAACAAGGGACTTTTATTTTCTCTTTATTGGTTTACCAGCATAATTTTATGGGCAGCTTGATATAAGTTTTAGAACCTCACATACCAAAACCCCCAGTAATACCATTATTATGTTGTTGTTTTTAAAACATTTAATATGTTAAGTATACAGATACCTTCTTTTACTATATACAATTAGATAAATAGTGTTTATTTACTACAGACATGTTTTAATTTTATTTTTATTTTATTTTTTAAAGATTTTATTTATTTATCAGAGAGAGAGAGTGAGCACAGGCAGACAGAATGGCAGGCAGAGGCAGAGGGAGAAGCAGGGTCCCCGCTGAGCAAGGAGCCCGATGTGGGACTCGATCCCAGAACGCTGGGATTATGACCTGAGCCAAAGGCAGCTGCTTAACCAACTGAGCCACCCAGGCGTCCCAAGACATGTTTTAATTTTAATAGCTAATAAATAGCCTGGTTTATTATATGTTTATGAAATATATATTTATTTTTTATAATAAAAATAAATTAGTGTGGCTGATGAGGTGAAGTGTAGAGATCAAAAAGTGCATAATGCTGGCAAAAAAAAAAAATAGTCTTCACAGTTTTAAGTAAATTTTGTTTCCCAATGTGATTATCTGTGTATTTTACATATTTTTAATAAAGTCTTTCTAAAAGTTAAGAGAAATGCAGAAGCACTTTTCATGGGATGTCAATATCATAAAAACCAGTGCCTCTTTTATTTACTGCCCAAGTTTTGGAAAAGGTTATTGTGTTTATCTGTATAAAATACAACTAGCAGTCAAGCACATCAAAGATTCAATTTGGGGGCACCTGGGTGGCTCAGTGGGTTAAGTCGCTACCTTTGGCTCAGGTCATGGTTTCAGGGTCCTGGGATCGAGCCCCACATTGGGTTCTCTGCTCATCAGGGAGCTTGCTTTCCCCCTTCTCTCTCTGCCTGCTTGTGATCTCTCTCTCTGTCAAATAAATAAAATATTTTTTTAAAAAAAGATTCAATTTGGGTCTCTAAATTAAACATAGAGTAATTTACTTCTTGGATTTTGTGGTTAAATTTCTCTGTTACCCATGTGGTTATGATATTTTAAGTTCACTCTCACTGTATCTATTTATAAGTTCAATTAAAAAACATACATATAGGGGACCCTGGTAAAGTGTCCAACTTCAGCTCAGGTCATGATCTCGGGATCCTAGGATCAAGCCCCACATTGGGTTCCCTGTCCAGCAGGAAGTCTGCTCATCCCTTTGCCCCTTCCCTCACTCATGCTCTCTCACTCTCTCTCTCATAAATAAATAAAATCTTTAAAAAAAAAAAAACGACACCCACATATAACAGTGAAAATTAAGGTTATTTTTATACTCATATATGGCTATTAAATCTAAACCTTTGTCTATAAATATTTATCAATAAATATATCATTAATGTAATAAACCTGTAAATGCTAATAGGATGAACCATGCCTTAAAGAAGCTACGATTCTGTACATGCAGGTCTTCAAATGTGAGACAATTTCATACTTGTGAATTAAATTGCCAGATATTAATAGCAAGCTAGGATTTTTAATAACTGATGCTTAATGAATGTTAATGAAGAAAATGGGCCTCTACTGCTAAAATAAAGCTCAGAGGTCTCATTTGAAGATAGATCAAAAGGAAGTTTTATTAAAAATACATGTAATTGCACCTTCTTTCTAAAATTATTGTATTCAAACCTGTTTTAATTAATTCACTTATTCAGTGAATTCTTTAGCTTAATATCACAAATCTGGTAAGACCTAAGTTACAGTTTTTCCTTAGGTTAATCTAAAAAATCTTTTAAAAATTTCTCAAATGAAATATCTTTCAAAAGAGTGACATTCTATTTTATTTATTCTGGTTTAGTTATTGTGAAGATAACCACAAACATCTGCCATTTATATTATTTGATTATTCTAATTTATGTACTTGATTTCTAGATTCACTTCAATGGATGATAAGTAGGCCCCTAGGAGATCCATGTTTGTTTCGTGAATGCCATATTGCATCTTTCATTCATTACCTATTAATAAAGAAGTTTATTTTTAATGTATCTAAGTTGACTGAAGTGCCCTACAACAATAGGTGAACAACACATAGAACTGCTATTATTTCAGCTGAGTGATGTATAAACAATAAAAGGAAAAAAAAAACTTATTTATGCACGTGAAGTGAAGCCTGAAGAAAAGACGGATTTTTTTTTTTCCTTAAAGATTTTATTTATTTGTCAGAGAGAGAGAAAAAGAGAGAACTCAAGCAGGGGGAATAAAGGCAGAGGGAGAATCAGGCTTCCTGCTGAGCAAGAAGCCCAGTGTGGAACGTGGGATCATGAACTGAAAAGAAGGCAGATGCTTAATCAACTGAGCCATCCAAGCATCCTGAAAAGACAGAGTTTCAAAGGGAAGTTTTTTTCTGGGTCACTTGGGTGGCTCAGTTCGTTGTACCTCTGACACTAGATTTTGTCTCAGGCTATGACCCATCTCAGGGATGTGAGATTAGCCCAGCATCTGGCTCTGTTCTTGGAGTGGAGCCTGCTTAAGATTCTCTCTCTCCCTCTCCCTCTGCCCCTCTCTACAGCCACCCACCCTGCTCATACCTGAATGTTCTCTTTCTCTCTCTCAAAAATAAGACCAAAAAAAGCAAAGTAAAACAAAACAACAAAAAGAAGTTTAGCCTAGTAGTATTTACTCAAGAAGATTTTTTGATCTATAAGGAAATCTTTGAAAATGTAGAAATTAGTATAGCCCAAATTCAGATAAATTGAGAAAAATAAGTAGTAATTTTGACAACTTTGGAAATGTACATATGATGGAAGTAATATGACAAATTAGATTTTTTTAAAAGCAAGGAAATTGATAACTTGGGTCTAGAATATTTGGAATCTTAAAGTAAGTTGTATCTAGGCTACTTAGGATTGCACACTCATAAGTTATGGAGATTCTTTCCATACTTCTTTTGTGAATAAATGTAATGCATTTCGATGGAACACTACTAAGAAGACTTACTAGAAATAATGATAGTGTAGGAATGAATTTCAAGTGAAATCTTCTGTACAAAAATATGCATATCTAACATGGTTTGAGTCACTCTTCCATTCTTCAATATTTCAATTCTAAATTGAAGCATTGGATTCCCATTATTAATTACTCAAATATGCATTTCGTTATTTCTAAATGAGATTCAAAATCTATGGAGGTTTTTGATCTTAAGTATATTTAATTCTAACCACTGTTAATTTGTTAGCTAATGTATTATTCTAGAAAAAAAATCTATTTATTTTCTGTGACATATTTCAATGTAAGCAATTTTTATGGCAAAATTTTTATTTAGGTCTGACTAATGGTTAGTACATTAATCAATATACTAAATTGGAATTTAAAAATTCACTTGTCAATCTCCTATTACATATTCTAGTACAAGTTATTTTTAAGTGACAAAATATATCAATATTGTAAGCAAGCATAATATATAAAATGATAACAAACTTAAAAAATAACATGGGAAATGTGGTATATGGTCCATGAGTTTTCCTACTGGAAAGGCTTCATACCATAAGGTAAGTGTGGCTTTTTTATTATTATTTTCAAAATATTAGTCTATAACATTTTAGTAAAAACTAAGCAGAGAAGTGAAAATAAACATTATTATTTCAAATGATCCTAAACCACTGGGATAATATTGCCAGGCTATCTAAAAGAGCATCCAAATAATAAAAATAATGAATTTTTTGACAGACACCCAAACTTTCTGGAAGGAGATAGAGTGACAGAAAAAAAGTAATCTTTAATGCTTCTTCAGCAAATGATTTCATATTTTAAGAAGATATAATGGAAGTCCAGAGCAAAGTTGTTTGATAAATAATAACTATAATTATTCAAATTTAATTTGTTATATTTAAGGTATGTTCATTTATTCTATAAAGAACACTCCTATTTTCTTTATCTTCATTGAATTTACTTCATCCTGAGCATGAAAAATCTGTTGTCCTACTTACCAGGCTACAGAAAGTCATCCATGATTTGTGGGTCAAAAAGGGGGAGGTTTATTATTATCTCTTGCTCAAGCTCTTTCACCTCCCTTGGCACTTGATTCATTAGATACTTGTATGGCCTTGGAAATTACTTTCAAACCTTTCAAAGTTAATTGAGCTCTGAACTAAGGTCCAAAGCATCTGTACTTTTCTCCTTTACTGAAATAAAATATAAATCAGTGAACCAAATAACCTCCTATGTTGCCAGTAAGCTTTGAAATCTGATATAAAATTGTCACATTATATATTAAGATAAAATTATATTTTCCTTGATTGAAAATTGATTTTTCTTCAACCAGTGTGAGATGTTTTAAACAATTTTTTCTTTCCTCTATGTTATAGTATTTATTTTTGAATTTAGTTTCATATTCTAGCCAAAACAAACAAACAAATGAACAAAAGCCAAGCAACCAACTAAACTAAACATAAAAACTAATATGAATAGAAAAAAGAACTAAGAAAATTATGAAAAAAAATGAATGTTTTTCAATGTCTTAAAGTACATTTCTGGAAAAATGGACTACCTCACTATTTTTTCTCTATTAAAAATATAACATTTCAAACTTCCTCTTTCAGTAAGAATGAAGTGGCAGTAAGTGTAAATACGTTTTAAATCAATAGTTTTTCAGACATTGGACATCAAGCAAGAAGGAATAGTTATCCCCAAGTAAAGGGAAACAAATGAAGTAATCCTTACAAGGACCCAAGCTTACTGAAAGAAGAGTTTCTAGGCTGCGATACAGGGAAAGTATACTCAAGTAGAAGCAAGTTGTCTTTCTGAGTAAAGGAGATTGAAGTCAAAATGCATGGAAGCCAAGGCTGACAGCATTTCCAGGACAGATTAGTGGAGAAAAGAGAACAGCACATAAATAGAATGGGGCCTGGATTGGAGAAGGGTTTGTTTTTGGTTTTTTTTTTTTGGTGTTCAGCTGAATATGAATCAGTACACACATGTGAGAAAACTCTCCAAAGTCATAGAGAAACCACATGAAAGGATCTGGTCTTTCAATCATTAGGAGGCACAGTGACCTAAAATCTGTTCATGATCTCACAAACTGGAATAGAAAGGCTTATGGAATAGAAATTCCTATGAATTTTAAAATAAAATTAAGAGGGTATTAAGAGCTCCATGCTAGTATATTTGACAACTTCAATGAAATGAATACTTTTTTTTGGAAAGACACTGAAACTCCATCTGGAATAACAAAAATAGCTCTATATCTCTTAAGACACTGAAGTTTTGGTTTAAACACATGCCATAAAGAAAAATTCAGGCCCAGATGGCTTTCCTGGTGAATTCTACTAAACACTTAAGAAGGAATTTAGTGCCAATTTTAATAGGAAACTAAAAGCAGAGGAATAACTTCCAAATTCATACTATGAGACTAACATTACCACACTATCATGGCCTAACATAGATATTACAAATAACAATGATGATTATAGCAGCATTATCAACACTAGCCAAATTACAGAAAAAGTCCAAATGTCTATTGACTGATGAATGGATAAAGAAGACTTGGTATGTGTATGTGTGTGTGTATACACACACACACACACACACACACACATATACATATGTATATATGTGCACACACACACCATACAGACACACACATTTGGTATATATATACTTGGTATACACACACACACATATGTATATATATAATATAGAATATATATTCATATATAATGGAATATTACTCAGCCATCAAAAAGATAAAATCTTGACATGTGCAATGTCAAGTTAGAGTGTATTATGCTAAGTGAAATAAGTCAGTCAGAGTTAGACAAATATTATAGGAGTTAATTCATATGTAGAGTTTAAGACACAAAACAGATTAACACAAGAGGGGAACCCAAGAGAGAGAAATCAGGAAACAAACTTAAGTATACAGAATAAACTGGGTTAGTAGAGGGGAGGTGGGTGGGTGGTACATTAAATAGGTGATTGGTATTAAGGAGAGCACTTGTAATGAGCACTGGGTATCATAGGTAAGTGATGAATCACTAAATTCTATACCTGAAACTAATATTATACTGTATGTTAACTAACTGGAATTTAACAAAAACTAGAAAAAGAAAATAAAAGATATTACAAATAAAGAAAACTATACACAAAATACCCTTTATGAATGTAAATACATTAGTAACAAAATTTTAGCCAATAAATCCAATAATAAATATAATATAGCATGACCAGATGAGTTTTATGTCAAAAATGTAATTTTTTCCTAAGTTTGTAAATCAATGTATTTGTCCATACTATCAGTATAAACAAGAAAAAGTATATGATTATCTGAACAGATGCAGGTGACTCATATGATAAAATTCAATATCCATTCATGAAAAATGTTACAGTAAAGTAAGAAGGAAGTAAACCTTCCAACTGATAAAGTGTACCTGTAAAAATTTATAGTTAATATACTTTATGTTAAAAAAATGTATATTTTTCCTCTTAAGATTGGAAATAAAGGCCAAGACGTACATTCTTATCACTTTTATTCAGACTTGTACTAGAGTTTCTAACAGTGCAATAAGGCAAAAAATTAAAGTAAAAGACATATAGGACAAAATTCTCTCTTTTCTCTATGGGAAATGAGATTTGTACATTCCAGGACATGGATCATCATATTTTGTTATCCATAAGTTAAAGGGAAAGAGAAGATTTTAGCATTTCTATAAAAATATGGTCAATATAACTGTATCTGGAAAACTTCCACATCTACTAAGACTTCCTAGAAAATTATATACATCTACAGATGATGACAAGAAAATTCTCAGGTAGTTTTACTAAAATTATTCATAGAAGAAAGTTTTTTCAGCCTTATCCAGTTAATTTTGCATTTTCATTATTTTGCATCTTTTCATTTCAACTTGAAGACATTCCATTAATATTTTTTTGTAAGGAAGATCTAGTGATGATGAATTACTTCAGCTGTTGTGTCTAGGAATGTTTTGTATCTTTCCTTCATTTCAGAACAACAGCTTTACTGGGTTGCCTATTCAAAATCATTTGCCAAAATATGTAAAAAATTTTTAAAAATATGACAAAAACTTAAAGGCCTTTATGGATATTTGTTCTGTTGGTTTCTTTAAAAATTTTTTTTTATTATACTAAATTTATGCACATGGGCACATGTGAACACACACATACAATTTAACTATAACCAAATTATATATATATATATATATATATATATATATATATATATATACACAAACATATATGTGTATAAACAGAGGCAGACAATAAATATAAAATTATAAAATTTTTCTCATTTAGTAATTGCTATTTTAAAAATTTTGTAAAGCTTGCTTTTGAGTTTAAAAATACCTTCTTGGGACGCCTGGGTGGCTCAGTGGGTTAAGCCTCCACTTTCGGCTCAGGTCATGATCTCAGGGTCCTGGGATTGAGTCCTGCATCAGCTCTCTGCTCCACAGGGAGCCTGCTTCCTCCTCTCTCTCTGCCTGCCTCTTCGCCTACTTGTGATCTCTGTCAAAACAAAAACAAAAACAAAAACACAAAAACAAAACAAACAAACAAAAAAAACTTCTTAAGGGTCCCTAGGTTGCTCAGTGGGTTAAGCCACCACTTTCAGCTCAGGCCATGATCTAAGGTTCCTGGGATCAAGCCCTGCATTGGGCTCTCTGTTTAGCAGGGAGCCTGCTTCCCCCTCTTTCTCTGCCTGCCTCTCTGCCTACTTGTAATCTCCATCTGTCAAATAAATAAATAAATAAATATTTAAAAAATAAGATAAAATAAAAATAAAAATACCTTCCTCAGAGTCCGAGTCAAGATGGCGGAGGAGTAGCTGGCTGAGATGACATCAAGTTTCAGGAATTCAGCTAGATTGTTACCAAACCACTCTGAACACCTACAAACCCAACAGGAGATCAAAGTTAAGAAGAGCAGCAATTCTAGAAACAGAAAATCGACCACTTTCTAAAAGGTAGACATGCAGAGAAGTGAATCTGCAGCCACGGGAAGATAGACCATAGGGGGAGGGGCCAACTCCTAGCAAGCAGTGGAGCAACAGAGCACAAAATCTGAACTTTTAGAAGTATGCTCCTCTGTTGGACATCACCCCAGAGGCTAAGCAGGGGTAGAGCCCACTTGAGGACAGTGCTGTCTCAGGTATTACAGGATCACAGAAGGATCAGGGGTGTCTGAGTGTAGCCAACTTCACAAGTATCAGAGTAGGGATCCTGACTAGAGAGATGGAGCCAAGGAGTGAGCTCTCAGCTAGGGGTTGCCTTATACTGTGATCTGCGGGACAGTCAGACCCCTGTTCTTTGAGCAGGGACCCCACAAGAGGCAGATCCAGGGAGACCCACCTTCATCTGACAGAAAAACAGAGTGGCAGGAATCTGCTGGATTTGGAGACTCCAAACATGGCTGTGTGCCAGAGAGAAATGCTCGGTCATAGGCTGGGTGAGCTCAGAGCACAACTGTAGACCAGGGAGATGGGAGTGTTTAAGTGCTTTTCTCCAAGGGAACACTGAAAAGTGGGGCCCCAAGATCTCACCTCCTCCAGGCTACAGATTGGGAAGCCACCATTTTCATTCCTATCCTCCAGAGCTCTACAGAAAGCATTCAGGGAACAAAAGCTTCCAAGAGTGACATAAGCAGATTACTTAGCTTAGCCCCTGGCAAGGGTGGCACAACTCCACCTCCTGCAAATACATTTGAAAATCACTACAATAGGCCCCTCCCTCAGAAGATCAGCAAGAACATGCAGCCAAGACCAAGCTCACTGATCAAGGAGAACAGCCAAATTCCAGAGGAAGGGAAAGCAAAGAATGGAATTCATGGCTTTCTCTCATGATTCTTTAGTCTTGAAAAGTTAATTAATTTTTTAATTTTATTTTTTCTTATTCTATTTTTTTTAACTTTTCCTCTTACCTCTTTTAATGTTTTTTAACTATTTTGTCTTAACAATACATTTCCTTAAAAAAAAAATGAACCTTAGTTATTATAGTCAAATTTTATCCTTCATTGTATCTAACTTTATTTTTTGTATACACATAGGGTTTTTTCTTTGAAAAATTTTGGGATACAACTTCTTCTAATAGGTCAAAATATACCCTAAATCTAGCACAAGGCTTTTTTCTAGTCACCAGCCTGAAAAAAATGTTCTCCACTTTCTTTTTCTTTCTTTTCCCAACCAACTTATCTTACCAAGTCTTTTTTTAGAATTTTTTAAAAAAATTTCATCTTTACAGTCATATTCCAACTCTTCATCATGTTTATCTTTATTTTTGTACATATGTATATATGTTTTTCTTTCTTTAAATTTTTGGGAGGTAGTTTCTTCTAAGAGACTAAAGTACTCCCAAAATTAAGTAGGTGGCTCTGTTCTATTCACCAGTTATATCTATATCTATATCTATATAGATATAGATATATCTTTATATCTATCTTTATATCTATATATATATATATATTTAATTTTTTAAAAACCTCTTTTTACTTCCTTTATACTCTCCCTGATTTAGGGTCTCTTCTGATTTCATTAGCATAATTTCTCTGGGGCCTATGCCACCCTTTTAGTATTTTATTCTCTCCTTCATATATTTTTATCTGGATAAAATAACAAGGCAGAAAAACTACACACACACACACACACACAAAGGGCAAGAGGCAGTAAAAAGGCTAGGGACCACCAGTACAGACATTGGTAATATGTCATACCTAGGCTCAGAATGATGATTCTCAAGGTGCTAGCTCGGCTCGAAAAAGGCATGGAGATATTCAAGAAACCCAGCCTGGAGAAGTAAAAGCCCCTTCTGGAGAAATAAAAGAACTAAACCTAACCAAGCTGAAATTAAAAAAAAAAAAATTTCTATGAGGTGCAATAAAAAATGGAGGCTCTTACTGCAGTATAAGTGAAGCAAAAGAGAGAATTAGTGATATAGAAGACCAAATGATGAAGAAAAAAAAAAAAAAAAGAAGTTGAGCAAAATTGAGACAAACAGTTACTGTACCACGAGGGGAGAATTTGAGAGATAAGTGATACCATAAGACAAAACAATATAAGAATAATTGGGATTCCAGAAGAGGAAGAAATAGAGATAGGGACAGAAGGTACTCTGGAGCAAATTACTGTAGAGAATTTCCCTAATATGGCAAAGGGAACAAGCATCAAAATCCAGGAAGCATAGAGAACTCCCCTGAAAATCAATAAAAATAGGTCCATACACCACCATCTAATAGTAAAGCTTTCAAGTTTTAGTGACAATGAGAAAATCCTGAAAGCAGCTTAGAACAGGAAGTCTCTAACATGCAATGGTAAAAGTATTAGATTGGCAGGAGACTAATTCACAGAGACCTAGCAAAACAGGAAGAACTAGCATGATATATTCAGAACACTAAATGTGAAAAATTTGCAGCCAAGAATTCTATATCCAGCAAGGCTATTATTGAAAATAGAAGGAGAGATAAAAATCTTTGAGGACAAACAAAATCTAAAAGAACTTAGAAACACCAAACCAGCCCTACAGGAAATATTGAAAGGAGTTCTCTAAGCAAAAAGAAAGCCTAAAAGTAGTAGACCAGAAAGGAACAGAGACAATAGACAGTAACAATCACCTTACAGGCACTACAAAGGCACTAAAATCATTTATTTCACTAGTTACCCTAAATGTAAATTGGCTAAATGTCCCAATCAAAAGACACAGAGTATAAGAATGGATTAAATAATAATAATAATAATAAAAATAAATAAATATTCTGTCTACAAGAAATTCATTGTAGACTCAAAGACACCTCCAGATTAAAGTGAGGGGGCAGAAAACAATTTATGAAACTAATGGACATCAAAAGAAAGTTGGGGTGGCAATCCTTATATCAGATGTGTTAGATTTTAAGGCAAAGGCAATAACAAAAGATGAGGAAGGAGACTATATCATACTCAAAGGGTCTGTCCAACAAGAAGATCTAACAATTATAAATACCTATGCTCCTATTATGTAAACCAATTAATAACAACAACAAAAAGAAATTGACAATAATACAAAAATAGTAAAGGACTTTAACACCCCCTCACTGAAATGGAAGATTATCCAAGCAAAAGATCAATAAGGAAATAAAGACCTTAAATGACACACTGGATCAGATGGATGTCACAGATATATTAATAATATTCCATCCCAAAACAACAGAATGCACATTCTTCTCTAGTGCACACAGAACATTCTCCAGAATAGATCACATCATGGATCACAGATCAGGTCTCAAATGGTACCAAAAAATGGGGATCATTCCCTGCATATTTTCAGACCACAATGCTCTGAAGTTAGAACTCAATCACAAGATGAAATTTGGAAAGAACCCAAATACATGGAGACTAAACAGCATCCTTCTGAAGAATGAATGGGTCAACCAGGAAATTAAAGAAGAATTGAAAAAATTCATGGAAGCAAATGATAATGAAAACACAATGGTTCAAAATCTGTGGGACACAACAAAGGCAGTCCTGAGAGGAAAATATATAGCAGTACAAGCCTTTTCTCAAGAAACAAGAAAAGGTTTCAAGTACACAGTCTAACCATACACCTAAAGGAGCTGGAGAAAGAACAGTAAAGGAAGCTGAAACCCAGCAGAAGAGAAATTATAATCAAAGCAGAAATCAATGAATTAGAAACCAAAAAACAGTAGAACAAATCAACGAAACTAGGAGGTGGTTCTTTGAAAGAATTAATCAGATTGATACCCCTGAGCAGACTTATCAAAAAGAAAAGAGAAAGGACTCAAATAAATAAAATCATAAATGAAAGAGAAGAAATCATAACCAACACCAAAGCAATACGGACAATAGGACCCAACAATAGCCAATAGGACCCAACAGTACATCAAAAATATTATTTACCATGACCAAGTGGGATTTATTCCAGGGCTGCAAGGTTGGTTCAACATCCACAAATCAATGAATGTGACACAATACATTACTAAAAGAAAGAACAAGAACCATATGATGCTCTCAATTGATGCTGAAAAGGCATTTGACAAAGTAAACATCCCTTCCTGATTAAAACTCTGCAAAGTGTAGGAATAGAGGGTACATACCTCAATATCATCAAAGCCATCTATGAAAAAAGCCACAGCAAATATCATTCTTAGTGGAGAAAAACTGAGAGCTTTTGCTCTAAATTCAAGAACACGTCAGGGATGTCCATTATCACCACTGCTATTCAACATAGTACTAGAAGTCCTAGCCTCAGTAATCAGACAACAAAAAGATAAAGCATCCAAATCGGCAAAGAAAAATTCAAACTATCACTCTTTGCAGATGATATGATACTATATGCGGAAAACCCAAAGGACTCCACTCCAATTCTACTAAAACTTGTGCATTAATTCAATAAAGTGTCAGGATATAAATTCAATGCACAGAAATCAGTTGCATTTCTATACACCAACAAGACAGAAGAAAGAGAAATTAAGGAGTTGATCCCATTTACAATTGCACCCAAAACCATAAGATACCTAGGAATAAATCTAACCAAAGAGGCAAAGAATCTGTACTCAGAAAACTGTAAAGTATTCATGAAAGAATTTGAGGAAGACACAAAGAATTGGAAAAATGTTCCATGTTCCTGGACTGGAAGAACTAATATTGTGAAAATGCCTATGCTACTTAAAGTAATCTACATGTTTAATGCAATCCCTATCAAAACACCATCATTTTTTTTCAAAGAGATAGATCAAATGATCCTATAATTTATATGAAACCTGAAAAGTCACCAAATAGCCAGAAAAATGTTGAAAAAGAAAGCCAAATTTGGTGGCATCACAAGTCCAGACTTCAAGCTCTATTACAAAGCTGTCATCATCCAGACAGAATGGTACTGGCACAAAAACAGACATGTAGATCAACTAAACAGAATAGAGAGCCCAGAAATAGCCCCTCAACTCTATGGTCAACTAATTTTCGACAAATTCAACTAAGGTCCAATGGAAAAAAAAAACAGTCTCTTCAACAAATGGTGTCGGGAAAATTGGACAGCCACATGCACAAGAATGAAACTGGACCATTTCCTTACACCACACACAAAAATAGACTCAAAATGGATGAAAGACCTTAATGGGAAACAGGAATCCATCAAAATCAATGAGGAGAACACAGGCAGCAAAGCTCTTCGACCTCAGCCACAACATCTTCTTCCTAGAAACACTGCCAAAGGGAAGCAAGGACAAAAATGAACTATTGAGACTTCATCAAGATCAAAAGCTTTTGCACAACAAAGGAAAGAGTCAACAAAACAAAAGACAACTGACAGTTGGGAGAAGATATTTGCAAACAACATAACCAATAAAGGACTAGTATCCAAAATCTATAAAGAACTTATCAAACTCAACACCCAAAGAACAAATAATCCAATCAAGAAATGGATAGAGGACATGAACAGACATTTCTGCAAAGAAGACATCCAGATGGCCAAAAGACACATGAAACAGTGCTTCATACCACTCAGCATCAGGGAAATAAAAATCAAAACCACAATGAGATACCACCTCACACCAGTCAGAATGGCTAAAATTAACAAGTCAGAAAACAACACATGTTGGAGAGGATGTGGAGAAAGGGGAACCCTCCTACACTGTTGGTGGGAATGCAAGCTGGTGCATCCACTCTGAAAATAGCATGGAGGTTCCTCAAAAAGTTGAAAATAGAGCTATCCTATGACCCAGCAATTGCACTACTGGGTATTTACCTAAAGATACAAATGTAGTGACCTTAAAGGGCACATGCACCCAAATGTTTATAGCAGCAATGTCCACAATAGCCAGACTGTGGAAAGTACCTAGATGTCCATCAACAGATGACTGGATAAAGAAGAAGTGATATATATATATAAAATACTATGCAGCCATCAAAAGAAATAAAATCTCGCCATTTGCAAATATGGATACAGCTAGAGGGTATTATGTTGAGCAAAATAAGTCAATCAGAGAAAGACGATTATTATATGATCTCCCTGATATAAGGAATTTGATTGGCAACGTAGGGGTTTGGGTGGTAGGGAAGGAAAAAATGAAACAAGATAGGATTGGGAGGTAGACAAACCATTAGAAACAAACTGAGGGTTGCCCGGGGGAGAGGGAAGGGAGAGGGTGGTTGGGTTAATACCTTCCTCACATTGTACTTACATAAAAACATTAACCAGTACTGTGCATTTTACTTTGCAATAAGTACTTTATAGGTAAATTTCTATAAATATTAATGTTTTAGGGCTTTCAAATCTCTTTCATTGGTTAATCTGCTTATTCTTGGACTTCAATATATTTACATATACTGATAATAATATATATTTACATGTGTTATATGTTTAGTATGTATTAATAATCCATAGTGTAAATCTTCTTCCACCAATGATCCACTATTTTCCAATATGTATTATTCGGTGATCTAGATAATTTATAGAATTATCTAATTATCTAGTAATGATTTGTAGGATTACAAACCATTAAACATAATTAAAATAAATTACTAATTTTATAATATTAATTGTAGTATTAAACAAACCTTAAAACCCCAAAACACTATGTCTTATCAATTTGTAATTATCTGTTATACCAGTCCCTAAAATTCTATATTTTCTTCATGTAAACCTCCATATAGTCTTAGTCTTAGATTGTTCAGGTATTATATTGTGTGAATGGAAAATATGTTTCTGTAAATTCTAATTAATAATAATATTTCAGAATGTTAGAAAATCATGTAGTCTCTTTCTACTTATCTCTTTTGGTGACCTTTGATTGTCCATATATCCATTATCTGCATAAATTGAAAATTCTGTCTCCATTGCCAGTGCTGGCTTAAAAAACATCATTCTTTCTTATAATTACTATTATAAATTTTTTTTTTAGACAAGACATTTCAATATTTATACAGTGATTTAACATTTATTGTGACTATAAACTGATAAATCGTAGTAGTGTTTTACGATTTTAAGGCTGGGATTAGGAATTTTAATGTTGTTAAACTTTTTATTTTTTATTATTTATTTTTTTAAAGATTTTTTATTAATTTATTTGAGACACAGAAAGAGAGAGCAAGTGATAGAGCACAAGCAGCAGGGGAGTGGTAGCCTTTTTAGCAGGCTCTCTGCTAAAATGGAGGCCCACACAGGGCTTGATCCCAAGACCATGAAATCATGTTCTGAGCCAAAGGCAGATGCCTAACCAACTGAGCCACCTGCACACCCCATTGTTAAACTTTTTTAAAAAGAATAGGCTATTACTTGTGATCTCTGTCTGTCAGATAAATAAATAAAATCTTTAAAAAAATAGGTTAATAAACTAAAAAACAAAACAAAACAAACATTGTTCTGTATAGACTTCAAAAAAGCCATACAGTTACTTTGCTTTTTTTCTTAGTAGAACAATGAAAATTGCAGTTTGTTTGTTTGTTTGTTTTTTAAGATATTATTTATTTATTTGACAGTCAGAGATCACAAGTAGGCAGGGAGGCAGTCAGAGAGTGAGAGGGGGAAGCAAGCTTCCCGCTGAGCAGAGAGCCCAATGCAGGACTCGATTCCAGGACTCTGAGAGCATGACCTGAACATAAGGCAGAGGCTTAACCCACTGAGCCACCCAGGTGCCCCGAAAGCTGCAGATTTTCAGACAGAATTCCAAGCAAATATAAACTATATGCATTATATAAAAGACTATCAAAAATTGTGACCCAAAAAGATTTATAAAAGCATGGCCAAAGACATCTAGAATATTGCAATTAAAAATGGGGGCTTCCAATATTATTATCAGATTACATATAATTTAGAAAAAAATTAAACAAAACAAGGAAGTCATTTATAAATATGAATATTATCTGTGGGCCAAATAAAGTACACAATATTCAAAAGATAAGGAACTTAAGAAGAGAAGAAATTACTAGAAATATTTTTAGTAAACTGTATTGATTTCTTTCAGTTCACAATGGATCAAGTGAATGAAAAATAAATGGAGATTGAAACTATTAATATGATAAATAAGGCAATGAAAAATATAAGTAATTATACACCTTAAAAATACTCCTTTTCACAATTCTTGTGAAAACTTCATAATAATTGGCATAAAATATTGGACAAGTTTCAAAAAGTACAAATAATAGAATAATTCCTTAGTGACAAATGCAGGAAAACTGGAGACTAATAAAGTAGAAATATTCAGAACTAAGACTTTCTAATTCCTGGAAACTGATGACAAAAAATCAAAATTAAAAACACATTTCTTGGGGCTCCTAGGTGACTTAGTCCTTTAACCATCTCCCTTCTGCTCAGGTCTCATCCCAAGGTACTGGGATTGAGCCCTGCATCAGGCTCCCTACTCACCAGGGAGCCTGCTTCTCCCTCTCCTCCCTGCTTGTGCTTTCTCTTGCTAATCACTTTCTCTCTCAAATAGATAAAATCTTTAAAAATAAATAAATAAATAAATATTTCTTATGGGATAAAAGCAGAAATCCAATCCAGTGTTTTAGAATATTGATCCAGAAAAATGACAATATAACTTCAAACTGGAAACTTTAAGAACAAAAACATCTTAGCTTTAGAAACGCAAACTATGAAGCAGAAAAAAGTGAATTAAGTATTCCTTTCAAAAAGTTTAAAAAAAGACTAAGTACCTTATGCAATAAAGTAGGACACCATTCTTTCCCATTTTCAAAAGTAGTATAAAAGAATTCAATAAAGATAAAACTATAAGATAGCAAACTAGGAAAACAGAAAACATGATAAATAAAGCCCATGTTTTATCTGAAAGCATAGATAATATGAGTGACATTCTAGACAAATAAACAATCCGGAAAATAGAAGACATATTGTAAAAAAGACAACAAATTTATTTATAAACAAAACAACCTTAGATGAAAGATAATAAAAATGCATCTAACAGCAATTTTAAAATAATAATACATGACAAATATGAGTTTGTTAGACAATATAAAAACTAATATCAGGACATCTGTCAGGATAAATAAAAATATGGACCTATAAAGAAGATAATTAGATGAACATCTCCATTTTTAATAAAGAAATCTTTAAAAGAATCAAATGTTTCTACTAAACTTTTCTTAATAAAAGAGTAGTAGAGGTGCACCTGTGTGGCACATTTGGTTAAATGACTGACTCTTGGTTTTGGCTCAGGTTATGATCTCAGGGTCCTACACTTGAGCCATCATTGAGCTCTGCCCTCAGAGCTCCTCAGACTTCAGGTTGGAGTCTGCTTGAAATGTTCTCTTCCTCTCCTTCTGCTCCTCCTGTTCAAATTCTCTCTCTTTCTCTCTCTGAAATAAATGGGTAAACCTTTAAAAAAAAATAGTTGAATAAGTTTTTATGTTTATAATTTGACTAAAAATGTTTTATTCATCCAAATAAGGGAAAAGATGGGGCACCTGGGTGGCTCAGTCAGTTGAACATCAGACTCTTGGTTTCAGATCAGGTCATGACCTCATGGGTAGTGAATGCCACAGCTTTGGACTCTGCTCACTCAGCAAAGTCTGGTCAAGATTCTCTCTCTCTGCCTTTCCCTCTCCATGTTCTCTCTCTCTCTTACTCAAACAAATAAATCTTTAAAAATCTAAGGGAAAAGATAAGGATGTCATAATTATCTAATATTATACACCAATATTAAATAAGGGGGTAATAGCTGATATAATCACGTAAGATAAAGAGAGTAACAAATAAATACAGGATTGCAATATGTAAAAACTATTATTTAGAGAAGATACTAGTGTCTATCTGGAAAACCTAAGAGGATCAAGTATAAGTTTATTACATATGATATGACAAATTTGGCAATTTTGCCAGGTATAACATAACATGTATAAATCAATTTTTAAACAAATAAACTTCTAAAGGGTGCCTGGTATCTCAGTTGGTAAGCCTTTTGCTCAGGTCATGATCCCAGGGTCCTGGGACCTAGCCCATGTTGGGCTCCCTGCTCAGTGGGGAGCCTGCTTCTCCCTTTCTCCCTGCCCCTCTCTCCATTTGTTCTCTCTCTCTCCCTCTCAAATAAATAAATAAAATCTTTTTTTTTTTTTTTAAGATTTTATTTATTTATTTGATAGACAGAGATCACAAGTAGGCAGAGAGGCAGGCAGAGAGAGAAGGAAGCAGGCTCCATGCCAAGCAGAGAGCCCGATGCGGGGCTCGATCCCAGGACTCTGAGATCATGACCTGAGCTGAAGGCAGAGGCTTAAACCACTGAGCCACCCAGAGGCCCCAATAAATAAAATCTTAAAGCCTTTTAAAATGGAAGGAAGATAAAAATATTAATATTTCTGAGAAAATAGTCTCCATGGTTACTTTGAATTTTAAAACTTAAATATTAAAAATGATTAAAATGCTATAATGGTGGTAGACAGACTTGTGGAACATAATGTCCACACAGAATCCCAACCATATGTAAGAATATTTTATATATCTAGATATCTAGATTTATAGATAGTGAAAGCATTACTCTTAAAAAATGTATTTTTATAAGGAAAAATAAAGGTGGGTTTCACCTAATAGCTTTGAATAAATTACAGAGGGAATCAAAATTTAAAAGTAAAAATATACATATATGTAAAATAGAAATGTATACAATATATTTAAAAATTATTCTAGTTCTTTCTCTCTGTATATAGATATATAGAATTCTTTCAAGTTTCCAGTTAAGATGGATTTTTATTCAGAGTAGTTTTTGTATCTTTTTACTTTTTAGACATGAATCTAGTATTGGACCCTATAGCACTGGAAACTACTCTGATCATATATAGAACCTTTGCCTTACATGCAGGCAACTCAGAAAATAAAGCAAGTATTTTAAAACTCTTCTTAAGAACATATAATTCAGGAAAATTTTGTCATTTTAACAGAAGAAAAAACAAATTCTAGATTTGCACTGATATATCATTTGCTATATAAGTATTTTAAAGATATTATAAATAAATCTATTATATATATGTGTATATATATATATATTTATACATATATATGATATTTATTTATTTATTTGTCAGCTAGCAAGAAGAAAAAAGAGAGAGAGAACAAGCAGGGGGAGGGGCAGACGGAGGGAGAAGCAGGCTTCCTGCTGAGCAAGGAGACCTATGTGGGACTCTATCCCAGGACTCAGGGATCATTACCTGAGGCAAAGACAGTTAACAGACTGAGCCACCCAGGCATTCCTTAATTATATTTTTGACCATGACAAATTAAATTCCTTTTCTGTGAAATGTATATAACATTTTATATCTCTTCAGGATCTGTCCTATATCTTCTTTTTTTTTTTTTTTCTTCTTTTCTGGAATAACCAGTCATTTTACTTTACAATGAAATTAGTTTTTTTTTTTTTTTTAATTAAACATGCACACACACACACACACACACACACTCTGCATACTTAAATATTTAAAGTCTAAGGTTTTAAGAAAATAGAAGAACTTGGAAATTATCTTTAAGTTGATATATTATAAGGCATAATTATATTTAAATGGTGTTAGAATGACTCCATGTGGGGCACCTGGGTGGCTCAGTGGGTTAAAGCCTCCGCCTTCACTCAGGTCATGATCCCAGGGACCTGAGATTGAGCCTCACATTGGACTCTCTGCTCAGCAGGGAGCCTGCTTCCTCCTCTCTCTGCCTGCCTCTCTGCCTACTTGTGATCTCTGTCAAATAAGTAAATAAATTCTTAAAAAAAAAAAAAAGAATGACTCAATGTGATTAAATGCACATTTACATTTCTAGAAACCTAGAAACCTAGTAGATAAAATGTTAGTTTATTTGTCAAGTATCTGTATAAGTTTAGAAAGAATATACACAAATACAATAAAATATTTGTTTTGTCTTATATTTAATATTGGTAACTCAGAACACAAAGGTTTTTTTTTATTACATCAAGAATATTAAGCCAAACATGTCTGCTAAAGTTTACATAAATACAAACAAATGTTTAAAAGATTTGGGTTAGTTTTATACTTCTTTTTTTTCTTATGGAGGTTTAGTGGGTTTTTTCTTTTTTTTGAAGTCTTGGGAGTTTAAGGTCTCTAATAGATGTCAGTATTTACTTATTTCTAGTTGCTTAGAATAGTGCCACCCTAGGGATTTTATAATTTAATTTGGTAATACTGTAATTGGAATTAAGAAAATATCATATATATTTGTGTAAAACATATTCATTGCTACAAATACTTAAAACACAATTTTATAAGATTTAAATGTTATAAGATAAAAAGTGAAGGAGAAATAAACTAGGGGAAGATACATAGGGAAAGATACGTAAGAGATATTTCATGAAATTGTCCGACATGGTATTTGGGAAATGAAACATCAGATTTGATAATTCTTTGTCATTCTAAATTCATAATTTTTTAATGTGTTCAACAATGGTTTTAAATCAATTTAGTTTATCTGTTCTTCATTTTAGTCATGCATCAAAGTAGGTATCCTACAGGCATTGCTATCATCCAGAATTATGTCCCAATCTATCTCTGCATGAGTTTAACATTTATGCATTTTTTTTTTTTTTTAAGGAAGGAAGGAAAAAAAAGTATAACTGTTAATTTTAGTGTGGAGGGCACAAAAAAAATGGCACTAGTTAATCATTTCTGGTAGTATAAGCACAGCCTCAGCCTTACTCTGAAGGAATTCAGTAACTTACAAAGGGGCAAGTTCTGGCTGACTGCCCCTGGCTCTTGATTGCCATGCTCTCAAGCACTTGATAGCAAGATCTTTTCTTTATAGATTCAGTCATGCCCATTATCTCCTCTTAGGAGATTCTCTCAAAAGACAAGACCATAATGTTTTCAAACTCTCTAGGGTCATTAGCACACTGCCTCTCTTTCACCTCTCTCTCATCATTTTGTAGGCTTCAGAAATTTCAATTCACTTTTCTGTAAGTTGTTAAAACTCTGAGGATGCAGTTCTCAGTACTTACCATGCTAGTAAAGTTGATATAGCATAAAAGAATCTATTCATTACTTTCTAAATTTCCTTATACAATGAAGGCATT
Source organism: Mustela nivalis (assembly GCF_964662115.1). NCBI lineage: Eukaryota > Metazoa > Chordata > Mammalia > Carnivora > Mustelidae > Mustela > Mustela nivalis. The sequence goes on from NC_139020.1 coordinate 36,262,839, forward strand.
CAACAGAATATTTATCATTCAAACATGAGGAATAAAATACTTACTAGGTAATTCTTATGAGGTGACATTTAGATCATGGCTAATCACAGCTGCATTGTTGTTTTACCTATTAAAACTTACAGCATTCTAACAAACAAACAAACAAACAAACTTACAGCATTCTAGGTATTGCACTTTTTTCTTTCACGTAAATTCCAAACTAAGGTTTTGGATTATTTTCATATGGAATGTTTGGTTATATAATGAGTGATATAATCATGATGGATTAAATGTGGTTGGAATTTTTGAAAAAAATCTTAGCAACTTAAGAGATTAATTTAGCACAAATTGAAAATAAATTTAAATCAACAAATATTGTTCCTCCCTCTGTCTTCATGGATACATACTCTTTTTCCAACAATAGTTTACATAAAGCAAATTTGGAGCCAGAGAAATTTGCATGGTTATCATTAGTAGTTTCTTCTTTCATAGAAGTAAAGTGTTATCTTTGTGTAAAACTCATTCTAATGGAAACAGAACCTTAAATAATATTGCCATTTATCTATGGTCACTATTAAACTTTTATTATTTGTGTAAAACATATTCATTGCTACAAATACTAAAAACACAATTTTATAAGATTTAAATGTTATAAGATAAAAAGTCAACATTGTGCTCTGATCAACTGCTATTTAGGGTATTTTATTACTCATTAAAAATTTTAAAAAGTGAATAAAAACTAAGAAGTAGAATTAAGCTGTAACTATTTTTCAGCTATATATCATTCCAACCTGAAATAATCAACTGTATCAATTAGATTCATATCAACAGATAATGGCCTTCCCAAAATGTGCAATTTGTAGTCTTTCAATAAATTAACTATTGAACACATAAATGTCATCAGAGCTTAAAGAGACAATAGTAAGTATTCAGTTTCCTGAAGCTAGAACAATGAAGAGATCATTCGCATCCGAAGGCGTGAAAAAACAAAAGGAGGTCAGTTTCTAGAACATAAAGAAAGTGGAGATAGGGGCTTGTGAATGGAACTATGGTTTTTATAGGGGAAAACAGGCAACCCATTACAAATCAACAGGCAGAGAACTGAGAAAATAAATATCCTGACTTTACTTATTTTCCCACACAGATCTTTCCCTGAAGAAGATACTTGATATTTTACTTGGCATTTTGTATATGCATTTACATATTTTGAAATCATTGTTTTTGTGGTTCTATGAAATAAAGTAAGTTAATAAATAAGAACATATGTATTTTCTGTTATGATTTTTAGCATGTTGGTGTAACTTTTTCTGATTTCTACATTTTGTTGACATAGTTGTTTTGTTTTTATTATCAATATTAATATATTATATATTACAGACTATAATACAGTGCTATTAATTAGCTCTATTAATATCAACTGCTAATTATACTCTATCAATATTCTATTATAAATGTATGTATGCTTATTTTTAAAGATATACAAGTAGAATAAGGAGGAAAAAGCAAAGCTAGTAGGAAAAGAAAAGTAATTCCTTCTCCGGCTTCTGTTTTTTGAATACATTTTTTCTATTTTTTATTTAAAAATTTTTCAAAAGCTTTTTTTTTCTTTTTCCTCTAGTTTTGATTTTCAATAGGAATGTCTTTTTAGAATCTAGGGTAAATATCTGTTAGTGAACATAAAGAGTAAGCCGCCTGGTGGAACTTTTGCCTAACATTTAATATTTAGAATGCAAAAAAAAAAAAAAAAGAAAAAAAGCAGAGCTTGTAGAATTTCATGCTTCTTTCTCTCTACAATTATGTTTTAAAGGAAATAAATCCTCAGACTATGTACCCTATATTAAAATTACTGTAACTTATTAAGGAATATCATATAAAAGCACATACTAGAATGGAATAAATCCTGTGTAGTTTGAACAAATATTTAATAGTGATGATAGTGATAACAGGTGTTACAGTTAAAATGCTTTCTATAATGTTCAGCTGACTACTAAGACCTTTAAACACAACAGAATATTTTATGTGCTATGATACTAGCAGTCTTATAAAGAGAACTAAATTAAATAATGAATGACTAAACAGTAACTTAACTATTTGAAGCCCTTTACTCTCCTTGAACACATTTTATCTTAAGTAGAATGATTTTTGACAAATAGTAAAACATTTTATGATGCTCATTTTGGAGACTGTATATATACCTAATTTTAAATGCTACTTGTAGTAGATGTTATTGGTGACTCATTCAGGGCCCCTTGATTGGGGACCTTCTTTTAAGGCATAGAAAATATGAGGCTCCTTGGTGAAAGCCAACACAAGTGAAATAGGATATACATACACTTTAACTTGAACTTTAAAATATACTGTTCCTGTTATCAAGCTAATTGAAGACAAAAATCCTTTCCATATGCTATGTATTACTTTGCAAATATAGATTTTATTAATATACCTAAATATATTTGAATACTTATCTCTTGTCTCATATTCTATTAACTATTTTGCCCAACAAATTACTAAACATCAGATTTTATTTTTTTCAAAATATCATACTGACAATGCCATATAGAATCTCAGGAAAAAAAAAAAAAAAAGATTATATCTTCATATTGAGCTTACCAGATTCCTTCTTAATCTCTTCCCACTATACCTAATCATATAAAGTTGTCTCTGTGTTATTCTTCCTTAGAAGATTATCCTACAGATATATTAGAATTACTAAAATACTAGTCTGCTTATATGTGTTCAAGCCTGTGTTCAAGAATAAGAATGATTATACTGAGTAGAAAGCATTCAATGGGATATAAGGGTAAAATTTCTGAGTCAAAGTTTGTACTCTGTGCAATTCTGTTCCAAAAAACTTGCCATCAAGTCAATCCTACAGACTGTAATATAATATACATTTCCCCATACACTATAAGAGTACTATTATCAATCTTTTAAAACTAAACATGTGTCAGTCTGATAAATGAAAATAGTATCACATTGTTATTTTAACTGAAATAGCTTAGTACATTCATTGTACCTTTTGCAAATTTGGCCATAATATATTTTTCCTCATCAACCCATTTAATTCTCTTAACATTAAATATCACATAATCTGCTATGAACATGGCAATTATACTTTGTTATTATTATTGTTGTTAATATTTGCTGCTATCTTTTCACTCTTCTCCTTTTTAAAACTCTAATTCCAGTGTGGATAATATACAGTATTGTATTAGCTTTAAGTGTACAATATAGTGATTCAACAATTTTATACATTAATCAGTGCTCATCAAGATAAGTGTATTCTTGGGGCACCTGGTTGGGTCAGTGGGTTAAAGCCTCTGCCTTCAGCTCAGGTCATGATCCTGGGGTCCTGGGATAGAGCCCCACATCAGGCTCTCTGCTCAGCAGGGAGCCTGCTTCCCCCTCTCTCTCTGCCTGCCTCTCTGCTTACTTGTGATCTCTGTCCATCAAATAAGTAAAATCTTTAAAAAAAAAAAAAAAGGGTCTGCCTGCTTGTGATCTCTTTCTCTCTCTGTGTCAAATAAATAAATAAAATCTTAAGAAAAAAAAAAAAAAAGGTAAGTGTATTCTTAATCCCCTTCACATATTTCACCCATTCCCTGAACAACCTCCCTTCTGGTAACCATGAGTTTATTTTCTAGAATTAGGAGTCTGTTTTCTGGTTTGTCTTCTTGTTGTTGTTGTTGTTATTTGTTTGTTTCATTTCTTAAATTCCACATATGAGTGAAATAATATGGTGTTTGTCTTTCTCTGACTATTTCACTTAGCATTATATTCTCTAGATCCATTGACATTGCAAATGACAAGATTTCATTCTTTTTTTTAATGGCTGAATGATATTCCATTACCTATCATCTATCTATCTATCATCTATCTGTCATCTATCATCATCATCTATCATTTATCTATCATCTTTCACTTATCCATCTATCTATCACCTTCTATAATCTATCATCTATAATCTATGATCTATCAACTATCATCTATCTAATATGTCTCACCTCTTTTTTATCCATTCATCAGTTGATGGACACTTGGACTGCTTCTATAGTTTGGCTATTGTAAATAATGTTGCAATAAACAAAAATAATGCATGTATCCCTTTGGACTAGTGTATTTGTATTTTGGGGATATATTCCCAGTAATGCAATTACTGGATCATAAGGTAGTTCTGTTTTTCATTTTTTGAGGAGCCTCCATATTGTTTTTCAGAGTGGTTACACCAGTTTGCATTCCCATCAACAGTGCAGAAGAGCTTTCCTTTCTCCACATCTTCACCAACCCTTGTTATTTCTTGTGTTGTTAATTTTAGCCATTCTAACAGGTGTGAGTGATATATTATTGTAGTTTTTATTTGCATTTCCCTGATGTGTTGAGCATCTTTTCATGTGTCCATTGGCCATCTAGATGTTTTCTTTGCAGAAATGTCTGTTCATATCTTCTGCTCCATTTCTTAATTGGATCATTTGGGGCTCTTTAGTGTTGAGATGTATAAGTTCTTCATGTATTTTGGATACTAACCCTTTATTGGATGCATCATTTGTAAATATCTTCTCCCATTCAATAAATTGTCTTTTAGTTTTATTATTTCCTTAGCTGTGCAGAAGCTATTAATTTTTTTATAGTCCTAATAGTGGATTTTTGCTTGTTCCCTTGTCTCAGGAGACATGCCTAGAAAAATGTTGTTATGGCCGATGTCAGAGAAATTACTGCCTGTGCTATGTTCTGGAATTTTTATGGTCTCAGTTCTCACATTTAGGTGTTCAATGTATGTTGAGTTTACTTTTCTGTATAGTGTAATGAAGTGGTAAGTTTCATTTTTTGCATATAGCTGTCCAATTTTCCTAACACCATTTTAGAAGAGAGTGCCTTTTTTCCTTCGTATATTCTTATGTCCTTTGTCAAAGATTAATTGACCGTATAATCATGGGTTTATTTCTGGGCTTCTGTTCTGTTCCATTGACCTATGTGTCCATTTTTGTGTTAGTACCATACTATTTTGATTACTATAGCTTTGTAGTATGTCTTGAAATCTAGTATGATACTTCCAGGTTTGTTCTTCTTTTTCAAGATTGTTTTGGCTACTTGGGTCTTTTGTGGTTTTATTAATTTTTTTTCATACTTCTGTTGATATTTTGATTGGGATTACATTAAATCTATAGATTTCTGTCGGAAGTATGTACAGTTAAAAGTTGTTTTTTTTAATTCATGAGCATGGAATGTCTGTGTCACCTTCAATTTCTTTCATTAGTGTTTTGTAGTTTTCAGAGTACAGGTCTTTCACTTCCTTGGTTAAGTTCATTCCTAGGTATTTCATTGTTTTTGCTGCAATTGTACCTTGGATAGTTTTCTTAGTTTCTCTTTATTCTACTTCATTATTAGTGTATAGAAATGTAGAAATGCAATGTTTTCTGTATATTGATTTTGCACCTTGCAGTTTTACTCATTAATTTATCAGTTCTTTTGTTTTTTTGTTTGTTTTGTGAGATACTTAAGGTTTTTTATATAGAGTATCATGTATCTGCAAATAGCAAAATTTTAGTTCTTCCCTGCCAATTTGGATACCATTTAATTCCTTTTCTTGTCTGATTGGTATGGCTAGGAATTTTAATATTGTGCTAAATAAAAGTGGTAAGTGTTAGGGTCCGTAATCAAAGGAGCAAGATATAAAGTGAAGGTCAAGCAAAACTTTATTTCACGCCAAGCATTGAGAATCAAACTGACCGGTCAGGGCTGTCTCTTGCAAAGATGTGATCCCTTCCAGCCTCACAGACTAACTTTTATAGAGGTAGTTTAGCCAGGCTATACACAGGTAGCCAATGAGATTGCAATACACAGAGAAAACTGCACAGTCATGCTAGGTCTGCCACACACAGAAAAAACTGTTAGGTAACACACAGGTGGCCAACTGAATTTCAATTTACCCTAGTAGATATATGCACGCCCCACTGATTGGATGTCTTCACCTGGCCTGACCCGCCCTTGTATTTAGGCTTTGCAAGTAAGTTCCTCTGGGAGGGGTGGGGTCAATCTAAGTTCACTACATAAACACAAAATGACTCCCTCTGGCCAACCAGCCCTTACAGTAAGAAGAGGCATCCTTGTCTGTTTTCCTGATCTTACAGGAAAAGCTCTTTCTTATTCAACATTGAGTATGATGTTAGCTGTGGATTTTTTATATATGGCCTTTATTATGTTGATATATGTTCCCTCTAAACCTATTTTGTTAAGCGGTTTTTAACATCACTGGATATTAAACTTTGTAGAATGCTTTTTCTTTCTCTATTGAAATGGTCATATGGTCTTTATCCTTTTACTAATATGAGTTATCACATTGGTTGATTTGCAAGTACTGAACCATACTTGCATCCTAGAAGTAAATCCCTTTTGATTGTAGTGAATAATTTATTTTTAATGTTATTGTTGGATTTGAATTGTTAACATTTTATTGAAGATTTTGCATCTATGTTCATCAGAGATATTGGCTTACAAAAAGAGATATTACAAAAAGAGATATTCTCTTTTTTTGCGTGTGTTCTTACCTTGTTTTGGCATCAGAGTAATGTTGGCTTCATAGAATGAATTTGGAGGCTTTCCTTTCCTTTTTTATTTTTTTGGAATATTTTGAGAAGAATAGGTATTAACTCTTTTTTAAATATTCAGTAAAATTCACCCATGAAACCATCTAGTCCTGGACTTTTGTTTGTCGTGAGTTTCTTGATTACTAATATAATTTCATTGCTGGTAATTGACTTGCTCAAATTTTCTATCTCTTAATAATTCAGTTTTGGTAGTTTCTTTCTTTTTTTTAAAGTATTTTATTTATTTATTTGACAGACAGAGGTCACAAGTAGGCAGAGATGCAGGCAGAGAGAGGGTGGTGGGAAGCAGGCTTCCTGCTGAGCAGAGAGCTTAATCTGGGTTGGATCCCAGGACCCTGGGATCATGATCTGAGGTGAAGGCAGAGGCTTTAACCCACTGAGCCACCAATGCGCCCCAGGTAGTTTCTATGTTTCTAAGAATTTATCCATATCTTTTTAAGATTTTTTAGGTCATCCAGTTTTTTGACATATAATTTTTCATAGTATTTTCTTAAAATCCTTTGTATTTCTCTGATATTGGTTGTTATTTCTCCCTTATGATTTTGTTTACTTTTCTCTCTCTCTCTCTCTTTTTTCTTTTTTTAATTTATTTTTTATTTTTTTGATGAGTTTCACTAGAAGTTTATCAATTTTATTGATTTTTTTCAAAGAGCCAGCTCCTGGTAACATTGATTTTTCAACTGTTCTTTTTTAAAATTGTTCTTTCTTTTCACATTTTAAAAAAAAATTTAATTTGTATATCATTACTTCTGCTATATTTTTATTATTTCTTCATTTTTACTGGTTTGGAGTTTTGTCTGTTCTTCTTTTTCCAACTCTTTAAGTTTATGATTAGGGTGTTTATTTGAGATTTTTGTTGCTATAAACTTCATGCTTAGGAGAACTTTGGCTGCATCCCAAATATATTGGACCATTATTTTCCATTTTCATTTGTCTCCATTAATTTATTGATTTTCTCTTTGAAATCTTGCTTGACCCATTCATTTTTTAGTAGCATGTTATATTTAACCTCCATGTATTTGTAGTCTTTCCAGTTTTTTCTTTTTTTTTTTTTTTATTCTTTTTATTTATTTATTTATTTATTTATTTTATAAACATATATTTTTATCCCCAGGGGTACAGGTCTGTGAATCACCAGGTTTACACACTTCACAGCACTCACCAAAGCACATACCCTCCCCAATGTCCATAATCCCACCCCCTTCTCCAAACCCCCTCCCCCCAGCAACCCTCAGTTTGTTTTGTGAGATTAAGAGTCACTTATGGTTTGTCTCCCTCCCAATCCCATCTTGTTTCATTGATTCTTCTCCTACCCACTTAAGCCCCCATGTTGCATCACCACTTCCTCATATCAGGGAGATCATATGATAGTTGTCTTTCTCTGCTTGACTTATTTCGCTAAGCATGATACGCTCTAGTTCCATCCATGTTGTTGCAAATGGCAAGATTTGATTTCTTTTGATGGCTGCATAGTATTCCATTGTGTATATATACCACATCTTCTTGATCCATTCATCTGTTGATGGACATCTAGGTTCCTTCCATAGTTTGGCTATTGTGGACATTGCTGCTATAAACATTCAGGTGAATGTGCCCCTTTAGATCACTACATTTGTATCTTTAGGGTAAATGCCCAAGAGTGCAATTGCTGGGTCATAGGGCAGTTCTATTTTCAACATTTTGAGGAACCTCCATGCTGTTTTCCAGAGTGGCTGCACCAGCTTGCATTCCCACCAACAGTGTAGGAGGGTTCCCCTTTCTCCGCATCCTCGCCAGCATCTGTCATTTCCTGACTTGTTGATTTTAGCCATTCTGACTGGTGTGAGGTGATATCTCATTGTGGTTTTGATTTGTATTTCCCTGATGCCGAGTGATATGGAGCACTTTTTCATGTGTCTGTTCGCCATCTGGATGTCTTCTTTGCAGAAATGTCTGTTCATGTCCTCTGCCCATTTCTTGATTGGATTATTTGTTCTTTGGGTGTTGAGTTTGCTAAGTTCTTTATAGATTCTGGACACTAGTCCATTATCTGATATGTCGTTTGCAAATATCTTCTCCCATTCTGTCAGTTGTCTTTTGATTTTGTTAACTGTTTCCTTTGCTGTGCAAAAGCTTTTGATCTTGATGAAATCCCAATAGTTCATTTTTTCCCTTGCTTCCCTTGCCTTTTGCGTTGTTCCTAGGAAGATGTTGCTGCGGCAGATGTCGAAGAGGTTGCTGCCTGTGTTCTCCTCAAGGATTTTGATGGATTCCTTTCGTACATTGAGGTCCTTCATCCATTTTGAGTCTATTTTTGTGTGTGGTGTAAGGAAATGGTCCAATTTCATTTTTCTGCATGTGGCTGTCCAATTTTCCCAGCACCATTTATTGAAGAGGCTGTCTTTTTTCCATTGGACATTCTTTCCTGCTTTGTCGAAGATGAGTTGACCATAGATTTGAGGGTCTATTTCTGGGCTCTCTATTCTGTTCCATTGATCTATGTGTCTGTTTTTGTGCCAGTACCATGCTGTCTTGATGATGACAGCTTTGTAATAGAGCTTGAAGTCCGGAATTGTGATGCCACCAACGTTGGCTTTCTTTTTCAATATCCCTTTAGCTATTCGAGGTCTTTTCTGGTTCCATATAAATTTTAGCATTATTTGTTCCATTTCTTTGAAAAAGATGGATGGTACTTTGATAGGAATTGCATTAAATGTGTAGATTGCTTTAGGTAGCATAGACATTTTCACAATATTTATTCTTCCAATCCAGGAGCATGGAACATTTTTCCATTTCTTTGTGTCTTCCTCAATTTCTTTCATGAGTACTTTATAGTTTTCTGAGTATAGATTCTGTGTCTCTTTGGTTAGGTTTATTCCTAGGTATCTTATGGTTTTGGGTGCAATTGTAAATGGGATTGACTCCTTAATATCTCTTTCTTCTGTCTTGCTGTTGGTGTAGAGAAATGCAACTGATTTCTGTGCATTGATTTTATAACCTGACACTTTACTGAATTTCTGTATAAGTTCTAGCAGTTTTGGAGTGGAGTCTTTTGGGTTTTCCACATATAGTATCATATCATCTGCGAAGAGTGATAATTTGACTTCTTCTTTGCCGATTTGGATGCCTTTAATTTCCTTTTGTTGTCTGATTGCTGAGGCTAGGACCTCTAGTACTATGTTGAATAGCAGTGGTGATAATGGACATCCCTGTCTTGTTCCTGACCTTAGCGGAAAAGTTTCAGTTTTTCTCCATTGAGAATGATATTTGCGGTGGGTTTTTCATAGATGGCTTTGATGATATTGAGGTATGTGCCCTCTATCCCTACACTTTGAAGAGTTTTGATCAGGAAGGGATGCTGTACTTTGTCAAATGCTTTTTCAGCATCTATTGAGAGTATCATATGGTTCTTGTTCTTACTTTTATTGATGTGTTGTATCACATTGACTGATTTGCGGATGTTGAACCAACCTTGCAGCCCTGGAATAAATCCCACTTGGTCGTGGTGAATAATCTTTTTAATGTACTGTTGAATCCTATTGGCTAGTATTTTGTTGAGTATTTTCGCATCTGTGTTCATTAAGGATATCGGTCTATAGCTCTCTTTTTTGGTGGGATCCTTGTCTGGTTTTGGGATCAAGGTGATGCTGGCCTCATAAAATGAGTTTGGAAGTTTTCCTTCCATTTCTATTTTTTGGAACAGTTTTCGGAGAATAGGAATTAGTTCTTCTTTAAATGTTTGGTAGAATTCCCCCGGGAAGCCGTCTGGCCCTGGGCTTTTGTTTGTTTGGAGATTTTTAGTGACTGTTTCAATCTCCTTACTGGTTATGGGTCTGTTCAGGCTTTCTATTTCTTCCTGGTTCAGTTGTGGTAGTTTATATGTTTCTAGGAATGCATCCATTTCTTCCAGATTGTCAAATTTATTGCCGTAGAGTTGCTCATAGTATGTTCTTATAATAGTTTGTATTTCTTTGGTGTTAGTTGTGATCTCTCCTCTTTCATTCATGATTTTATTTATTTGGGTCCTTTCTCTTTTCTTTTTGATAAGTCGGGCCAGGGGTTTATCAATTTTATTAATTCTTTCAAAGAACCAGCTCCTACTTTCGTTGATTTGTTCTATTGTTTTTTTGGTTTCTATTTCATTGATTTCTGCTCTGATCTTTATGATTTCTCTTCTCCTGCTGGGCTTAGGGTTTCTTTCTTGTTCTTTCTCCAGCTCCTTTAGGTGTAGGGTTAGGTTGTGTACCTGAGACCTTTCTTGTTTCTTGAGAAAGGCTTGTACCGCTATATATTTTCCTCTCAGGACTGCCTTTGATGTGTCCCACAGATTTTGAACCGTTGTATTTTCATTATCATTTGTTTCCATGATTTTTTTCAATTCTTCTTTAATTTCCCGGTTGACCCATTCATTCTTTAGAAGGATACTGTTTAGTCTCCATGTATTTGGGTTCTTTCCAAGCTTCCTTTTGTGGTTGAGTTCTAGCTTTAGAGCATTGTGGTCTGAAAATATGCAGGGAATGATCCCAATCTTTTGATACCGGTTGAGTCCTGATTTAGGACCGAGGATGTGATCTATTCTGGAGAATGTTCCATGTGCACTAGAGAAGAATGTGTATTCTGTTGCTTTGGGATGAAATATTCTGAATATATCTGTGATGTCCATCTGGTCCAGTGTGTCGTTTAAGGCGTTTATTTCCTTTCTGATCTTTTGCTTGGATGACCTGTCCATTTCAGTGAGGGGAGTGTTAAAGTCCCCTACTATTATTGTATTATTGTTGATGTGTTTCTTTGATTTTGTTATTAATTGGTTTATATAGTTGGCTGCTCCCACGTTGGGGGCATAGATATTTAAAATTGTTAAATCTTCTTGTTGGACAGACCCTTTGAGTATGATATAGTGTCCTTCCTCATCTCTTATTATAGTTTTTGGCTTAAAATCTAATTGATCTGATATAAGGATTGCCACTCCTGCTTTCTTCTGATGTCCATTAGCATGGTAAATTCTTTTCCACCCCCTCACTTTAAATCTGGAGATGTCTTCGGGCTTAAAATGTGTTTCTTGGAGGCAACATATAGATGGGTTTTGTTTTTTTATCCATTCTGATACCCTGTGTCTTTTGACAGGGGCATTTAGCCCATCCACATTCAGGGTAACTATTGAGAGATATGAATTTAGGGACATTGTATTGCCTGTAAGGTGACTGTTACTGTATATGGTCTCTGTTCCTTTCTGATCTACCACTTGTAGGCTCTCTCTTTGCTTAGAGGACCCCTTTCAATATTTCCTGTAGAGCTGGTTTGGTATTTGCAAATTCTTTCAGTTGTTGTTTGTCCTGGAAGCTTTTAATCTCTCCTTCTATTTTCAATGATAGCCTAGCTGGATATAGTATTCTTGGCTGCATGTTTTTCTCGTTTAGTGCTCTGAAAATATCATGCCAGCTCTTTCTGGCCTGCCAGGTCTCTGTGGATAAGTCAGCTGCCAATCTAATATTTTTACCATTGTATGTTACAGACTTCTTTTCCCGGGCTGCTTTCAGGATTTTCTCTTTGTCACTGAGACTTGTAAATTTTACTATTAGGTGACGGGGTGTGGGCCTATTCTTATTGATTTTGAGGGGCGTTCTCTGAACCTCCTGAATTTTGATGCTCGTTCCCTTTGCCATATTGGGGAAATTCTCCCCAATAATTCTCTCCAGTATACCTTCTGCTCCCCTCTCTCTTTATTCTTCTTCTGGAATCCCAATTATTCTAATGTTGTTTAGTCTCATGGTGTCACTTGTCTCTCGAATTCTCCCCTCGTGGTCCAGTAGCTGTTTGTCCCTCTTTTGCTCAGCTTCTTTATTCTCTGTCATTTGGTCTTCTATATCACTAATTCTTTCTTCTGCCTCATTTATCCTAGCAGTTAGAGCCTCCATTTTTGATTGCACCTCATTAATAGCTTTTTTGATTTCAACTTGGTTAGATTTTAGTTCTTTTATTTCTCCAGAAAGGGCTTTTATATCTCTCGAGAGGGTTTCTCTAATATCTTCCATGCCTTTTTCGAGCCCGGCTAGAACCTTGAGAATTGTCATTCTGAACTCTAGATCTGACATATTACCGATGTCTGTATTGATTAGGTCCCTAGCCTTTGGTACTGCCTCTTGTTCTTTTTTTTTTGTGTTGAATTGTTACGTCTTGTCATTTTGTCCAGATAAGAGTAAATGAAGGGGCAAGTAAAATACTAAAAGGGTGGCAACAACCCCAGGAAAATATGCTTTAACCAAATTAGAAGAGATCCAAAATCGTGAGTGGGGAGAAAGGGGATAAAAAGAGGTTCAAAAAGGAAGAAAGAAAAAAAACAGCAAAAAGAAATGAAAAAAAAAAAAGAAAGGAAAAGAAAAGAATTTTTAAAAAAAGAAAACACCTAAGAAAAATGTAAAAAAGAAAAAATATATATATTAGATAAACTAGTAAAAAATCGTTAAAAAAGAAAAAGGTAACAGTTAAAAAAAAAAAATTTTACCCGAAGGCGAGAAAAAAAAAAAATGAAAAAGAAAAAATTATATTAACTGCAAGACTAAAAGAAATCACAGGAAAAAAGCCATGCTTTCCGTGCTTGGCTTTCTCCTCCTCTGGAATTCTGCTGCTCTCCTTGGTATTGAAACCGCACTCCTTGGTAGGTGAACTTGGTCTCGGCTGGATTTCTTGTTGATCTTCTGGGGGAGGGGCCTGTTGTAGTGATTCTCAAGTGTCTTTGCCCCAGGCGGAATTACACCGCCCTTACCTGGGGCCGGGGTGATTAATCCGCTCGGGTTTGCTTTCAGGAGCTTTTGTTCCCTGAGCGCTTTCCGTAGAGTTCCGGAGGACGGGAATACAAATGGCGGCCTCCTGGTCTCCGGCCGGAGGAGCCGAGAACCCAGGGCCCCACTCCTCAGTGCGCCCTCAGAGAACAGCGCCCAGTTACTCCCGTCTGCCTGACCTCCGGCCGCGCTCCGAGCTCACCGAGCCTGCGACCGGTTCAAGGTAACACCGAGCTGCGAGCTTACTGTCGGCTCTGTCTCTGTAGCCGGCTTTCCCGTTCCAATACCCGCAAGCTCTGCGAGACTCAGACACCCCCAATCCTTCTGTGACCCTGCGGGACCTGAGGCCACGCTGACCCCGCGTGGGCTTCGCCCCGGTTTAGCCTCTGGAGCGATGTCCCTCAGCGGAACAGACTTTTAAAAGTCCTGATTTTGTGCGCGGTTGCTCCGCTGCTTGCCGGGAGTCGGCCCCTCCCCCCGGGGTCTATCTTCCCGTCGCTTTGGATTCACTTCTCCGCCGGTCCTACCTTTCAGAAAGTGGTTGTTTTTCTGTTTCCAGAATTGCTGTTCTTCTTCTCTTCGATCTGCTGATGGATTTTCAGGTGTTTGCAATCTTTAGATAAGCTATCTAGCTGATCTCTGGCTAGCTGAAGCAGTCTCAGCTTGCTACTTCTCCGCCATCTTGACTCCTCCTCCCCAGTTTTTTCTTGTGCTTGATTTTGTTTTGTAGAGTTGCAGTCAGAAAAGAATTAGGGTATGACTTCAATCTTTTTAAATTTGTTGAGACTTCTTTTATGTCCTCATATGTAATCTATTCTGGAGATTTCTCCATTTACACTTTAAAAGACTGTGTGTTCTGCTGTTTTACTATGGAAAGTTCTAAATACATCTGTTAGATCCCTCTGGTTTAGTGTGTTATTCTAAGCCACTGTTTCCGTGTTGATTTTCTATTTGGACTATCTGTCCACCAATGTAAGTGGGGAGTTAAAGTCCCCTACTACTCTAGTATTGCTCTTGTTTTCTTTCTTTATGTTTGTTACCAGCTGCTTTATGTATTTGGGTGCTCCCATATTGGATGTATAAATACTTACAATTGTATCTTCAAGTTGGCCTGCTCCCTTTATGATTATATAGTGTCATATTTTGTATCTTATTACAGTGTTTGTTTTAAAGTCTATCGTGTCCAATATAACTATTGCTACCCTCGTTTTCTTTTCATTTCCATTTGCATGATCAATATTATTCCATTCCATCACTTTCAATCTGCATGTTTCTTTGGGTCAGAAATGAGTCTCTTCTAAGCAGTAGGTAGATGGGTCTTGCTTTGTTTATCTATTCCATGCTTTTATAATGCTTTTGATTGAAAAGCAAAATGCTTTTGATTGATGCATTTAGTCCATTTAAATTCAAAGTGATTATAGAAAGTCATGTACATATTGCCATTTTGTCACTTGTTTCATGGTTGTTTTTGTACTTCTTCTCTGTTCCTTTCTTCTCTGATCTCTTCACTCATAGTTTGTTTCTTTTCTTTAGGGATATACTTTAATTTTCCTTTCTCTTTATTTTTGCACATTTAATAGTGGTTTTTGATTTGTGGGTACCATTGGATTTGTATATAACATCTGCATGTAAAAGCCTGTATTAAGTTGATGGTCATTTAATTTGAACCCATTCTTTATTCCTCTCCCTCTCACATTTTAAAAACATGGTATCATATTTTACATCTTTTAATTTTGTGACTCCCTTAACTGATTTTTTTTAAAGGTTTTATTTACTTATTTGAGAGAGAGAGAGAAAATGAGTGGTGCGAAGGGGTAGAGGGAGAGAGAAAGAGAAGAAGACTTCCTGCTGGCAGAGAGTCTGATGTGAAGCTCAATCCCAGGACTCTGGAATCATGACCTGAGCCAAAGGAAGATACTTAATGGATTGAGACACCCTGTTCCCCCCCTTAGCTGATTTTTATTTTAATAATTGATTTTATTGCTTTTATGCTTTAACCTCTCAACTGATTTCATAAGTGATTAGCCTACTCTTATTATATGTTTGATATTACTTGTGATTTTTTTTTTTTTTCCTTTCACAGTTTTCTTACTCCTGATTATGGCCTTTCTACTCAAAGTATTCTCTTTAACCTTCTAGTAAGACTGGTTTAGTGGTGATGAGTTCCCTTAATATTTGTTTGTTTGGGTATACCTTATCTCTCTTTATAACCAGAATGATAAAGTTGGTGGTTACAATATTTTGCTTGCAGGTTTTTTCTCTTTAGTACTATGAATATATCATACAACCCCCTTCTGGCTTGCAGTTTCTAGTGAAGCAATAGCTAATGGCCTTACAGGGTTTCCTTTGTATGTAACCATTTTCTGTTCGTGTTTTTAAAATTCCCTTTTTATTACTACTTTAGTCATTTTAATACCATGTGGCTTGTTGCAGACCACCTGGGTTGATTTTGTTGGGGGATTTCTGCACAGATTTGGAAAGTTTTCAGCTATTTCTTCAAACAAAATTTCTGCCTCCTTTTTTCCTCACTTCTTCTATAATGCAAATGTTATTATGCTTGGTGGTGTTGCTATTTTCACTAAGTCTATTTTCATCTTTAAAATATATATATATATATATATTTTTTTTTTCTCTTTCCTGTTCAGCTTGATTTTTTTCCATTACTCTGACCTCCAGGTCACCAATCTGTACTTCTGCTTCCCCTAGTATACAATTTATTCCATCTAGTGTACTTTTATTCCAGTTATTGTGTTCTTCATCTCTGATTTTTTTAAAATGTTTTCTCTTTGTTAAGGAACTCAATGAGATCCACTACTCTTTTCTCAAGTCTAATGCATATCTTTATGACAATTGCTTTAAATTCTCTACCACACATATTATTTATCTCTGTTTCATTTGGGTCTCTTGCTGTGACTTTGTCCTGTTCTTGTGGCATTCTTTCAGATGGGTTCAAGCCAAGAGCATATTAGAGGGGCAGGAGCATAGAGATACATGAGGGTCGGGTGGGCTGAGCTAGAAAGGTTTGAGGTGGTCTGCTGTGGGAGGACACCCACAGCCATCAGGACCCAGGCAGACCAGGTAAGAGGATGTGGATGGGTGCCATCTCCCAGGTGTTAGCAAGATTTGCAAGGTTCTGCTATGGGAGGAGAACTAGAGTAGAGGTCTGGCTGGAGGGGGCATATTCAACAGGAGAATGGGATATGTGGTGTGCTGTTGTCAATTATGTTGCCCCCACACTGCTTCCTGTAGGTTCTGTGTGTCTAGCTTGGGGGTGAGGCAGAAAAGGAAAATGGGGCCTGCTAGCTCCTTTGTTCCTCTTGTTCCTCGAGTAGTTTCCCCAAATGATCCCTGCCCCTTCAGCACACACTCAGAGATTAGTAAACAAATCCTCCTCCCCCAAACTGCTGCTTCTTTGTTGTATCTCTGCAGGGTTATGTGTTGCGCTGTCTCTTTAAGGGCAAGGCTCAGTTTTCTCTAGCCTTCCCAGCTGTCCCAGAGCCAAGTCTGCAGATTTTTAGAGTTCCTTGTGTTAAGCTCACCAATCTTAAGAATTCCTGAAATTGAGCTCCTCTGAATTTATATTATGTTATGTTATGTTATGTTATGGATTCATCTTCTTCTCTGATGGGGCTCCCTCGTGTAAGAGTCTGTTTCTTTCCCTCTGTACACCTAGATTGTTCTGTCCTGAGGAGAGTCTCTGCCCTTGTACCCTTTTCCATATGACCTCCTCTCTACATTTAACTATGTAGAGTTTGTTCTGCCAATCCTTGAGTCATTTTTTGGGGTTATTTACACTGAAGTGACATGCTATCCAGTTGTTGTATCTGTTGGATGAGGTGGATTTGGGATCCTCCCACTGCACCCTCTTCCTCTTTCTATCTCTTATTTCTATCTTCTCTTCAAAAATTTCTTTTAAGAATATTTATTTAAAACAACAAGTATATTAGTTTCATTTGTCTAATCCATCTTTAGTAATAAATAAACTTAATTACTTAGCATCAGACACAGTTCATTAGATTTTAGTCCTTTTATGTCTCTTTTTTTTTATAATCATTTTCTATTTTTGTTTATTTTGCAAGGTCTCAAGTATTATATATTTTTTGTTTTGTTCAATTTTAACTCAATATTTCAAATCTCTTCAAATCTCAAATTCCTGTTTCATTGAATATATTCTTGTACTTATCCTTATTTTAATTATTAAAAAATGACATACAAAATTAATTTCCCTTAGTCCTATCACCATCAGAGTAGTCACTATACTTTTCCTCTTTGATGTCAATTAATAAAAATCTTTTGAAAGTATTTTAACTGTCAATATTCCCTTAGAGTATTCCTCTTATATTTCTGTCTCCAAAAGCCTACATTTATAAAGTTGATCATTTTTGTTCCTGTGAGGTTGTAAGTTTTTCCTTGCAGAAGACCTATTCTCTTCTAAGAATGTCAATAGATAGTCATTTTCTCTTTGCATGGAACTATATAATGTAAACCTCATTGGTTAACACTATTCTCCACCATTAATTGCCTTCTATACTGAAATATCATAGATTACTCATTTGATTTTTCTTTGGAGTATTTTCCCTAGATGCCATATGTGCATGGTTTACTCTCTCAATTCTTGAATATTAGCTAATATATTTTCTTACCTCTAGCAGGAAGTGTTAGCTTGGTTATGTTTAAGATGCTAGTGTCACTGCACATTTTTTTTTTTTTTTTTCTGTAGCTTTTAGCCCTTATTGTACTGCTTTCCCTATGGATTGTTGTAAATAAAAAACCAGATGCCAAGTATTCCCTTAGTTCAGGAACCATTCAATTTCTTTTCTTCCTTCCTTCCTTCCTTTCTTTCTTCCTTCCTTCCTTCCTTCTTTCTTTTCTTTTTTTCTTTTTCTTTTCTTTCTTTTTTCTTTTCTTTTCTTTCTTTAATTCCTCCTATCCAGACTGTGGTGAATTATTTCAAAATCAATAGATGACTCTAGATGCTGCTATTTGCTATTGTATATTATTTGCTTCCTTATTTGATTTTCTTATTTGATTTTCTTTTTGGAACTTGTAAGAACTTATCAAGTAAGTTCTCTAAATTCCTCTTACCATTCCTTTTTTTTTTTCCCCCACAATCTTTCCTCTTCATTCATATTGATTGTGTCTTCTTTTAGACACAATCTTTTCTTTAGATTCTGCCTTACTTGTTTTTTTCTTCATTCAGACTGATTTAGTATTAAACAATGATTATCTTTTCATAGTTTATTAATAGAAATAATAATTGAAAATTCATTTTCCTAGGATATATTTTCTTGTAAATAACTTTGTGTATGTATGTATGTATGTATGTATGTAATGCCCACACAAAAATATATATATATTTTTTTTCACCAGGAATTCACTCTTTTAAATATTTTGCCTGATCTGTCTTAATCTCTTTGCTGACTCCTTTTTTTTTTTTTTCCATTTGTTTGCTCAAAGCTCTATTTATTCTATTGACCAGGGCGTCTCATTAGAATCCTTTCTGTCAAACCAAACCCACATGCTATGATGGATCCTGTAATGAAACTTAGGCATCTCATAGGTTTAAATCTAGAAGGTGGGGAGAACCTAATTTGTTCCTGATTTTTCTGCTGCTAATGTTCTCTTCTCACCCAATTCACAAGGATCAGCATTTCTCTTCCACTACCTTGATAGAGTTGGAGAATTCAAGAAGACTCGGTTGTATCCAGTCATGAATAAAGAAAGTTTAGTGGTTTTCAAAAGGAAGGTATCTGGACTTGAATTAAATTACAGACCCATATCTGTAACCCTTCTGAGATACACACACACATACACACATCCCCTACACACCATAGCATCTCTGTATGTATGTATGTATGTATGTATCTAATCTATCTAATCTATCATCTATCTATCATCTGTAATCTATCTACCCATCCATCTATGATACTACAGAAATGTGTGACTATTTTTAAGGTCTGCCTGCATACTAATGTCTAGACAGGAAAGTTTTTATAGGCCTGAACTAAAGTGATATACATTACTTCTAATCATATTACATCTGGATATGTAGCTAAACCAAAGTGAAATAAATACTGGAAAATGTGCTGTAGTTATGTATTTAGGAGGAATGAAAAATAGGTTTATAAACACAAAGTTAAATTCTGCTTCGCATATTTAACTAAGCCATATATATATATATATATATATATATATATATATAAAATTTAAATTTGACATATAAAATTTTTGTTTGGAATATTTTTCTTAGATGCCATATGTGCATGATTTATATGTCAAATAAGAAATATACACACACACACATATATACATATGATGTATTATGTGTATAATATTTGTATTTACAAAAAAGCAAAATCTGTTAGTCAACATGCAAAATTGATTGTCTTGGTTAATAATGTTTTCCATTAAGTTTACAGAACATCTAAAACCATCCTGAGTTCAGTCAGCAGGCTATTTTTTTTTCATGTCTGCTCAAAACTACCTCTGTTAGTTCTGATTAAATAAGTAATATATGCCAGTTGAGTTTCTTTCTAAACCTTCTTGTGTCAGTTACACTTTAGTTTGTATTTATATAAGTGAATTCTATTAATTCAACTAATATACATAAATGTATTGATTTTTCATGTTTCCAAGTCTCATTTAAAATTTTATTGAATTTCCTTGTTAAATTGCTCCTTTTATTATTATGTACAGAACTTATTTATACTTATGTTTTAATTCATCTGGTATTAATATTGCAAAACCAGCCGTCTTTATTTAATATTTGTTTGCTATATTCTTTATATCTTTTTATTCCTACCTTTCTCATGTACGTATGAGTGAATTTGCTTATGACTTAGGTACTTTTCTTGAAGAACCAAAATATTTCTCATATTTTTCCAAGCCCCTGAAATAAACAATGGAAAATACAAGCAGCTTTGTAAACACCAATTGCTAGAAGTCCATAGCTTAATTCTTACCAAAAGTCAGCACTGATGTCTGCCTTTTACAGCTCCTCCTAGCACCACTAAACAATTTTCACATGTACTAAGCGATTCTCACTTGGTCCCAAATGTCAGCACTTATCTATCTTAAGAAGTGGAAACAGGTGTCATGTTTCTTCTCACTTATCATATATTTTATAAATTCCTGCCATATCACAGGTTTTCATATTTAATATCTGATCTTACAAGAGTTTCAGCTAGGAATTAAGATGAGAACGCATTTTAGGTGTGGAGCATGTCATATAAAAATACATAGTGACTAAGAAGGAGAGAAGACATATCCATTTCAGAAATATGTCATTATCATAGTATTAAAATAAGCAAAGTTATTATCCTTAGTTTGTGCTTGGTATAATCTCACCACATATCAGTGATACAGCCATAGAAAAATTATTGCCACTTGGAGTTTCAATTTTCTAATCTATGCAATGGAAATAATGATAGTATCTACTTTTGGCATATAAAGTTGTGTATGTGTACACTTACTTGTATTTCAAGACTTAGGTTTTAGAGTTTAATTTCTATATATGCAATTTTTTGAGTTTTCACTTAAAGATGGGGAAGTTAATAAACCTAAAATACTGTTAATTGATGTAACAATATATTTAACTATTTGATTACACAAAGATTAGAGTCATCTTCAAATACAATGAGCTGATACTGTAATTTAAATTCCATTTAAATTAAATTTTCAATTAAATTCAAAATTGAAACTGAAATTTAAATCTCATTTGTTTCTTTTCCTTTTAACATTAAATTACAAAATTTCCTCATAATATTAATCACTCCAAACCAAATTTTAGCACATAATTTTCCACATTTAATTTTAATTCTTGCTTGATTAGTCCAAAGAAAAGCATTCAAAATTATTTAATAACAAAAATATGCACAAGAAAATCTAATTCCTATTTTATTTTAGTAGATTGACTCCACATAGATTTTGTTTTTCTCTTGAATTCACAAAAAGTTGTAAATGTCATTTACATGGGGTAAAGTGGGGAAAAGAATCACATTTAAACTCAAAGTTTAATTTAATGTTACCATGAATAAAACTGAATTCAGTACAGATCAAGTAAAGGAAATGTGCTTAATATCAATTGAAGTTACAATACATTATAGTTAACACTTCTATAGAACGTACCGTTGCCCCAGGAATTTTTGAGGAGAGAGAAAAAAGGTGGGGGGAATTAAGGAAGCTTATTTTTCAAAATAACTCCTTGACTTCAGTGTTATTTTTATCTTTACTTCAGTGTTATTTTTATCCTTATCCTTTATAGATAAGGAAACCAAGACTCAGAAATAGTAATGAATTTCCCAAGGTTATATACCTAGAAATATGCAAACTTACTGACTATTTTATTTCTTTACATATAGAATTTTAAATTTGAGAGCCATCTTTTAAATTTTCTGAATTTCAACTGTAATATTTAGTCATAGCCATTCACTTTCCAATTTCAAAGGAAGATTTTATCTTATCCTAAGTTTGTTTCAGTACTAGAATATAGCAAATGAGAAAGTGATTTTTAATAGTCCTTTAAAATAAAAATGTGTGGATGAATAATTTGTCAAAACAAATTAAATTTAAAATATAAATTATGTATGCATTTATTTAGAGAAGAAATATTTAATCAGTCAGTATCTATTTAATACTTTCAACTACAATTTACTTCTAAATAAAAACCATTATTTGTATTTTTGGAGCATTCATATTCTTCCTGTTTGAAGAAAATCATGAAGTTTTTATATTTATATTTTATTTTATAATCTATAATGTATGTCAAGTCTTAGTTTTGAATATAGGCTTCTCAAAGTATAATCTAATCCTAAGATTTTTGACTAAAAGAATCTTTTGAGATGAAGGACTGAGTAAGCATCTATTAAGGAGAAGTTTTATTAAATGATTCCACCAATTAAAGAACATTAACTATATGACTTAAACTGGCTTAATTCCTTTTTGAGTATTTATTTTGTTAAAATAAATTCTCTCTCATACACATAGTTTTGTGTGGAAAGAATATCAAAAGAAATCTTTTCACTATAGAACTTCAAATGTTGTGGTGAAGTAACCTCTTTTACATACTATTTTCTTGTTTTGTTTTTAAACATAAATATGTTCAATCATTCCTACCATTTAGAATCTAACACTCTCTCCCTCACTTCACTACCTGCTCCTGCTCCCTTCATTCTTACTCTCTCCCATCACAGCCAAATTTATTTAAACTCAAATTTATTGTTAAACTTCAATATAAACTTTTTTCCCATCACTCCAATGCAATTGTTTTGCCAATAACCTTCACTTTGTTAAACACAATGACTGTTTTCTTTTTTTGGTCTTTATCTTTCTAGATATTTCATCTGCATTTTTCCCTTGGCTTAATTCAAGAAATAATCTCTGCCCTTTTGGTTTCTAAGACACAGTGCTACTGGTTCTCTCTTTTTCCTGGCCAGTGGATAGCCAGATGATTGGTGTCTCAAACACTGATCCTGTCAGACAGATGCTGTCTTCTGAGCTTGACCAATGTGTGTTCCTTGACTGACTTCATTGTTTCCCAAGCCCTAGCAACTAAACACAATAAATTTCCATCCCAGAGATCTTTATATTTACAGTTGGATACTGCTTATTACCCCATGAGTCTCTAAAACTGATGTGGACCAAATGCACAATTCCCCATCTTATCTCTAAAAGTTCCTCTTCATCCAAGTCATTTCCTTAGTCTCCAACATCTTTTTAGTCTTCCAAGATTAAAATCTGAGACCCACCCTTCTCTGCTCCTCTCTTTTGCCTCATATTCAGCCCTTACAAAATGGAATCATTGAGATCTTACTAACAAACTTCACATCTGTAGCCTAATTAACACACTTGTTACATTAATTTCAAGTGTACAACTTACTGGTTTAATATTTCTATACATTACTCAATGTTTACCATGATAAGTGTAGTCACCATCTGTCATCAAAGTTATTACAATATTATTGAATATATTCTTATGCTGTACTTTTCATCTCTATGACTGATTTATTTTATACCACTTAATCCCCTTTATCCATTTCACTCATTCCCCCAACCACCTTACCTCTGGTAACCACCACCTTCTTGTGCTTTATTCTTCTCAAACAGCTCATTAAAACTAAAATTTCCTATGTTATGCTCCTTATTTGTTCTTTTCCAAATGTCATGTATTCAATTAGTAGCATCACTTCATACAGTTGCCCCAAACTTGGTTATAGTTTAGGCTTATCAGTTTAGGTTAACCTTAAGTTTAGGTTGTTTTTCTCTTTAAACAACCAATAAATGACAGTATCTGTAATTTATAGATTGGTAAATCTATATTCCAAACCCCATTATTACTTTAGTCCAGACCACCACTTTCTCTTTTCTGGATTACAATAGTAGAGAAATATCATATGATAGAGATACCATAGAGAAATAGTAGAGAAATACCATATGATTTCAGTCATATATAGAATTTTTAAAAAATGAACAAAAGGATAAAAAAGTGAAAGATAGAGGAAAACCAAGAAACAGACTCTTAAATGTAGAGAACAAACCAATGTTTGTCAGAATAGAGGTGGGTTATGGGAATGGATTAGATGGGTGATGGGGCTTAAAGAGGCACTTGTAATGAACACCAGGTGATGTGTGGAAGTATTGAATTACTATATTGTACATCTGAAACTAATATTGCACTGCATGTTAACTCACTAGAATTTAAATAAAAACTTAAAAAATAGTCCCTAGTTATGCTTCTTACCTTTATTAATAGCATCTGTTCACACTACAGAAAAGTGCTTTTTCCAATAACCAAAAATGAAGATAACATTTTTCCTAATTCATGATTTCTGGTTTCCCTCAGAATGAAGCCCAAACTCTTTATTAGAAAATAAAAGGCCTTCTGGGATCTATTCTCATATGGTCCAACTTCATGTTTCCCTTTTCAATTTTTTTTTCCAGCCAAAATTTTCTTGAAAGTTTTACATTTTCTTTGCTTCTCTTCCTTTACACAAAACAGTCTTAACTTCTGGAATGTCTCTTTTCCTCAGTCCAACTCATACACTTTGCTGATTAGTATGTTCTGTAGGATTAAATAAAACATTTCCTTTGCAGTAAGCTTTCCTTGTGCCTCTTCCTCTTTAAAGATTAATTCAATTATCACTCTAAAGTACACTTTCCTGAATGCTTGTCAGTGTTCCCACTATGTTATTAAAAGCCTGGAGGAAGGATAAAAC
Source organism: Mustela nivalis (assembly GCF_964662115.1). Taxonomy (NCBI): domain Eukaryota; kingdom Metazoa; phylum Chordata; class Mammalia; order Carnivora; family Mustelidae; genus Mustela; species Mustela nivalis. Next base: position 36,287,394 of record NC_139020.1, read on the forward strand.
GTTCTTTGTATCCCAAGCATAGACTATAAAATTTGACACATAGTAGCTAATCAATAAATATTTTTACAATGAATGAATTTTCTCCAATAGCTGTGAAATTAATGATATTTCTCTTACACTGCCACAGTGATAATCAACTAATTTCAATTTCCCAAAGTTGCTATGCTGTCACACATAGGTACATCGTTAAACAGACATTTTTGGATTGTTGTACTTATTTTCAGCATGTTTGTATACTTTGATTAATTTCAACTTCACTTTGTATACATTAGATGTGACCCCTCTTTACAAAATGGCATATTATTAGCTCAGACTTGGTTAATATATTTTTTAAAACTATCGTGTGCCCTTATTGAACTTTCTTGTCTTTATTGTCATAGATAGTTGTCTGTATTTCTCCAATTGGCTTTGAACTTCTGAGGAAAGATATCCTAAATTCATGCTTCATGAATTTTGCTTATTTCCCAATAACTAATAGGAACTCCATAAATATTTAAGTGAATAATATAAACCATGCACTATCATACTGAATATATTTCACCTTATTGATTTTGTATAGAATATTCATTCTCTACATCAAGTCCTACTGAAATCTCACACTTCTTAATAGTTTAGCAAAAGTGCCCTTTTCCCAGTTAAATGTCACCTTAGACATCCTTTTCTGCCAACACTCATCAAGGGTATTTGAGCTTTCCCACAGGTTGTACACTCAGCATGCTTAATTTATATTGTGTATATCCTTGTATTGTGTTTTGACTATAAAGTTATTGGGGACTGGAACTTAGCTCTAATCATCTTCATATGCTGAGCACAGAACAGATTGCTTTGCACATGGCTTTCCTACAGTATTTTTATATTTAATTTAATTTAACTTTTTTAAAATTGAAAGTCTCAGTATTTTTCTTATGGGGCTTAATACAACAGTTTTTAGGGAAATAGTTCCTTCTTTTAGACATTAAAGGAATTTAGACACTAGCTTGATGAAACCAGAAAAACCAGACTATATTTTTTATGAATAAGAGAAATAATATGTTTAGTCTTATTTGCAGATAATTGTAATGTGACTCTAGATCACATCATCAGCTGACAGAATAAAGAAATCTACTATAGATTTCTTAATTTTAATTTTCAGTATGAATATAGATTATAGACCCCATGATTTTAATGTTATGGGTTCTCTTTTCTATTGAAAAGAGGGATTTCCTTTTATAAGCAATCATACTATCTCTCAGATTAAACACTGTCTTAATTGTTAGTTGCAATACTTAGTTATACTACTATATATCAAAGTTCTTAAAGCTTATTACATTTTAGATAAACTAAACAGAAAGGTTTTAAACCCTGTAATAATTAAGAAACATTGAAGAGTTTTGCAGAAACATAACTACAATTTAAATATTTTCTTGGATGTTTTATTTTCCATTTCCCTTTATAATAGTCTATCACCAGGGTATTCACATACAAAATTAATTAAAAAGAAAATCTTTCTTTGGCTCCTGGAAATCTTTCTTGCACATATTCCAAAGCACCCCATTTAAAGGTGCAAGTACAAGTAGGCAGTAAGGTGAGGTGGCCTTTTACCTGACAGTATTTCAGTCCAAGCAGAAAACAAGAAGAAAATTTACCCTTGGAGAATAATTTCTGTGTCAACTATTCTACACCTATTCCCTAGAGGTTAAGTTAAGAAATAAACTGAACACAAATACAACTCTGCAGAAAATTGCTTGGGTTGGCTCAATTCTCCACTAAAAGGTATAACTATATTTCTTGTACTTCCATTTCTATGGGATGATGTATTTAAATGAGTTATGCTTTAATGGGGATATTTTAGAGATAAAGAAGAAAGTACAACTATTACTGGATAATTGCTTCCAAATCTAGGTTATTTTAAGGAAATGTTTAACTGTGAGAGGAGCTGCTCTTTCTTATATAATTTGTTGCTGGCATATTTCCATTGTTGAGTCAGCTAACACAGAATAAATCAGTAACTCTATTACAGATATTTAGTAACAAAATATATAAAATCATATGAAGGAAGCATCTATTATTTAAAAAAATACTTTATTTTTATAAACCTGCAATCTTCTATGTTCTTGTTTTTTTTTTTTTTTATAAAAACTGTCAACATTAGAGATAGAAAGATAACAGCAGAGTGGGGGTCCCTAGGCTCTTTTTGTTCCACAAATACAAGTAGATAACTATCAAGTCATCCTAAATATCCTACAAATTGAACTGAAGAGGGACAGAATAAATTCCATAACTCAAGGGAGAGAAGAAGGTAGGAAGTAGAGAGAGGTGGCTTTGGGGAGAAGTAAATACTAGCTGTTGTAGAAGGGAGGGAACCATGGTCATGGAGAAGGGCAAGAAAAAAAGGAGCACACAGAGGAATGCACAAGAATGTTTTCCCATACCCATTGTCTTGGAAACTGAGAGAGGTTGAATTTCATGAGGTCTTCCAACCATCAAGGCTGAAAATCTGAGTTTTAAGCATCAGAGGGCTTGCCTGGGATGGAATTTGGAGGGCTGTAGGCTCCTCCTGGTAAGAAGTTAGGCAAACAACACTGGCAGCAGATAGCTTGGAAATAGCAATCTGAAGAGTGCATAAGTACACAGTGAGGAGATTATCTGCTCCTCTTGGAGAGTTCCTCTAAGCGCATTCATGGAGACACCCCTTTGGGAAAAAAGGAGCTGTCTGTGCCATTTCCTTCCCCCACCACTCAGCACAAACATAGAACCTCCTGCAGGAAGCAGACATGGTGGAAACTGGCTGCATAACCTGCTTATACTAAGACCCACCCCCTGCACTATGGTGGAACTGCCTTTCTGAGTCACACCTGCCTTACCCCCAGCATAGCAGGCCCTTCCCTCAGAAGACCAGCACAGGCCCCTGCCCATTCCATGTTTTGTAGGGCCTGGGCTCTTATAGAGGTGGTGACAAGTCTTATTTCCCAAGAAGACCAGAGCACACCTAGTTAAAACTCACCACATTCATGACAGGGGCCAAACACTGTCCACAGCAGGCAAGGAGAGTCTCTGCAGACAATTTGCCCAAAGGATAGAATAACTAGAACACAACAGTAGAGAACATAAAACACTCACTGGAGGAAGTTCCTGAACAAAAGGCTCTGGACACTACAGGACCTCCTCTTCCTAAGGCCATTATTTTAAGGAGCAGGAGATATAATTGACTTTTCTAACACAGAGAAAGCAGAGACTAAGGCAAAATGAGAAGATGGAGGAATATTCATAAATGAAAGGAAAAGATAAGGCCCCACCAAAAATCTAAGCAAAGTAAATATAAGTAACATGACTGATGATGAATTTAAAGTAGTCATCATAAGGATACTCACTGGGCTTGAGAAAAGAATAGAAGACATCAGTGAGACTCTTACCACAGAGACAAAAGAATTAAAAAAGAATCATAGGTGAATAGTGTAACAAGTGAGATTAGATTGCTTGATGCAATGAAGAGCAGCCTGGAAGAGGCAGAAGAATGAATTAATGATGCAAAAGAGAAAATAATGGAAAGCAAGGAAGCTGAACAAAAGACAGAAAGAATACGGAACACAAGAAGAGATTTAAGGAATGCAGTGACTCCATCAAACATAACATTCATATTATAGGAGTCCCAGAAGAAGAGAGAAAAGGGGACAGAAAATTTATTTGAAGAAATAATAACTGAGAACTTCTTTAATCTATGGGAAGAAACAGACAGCTAGATTCAGGAGGCACAGAGAACTCCCATCAAAATCAACAAAAGCAAGCCCACATCAAGATGCATTTTAATTAAATTTACAAAATATGGTGATAAAGGAAAAAAAATCTTAAAAGCAGAAGGCAAAAGAAGTCATTAACTTACAAGCTAAAACCCATAAAGCTAGCAGGAAAATTTTCAACAGAAACTTGGCAAGTCAGAATGGAGTGATGTGCTATATTCAAAGTGTTGAATGGGATATAACTGCATCCAAGGATGCTGTTTCCATAAGGCTACCATTCAGAATATAAGGAAAGATAAAGAGTTTCTCAGACAAACACCATTACCACTAAACTAGCCCTGGAAGACATATTCAAGGGGACACTTTGAATAGAAATGAGAGACCAAAAGTGACATTATAAAGGCAGGACACAAAAGCAGTTAAAAAAAATCTGTAAAAAAATCAGTCAAGGAACCCACTAAAAGTGATATGAAACATAATAGCATATACCTAAAATGTGAGGAGCAGAGGAGAAAATAATGGGTTCAAACTTAAATGATGATCAGTTTAAGTTAGACTATTTGCAAGAGGTTATATATAAACTAATGGTAGCTATACATAAAAAAAACCACTAATAAACTTGCAAAGTATAAAGAGAAAGAAATGCAAACTTATCACTAAAGAAAATCAGCAAAACATGAAAGACAAGAAAGAATCAGAGAAAATCTCCAGAAACACAACAAGTAATAAAGTGGCAATAAATAGAAATCTACCAATAATTACTCTGAATAAATGGATTAAATACTCCACTCTAAAGGCATAGGGTGTCAGAATGGATGAAAATACAAGTCCCCTGGGGCACCTGGGCGGGTCAGTCCTTAATTATCTGCCTTCAGCTCAGGTCATGATCCTAGCATCATGGATCGAGCCCCACATCAGGTTTCTTGCTCCACGGAAGGCCTGCTTCTCCTTCTCCTGTTTCCCCTGCTTGTATTCCCTCTCTCACTGTCAAATAAATAAAATCTTTAAAAAAAGTCCCACTTATATGTTGCCTACAATAAAGTCATTTTGCACCTAAAGACACCTGCAGATTGAAAGTAAAAGGATGGAGAAACATTTATATGCAAATAGATGTCAAAGGAAACCTGAGTACCAATAGTTACACAAGACAAACTAGACTTTAAACAAAGACTGTAACAAGAGACAAAATATGAGTCTATATAATCAAATAGGGGACAATCTCACAAAAAGATATAATAATTATGACTATGCACCCAACATGAGAGAACCCAAATACATAAAACCATTAATAACAAACATAAAGGAACTAACTGATAATAATATAATAACAGTAAGACTTTACCACCCAAATTACATCAATCAACAGATCATCTAATGAGAAAAATCAAAGGAAATAATGGTTTTGAATGACACACTGGACCAAATGGACTTAACAAATATATTCAGAACACTCCAACCTAAGATAGCAGAACACACATTCTTTTCAAGTGCACATGGAACATTCTTCAGAACAGATCATACATTAGATCACAGCACTAATCTCTGAAATACAAGAAGATTGAAGTCATATCCTGCATCTTTTCTGGCCACAATGTTATGAAACTAGAAGTCAACCAGGAAAAAAATCTGAAAGATCACAAATACATGGAGGTTAAACAACATGCTAGTAAACAATAAATGGATCAGCCAGCAAATCAAAGAAGAAATTAAAAAAAAAAAAAAAGAAGACAGGGGCACCTCGGTGGCTCAGTGGGTTAAGCCTCTGCCTTTGGCTCAGGTCATGATCTCAGTGTCCCAGGATCAAGCCCCACATCAGGCTCCCTGCTCAACAGAGAGCCTGCTTCCCCCTCTCTCTGCCTGCTGCTCTGCCTACTTGTGATTTCTCTCTCTCAAATAATAAATAAAATCTTTAAAAAAATGAAACAAATGAAAATGAAAACACAATGATCCAAACATTTGGGATACAGCAAAATGATCATAAGAGGAAATTTTATAGCAATACAAGCCTTCTCAAGAAGCAAGAAAAATCTCAAATAAATACACTAACCTTACACCTAAAGGAGCTAGAAAAAGAACAACACACAAAGCCTAAATCCAGCAGAAGGAAGGAAAAAAAATAAAGATAAGAATAGAAATAAATGATATAGAAACAAACAAACAATCCAAAACCCACAACCAAACAACAACAAAAATAATAGATCAAAGAAACCAGAAGCTGGTTCTTTGGAAAAAAAAAAAAATAAAATTGCTAAAACTCTAGACAGATGTATCAGAAAAGTGAAAGCATTAAAATAATAAAGTCAAAAATGAGAAAGGATAACATCAATTACCACAGAAACCAAAAGATTATAAAAGAATAACATGAAAAACATGTCAACAAATTGGACAACCTGGAATAAATAGATAAATTCCTAGAAACATATAAACTACCAAAACTGAAAGAGGAAGCAATGCAAAACTTGAATAGACCTACTTAAAACCAGCAAAAAAGTTGAATCAGTAATCAAAAACTTCCAACAAATTAAAATCTGGTACCCACTGTCTTCATCCTCAATTTCTACTGACCATTTATCAAAGAATTGATCCTATTCTTCTCAAGCTGTTCCAAAAAATAGAAAACAAAGGAAATCTTCCAAACTCATTCTATGAGGCCAGCATCATCCTGATACCAAAACCAGATAATGACACCACAAAAAACAAAAACAAAAAACAAACTACCAGTCAATATCTGATGAACATAGGTGTAAAAATTATTGACAAAATACTAGCACATCAAGTCCAACAATGCATTAGAAAAATCAGCCATGATCGAGTGAAATATATTCCTGGGGTAAAATTGTGGTTCAATATTCACAAGTCAATTTACATGACACACCACACTTAATGAAAGAAAGGATAAGAACCATATGATCATTTCAGTAGATATAGGAACAATAATTTGACAAAGTATAATATCCATTGGTGATTTAAAACAAATAAACAAACAAAAAATAAACAACAACAAAGTAGGTTTAGAGGGAACATACATCAACATAATAAAGATCATATATGAAAAACCCTCAGCTAATATCATCTTAAATGGGTAAAAAAGAGCTTTTCATCTATAGTCAAGAACAAGATAAGGATGTCTACTCTGACCACTTTTATTTAACATAGTACTAGAAATCCTAGACAAGCAGTCAAACAACAAACAGGAATAAAAGGCACCCAAATTGGGAAGGAAGAAGTAAAACTTCCACTATTTGAAGATGATAGGATACTTTATATAGAAAACCCAAACGATTCCACAAAAACAAAACAAAATAAAACAAGGCAAAAACAAACAAACAAACAACAACAACAACAAAACCAAAAAAAAAACCTGTCAGAACTGATAAATTCAGTAAAGTCACAGGATACAAAATCAATGTACAAAATTCCACTGCATTTCTATCTCCCAGTAATGAGACAGCAAAAAGAGAAATTAAGGAATCAATCCCATTTACAATTGCAGAAAAAAAGAGATAAAATACCTAGAAATAAGCCTAACCAAAGAGGTGAAAGATGTACTGTGAAAACTATAAAACACTGATGAAAGAAAGTGAAGATGACACTAAGAAATGGAAAGACACTCCATATTCATGGATTGGAAGAATAAATATGGTTAACATGTGTATGCTCTACTCTACTCTACTCTAGGTAGAGTAATCTACATATTCAATAAAATTTCTATCAAACAACCATCAACTTTTTTCACAGAGCTGGAATAATTAATCCTAAAATGAGTATGGAACCAGAAAATATCCCAAATAACCAGAGGCATGTTGAAAAAGAAAACCAAAGCTGGTGGCATCACAATTCTGGACTTCAAGATATATTTCAAAGCTGTAATTGTCAAGACAATATGGTACTGGCACAAAAACAGACACATTGATCAATGGAACAAAATAGAGAATTCAGAAATGGACCCTCAACTTTATGGTCAACTAATCTTCAACAAGGCAGGAAAGGAAAAAGCACGGTCTCTTCAACAAATGGTGCTGGGAAACTTAAACAGCCAAAGAATGAAACTGGACCATTTCCTTATGCCATACACAAAAATAGGCTCAAAATGTATGGAAGACGTAAATGTGAGACAGGAATCCATCAAAATCCTAGAGGAGAGCACAGTCAGCAACCTCTTCAACCTCAGCGGCAGCAACTTCTTGTTGGACATGTTTCAAAAGGCAAAGGAAGCAAAGGCAAAATTGAACTATTTGGACAGCATCAAGATAAAAAGCTTTTGCACAGCAAAGAAACAGTAAAAAAAAAAAAAAAAAGAGAGAGAGAGAGAACTTCAGAATGGGAGAAGACATTTGCAAATGTCTTATCAGATAAAGGACTAGTATCTAAAATCTATAAAGAAATTATCAAACTCAACACCCAAAGAATAAATAATCCAATCAAGAAATAGACAGAAGCCTTGAACAGACATTTCTCCAAAGAAGACATACAAATAGCAAACAGACACATGAAAAAATGTTCAGCATCACTGGCCACCAGGGAAATATAAATCAAAACCACAATGCATACCTCCTCACACCAGTCAGAATGCCTAAAATTAACAAGACAGGAAACAACAAGTGCTGGAGAGGATGTGGAGAAATGGGAACCCTCTTTCACTGTTGATGGGAATATAAGCTTGTACAGCCACTCTGGAAAACAATACAAAGGTTCCTCAAGACGTTAAAAATAGAGCTACCCTATAACCCAGCAATTGCACTACTAGGTATTTGCCCCAAAGACATAGATGAAGTGAAAAGAATGGGCACATGCACCCCAATGTTCATAGCAGTAATGTCCACAACAACCAAACTGTGGAAGGAGCCCTTCAACAGATGAATGGATACAGAAGATATGGTACATATATACAATGGAATATTACTCAACCATCAGAAAGGATGAATGCCCACCGTTTGCATTGACATGGATGGACCTGGAGAGGACTATGCTAAGTGAAATAACTCAAGCAGAGAAAGACAATTATCCTATGGTTTCACTCATTTGTGGAACATAAGGGATAGTGTGGAGGACCACGGGGGAAGGGAGGAACAGCTGAATGGGAAGAAATCAGAGAGGGAGGCAAACTATTAGAGACTCTCGACTCTGGGAAACAAACTGAGGGTCACAGAAGGAAGGGAGGGATGGGGTAACCGGGTGATGGGTATTAAGAAAGGCACGTATTGTGATGAGCACTGAGTAATATATGTAACTAATGAACTATTGAACACTACATCAAAAACTTGTGATGTATTATATGCTGGCTGACTGAACATAATAAAAAAATAGAAAATGCAAAAAAATAAAGGTACAAAGCAAAATAGAAAAAAGTAAAACACAGCGTATCAAAGAAATACATAGAGAAAGACAGAAAAAAGCAAGAAAAGGGGAGGGGGGAAGCAAGCAGGGAAGAATACAGGGAGGGAGGCAGGAGGGAAGCAGGAAGGAAAAGAAGGAAGGAAGGAAGGTAGAGCAGAAGGAAAACAAAACATGATATTGCCCCTTTTAATTCATTTTGCACACGACAAAAAATTCGTCCCTTAAATGAGATTTCAGGCATCCTGATGACTACCTCGAATACTGACAAAGTTTCTTAAATTCAAGGCTTTATAGTCCATAATTAACTCAATAATCAAGACTCTTTATTTGTTTTACTCTTTCTTGCCAATTCTAGTAATTTATTCTACAAGTATTTTTTGCATGAATGTATATGTAGTAAACTATATGAATTTCCATCAAATAAGATTGACTTAAAGTATAATGCATCTGTAAAATGAACCACAGTTAAACGAGTTAGAGATATACATGCTGATTTTTCAAAAAATAAAGCAGAACAGTGGGGTCCTTTTTGGTATAAAGAGATTGAAAATTCGTACTATATAAAAATATATGGGGGCGCCTGGGTGCTCAGTGGGTTGGGCCGCTGCCTTCACTCGGGTCATGATCGGGGTCCTGGGATGGTGCCCCGCATCAGGCTCCTTGCTCAGCGGGGAGCCTGCTTCTCTCTCTGCCTCTGCCTGCCTCTCTGCCTGCTTGTGATCTCTGTCTCTCTCTGTCAAATAAATAAATAAAACCTTAAAAAAAATATTAACATTGAATATTTTAGGAAAGGTACACAAATACTATAAAAAGTTTTCTCATGGCACTGTGACTATAAATTAGATGAAATTGTATGTGCTTTATGATACATTTAAAAATATTGAGTATAGATCTTATCTTTAAATTTTTAATTTTAAGCAAAAATTTATCTTTGTTAGATATTAGTACAGATTAAAAATAACTCTGCACAATTCCAATTCAATAATTTCCTTCCAAATATTTTAAAATTCATCATACACATATGGATTAGATTATTTGAGGATTTTTATTTTCTAATTATAGAATAATATATAGCATATTGAGAAAAACTAAAATTTATTAAAATATATTTGATTTTAGCAATATATAATGCATGTTTGTATACCTTTTTGTAGCTTGCTTTTTGTTTTATATACTAATGGATTTTATATGATATTATCTAAAATATCACTTCAATGATTATAAATCCATCATATAAATATCATAATTGATTTATCATTTTATGAGTATTATGTACATCTCTGAGTATCCTATAAGGCAGAATTAAAAAGTAAAATGTTACATATCTTTAAAAGCTTCTTTTCTATCATTTTACCAATTAAAACTCCCACCAGAGGGTATGAAAATTCCCTTTTTCTAAGCATTCTGAAAATTATTTTTCTCTTAAATATCTTTGATGAAATGATAGAGAAAATTAGCTTGTAAAAATCCTTCTCAGAATTAGAAATTAATCATGTGTTTCAATATAGTTCCTCATTCTCATTAAACATAAACCACATATATTAATCCCATATTATTTCATTAGACTCATATAATATTCTAAATAGTTTTTAACATTTTATTCAAGTTTATGTTCAAACTTACAAGATTTATCTGCCCTTATGTCTATGTTTATCTAGTGTTATAATATACCAGTCTTGCTTTCTTAATTCTGAATGACTTCTTTTTGGCTAAAGTAGCATGTTTAAGATGAATATGTAGGTAATAAAGTTTTGTTTGTTTGTTGTTTCTGTTTTGTTTTTTGTCAGATATTTTTAAGAGGACCTTTCCTTTTTACCTTCACAAATAAGTTGAGAACATGGCAGTGAGGAAAATTCTTGAATCACAATATTAATGGAATGTTAACTGGTAAGAACAAACAGGGAAATCTAAAAAGTGCAATACCTTTTTTTTTTAAACTATTCCTTTATTTTATATCTGAGGTACATTGAACTTCTGGTCAATCAGATAAACAAAATAACCAGACACAAGGACCATCAAATTTGGAGTGTTGAGAAAGGACAGATGGCACATCTGCTCTGAGCCACTTGTTCTAACATTTCACTGACTTCTCAGAGATTTCTCCAGATTAAAAAGGCTGTTGCATGTTAGGAAGTTTATTCGTATTATTATTTTTTTTCTCTAAGTTTCAACTAATATAATTTCAAGTTTTCTCTGTAAGAAAGACAAATCAAAGGGATAGAATCTTATAGAATTTGAAGATCAAAACTTGCTGATAGCTTTTATTTCCAGTATACAAAACTATTTCTCATTCTCATTATCTTCTCATTTTGCCTATATTTAATCCCCATAATTACCTTTAACTCCAAATTCTTCATTAGACTACTCCCCCCCTTTTTTTTTTTTTAAGATTTTTACTTATTTGACGGACAGAGATCACAAGTAGGCAGAGAGGCAGTCAGAAAGAGAGAAGGAAGCAGGCTCCCTGCTGAGCAGAGAGCCTGATGTGGGATCAATCCCAGGACGCTGGGATCATGACCTGAGCCCAAGGCAGAGGCTTTAACCCACTGAGCCACCCAGGCAACCCAGACCACTACCTTTCAAAGCACTTTATTGTTGAGCTAAATGCTTAGGAGTACACACTATGTGCACAGCACTCACTAATACAATAAGCAGTAAAAGACACATTTTTAATACATGGCCTGTGGAACTTAGAAGGAGACATTGAGAAAGATAATTGTAAACCTAAAACAAAAATTATAAGAGGGTATGGATAGCTTAGTCCATTAAGCATGAACTCTTGATTTCTACTCAGGTTATGATCTCAGGGTCCTGGGATCAAACCCTCCTGGCTCCCTCTGCCTCTCTGTCCGCTCTCTCTCTCTCTCTCTCTCTCTCATTTTCTCTTAAATAAATAAATAAGTCTTTAAAAAAATTTAAGAATGACTTTTGTTTGTTTTATTACACCAAGTGTAGATATGTATTTATTTTCTGAATTTAAGTCCCTAATGACCTAATCCCTAATTATTAGAGTAACGTAAAAACACGTCAGGAAGAAAAGTGTGTATGTGTGTGTGTGTGTGTATGTTTAAGATGTCTTTGAGAGAGAGAGCGCACAAGTGTGTATGGGGGGGAGGGACAGAGGACAAGGGAGAGAGAGTCCTAAGGAGACTCCACATAGAGCACTGAGCCCCAAGCCTTCTCAGCCTCATAACCTTGAGATCCCAACCTGAGCAGAAACCAAGGGTCCACAGCTCAATCGAATTTGACAAGCAGGTGCCCCAGGAAAACATATTTTATGGGGCTTAAAAATTTACATGGGGTTTCTGAAGACTGTCATTAAGAAGAGAATTATCAAGAGAAGAGTTTGACACTAAAAAGTACAATGTGTAAATAATACTTACATAATAATGAGCATTTTCATTTGTAAGGTTTATAAGCGTCATTCACGTTAGAGAATAATGGTTGTGAGACATAAAAGGTATATTAAATATATTCTGAAAAATATTGCAATATATTTCATTCAATATTATGAGTGATGAATACTATTTAATTTTATCTTCTTTCAATTGAATGTGTCTATGTTATGGAATAAAGCCCCCGTTTGTTAATAAGAGTGTCACTTTACTTAAAATATGTGCTAATTAAATTCAGCTACATGTAAAATCCCAACATAGAGTTTTTCGACATATGTTCCTAACACAGTAAATCTTTAACAGCAATTTTTTAGTCTCTTTTTAAATTGCTGCAGTGGTGATACACTTTCAACCACAATATCTTCTGTTTGCTTTTATAGATCACCTTCTTAAAAACAGTCACCAATTCCTTCCTAATCAATTTCTGAGATTTTTCATATCTTCACTCTGGTTCACCTTGTATGTGCTCCTCTATTTCAAGTGATCATAAAGTTCTCATTTCTAATTTTTAGTGTAATAACTTTCTGAGCACTTTTACAGCACTGAAAGTACTTTTGCTCTTTCCAGACATCATTCACCACAACGCAAATGAGTGGCACATGACCTTGAGTGAGGACACAGATGGGCAAGTAGCTCTGAAACTGAGGAAAGTGCAGTACAGCAATGTGGCACAGTCATTTATAGGTTAAATGTATGAAGCAGTGGGGCGCCTGGGTGGCTCAGTGGGTTACGCCACTGCCTTCGGCTCAGGTCATGATCTCAGGGTCCTGGGATCGAGTCCCACATCGGGCTCTCTGCTCAGCAGGGAGCCTGCTTCCTTCTCTCTCTCTGCCTGCGTCTCTGCCTACTTGTGATCTCTCTCTGTCAAATAAATAAATAAAAATCTTAAAAAAAAATGTATGAAGCAGTACTTATGTAACCATTCTATTGGGTGCTATAATAAATATATTTGGGAATGGACTATATGTGTGTATGAGTATATGTATGTGTGTGTGATGAATAAACATTTACAGCTTATTGAATTTCATTTTTTAAAAATTATTTATTTGTCAGAAAGAGCACAGGCAGGCAGAGTGGCAGGCAGAGGCAGAGGGAGAAGCATGCTCCCTTTTGAGAAAGAAGCCTGATGCGGGACTTGATCCCAGGACACTGGGATCATGACCTGAGCTGTTGGCAGCTGCTTAATCGACTGAGCCACCCAAGTGTCCCCACATTTCATTTTTTAATATAATGTAAACCAGGGACATACTTGAATCAATATTTATTTAATTTCTGGATTGTTTTTGTACACTTTATTTTTTATATATTTTGCTAAGTTCTTATAAAATTTTACACAGTGTTTCTCTGTTAAATAGTTACCCAACTGATTTATTTTCAAACTATTTTTATAATCTGTGAAAGTTTTAGTGTAATATGTATCTCTTAAACTGTATTTCATAAGGTTATTAGACAATCACCTTTTCTTTCAATATGAAAAAAATATATTAGTTTTATTAGAATATTTTGAGAACTTTTAAAAATTTTAACAAATTAAATATTATGTAAATTAGTAGTGGAATCACAAAAGTCTAAATTCTTTTTTTTTTTTTTAAAGATTTTATTTATCTATTTAACAGACAGATCGTAGGCAGAGAGGCAGGCAAAAAGAGAGGAGGAAGCAGGCTCCCCACTAAGCAGAGAGCCCGATGCAGGGCTCAATCCCAGAACCCTGGGATCATGACCTGAGCTGAAGGCAGAGGCTTTAATCCACTGACCCACCGAGGCGCCCCCTTCAGTGTCTTTTAAATAGAAAGTCAAGTGAATAGAGAACTGTATCAGTTAAAAATATTCTATTTTCTTATCAAATTTAGGTAATGTCAAGGTATTTGAACTGAGGGAAGAATTTGGGATGAAAACTGAGCTAATATATTGCTTGAGCAAAACAAAACAAAACAAAACAATACAATGGTTAGATATCGTCTATTTACTGCATCTTCTTATGCTGCATCTTCATCTTTCTCCAGCTTGCTATGTGGCTTGGGAGACCACCTGGATAGTGTCAAAGGACTTCTTGCTCTCTGGATTTAATTTGGGTTTCTCTACTTGGAACCTACAGAAGATCAGAAAGTGGGTGTAGAAGGAGGCAAACGTATTATTCTTGGGAGTCGCTACCAAATATGCTGCACCTGGTTCCTTGTGTCTGTCTCCAGAGAGTTACCAATCCTGTCAGGCAGCACTCTCCATTCAGGAAACTTCTCTGGTTCTGGTAGTAACATGGTTGCCTGTTCAAGAGCAGGGTGGTCAACTTACCTCCTACTTTATTTCACTCTCTCTTCTGGTTTCCCTAGACTTCTTTATTACATTGTTGACAGTTTGAATATATACGATTTCCTGTTTGAAAGCTGACAAACAGAGCACCATTATTCAAGGATGCCTACTCTTTCCTCTTTGCTATTCTTTACTGGAAAATGTGACTGTTATCTTGCAAACAAAAATCTCTTGAACTATTTCATCATAATTAAAAAACAAGTAGCAGCATTCATGTGAGTTTTTATTTCTTAATATGGCTGCCTGAATAGAACAGGCTCCTGGTTATTAGACAATGATAGTCACACACCAGAAATTCATAGCAGGAAACATCCAAGATTATTTGAACATTAAAATTTGAAAAAATATAAAGGAACTTATGACTTATAATTTACCAAGCACTAACATTTTTATGTCCCAAACAAACAACAAAAAAGTTGAAAATACATCATTTTTTCCTTAAGTAATTAAATTAAAAATATTTGACCATAATAGGCATTTTTGATAAGGAGTCCTATTTAGTACAAAGTAAATTTTACACTTCTATGCTTTGATGAGGTAAGAAATAAACTAGAGGAAGCTTGAAATTTTTATGATTAGTTATTAAAGTGTTAAATTGAGCTAAAAACAAAGTTAAAATGATTATAGTTTGTGAAATGTAACATTATTTAAAACTAAACTGAGATAATCAATATGATTTCATGGATATAATTCATAATATTTATTAAAGGGTATACCTTTTAACTACAAATTATCAAATGAAACTAGAAAGATCCTAGGAATTAATTGAGGCATGCTTCCCAACCTTATATCTATATCTAAATCTCTACATCTGGGGATAAAAATATATGTTTATTAAAAAAAAATAAAAAAAAATTCTTAGAGCAACATTTTTAAGAAGAAAGATTTAGAAGTTACATTAAATATTAAAAAAAATACTTAGGAACTTTAAAAGTTTCTGAAATAGATTTTCTAAATGCAAGAATTAGAGAGAAGTCCCACCCACTTTTTTCCAGTTGTTTTAGGCCATTATTTTCTTAAAATTTAATTTCTCAAAAAATTAATTTCTCATTTAATAATTTAAATAAAATGAAATACATGGATCTTAAATGTTTATTTTGATATCTTTTGATAAATGTATATAATCATAGAAGCCATGCTGAAGTCTAGATTAGAGCATCTCCATCACATCAGAGAATTCTCTTTTGTCCCTTTTGAAGTCAAGTTTCACACAAGAGGCATACACAGTTGTGATATTGAAAAGTATATATTAGTTTTTGTTTCTCCATGGAGTTCTTGAAAAAAATAATCACATAACATGTATTCTTTTGTATCAAAACTCAAAATAACAGCTGAAAAGTCCATCCATTCTGTTGTGTCAGTGACTTATTCTTTTTTGGTTGCCGAGTAGTACTCCATTGTGTGGATATACATTTCTTATGTCCTCTGTTAGGTGGAGAGACATTTGGTTTGCTTCTAGTTTTTGATTCTTATGACTAATTCTACCTATAACAATTTTATAAAAGATATTTTATGAATATAAAATAAATATTATGAATTATATCCATGGATATTTTATGAATATAAAATATGAACACATAGTTTCATTTCTCTTGTGTGAACCTGAGTAGAATGTCTGTGTCATAAAGTAGCCATTAGAAGAAACTGCCAAACTCTTTTTCAAAGAAGAGGTTTTATTTTCTCGGTCCTATCAGCAAGGTATGAGAATTGCAGTTGTGCCACATCCATAGCAATATTATATCCTGACGATTATTTTGATTTTAGCCATTGGATTAATATTTGCTGTAATAAACACAAAACTTGGCTATATAGAATATAAAACTATTGAAAAATTAACAAATGAATTATTATTAGAAAAATTGAAGGAGGACACAAAGTGAAAACAATGTACAAAAAATAAGAATGTACAATTATTCAATAAGCATATGGAGAAAAGCTAACCTCATATTTCACTTATCAAACAGCTACCAATTAATATGATTCCACTTTAAAATGTGTCAGATTAGACAGTATTAAAAATAAAAACACACAATGTTTTTAGGATAAAGGGGAGATTTATAACTTTTTGAATTAAGATATAGATTTTTATATATTTCTTGGAGAATTAGCAGTTTTATAAAATGTTACTAATATGTCCTATGTACTTTTCATCTATTATTTTATCTTTTACATATATATATAAAGGAAATAGTGAGATATAGAAATGGAGAAAGAGATTTTAGCAAGGATGTTTGTTGGAAATGTGTAATATCAACATACTAAAAACATTTAAGAAATCTAATAGTAGGTTTTTATATTAAAGTACCCCTGGGGATAAAAATATATGTTTATAAAAAATAAAAAATTTTAAAAAATTTCACAATAAAAAAAAAGTCTATAAAATATTCTTGAATACTATATAGCCATTAAAACACCTTTAACAAGAATATTGTATAAGCCACTTATACTTAAGCTTAAAAATATTATATATAATTTGATTGCTAGTTATAGTCATATATAACCACATATTAAAATGTGCACGATTATATACCTGCAAGAAACACTTGAAAATTATTTGTGCTACATCCAAGATGCCATGAATTCTGGTCTGTTTTCTTTCTTCCTTTCCCCCCAAATTTTTATAACAAATGGTATTATTTTAATTATTTTAAAATGACTGTTTTCTTTATGTTTATATATATTGTCTTATCATAAATATAGTCTATCTTCTCTCTGCATTATCTCTAATTCATAAAGTGATGTTATTCTCCTGTCCTACTATTTCCCACACCACTGTTACTTATTTTCTGGGTAGTATAGAAAAGATTTTAAATAAAGAAACTGTACCCCTTGTTCTACTTTCACTCACTACTCCTTAAAAACATCCTCCTTCCCCACATTCACACACATCAGAAAATTTTAGTATGAGGTATCCACTTGTCCCATATTTATAACTATAGCATTTATAGTTATATAAGTATAGCATCCATAGCATTATAACTATAGCATCTATAGCACTGAAGTGGGCATAAAAAAAATTCTGTAAACAAAGTTCATAATCAAGAATAATCCAAAATTACTTTTGTAAGAGTAGAGCTGTGACCTGGTCGCTGCACATGGTGAGCTCCTCCTGAAATTGTTTGCCCTGCACAGAGATTTAGATTGGATTTATTTTCACTATTGAAACATTTTACATAACACAGATTTCCAACTTTATTCAAAATATCAAAAGAGATTTGACAACACTGTGTGTGTGGCTCTGAAAAACCTGAAAAAGAATACGAAATGTCCCCTGTCAGTAGACAGTTTTTCCTAATGTCTTTTACAGATTTTAATTATTTGTTTTTATTTATTGTAAATTCACATAACTTAAAACTAAGTATTTGAAAGTGTACAATCATTCGTGTTTAATATGTTTACAACATTGTACAACCACCAATTCTATCATGTTTTAAAATATTTTCATCACCCCAAAACAAAATCCCGTATTAATTGAGAAGCCACTTTATATTTTCAACTGACCTCATTGACTGACAACAATCAGTTTTCTCTCTGCTACTTTGGATTCACCTATTTTGAATATATAAACCGAATCATATGATATGTAATTTTTTCTGTCTGACTTCTTTTAGTTAGCATATTTTTTTTCATTCTTCTTCATTTGATTTTATGATTTAATAATATTCCAATGTGTGTGTATACTGTTTTTGTGTACCCATTTATCTGTTTGTGGACATTTCTTTTTTCTCTTATACCTAATTGTTCTTATATACTATTGTGCATAGTGCTGCTATGAATATTTATGTATAGAATTTGTTTGAGTCCCTGTTTTTAAATTCTTTTGGTTATATACTTAGGAGAAGGATTGCTGGGTCATAAGTTATGTAGGCACTCTTCACTGATCACCAGCATCTATTTTGTTTGTTTGTTTGTTTGTTTCCAGCTGAGTTTCAATTTTTATTAGATAGCCAATCTTTGCCTATTCAATTTATGGAACTCAAGAAGAACTGACCATTATCCAGGTCCAAGAGTGAGCTCTCATTAGCTTTGGCCAATTATGATAATTAGATTTTTCTTGCAGGTAATTGATTCAGAATAAATAAATTTAAACCCACCAGCAAATGATATTCCCCTAAGAATTATTTTAGCCAGTAAATAGACATATGACCTAAAGTTAACCAAGTCATATAAAAGAAGAATCTCTATTTAAGCCTTATAGGAAAGCTCTTTCTCATCTTCTGGACATGAAAAGGAGGTAGGTATTGTCGCGAAGGAGCCACAGTGCCAGAGATGATAGGGGTATCAGAAATGATAGAGATTAACTGGGAGAAATTGAACAGAGTCTCAATAACACTACATCTGATGCTGACCCTCTCACTGGACTTCCAGTCATGATAAACAAATTGCACAAACTAAATGGTTTGAGTTGGATTTTTATTAAGTCCAGGATGAAGCATGTATTTAATAACCCTATTTAATTGGAGCATGTACTCTTTCATTTGGAAGAAATTCATTTGCATTTGTTTCCCTGGACTTATTTATATTTACCCATCTATATTCCCAGTGTGACTCTTTTTTTTTTTTTTTTTAAGATTTTATTTATTTATTTGGCACAGAGAGTGAGAAAGAGAGCACAACCAGGGGGAGGAGCAAGCGGAGGGAGAGCAAGAGACAGGTTCCCTACTAAGTAAGGTGCCCGATGCGGGGCTTGATCCCAGAACCCTAGGATCATGACCTGAGCTGAAGGCAGATGTTTAACACATTGAGCCACCCAGGTGCCCCCCCCCCCAGTGTGACTCTTAAAGACATTTGAATTAGCAAACCCTGATCTAGAGAATTGCAATGATTATCTTTCAACTAACCCTCCCCAAATGATGTTGTATGTGTGTGACAAGGGAGGTAATGATTTTGATTACATATCCTCTATAATATATTTATATACAGAGAGTATATAAATAAATAAATTAGCAGTGTGTGTGTGTGTGTGCATATCTATCTATCTATACACAGGCATACACAGAAAGAAGACATTTGATGTTATATCTTAAAGAAATAAAGGAATATATTTGTAATAGCTGTGTAACTTAATGTGTATATATCACTGATGAAAAGTATTCTCCTCCTTACAGTAGCATGAGTTTCTAAAAAATAATTTTGAAAACTGAAATATAAGCAAAATTATTTCAGGTAAAGTATTTATTTGATCCATAATAACATTTTAAATTATATTACAACATAGTAAAATTCCACTATGAATTATCAAGCATTTAAGATAACATTTTTAAGAAGTTTCTTCTGGATAACAAAAGATTCACTTTTATTGTGATACTGACAAGTCTTTTGATTAAATAATCATCAGGGAATTGAGGAGTTATCAATAAAATGTACTTACAGTTCTTGAAATAGCACAAAGGAAATGTTTATATTGCTACCTTCTTTATAATAAGAGAGAAAGGTAAATGCATTTATTTCATTCAAAACTTCTATCAAGGCATTAATAAAAAGTTAAAAAGGAATGGAGACTAGAATACCTTTATTTTTCTTAACCTAGTTAGAAAAATTTTATGGTTATCTAAAGATCCTTCCTTATCTCCCTTTACTATTAAAGTGTAATACTGTATTAATAAAACCCAGATATATAACATGTTGACATTTGTGTGAGCACATTAGAGCATAAGGAACTGTTTCAACTCTTCTTGCCTTCATAAATTTTTCTAATGAAAAAAACCCCTGAAAATTATTATATATATAGAGAGAGATTTTATTTTTTTCCTGCTTACAAATAGAATGATATAGCATGATGACACAAAAAGTATTAAATGGCAGAGAATGTAAATTACCTTCTCAACTGAAATCACCTTTCTCTAGAAAAGTAGAAAATTACTTATGAGTAAGTGTATTTTTTTTTATTATGTTCAGCCAAACAAGTTTTATTGTAGATACTTCATTATGTAGGCACAATATTAATCCAGAAAATATCAGTGGAATTTCTTTTTTTCTAGAATATGGTATGACCTCAATATTTTAAGGAATTTCTTTCACATATTATGTGAAGACAATGTGAAGATTTTATGGAGGGAAATTAAATGGGAGTTTTTGAATTTTTTTAAGACTTTTTTAAACTAACTTCTACATCTAATGTGGGGCTCAAACTCATAATTCCAAGATCAAGAGTCGCTTGCTTTACTGACTGAGCCAGCCAGGTATCCAGGAATTTTTTAATTCTTATCTAAATATTTTGCAGTGGGGTCAGTAGGAATGTAGCATGAAAAGCTATTTTGTTTAGCATAACTAAACATATTTTTTCAATTATAGTTTTGTTTTCTTAAAGTATCAATAGATATTACTACACTAACCAAATTTTAGAAATTTGTGTTTTTAAATACATATTTGAATATGACCACAAATAATTTCTTTGAAAATAAAACTAAAATTATTGTAGCTATTACTTTAACAGAAAATTTACCTGCCACAAGTACACAATATTATGACTAATTCTATCATTTTCAGATTTTGAAAATATTTATTAAAATAAATTGCTATTTGAACAAGCTATTATTTTTATAGATGAAGGAGGTCCATGAAATGTAAGTAGACAACAATACTTTATAGGGTAAAAAATATTTTACATTACTGATTAATTAAAATAGTCTGTTAAATCATTCAACAGACAGCTTTTTAAGAACTAATTGACTAATTGAGTCAATTATCTGTGACCATTCAAAATATTGAAATAATGAAATTAGAAATTATATGCAGTTCTTAAAGCAGAACTCAATATACTTAAATATATACATCTATCTACCCACCCACATATCTCTCTGTCTTACTAGCTTTCTATGTATGCTTTTATATGTTGGTAAGAAAATGTTAATTGTGGTAGCCTTTGGAAACGGGAGATATAGATTATGGGGTATTGTTCTGTGTTGTACATTTTCTTGTATTGTTTGAATTTTTATGATTTATATACAATTTCTACAAGAAAAAGTTCAAATAAACTGATTTAATAATATATTATACAATCAATCATTTTAAAATGAAGTTATTAATTCAACCAGTTGAAGTAGATAAACCATGACTGATATAATTGTTCAAGCTCTTAGAAAGAAATATAGACTAGGAATAAAGATATAAATTGACAATCCAAAGTCATCACCATATTGATGTTTCGAATAAAGAAACCTAGAAACTCTCTTTAAAATCTCCATAATTGGAAAATAATTACATACCTATTTAACTGACAAATGTGTGTTAAATAGCAAACAAGTAAAAAATATATCCCAAAACTAACTTTCTTATAAAGGACTAATGATGCCGCTATTGTTTTTTTAAATTAAAATCATACTTCTTTTATTACCACTAAGTCAATGCCTAAAATGGACCAACTTAGCCTGGATGATAAAAAGGACATTATACAGTTCCATATATTATG
Organism: Mustela nivalis; assembly: GCF_964662115.1. Classification (NCBI taxonomy): domain Eukaryota; kingdom Metazoa; phylum Chordata; class Mammalia; order Carnivora; family Mustelidae; genus Mustela; species Mustela nivalis. The sequence goes on from NC_139020.1 coordinate 36,309,560, forward strand.
TACTTAAGGCACCCATATTTTAAAAAGCAAACAGAAAACAAACAACAACAAAACATTAACAATAACAAAAGCAGTAGCTGCAACAATGCCAGGATATGAAACAATGGGATAAGACAAATGTAGCTTAGAAAACAAGACATAAAGTTAACGCACAAGAAATACATAATAAATTGATTTTTTTCCATGAGGTTGCTGACAGATTAATGGAGTTATATCAAAATATCATCTTTAAAAAGGAAAATACTGGGGCACCTGGGTGGCTCAGTGGGTTAAAGCCTCTGCCTTCAGCTCGGGTCATGGTCTCAAGGTCCTGGCATCAAGTCTAGCATCGGACTCTCTGCTCAGCGGCGAGCCTGCTTCCACCTCTCTCTCTGCCTGCCTTTCTGCCTACTTGTGATCTCTGCCTGTCAAATAAATAAATAAAATCTTAAAAAAAAAAAAAAAGAAAAAAGAAGGGCGACTGGGTGGCTCAGTAGGTTGAGCAGCTGCCTTCCGCTCAGGTCACGATTTCAGGGTCCTGGAACTGAGTCTGGCACCGCATCGGGCTCTCTGCTCAGCAGGGAGCCTGCTTTCCTCTCTCTCTCTCTCTCCCTCTGCCTGCCTCTCTGCCTACTTGTGATCTCTCTCTGTCAAATAAATAAATAAAATCTTAAAAAAATAAAATAAAAAAGTTAAATAAAAGGAAAATACTAGTCAATGTTCCTAGATGCCTTTTAGCTCCCATACCCTAGAAAGAGTCCATGATTGCATGCACTTATACCTAAATTCCTAAATGTTGATATGTGAATGAAAACTCCTTGGCATTTATTGGAGCTATAGTGTTTCTGGAAATCATATTTGGTACAATTTGCTGATTTAGACAGAGCATATTTTTGTGGCTTTAATGGGGTAGAGCATAGATAAAGTGTAGACCATTATCCCACTCAAAAATATGTATATTTAAGGAGCGACTGGTGTCTCACTTGAGTAAACACCTACTTTCAGCTCAGATCATCATCCTGATGTCCTGAGATTGAACCCTCTGTTGGGCTCCCTGCTCCCAGCCAGAAGCCTGCTTCTACCTCTCACTCTGTCCCTCCACCCAGCTTGTGCATGTGCATGTGCATGTGCTGCACTCTCTCTCTTTCAAATAAAAAAATAAAATCTTTACAAAATATGTACACTTAATATTTCACAGGTGTTTTATAACAACCATGACTTGTAAAAATAAAATCTTTACAAAATATGTACACTTAATATTTCACAGGTGTTTTATAACAACCATGACTTCTAATGTGAAAATTCTAATTGATCAACACACAGTTAAGGAGAGCACAAGAAATTTGCTCATATGAATTTTCCCACATCTCAGACAAAGAGGAAATATTGCAAATAAAAGGTGGAATCTCTGTGTTTCAACTCTGGCAGCTGACATGTCCTAAAACAAAAGTAGAAGGCTATTTAGTAATTGATATAAAAAATGCAGTCTGATCTAAGGTTTATTGAGCGCCTACATAAATGTGCCATGTAATTTCACATGTATCATGTCACTTGATACTCAAAACAACATTCTTAAGTAAAAATTATCCTTTGTTTATTCTAAATGTATTTTTATAAGTTTCAGAATGAAAGAGGAAGTTTCCATGGTTAAACTAGAGCATTTCATTCTCACCAATGCAGGAAACCTAAAAAGGAAAAATTAGGGGTAAGGAGATATGTTACACGATTGAAACAAACAAACAAACAAACAAACAAACCTGCCTTTTATTGGAGCATAACATGTAAATAGATAGATATGAGTTATAACTACTCAACTCAATGAAAGTTTATGAAGTGAATTATCTCATGAAATCAGCAGCTACATCAAGAAATAGAATATTATCAGTACAAAATATATCCCTGGTGCCTCCTTCCTGGCACTACACTTAGGATAAGTGGTGCCCTAACTTTTCACACCATAGATTTGTTTTCCTGCTTTTTATTTTTATATAACTGGAATCATACAATATGCACTTATAAATTCTGGTTCCCTTAGTTCAAATTTTCACCTTGTGAAATAAATTCATGTTGTAATAGAAATAGGTTATTCATCTTCCAAGGTACAAGGTGTTTAACATGTTATTCTTGGTGGCCAATTATGTTGCTTTCTTTAGGGATATGATGAATAGCTCTGTTTTTTTTTTCTTTTTTTTTTTTCTTTTTTAATGATTTTATTAATTTATTTGACAGAGAGAGCACAAGAGGTGAGGAGAGGGAGAAGCAGACTCCTTGCTGGACGGGGAGCCCAACATGGGACTCCATTCCAGGACTCTGGAGTCATGACCTGAGCCAAAGGCAGACACTTAATGACTGAGCCACCCAAGAACCCAAACAGACCTTTCATAAAAATTCTTGTACATGTTTTTTTTTGTAAACATAAGTATGCATTTCTCCTGTAAAAGAAATTTTGGGTCACAATGTAGGTATATGTATTCAGCGTTTGCATCAAATGTCCAACAATTTTCCAAAGGAATTATATCAATTACAAATCCATCAGCAGTGTACCAAAGTTCCAGTATCTCCATAACCCTATGCAAATGTCATTTTATATGTTTAATTTTTTTTATTCATCATGATATGGATGGATATGAAGGAAATAGAAGACTATCTTCTTTGTGGTTTTGATTTTCACTTCCATATTACTTACAAGTGGAGAGCATATATTTACATATTTATTGACCATTAGGATGTCTTCTTTTGTGAAGAAGATAAAAATATTTTTGCCCACTTTTTTCTTTATGAATTACTATTTTTATGTGTTGTTTAAGAATTCTTTGCCTCCCCTGAATATATGCTGATAGTCTCCCATGTTTTATTCTGATATATTTATTGTATTACTTTGATATTTAAATACTCCATCTTTTGGGGTATATAATTCATGAAATTTATATTAGTATATAAAATAAGCATCAGATTAATTTTTATATTATTGTCCAATTCACCTGGAATTACTGAATTTTCTTCCCAACTGTCATAGTGTCAACTTTGCCACGAATTAAGTAAATCTGTTTGAATGTGTTTATTAATTTCTCTTATGCTACCTTTATTTCTGCTACTGCCATGTCTTATTGTATCTTTAGATTAAATGTTTATATTTATTATTCATCGAAATGATTTGATTTTTTTCAATATAGTCTTGACTATTCTCAAACTTTGAATTTCTGTAGAGCAACTACTCAAATTTCACAAACAACACACTAGGATTTGGTTGGGATTCTAAACGAACTGTAAATCAATCTGGGTGTAACTAAATATTTTACACTTCTCAGTGCAGAGGTCTTGCAAATCTTTCAGTAAATCTATTTCTACATTTTATTTGATAATTTTAAGGATATACGTCAAAACTTCCTTCTCTATTTGAAGTATACACATATATACAAACATATATATACACATGCATACATATATACACATATATATGATGTGTCAACTTGTAGATTTCTTATTTCTTTTAGATTTTATTGATTTATTTGACAGACAGATCACAAGTAGAGAGGCAGGCAGAGAGAGGAAGGGAAGCAGGCTCCCCACTGAGCAGAAAGCCTGACTCAGGGCTCAATCCCAGGACCCTGGGATCATCACCTGAGCCAAAGGCAGAGGCTTTAACCCACTGAGCCACCCACGTACCCCAATTTCTTACTTTGTAATTCTGCTAAGTTGTATATTTTAAGAATTATACCAATTTTTATCAAATTATTATATTAATTATAAAATTATTTATAGTTTCTTTTTACATTTTTAATATATTTAGAATCTCCAGTGTTGACTTTATTATTCTGCATGCCAGCATTTAATGCATTTTCTTCCTCCCTCTTTTTATTGTCTTTTCATAGTTACATCAGTTATTTAATGATTTTAAAAATCTTATTTTGGTGTTGAGATTTTTAAATTTGAAAATGTTCACCTATTCTACTAATTTCATTTTATTTTTATTATTCTTTATTTTAATTTTTCTTGGTTTCAACTATACTTATTACTTTATTTTTATTGCATATATGTATTGGCACATTATCTTACCATTTTCCTATATTTATTCTTGTCATTTCATATTATTATATCATTATATTTATTCTTTGTCATTTCATATTATTTCTATGAGCAACTATATATTAATGATACAGATCCTTTGAAAATTAACATTAATATATTTTTACAGGGTATAATTGAAGTGCTATCAGGAAATAAAGTAATTGGACATGGAAATCAATAACCTAACAGAAACACAAAACAGGTGAGGGCATAGTAATAAAGACACACCTTTAAATATCAACTAGAAAGTAAAGTACTTAGGGATAAGCTAAAGAAATTTGCAAAATCTATATTAAAAAAAAAAACTTTTTTTTAAAGATTTCATTTATTTATTTGACAGAAAGAGAGAGGAGAGCACAAGCACAGGAAGTGGCAGGCAGAGGGAGAAGGAGAAGCAGGCTACCAGCTGAGAAGGGAGCCCGATATGGGTCTCAATGCAGGGTTCCATTCCAGGAGCCCAAGATCATAACCTGAGTCAAAGGCAGTCACTTAACCAACTGAGCCACCCAGGTGCTTCTGAAAAAAACTTTAAAACATCCCTGAAAAACATGCAAGTAAACTTGAACAAGCGGACATTTCTTTTTCTTGTTCATGCAAATGTTAGTTGTCTTAAAACAAACAAAATGTGGGAAGTATTAGCTTCACAAGATATTAAAATGCACTATTGATATAAAGTATGTATGTAATAAAATATAAAAAATATAAATAATACATACTGTATAAAATATACTAGAAAAGCCTCTTACCTGGAAAAGTTTGATACTGCACAAGAATAGACAGATCAATGAGTTAAATAGAAAGATCAGATTGTACAAATATATACACATGCATATATATATCCATTTATGTATATGGATAAGTGAATTATATAATAAAAGTGACATGATATGAGTTTATCAAAGATATATATTTAAATAAATATAGGACAACTGAACAATTATTTGATAGTAGATTAAAGTATTTGATAGAAAGATGAAAGTAGATCAATGCCACATACCAGATACAAATACATCAGAGATCCAAATGTAAAACAAGAAATTATACAAATAATATAATAAATTATGAATTCCTGTGTAACCTGTATAAATATGACAAAATCCAAATTCAATGAAAAAAGATACATTTGAATGCATACATTTTTTCTCAGATTTTTGTATTTTAACAAACAACATAAACTATAAAGAAAGAGAAATGAAAAACAAAATTTGACAAATATTTTGCAAACTGCTTCTCAGATAAAGGCTCATAGCATCAATATATGAAAGCTAAAATATTAAGGATGGGGGAAGAGCAACATCGAACAGAAAATTGGGCTAAAGTGATAAACAGACAATTCTCAAAAGAAAATATAAGGTTGAGCATTAAAGTCTTCTTTGTCTGTCTGACTTTACTTATTTCACTTAACATAGCAAATACCATATGATTTCATTCATATGTGGAATTTAATAAACAAAACAATAGGCAAAGGGCAAAAAAAGGAAGAGCAAGGCAAACCAAGAAACAGACTTTAACTATAGAGAACAAACTGATGTTTACCAGAGGGGGGATTGGTATGAGGATGGGTTAAATAGGTGATGGGGATTAAAGTGCACAAGTGTGCACTTGTGATGACCACCAAATGTTGTATGAAAGTGTAGAATCACTAAATTGTACACCTGAAACTTGTATTACACTATATGCATGTATGTATTTTTTAATTAGTGTTGGAAAAAAAATAACCATTAAATTTTTTAGAGTTTATTTACATGCAAAAGAAATTAACTTTAAAATGACACTGAATTATACTTAATGTTAAATACTAAATGCTGATAGAGGAGTCAAGATGGCAGAGAAGTAGTGGGCTGAGATGACATCAGGTAGCAGATCAGCTAGGTAGCTTATCAAACCATTCCAAACACCTACAAATCCAACAGGAGATCAAAGAGAAGAAGAGCAGCAATTCTAGAAACAGAAAATAAACCACTTTCTGAAAAGTAGGACCTGTGGAGAAGTGAATCCAAAGCAATGGGAAGATAGACTATGTTGGGAGGGACTGGCTCCTGGCAAGCGGACGACCAACAGAGCACAAAATCAGAACATTTAAAAGTCTGCTCCATTGAGGAACATCGCTCCAGAGACTAAACTGGGGTGAAGCACATGCGGGGACAGCATGGTCTCAGGTCCCATGGGGTCACAGAAGGATTGGGGGTATCTGAGTGTCACAGAGCTCACAGGTATTAAAGCAGGGAGCTGGCTACAGAGACGGAGCCGAGGAGAGAGCTCTCAACTTGGGGTTGCCTTAAATTGTGATCCATGGCAAAGGCCACTGCTCTGTGAGTGGGGACCCCACAATATCCAGGGAGACACCCCTGGAAGAGCTCAGGGATCTGCAGGGCTTGGAGACTCCAGGCGGAACTGTGTGCTAGAGACAGAGACACTTGTTCACAGGCTGGGTGAGCTGGGAGCACAGCCAGAGGACAGGGAGATGGGAGTGACTGAGGACTTTTCTCCGAGGACACACTGAGGAGTGGGGCTCCAAGCTCTCGGCTCCTCCGGGCTGGGGATTGGATTCCCATCCTCTGGAGTTCTACAGAAAGCATTCAGGGAACTAAAGCTCCCAAAAGCGAATCTGAGCAGATTACTTAGCCTGGCCCCTGGTAAGGGTGGTACAATTCTGCTTGGGGCAAAGACATTTGAGAATCACTACAACAGACCCTACCCCAGAAGATCAACAAGAAATCCAGCCAAGACCAAGTTCACTTACCAAGGAGAGCAGTGGAATTCCAGAGGAGGAGAAAGCAAATCATGGAATCCATGGCTTTCTTCGCATGATTCTTTAGTCTTGCAAAGTCAATTGATTTTTTTTTAATTTTATTTTTTTCTTCTGCTCTGCTAAGTCTTTTTTTTTTTAATTTTTACTCTTTCTTCTTTTAATGTTTTTGAACTAGTTTATCTTAACACTAACTTTCAAAAAAAATCTTATTTGAACCTTCATTATTAAAGTCATATTTTATTCCTCATTGTATCTAACTTTTTTATTTTTTGTATACACATAGGGTATTTTTTTTCTTCTAAAAAAAAATTTGGATACAACTAATAGATCAAAATATACCCTAAATCTAGCACAGGGCTTTGTGCTAGTCTCCAGCCTGAACAAATTCTCTCCACTTTCTTTTTCTTTATTCTTTCAACCAACTTATCTTATCAACTCCTTTTTTATATTTTTTAAAAAATTTTCATCCTTATACTCATACTTGATCCCTTCATTGTGTTTACCCTTATATATATTTTTCATTCTTTAAAATTTTTGGAGGAAGTTTCTTCTAAGAGACCAAAATACTCCCAAAATTAAGTGGTTGATCCTGTTCTATTCCCAGTCCAATACATACATTATATATATGTATATATACATATATATATAATATACACATATATATGCTTTTTTATATTTTTTCTTTACTTATTTTTTTCATTCATTTATTTATTTTTCTGAGCTTCTTTTTACCCCTTTTCTTCCCTCCACAATTTGGGGTCTCTTCTTAGAGAAACCTTGTCTGAGAAGTAAAAGCCCTTTCTGGAGAAATAAAAGAACTAAAATCTAATTGAGTTGAAATAAAAAAAAATATTAATGAGGTACAATAAAAAATGCAGGCTCTTACTGCTAGGATAAATGAAGCAGAAGAGAGAATTAATGATATAGAAGACCAAATGACAGAGAATAAAGAAGCTGAGCAAAAGAGAGACAAACAACTACTGGACCACAAGGGGAGAATTTGAGAGTTAAGTGATACCATAAAACTAATCATTAGAATAATTGGGATTCAAGAAGAAAAAGAAGAAAGAGAGAGGAATGCAGAAGGTATATTGGACCAAATTATTTTAGAGAATTTCCCTGATATGACAAAGGGAACAAGCATCAAAATCCAGGAAGCACAGAGAAACCCTCTCAAAATCAAAATGAATGGTTCTTCATCCTGTCATCTAATAGTAAAATTTACAAGTCTTAGTGACAAAAAGAAATTCTGAAAACAGCCCGGAACAAGAAGTCTGTAACATACAAGGTAAAAATATTAGACTGGCAACAGAATTATCCACAGAGACCTGGCAGGCCAGAAAGAACTGGCATGATATATTCAGAGCACTAAACAAGAAAAAGAAGCAGCCAAGAATACTATATCCAGTAAGGCTATCATTGAAAATAGGAGGAGAGATAAAAAGCTTCCAGGACAAACAAAATCTAAAAAAAAATTGTAAACACCAAACAAGCTCTACAGGAAATATTGAAAGTGGTTCTCTAAGCAAAGAGAGACCTACAAGTAGTAGACTAGAAAGGAACAGAAACAATGTATAGTAACAGTAAATTTACAGGCAATAAAATGGCATTAAATTCATATCACTCAATAATTATCCTCAATGTAAATGGTTAAATGTCCCAATCAAATGACATAAGGTATCAGAATGCATTAAAAACAAAACAAAACAAACAAACAAAAATAAAATCAATATGCTGTCTACAAGAAAATCATTTTAGACCCAAAGACACCTCCAGATTAAAGTGAGGGGGTAGAAAACATTTTCCATGCTAATGGACATCAAAAGAAAGCTGGGGGGCGCCTGGGTGGATCAGTGGGTTAAGCCGCTGCCTTCGGATCAGGTCATGATCTCAGAGTCCTGGGATCGAGTCCCACATCGGGCTCTCTGCTCAGCAGGGAACCTGCTTCCCTCTCTCTCTCTCTGCCTGCCTCTCTGCCTACTTGTGATCTCTGTCTGTCAAATAAATAAATAAAATCTTAAAAAAAAAAAAAAAAAGAAAGAAAGCTGGGGTAACAAACCTTATAGCAGATCGATTAGACTTTAAGCCAAGACTATAATAAGAGATGAGGAAGGACACTATATCATACTCAAAGGGTCTGTACAACAAGAAGATCTAACAATTTTAAATATCTATGCCCCTAACAAGGGAACATCCAACTACATAAACCAATTAATAACAAAATCAAAGAAACATATTGACAATAATACAGTAATAGTCAGGGACTTTAACACTCCCCTCACTGAGATGGACAGATCATTTCAAGCAAAAGATCAACAAGGAAATAAGGGCCTTAAATGACACACTGGACCATATGGACTTCAAAAATATATACAGAGCATTCCATCCCAAAGCAACAGAATACACATTCTTCTCTAATGCACATGGAACATTCTCCAGTATATGACCCACATCCTGGGTCATAAATCAGTCTCAACTGGTATCAAAAGATTAGGATCATTCCATGCATATTTTCAGACAACAATGTTCTGAAGCTAGAACTCAATAACAAGAGGAAATTTGGAAAGAATCCAAATACATGGAGCCTAAACAGCATCCTTCTAAAGAATGAATGGGTCAACCAGGAAAGAAATGATAATGAAAATACAGTGATAGAAAATCTGTGGGACACAGCAAAGGCAATCTTGAGAGTACAATATATAGCAGTACAAGCCTTTCTCAAGAAACAAGAAAGGTCTCAAATACACAACCTAACACTACACTTAAAGGAGCTGGAGAAAGAACAACAAAGAAAGCCTAATCCCAGCAGGAGAAGAGAAATAATAAAGATCAGAGCAGGAATCAATGAAATAGAAACCAAAAAAAAAACCAATAGAACAAATAAAGGAAACTAGGAGATTGTTCTTTGAAAGAATTAAAAAGATTGATAAACCCCTGGCCAGACTGATCAAAAAGAAAAGAGAAAGGACCCAAATAAATAAAATCATGGACGAAAGAGGAGCGATCACAAGCAACACAAAGAAATAAAAACAATTATGAGAATATATCATGAGCAACTATCCAAGCAGAAAATTTGGCTCTAGAAGAAATGGATGCATTCCTAGAGACATATAAACTACCACTACTGAACCAGGAAGAAAGAGAAAACCTGAACAGACCCATAACCAGTAAGGAAATAGAAACAGTCATCAAAAATGTCCCAACAAACAAGAGCCCAGGGCCAGACGGCTTCCCAGGGGAACCCTAACAAACATTTAAAGAATTAATTCCCATTCTCCTGAAACTGTTCCAAAAAATAGAAATGGGAGAAAAACTTCCAAACTCATTTTATGAGGCCAGCATTACCTTGATCTCAAAACCAGACAAGGATCCCATCAAAAAAGAGAATTATAGACCTATATCCTTGATGAACACAGATGTGAAAATTCTCACCAAATACTAGCCAACAGGATCCAACACTATATTGAAAGGATTATTCACCATGACCAAGTGGGGACTTACTCCAGGGCTGCAAGGTTGCTTCAACATACACAAATCAATCATGTGATACAATACATTAATAAAAGAAAGAACAAGAACCATATTATACTCTCAATAGATGCTGAAAAAGCATTTGACAAAGTATAGCATTCTTTCCTGATTAAAACTCTTCAAAGTGTAGGGATAGAGGGCACATACCTCAATATCATCAAGCCATCTATGAAAAAACCACAGTGAATATAATTCACAATGGAGAAAAACTAAAGCTTTTCCTCTAAGGTCAGGAAAATGGCAGGGATGTCCATTATCACCACTGCTATTCAACATAGTACTAGAAGTCCTAGCCTCAGCAATCAGACAACAAAAAGAAATTAAAGGCACCCAAATTGGCAAAGAAGTCAAACTATCACTCTTTGCAGAATATATGATACTATATGTGGAAAACCCAAAAGACTCCACTCCAAATCTGCTAGAACTCATGCAGGAATTCAGTAAAGTGTCAGGATATAAAATCAATGCACAAAAATCAGTTGCATTTCTTTATACGAATAAGACAGAAGAAAGAGAAATTAAGAAGTCAATCCCATTTACAATTGTACCCAAAACCATAAGATAGTTAGGAATAAGCCTAACCAAAGAGGCACAGAATCTATACTTAGAAAACTATAAAGCACTCATGAAAGAAATTGAGGAAGACACAAAAAAATGGAAAAATGTTCCATGTTCCTGGATTGGAAGAAAAAATATTGTGAAAATGTCTATGCTACCTCAAGCAATCTACATATTTAATGCAATCCCTATCAAAATCCTAATCAATTTTTTTTTCATAGAAATGGAAGAAATAATCCTAAAATTTATATGGAACCAGAAAAAACCTTGGATATCCAGAGGAATCTTGAAAAAGAAAGCCAAAGTTGGATGCATCACAGTTCCAGACTTCAAGCTCTATTATAAAGGCTTCATCATCAAGACAGTATGGTACTGGCGCCAAAACAGACACATTAATCAATGGAACAGAATAGAGCACCCAGATATAGACCCTCAACTTTTTTTTTTAATTAACATATATTATTATTAGCCCCAGGGATACAGGTCTGTGAATCACCAGGATTACACACTTCATAGCACTCACCATAGCACATACCCTTCCCAATGTCCATAACCCGACCACCCTCTCTCTATATCCCTCCCCCTGGCAACCTTGAGTTTGTTTTGTGAGATTAAGAGTCTCTTATGGGGGCGCCTGGGTGGCTCAGTGGGTTAAGCCGCTGCCTTCGGCTCGGGTCATGATCCCAGGGTCCTGGGATCGAGTCCCGCATCGGGCTCTCTGCTCAGCGGGGAGCCTGCTTCCCTCTCTCTCTGCCTGCCTCTCCATCTACTTGTGATTTTTCTCTGTCAAATAATAAATGAATAAAATCTTTAAAAAAAAAAAAAGAGTCTCTTATGGTTTATCTCCCTCCCAATCCCATCTTGTTTCATTTATTCTTTTCCTACCCCTAAAACCCCCCACATTGACTCTCCACTTCCTCATATCAGGGAGATCATATGATAGTTGTCTTTCTCTGACTTATTTTGCTCAGCATGATACCCTCTAGTTCCATCCACATCATCACAAATGCCAAGATTTCATTTCTTTTGATGGCTGCATAGTAATCCATTGTATATATATATATCACTTCTTTTTTATCCATTCATCTGTTGATGGACATCTAGGTTCTTTCCATAGTTTGGCTATGGTGGACACTGCTGCTATAAACATTCAGGTGCATGTGCCCCTTCGGATCGCTACATTTGTATCTTTAGGGTAAATACCCAGTAGTGCAATTGCTGGGTCATAGGGTAGCTATATTTTTAACTTCTTGAGGAGTCCCCATGCTGTTTTCCAGAGTGGCTGCACCAGCTTGTATTCCCACCAACAGTGTAGGAGGGTTCCTCCTTGTCCACATCCTAGCCAGCATCTGTCATTTCCTGATTTGTTAATTTTAGCCATTCTGACTGGTGTGAGGTGGTATCTCTTTGTGTTTTTGATTTGTATTTTCCTGATGCCGAGTGATATGGAACACTTTTTCATGTGTCTGTTGGCCATCTGGATGTCTTCTTTGGAAAAATGTCTGTTCATGTCCTCTGCCCATTTCTTGATAGGATTATTTGTTCTTTGGGTGTTGAGTTTGAGAAGTTCTTTATAGATTTTGGGTACTAGACCTTTGTCTGATATGTCGTTTGCAAATATTTTCTCTCATTCTGTCAGTTGTCTTTTGGTTTTGTTAACTGTTTCCTTTGTGAAAAAGCTTTTGATGTTGATGAAGTCCCAATAGTTCATTTTTGCCCTTGCTTCCCTTGTCTTTGGCGATGTTCCTAGGAAGAAGTTGCTATGGCTGAGGTCGAAGAAGTTTGCTAACTATGTTTTTCTCGAGGATTTTGATGGATTCCTTTCTCACACTGAGGTCCTTCATCCATGTTGAGTCTATTTTTATGTGTGGTGCAAGAAAATGTACCTTTTTAAAAAATTATTAGAAAATCTTATATAAAACTAAACAGTTTCCCAGCAATTACACTCTCATACAATTAAGAAAAATGAAAGCTTATGTTTACACAAAAACTTCTCTATGGTTTATACCAACTTTATTGTAATAGCCCAATACTAGAAATAGTCCAGATGTCTTTCAATAGGTGAAGGGTTATATGATACAACTATGCCACAGAATACAAAGAATCCATGTCAGTATTACAAAAAAAAAAAAATTCATACACACAACAACTTAGCCCAGTGACAGATGCCAAATCCACACTGTATGGTTATACATACACATTTTTGAAATGACAAAATTTTAGAAATTGGGGGCAAATTATTTGTTTATAGGGGTTAGTAAAGGAGTAGGCATTGGATAGGGTGGTAGGTGTTATTATAAAAGAGCAACACCAGGGATTCTTGTAACATTGAAACTATCCTGTATATACACTGTATTGGTGAATTCATGAATACATATATGATAAAATTATGTAGAATTAAATTCACATACACACAAAATAAATGAAGAGAAGTAAAATTCAAGGAATCTGAATGCTACTGGTGAATTTTATCAGTCATTAGTCAACATCCTGGTTGAGATATTTTTACTACACAAGATGTTTCACCTGTTGGAGGATACAAGATGAATACTTGAGGTCTCTGCATATTATTTCTTATGACTGCAAGTAAATCTGAAATTACCTTAATAAAAATTTTAATACAAAATATTACCCTGAGACATTATTTCTCACCTACATATTAGAAAATTACAAAGCTTGACAAATCGTTCATTTGTTGAGGCTGTGAAGAAAGAGTTATTCTCATGTATTGCTTGTGGAAGATGAAATGAATACATTTGTGGAGAACTGGGAAATACATAATAAAATACATGTGCTTACTTTCTGATTCAGCCATTATTGTAAATACTTATCCTGACTATAATCCTCCAGTAACATTAATTACATATCCACAGTTTTATTCCATTATTTATAAAGGCAATATATTGGAAATAACTTAAATGGTCAAACATGGGAAAGTAATTAAACTGAAATGCATCCATCTTCACAATGAAGTCTCATGTAACTGTTAAAAAATATAGATTATTTTTATGAATTGAACTGTCAGGGAGTAATTCCCAAGGTGTAGTTTTAAGGGAAATTGACAAAGTTTAAAAGATATCTCTTGTATGATACCAATACCCTTTGTATAAGAAATAGGAACAAATGTGTATATCTGCTTAGTTTTCCTAAAAAGAAAGAAAGGGGGGGAATCTGATGGCTCAGTGGCTGAGTGACAGACTTGATTTCTGCTCACATCATGATCTCAGGGTCATGAAATAGAATCCTACAATGGGCTCTGTGCTCAGGCCAGAATCTGCTTGAGATTCTCTCTCCTTCTCCCTCTGTCCTTCTCTCCCTCTCAAATAAATAAATAAATAAATAAGCCTTAAAAAGAAAGAGAGGAAGGATAAACCAGAAACTACTAAAGTGATTCTCTACAGGAGATGGCTGGGAATGAGTAAAGAAATAAATGATGGGATGAGATGGAATTAGCATGGGAAAGTAGTTCTCTAAATATAAAATAGGCTCTAAAATTAAGAAAAAAATAGGTTATATACTAATTTTTTAAGAAACATAAAGTAGTTTTATTATATAAGTATTCAGGCAGCAAAATTTTTACAAATTCTTATCACGTATTAAAAAAACTAACTAGATATTAAAATATTGCATTTAATTTTCCTTTAGTTATTATAAATCCCTGTTAGATGATTTTATTACAGTTAGGTTCATGCACACATGCATACACACAGATATATATGTCATAATTATAATATGTCTAATTTTTAAATATGTCTATTCCTTTTGGATTCTCTGGATATCAGGTATTACATTAAATCTGAACAATGGATAGTCAAGGCTTATGCAATACAGAATGTTTAGCATATATAAATGCTAAACATTCTGTATATATATAATATATAATCTCTCTATATAATATATAATCTCTTTATAATCTCTCTCTGTATTATATATAATATTTAATCTCTCAGATAAATAAAATCTTATATGTGTGTGTATATAAATATATATATATATATATATATATATATATATGATTTTATTTATCTGAGAGAGAAAAAAATAGAGAGTACATGAGTTGGAGATGGTCAGAGGGAGAGGGAGAAGCAGACTCCCTACCTGAACACAGAGCCCTGCTCTGCTCAGGGCTTGATCCTAGGATGTTGAGATCATGACCTGAACCAAAGGCCACCATTTAACCTTCCAAGCCACCCAGGCACCCCTAACATATGTTTAATGAGATGATATCCATAAATTTCCAGGTCTTCATTAGAACCAGGTATTATATAAATACATCACGAATATCTCAAATGTAGGTGCAAATTAAGTTTAAAAGTCTAATATGCATAAAATCTGATTTAATATGTTTTTTTCTTTTAGGGGGGTCAATAGCCTGCTTTCAAAAATTGATTTAGAATCCTAGTAACTGAAGTAAGAGTGATGCTTAAGATTTCTGTATATTCCTGAAAGATTATTTGACACCTTTACATTTTTGTATGTCATTTTTGACCTGAACACTGTCCTTTCAAATGTGCATTTATGATTTGAGTCCTTTGAAGCTAATAGAATTCTCAGAATTATATCTGCCTTGATATGCAAATGTGTCAAACAATGTCATCTCAAAGACTTCACTGTGAGACAAGGTCTTGGTGGTTAGTATATGACCTCTAGAAATACCAGAAATACTTAATGGATGAGTTTGCCTTTTTATTGCCAGGTCATTTTGACACATGTGTCATTTCATCCTGGTTGAACCAATAGATCTCTGTGTTAACTCTATTTGGAATATAAAGTTTGTTGTCTCTGAGTTTATCTTTCTTAATGTTTTAGTCTGTTATTTGAGGTCATATCTTCTCCGATGCTTTATTGGATATACTAGGCAAGCACAAATATAAAAAAAGGGAAAAGGCCTCAAATAGGAAAAGATAAAATGCTATAGAGTCATCTCTATTACTTCCATCATTTAGGTTTGTTTGTTTTTTTCTATTTATTTTTGAATAAGGCATTAATGAATTTTCTATCTCTCAGGAAAAACAAAATCAGAGTCTAAAAGAGAAAAAAAAAAAAAAACCGAGATACAGATCATAATGAGCAGAAGAAACATAAACTATAAATGTAGTTTGAGGAACAAGAAAATGGAGGAATTTAGGCACTTTGGAGACAAATGGAGAATATTTTTAATAAGCAAAAAAAAAAATTGGCAAGAGTAAATATTTGCCAACTAGTTAAAATACTTATAATCTTTCTCCATTTTATATTTTAGGTTGGTTTGGCTCTCTGATCCACAAACTATGGCCACTAGGTCAAAATCAGCCCACTGTCTACTTACGTAAATAAAATTTTATTAGAACAAAATATGCTCCTCTATCTTGGTCTGTCTGTCTCTGCCTGTCTCTCTCTTTCCTTCTCTAAAATACTTATATAAAATCCAGGATTATAATCATGTTAAAATGGCACACTTGGATACTATTCTCAGAATTCAGATAACCAAGAAAGGTTAAATATTCACTATTTGGCATTTCACATAAAAAGTTTGTTAATCCTTGTTGGTCTAAATGATTCACTTCTGAAGTGTGTGTATGCTAGTTCTTTAGGATCTACTTTATGCCACAAAATGCTAGAAATGTATACTGTTTGAATAGATTAAACTAGTTGAAATAATAAGCTGAAGTTATATGCTATCATCTGAAAAGCATAAATAATATTTTCAAAGAATATTTGGAGGTTTATAAATTATATTTGATAATACTTAGTGAAAGTTATAATTTCTGGCCCCAAAGCAATATCAATTTTTTGAATAGGGGTGATTTTTATTTCAGATTGATTACAGATTCAAAATCCTTTGTCTTAGAATAATAATCATGGATGCTTTAAGAATATGGACAAGAAATGTGCTATCAAATGTATTTTAAAATAAATAATAGTGTTAACATCAGCAAGGTCTACATGAAATACGATTGCTAAAAATACCACATAGTTGAAATTTATTAACACTAAATCTCAGTATAATTATTTAAAGGCCAGCTTAAATAGTTTCCTCTTAAAATCTAAAGGAGAACATAATTAATATAAAATTTCACTTCTATTTGGTAATTTAATATAAACTTTTAAGGGATAATTAAACCAGGATCTATTCAATAAAAGTTAAAACATCTAAATGCTTTATTCACTATTTTAGATGTAGACATACCAAAAAAATGGTTTCTATTATAAACAGCTAATTGAAATCTTTTGAAAGTTTCCCCTTTCATATGTAAGAAGTTGGCTCAACGTTCCTAAAATAATTTCATTTGCAATGTATTTTTTAAATGTTGCTATAGGAAATCTATCTATGGTTTCATGTTATTTGTATTTGGGAAAACTCTTTCCAACTAAAATACATACATTAAAATTTTAGCAAATAAAATGATATTATATACTTTTTTCTCTATTATAAATGACTCAGATTTAACACACATTTTATGAACTTCAGCTTGAACAGAGAAAAAAGTTTATTTCATCAAGATGGTGAGTAAAACTAGGTCAGACTTTCTGGTTTTAGGTGAGACAAAAATTTACTCAAAATCTAAATAAACTTACTTCACATAAACTGATACACTTCCAGATTTCGGTCTAGCTAGCTAGAGAGACTCAAACAACATTAAGACTAAATTACTTTTCCTGCCCCCACCCCCTTTCTTTTTCTTCTAAATTTATTCATGGATGAGGTCTCTCCTTTTGGACAAGAGAATCTGCATTTATGGGAAAAGAAATGAACTCTTGCAGAGTCATAAATCCATCCATGTAGAGCAGAGCAGTCTGGGAGCAGAAGGCATAGGTCTAAATTACACATAAACCTGAACTGAAGCAGAGCTCCTGAAAGAAAGTAAAACGTTTTGACAGGATAAGGACAATAGATGTTGGGGAGGCAAAAAAGAAATAAACATTCGTTCAGTAATAATATAATTTGTTACTTTAAAATTAAAGAGAAAATAGGAACTCTTTGCCCCTTATATACCAGTTTCATGTGTTATTTTTTCCAGTTTTGTTGGGGTATAATTGACAAAATTGTAAGGCATTTAAAGTGTATAACATGATGATTTGATATACGTGAAAAGAGTCTTCTGGGGCACCTGGGTGGCTTAGTGGGTTAAAGCTTCTGCCTTCGGCTCAGGTCAGGATCCCAGACTCCTGGGATCAAGCCCCTCATCAGGCTCTCTGCCTGCTTTCCCCCCAACCCCCATCTGCCTGCCTCTCTGCCTACTTGTAATCTCTGTCAAATAAATAAATAAATCTTTAAAAATAAAAGATTCTTCTTATCAAGTTAATTAATATTGCATCACTTTACATATTAAGCATTTTTGTGTATGTGTGAGAAAATTTCAGTCCTACTCTCTTAACAAATCTTGATGATACAATACAGGGTTATCAATTATAGCTATCATTTTATCCATTAGATCCCCAAAACTTATCACATGTGTGATTCACTTATATGTGAATTTAAAAAAAAAAAAAAAAAGTTGTATCCATGGAAATAAGGTAGAAAAGTGGTTGCTAAAAGAGAGTGGTTGGTACAGGGTGCAAACTGTCAGTTACATGTATTATTTTAAAAAATATAATTATAATATATCACCTGAACAGCATATGAATTACAGCAATTTGTTAATCTTGCCTTTTGGGGGCGCCTGGGTGGCTCAGTGGGTTAAGCTGCTGCTTTCAGCTCAGGTCATGATCTCAGAGTCCTGGGATCAAGCCCCACATCTGGCTCTCTGCTCCACAGGGAGCCTGCTTCCTCCTCTCTCTCTGCCTGCCTCTCTGCCTGCTTGTGATCTCCGTCTGTCAAATAAATAAATAAAATCTTTTTTAAAAAATTAATAATTATAATTAATTATAAAAATTATAATTATAATAAATTCTAAAAAATAATAATTCCTGGAGTGATTATTACAGAAAAAAGTAGATAAATCACAAATAATATAATCTTATATGAATGTAAAAGCAAACAATTTAGTCCATTGATGACAATGGGAAATTAACAATATCACAACAATCTATGGGAACTGATAATTTTGATTCTGAAAAACATTAAGTAAAAGTCATCACACACTCTTGCCAACAGATCTTAAGAGCAAACATATTTTTGTTACCGAAAAATTAAGATGAAAGAATGAAAATAAGGTAAGGAAATGCCATACTGGCATACTTTGTGCTATAAAAATTTTTTAAAAAGTCAAAAATATATCTTGGTCACTACCAAATTATAACTCTTATAATAAAAATTATGCTTAGAAGAATATTTGCCCTTATGCCTGAAACCTTGCATAATAATAGAAAGCTAACAAAATTTTATGTTTCTTTTATACATAAATGCTCCTTAAGATCTTAAACATGTAAAACATATGAGCATAGGGGGAAGAAAAAGAGAGAGGCAAACTGTAAAACAGACTCTTAATGATAGAGAACAAACTGAGGACGGCTGGAGGGGAGGTGGACAGGGGAATTCATTAAATGGATGATGTGTACTTAGGAGGGCACTTGTGATGAGAACTGGGTGTGATTTGTAAGTAATGAGTCACTAAATTCACTCCTGAAGCTAGTATTACATTGACTGTTAACTAACTGGAATTTAAATACAAACTTGAAAAAAGGAAAATTAAATAAATAGATAAATAATTTTGAAGTGTCAAGGTGAAAAAATTTTAAAAAATAATAAAACATGAAAGCAATTCTTAGCACCTTTATTTGAAATAATGAATGATTGAAAAATAATGTTCTCAACATGAAACAGTATGAGAATATTTTTGTTATTCTTAAGAAATATTTGTTCCTTTGGCGTTTAGCTAGTCTAAGTGGAAAAATAACTTCAAATCTATTGTGTCATATCTTCTCATTGGAAAGTTTCTTGTCATGCAGAGGTTTAGTGATGCTATCAAATAGTTTCATCAAAGGTGTATTGAGGATAAAATATTGCCCTCTTTATGTCATGTTTCTAATTAGCACAACTCTTGTTTTAAGACACTCAAATACTAATCAAGTTTTATATCATGTAAATTGATGTCATTTAGTACTAGATAAGTTGTAACTTGTCCAAAAAATTTACAAGATATCCATCAAATACAGCCATTTATGAGTTTCCTTAAGTTGAACTCTGAATCAATGGTTAATTTTGCAAAGCAACAAATTTTGTCCAATTATTTAGGACTCTGCTTCCTCTAAGGTTCTTCTTTATATTGCACTGCCTAATGTTTCCAAGAGGTTGAACATACTTTGATAATTAAACTAACAATTTCCTGTTCCAAAAATGTCAAAAATACCCATAACCTCAAACATCAAAGAACCCATGAATGTCATCTTTTCCTTTTTAGTGACCCAAAATAATATAATGGTGGAAATACTTGTTACTCTTTAAGTCTTAATTTAAATTTGATGTTCCTAAATACAAATGTGAATAATAAAGAAAAAAAACTTTATGCTAAATAAAATAATTTTGAAATTAGCATAGAGAACTGATTGAACCATATAGGAAAATAATCAACAGTAAAATATGAATATTTCAAAATATATTTGAGTCAGAACACTATCTGCAGAATCTGTTATATGAAAAGGTCTCATTGAATAGTTTATTGACATTATTTCAGATTTATCTAAATTATTTTTAGAACTCTAGGGTACAGACCATAATTGATTGAAGATTCAGAGAAGTACAGGACTTTCATGTAAGAATAACAAGTGAGGGAAATATTTTCATAAAATTCACTTTAGCATCAAGTTAACATATTCCTTTATGGAATATGATTTAATAGTTTATACATAGCTCTATTTTATCACCAACGTTAATAATAAATCAAAAAAATAGAGAAAATAGTAATTTTTTGAATAATTGCTTAGAATTAAGTGAAACACACAAAGACAGAAATTCAGAGTATAACTTAAAGAGTATTATTTTACTTATTATATTTTAAGTATAAAATTATATCTAGATCTGCAATTTTATTTAAAATAAACTATTGCCTAATGCAATGTTTATATATGTGCTTCAATAACTGGCTAACCATGTGTGCAAAAAAATATTTTTTTCTTTTTTTTTTCTTTTCTTTTTTATAATATCAGTGATTATCAGTTTTTTTAGTGTGATATGTCCCTCCACCCTGACCACTATTTCCTTCCCCATTGCTCCGTATTTACTTCAATACATTTAAGAAATTCTCTTAAATGAATTTCCTTGAAAATGCCCATGCTATCATTTTTAAATTCACATACATCATTTTATATTCTAACACTTATTCATTTTTTATGTTTTTAAAAACAACACCTAATTTAAGAAATTCTCTTAATTAGTATGATGATTTTCATTAGTTAAATATGGTGTGTTTAAAAACATCTAATTCCTGGGTCACCTGGATGGCTCAGTTGCTTAAGCATCTTGGTTTGGCTCAGTCTTGCTATCCTGGTGGTGGGAGCCTAATGTCGAGCTCTGCATTCAATGGGGAGTCTGCTTCAGATTCTCTCTCTCTCTCTCTCTCCCTTGCACTCTCTCTCAATCTCTCTCTTTCAAATAAACAAAATGAAATTTAAAAAAAAACATATTTAATTCCTTTCTACCTGACACCTTACTAAATCACTAGAGAATAAAAACTAACAAACAATATGCACAGGAAGGGACAAGAGACAAAGCTGGAACTTCATAAATGATTTATCAGAACAGAGAATAATGAATCTAATCATGGAGAGAATCTAAATGGGGGAAGGTGGATTCACATTGCATAAACCTACAAAGGCCTAAAGACTGGGGATAAGACTGGGTGTTGCCTAGGGCTGAAAAGAGACAGGCTATTTAAACATACCTAAAGAAGCACTTAGAGCTCCAGATCACTTTCTACTCTAGAGTGGTCGACAAGTGCATCTGGACTCAGAATGAACAATCAAAGGATGGAATCAAAGATCAAAGAAGAAAGTTTTAAGTGAAAATCTAGAGCTCAACCATTAGACATGCAATATTTTTTTCTTTTATTTAACAATTATAATGTTGGCAGTCTACTTTATATACTCCTTGCAGGATATTATAATGTTCCTTTCTGGGGAAAATACTATATTCTAAAATGAAATGTATGCCTTTGAGAAGTCCCAACCAAACTTTTGGCCCTCACCTAACTACAATGAACCAGAATTTCAGAATCGTAATTTTTTTAAATTTTATTTATTTATTTTGACAGAGAGAGTTCACAAATAGGCAGAGAGGCAGGCAGAGAGAGAAGGGGAAGCAGGCTCCCTGCTGAGCAGAGAGCTAGATGTGGGGCCTGATCCCAGAACCTTGAGACCATGACCTGAGCTGAAGGCAGAGGCTTTAAAGCACTGAGCCACCCAGGCACCTCCAGAATCCTAATCTTAATATAAATATGGAGCTGAGTATCATTAGATATTTGTGGAAATATCTTCCATTAAAAAAAAATGTGCAAAGCCCATATGAGAAAAACTTTGAAATGTTACCAAAGGCACCAAAATAATCTTTAAAAGTGGAAAAACAAGTTTCTATATCAAATCTGTCAAGCCTCTTAGAGTTAATTTATGAAAATATGATTCCAATGAACATGCCAATGTTAATGTCTTCTTAAAACTCATGAATTGATTCTAAATGTCATAAAGAAAATAATTTTTAAAGCAGTATTAAAAAAAAGCAACACAAAAGAGGAGAAATAAGTGAGGGACAGTCATTTCAGATATTAGAATATATTATAAATTCTCAGTAGTTTAAGAATGCCCTACTGAACACGAAATTGCTGAATGGAAGAAAATAAAAAACACAGAGACAGAGGTAAATACATATGGAAGTTCTGTGTATGACAAAGTTACATCTCAACTCAGTGGGGCAAAAAAAAAGAAGAAAAAACCCATCCCACCCCCCCCCCAAAAAAAAACACAAAAAATGTCTCAGGTGCCTTTTCTCTTTTTTTTAATGTGGGTCTCCAAACACTGTTAGAATGTGCTTGACAGAACTCTGATATTCTTGGTTTCCCAACCCCCTTCCCCCACTTTTTTTTTTTTTTTTCTCTCTTCAGTTTGGATAATTTCTATTGATTTGTCATTACTTTCATGTACTTTTTCCTTGGGTGTTCACAGGTCTTTGTTCAGTTTATTAAAAAATATTCCTCATTCTGCTTTTTCCAGTTTCAGCTCTGGGTCCTGAGAAATTTCTGTCTAGGCTTCCAGCCATGGAGTCCAAGGGACAGACATGGAGCTTTTGGATACAAGAAAATAGTCGGTCATGGCCTTGGTGCACTGCAAACCGGGCAGTGGTCTTACCAAGAAGAATGGACCATCTCTAGAGATGACACAGCCTCCAAGCTGCAAAACTCAAACCTGTTCTGGTTCTGGGTAAGGATCAATCTGTTGGTATGATCACTGAGTTTGCATGAAAGTTAGCAGGAGCACAGCCCAGATTTATGCAATCTGCCAGTCCATTTCCAAAACCCTGATGGCCTGTTACCAGAAATACTTGGATGAGGCTTCTCAGAAAGAGATCAAAGACCTCCTCGTCCAGTCCAGTATGACCACACCCTGCTAGTAGCTCATCCTCATGACTGCAAATCAAACATGTTTGGAGGTCCTGGTGCCAGCTCTTCTACCAGAATCCTACTGATAAGCCTATCATAATGATAAGGTTTCACCTTTATAATAAACAAAGGTAGAGAGATTTAAGCTTTCAAAAATGTATATATTCTTCATTTATAATATTTTGTTTTTCATTTCTAGCATTTTCAGTTTTCACTTTCTCATAGTTGTTATACCTCTTCTAAAATTTTTCCATCTGTCTATGAACATTATCTATGTATATGGCAGCAGTTTTTCTTCTACACCCCGACTGTAGGGAAACTTTAAGTCTTGTTTTTTCTTTGAGGGTCATGTCACTTTTTTTCAAATTCAGTTCACCTGGTTGTCTGAGAACTCAGCACTATATATGGATTTTATGGGTTTTTCTCATGGTGTGGGTGAGTGTGATGCTCTCTTCCTTCTATTTAATTCTAAAATCAGAAAACAAAAGTTGAATTTACAAAAAGAAAAAAAAAGTCATTAAAATACTAGAAGAAAGTATGAGCAAATTGTGTTATGAAGTGGGAAAACAAATCTTTCAAACTGTGAAAAGTTAACATCTAGAAACCTAAAAAGCAATACTTTCATAAGAGCTGTTTCATGGCACATGATACTTTAAAGGACATCAAAAGAGATGCAAATGGAGAAATATATTCAAAGCAGAAGACTAATCTTCCTCATACAAATATGGCTCCCAGTAATTGATGAAGAACAGACAAAATCTAAGAAATGTCAGTGAAGTATATAAATAGTGCACAGAAAAAGGAATACAAATGACTCTTAAGTTTTGTGAAAAAAAAATGTTCAAATGATTAATAAGTGTGTTAGTTATGCAGAACTGGCATCATAACACTGCAAAAATCGAACTTATAACAATGTTTTTATAATTATGCACAAGCCTACGAGTTATTTGTGCATATCTATAGATCTGAGCTGGGCTTGTTCATCCATATGTGGTCAGCTGGCAGGACAGCTGCAGATACGAGGCTCATCCAAAATAATATCACTCACCTGGTTGGTGATTAGTAGTTTGTGGGCTGATTGTTAGTTGGCTGGGGTAATAGAAGTGAGGACCTCATTATCCAGCAACCTAGTCCAGGCTACTTTACATGGTGGTAGAAGAGTTCCAAAAGAGAAATCAGATATACATATTATCTCTTGAGGCCAAGCGTCAGAACAGAAACACAGTCACTTTTGTGAAATTACATTGCCAGAGTATGTCATGCTCCTACGCAATGATGAAACAGATTTTACTTTCAAATAATAATAACTGCAAAACCACAGTACAAAATCTATGGATGTAGGGAAGTTGGAGAATTTCAGTCATTTTTGTTATCAATGTACCACAATAAAAATACAAATTAAAACCATACTGAGATAAAATTTTTCACATCATAGACTGACAGAAAAAAGGGGCAATGTCTAATAGAATTTTCTTTGTATAACTATGTGTAAATAGGCACTCTTATTATGTCATAGGAGGGACTTTTCAGCAATATTCATCAAAATTGCAAGTGTATTTGTACTTTGGCTTAGCAATCTCTTTATAGGGAATTTATGTGCATATGTCATCTGCCTGGCCTAAGAAATATATAAATGTTATCTCTTATCAAAATTAGCAAAAGACTATCAAAACAAAACAAAACACAACAAAATGATCATTAATAGGAAATCAGTTTAAGAGACTCATAGATTCATATGGTTATTAGAATGATGCAGAAGAGAAAGAAAATAATGGTAATACATGCAATACTGGAAAATTCTTGAAAGGACAATTCTGAGGGGAGGGTTTGGACTTATCATATAAGTATATAAAATAATACACAGTTTAATCACACAAATGATATATTGGGACAGATATAAACTGTTGAGGAGTAGTGGTGGGATATTTAAAGATTCTTTTCTGATTGTTTCATATATAACTAAAAAATTATTAAAATATAAATCCATCACTTGAAAGTACAGGTAACAAGGTTATTCATAATCTCAGATTGAAGGGATAAGAGGAAACAATTGTTAAAGAGAATAGAAGAGTAAATATGAGCTTTCTAAGCAGCACTATGGACCAAGTAAATGTTGAAGACTGAATGACATTGTCAACACAGTCATTTAGAGCCCTCCAGCCAGTTCTAGCTTCCTCTGCACTGTGTAGTAAGAATGCTCTCAGCACTTGTAGTAACAGGGTAAGAGAGAGTTGAATTTAACTGAAGTTGCATTTTTTCTTAAAAGGTAGGGTGCAGAAAGTAAGTGAAGAGTGCTTATAAGAAAATTAGAATAGTATTCCTCAGAATTTAAGTTTAGTAAAGAAGAGAATTATGTCACAAGGGAGTAATAAGATCAAAGGGCTGTAGGTCCCAGTGGGGTCATAGCATTATTGGAACCAGGTATTTGTGAGAGTAAACGAAAAACATAGAAATTTTGCCTCAGAAAATGGAATAATAAAAGTGAAAATTATGAAAGAAGTAAAAATAAGTTACAGCAATAAGTGGTTGAGTTAGGGTAAAGGCCAGGATAATTTCCAATGAAGAAAACCAAGGAACTGAGAACCCTGATTAGTTCAGCAACTGAAATCTCTAGTGATTGATATAACAGGAAGGATAGTTAGTCATACAAAACAATCACCTAATCTTCAAAACTGTTTATTATTTTCATTATTATTGTTATTGTATTAATAACAGAGGGAACAAAGCAATGATTTGGATGCAGCTCAGAAAAATACCCCTGTCTCTTTGCCTATTGGCATGAAGAGTATGCTAGAGAAGTAGTAAATGAGTAAAATGGCTTTAAGGTATGCATATCACCAGGTTTCAGTTAGAACAAAAAGTTAAAGAGAACAATCTTAGAAAAGATGGCACAGGTGTTTTGCTGGTGCCTATTAAGCATAACTTTGAGAGGAAGGATTGGAAAATGAAATCAAATAGAGTGATGTTAAATGTCATTTGGGGTGGTGGATTCCAGATAACCTGGAATTAGTTTCTCTTTTTATAGGAACAACAAAAGAGATAAATATTATTATAGAAATAACCTGGTTGAATACCAAAGGATATATTATTGGTTAGACTGTGTTAGAAGTTAGAGAGGGGAGAGGGTGTTTTCTAGATTATTCATGGTTCTGGGGGCCCCCTCTTCCTTCTTGCTATGAAATTTGGAGGCCAGTGAGAGGCAGTGGTACAGAAGAATGGGAATGGTGTGGGAGCTCTCTTCATTCATTTACACCATAATACAGTATCTGATTCTCCAAGGATTGCTCATTATTTTTTAACTTATTCATGGGTGCATTAACTTCTTCCTCCCTTTAGTGGCATCCCAGAGTTGAGTTTAGGATGCAGTATTATAAATAAACCAGCAACATTCTATTCTATTACTTTCTTCTATAATTGCATCTCCTTCTGACTCTCTTTTAAATGTCCTTTTTCCACTTCTAAACAAATAATGTATACCAAGTCCCTTAAGCAACCCTATCATAGGTTCTAGGGAATAGGACATGAACATATTTTGGGGGCCATTATTCTGTCTACCAGATTTTACTCTTTGTCTTTCAAAGATTCTTGTCCATCTTACATGCAAAATGAATTTACTTTATCACGAGACCCATCCACAGTCCAAAATCTTAATCTAAATCTCATCAGCTATAAAGTTTTAAATCCTATTTTCGATATCACCCAAATTAGGCATAGGTGAGATTCTGGGTGTGATCATTGTAAGACACATCTTCATCGTCTGTGGACCTCTAAAACTAAAGAAGCAAGCATCTGCTCCCAAAATATGATGATATAGGCATAAGGTCACTATCACAGACTTTCTAATTCAAAATGGGAGAAAATGGAAGAAATAAAGGAATCACCAGTCCCAGGAAGTTCTGAAACTAGTTTGGCAAACTCCATTAAAGTCTAGGAATAATCTTTTGTGGCTTGTGGCTCCATGCTCTGGACTTGTGGCTCTGACTTCCGAGTCAGAGAAAAGTGATGTAATGTAGTGAAATTTAATGTTTTCATTTGAATTGTTTCATCAGTCTGTTTCCTGCCTGTGGAGATTTAGGGTTCTGACAATCTTTTTTTAAGTCTTTTGGTCCTTCTTTTTTTTTTTTTTTTTTCTACTGGTATAAAATCCCAAGAACCTCATAATTCTTTCATGTATGAGATGAGGATTTATTCCATTACAGAAGAGATATCTTCTAGGTAATCCCATTTCTATTTTTGGCTTTTGCTGAAGTGACTCAGGAAACACATCCGTCTAGTTTCTAAAGTGCTTTCTGATTTGATTGAGAGCATCTGTGACTTATGTCCTTAATCTCTCTAAAGAGCCTTTAACTGAATCTTTTGACCCTTTCCTCTTTCTAAGATATTAGCTAAAATTTATACAGCCACACTTCAGTCTTTTTTCTAGAGTACATGTTCATAGCAGTGAATTTTAGTGTGTTGTTCAATCTGGATAGACTAAGAATTTCTCAAATCATCGATTACTTTTTTTGTTTTGTTTTGTTTTGTTTAGTAATTCTTCTCCCAATTCATTCCTTCCTTCCTCCCCATATTTTACTGTTAGTATGAAAGAAGCAAGTCCACATTTTAACACTTTGCTTGGAAATTGCCTCAGCTACATGTCCAGTTTCATTGTCTACAAGTGCTACCTTCAACTGTAAGACATAATTCTCCTAAGTTTTCTGTCACTAGACAACAAGGATTTTCCTTTCCTATAATTTTCAATAATATACTCCTCATTTTATTCTAAATCAACAGTGCCTTCAATATCTACATTCCTACCATCAGAAGATTTAGGTATTTACTGATGTGATATATATTTTCTACACCAGGATCTTCTCTTCTCTCCAGATAGTGAGATTTTTCACATTCATATTTCTATTCACAGTCTTTTAAACACTCTAGGTCTTCTCGATCTTGTTCCTAAAAATTCTTCCAGCTTCTGCTTACTGTCCAATTCCAAAGCCACATTCACATTTGTAGGTATTTGTTATAGCAGTACTTTACTTCCAGGAATCAAAATATTTATGAGTTTTCTATTGCTGCTGTAACAAATTACCACAGATTCACTGGCATGAAACAGCACAAATTCATTATCACATAGTTCTGTAGGTCAGACATACTAGATAGGTCTCTTTGACCTAAAATTAAGGTGTCAGCAATACTATATTCCTTTCTGAACTGTGTAGGAGAGAATCATTTTCCTTGCTTCTTCCATATTCTAGAGACCTGTTTCCACTATCTTCAAAGCCATCTCTGCGTCTTCTTTTGGTAGTGACATTTCCCTTTGACTTTTTTCCTGTTTCTCTTCTATTTTTAAGAACTATTTTGATGACTTGGGGCATACCCCTAGTATGACCTCCCCATCTCAAGTTCCTTAATCACATCTGCAAAGTCCCTTTGCATGAAAGGTAGTATATTCACAGATTCTAGAAATTAAGACATGGAGATATTTAGGGAGCTATTCTGTCCACCACATCTTCTTAAAGATATCTATCAATCTATATATTCTCCACAATTGTCACATCCTGTTACTCTACTAAAGTCTTCATCTTTTCTTCCCTGAAGTATTTCAATAGCTCTTAAATAGTGTCTCAGCTACCATGCCTGTACACCTAAATTGTATTCTCAACACATCAGCCTGAATAGTACTTTTCCAGTATTGTCAATATTTTACTTTCTTGTTCAAAAAACTGCATTGTATTTTTTCCTTACCTCTGGTAGAATCTAATAACCTTAGAGTTTCTAAAACCTATTAAATTTGTAAACCTCCAATATCTCTCACATTTCACTTTATTTTTGGGGGGAGTTGTTCATTTTTTTTCTTTTTATTTCATTTCTTTTCAGTGTTCCAGAATTCATTGTTCATACACCACACCCAGTGCTCCATGCAATACATGCCCTCCATAATACCCACCACTAGGCTCACCCCACCGCCAATCCTCTCCCCTCCAAAATGCTCAGTTTGTTTCTCAGATTCCACAGTCTCTCATGGTTTGTCTCCTCCTCCAATTTCCCCCAAACTCACTTCTCCTCACATTTCATTTTATATTATTCTTCTTAACCATGGCTTCCTCACTGTTTCTACAACGGAAGCACTACAATCCTTTAAGGACTTTGAAAGACTTGAAATTCTGTGCATCTGGAACATTATTTCCCTTTTTACTCTCATATCTGAATGCCTCACCTCCTCATTTTCTACAGGTCTCCTAAATAACACTTTTTCAATAATGAGTTCCTCAACCTTTTTGTTTACAATATTCCTCCTTACTCCCCTTTGATGCTCTATTATTCTCCATTGTTAATTGCCTTTACGAAAGTTATCTTTGGTCTGTTTATATGTATATCCCATCTCTTCCCATTAACATATAGGTTTTGCACATGGAAAGAATTTTTTAGTATTTCGTTCACTGCTATATACTAAATACCAACAAAGCACCTGACCTATAGTGGGAACTCAATACATATTTGAAAATCATAGGCATGAATTAATACATTTATGAATCACTGGACCAATTTTCAGATGAAAGAGTTGGTATATAGTCATTTTAAATAGAAACATAAAATTTTAAACTTTTACTTGAGAAGAACAGTGGACTTGGATTTTTATTTTGTCAGTCTTTGAAAGCAATTAAAATCATCACTTTAAAAAAAAATCCAAAAATTTATTCTCCATCAGTTCATTGTAAAATGAAACCTCTACTAACCACTCAGAAAATATACTAACTTTTGGCTCATCTATGATATGTTTCCAGATTTTGGTCAGGAGGACATGGTGAGCTCTCACTTCAATGCATCCTTGTGATCTAAACTAATGTTTCTTGAAAATTACTGTTTATTTGAATCACTTGTAAAAATTGTTAAAATACAAAAGATGATGCAGTATACCTGAGCTGGAAGCTTAAGCATTTTCAATTCCTAAAAATTTTCCATGTAATGACAATGCTATTACTTATTTGTTGACCATTGAATAGCAAGTGTGCAAAGCAATGATAAATAGATAAATAAATTAGTAAAAAGGCAGTGCAAGACTCAAGATAAACATCCTTATTGCCAAAAAAGGAATATAAATTTGAGCTCTAAGGAAAACAACAACAACAAAACAACAACAGCAACAACAACAAAAACCGGGTCTATAGGTATTAATAAAGATAGTAGCAGGTACTAATAAGTACTATTAAAGACGGCACTAATCTATCTTTAGTATTAGTACCTGGAATTCTAGGTGCTAATAAAGATAGTAACAGGATGGAACATAATAGATTATCAGCCTGAAAGTGTTTCATGTGAGAGTAGAGCCTGGAGCCTGTCCAGAATTTAAAATGAGCAGTTGATGTGAGGTTCCTCTACCTGAAAAGCTGGTTGGGAAAAAATAAAAACAAACAAACAAACAAACAAACAAACAAAGGCTGCTCATACTAGGCCTGATGAAACAGCTTTAGAGTAAATTGTGAGCCTCTGTATGGTGGAAGACAAGAAGCTTTGCAAGCAAAACCTGATCCAGTTCTCCCACTGGGCCCACGGATGAATTTCTAACCTGATTACAACACCTGGCTCAGGACAGAGGCTTATGATCAGGCAGTGCCAACACAAAACTACTAAACTGTGAAAAAGGGACAGATATAGAAGAACATCTAAAATAATGAAATGAAACCAAAATCCCTTCTACTTACTTACTCAAAAAGTTCCTGCAAAACAAAGTTGCCAACATACAAAAGGAATCTAATAGCTAATGGTAGCAAAGATAAACTTTGCCACAAAAGAATATGATTTTAGCCCAATGTTTAAATTGAAAATATTCAAGCCCTCAACATAGAAAGGATAGCCATCCATGTACCAATCACTAGATTATTATAATCAACAATCATTAACATTTTGCCATTCTTTTGTGTGTACATGTGTTTATATGCATATATGTGTATATATGTTTACATGTATATATAAAATATGTACTTATATTTTTGCACAGACACATAGGTGTTTTTTGTGTGTACGTGCATGTATGTCATATTTTTATAAAATATTTGTAGCTAAAATGATAGTTTCTAAATATTTTAGCGTGTATATTTTAAGACCAAGAAATTTTCCCTACATAAATACTTTCATCAAAACTAAGTGTTGATCATATTCAAACTCTCAGAACTGTTCTCAAAATGTCTTATATATCTCTTTTGTGTTAAATCAAATGTCCAATCAAGTTTCTCATGTTGTTTTAGATATTCATCTTTTTAATCTAGAAACATGATAACCTTACTACCTTCTTACAATAATACTAATTTTTTGATGAAACCAGACATGCTTTCTTATACAATATTTCATCTTCTGATTTCCTATTGATTAATATTGATGTCTAAAGACTTAATTAAATTTAGGTACTTTTTTCAAGATCATTAAGTGATGCTATATATTTTATTATTTAATCATATCATAAGGCACATAGATGTAGTTTACTCATGATTATTGATATTAAGTTTGATCTTGTATGCGATTTGCTACTAATCTCTTAGGTGATAAGGTGACATTATTGGAATATACTGATTGCCACAATACTTTATCTATTTTTTTTTTACATTCATTAGTGTTCCTTATCAACATATATACCTATTGAGTATTATAAAGAAATTATCTGTTAATTTTATCTCCCTTTCTACATTACTTAGGATTGTTCTATAGAATAGAGTTTTCTTCATCTATTGGAATGATAAAAATTTCTTATAAAATGAATGAGTATGTGCTCATAGCTTGTCCTGTAACAACTATCTTCATTTTCTTTTTTTAAGGGAAAGACACACATTGTCTTTATTTATTTTATTTCAAATAACTGTAAATTTACTTTTTTTGAATACTGACTGTATTTCCTAATACAAAAAAAACCTAAAAATTGTTTTTGCAATGTAAGGAAACATACAACTTTAATAGTGAAAAAAATGAACCATAATTACTATAGTCATTTCTACAGTTGCCATGTTTCTTAAGTAACTATCCTCTCTGATAACACACAATAAAAGATGTATGAAAAAGATATATTTACATATAGTTCTAAAGACATTGAGGATTTTCTGTTGGCATTGGATTGCAAATTATAGTCACAGCTGCAGTAGCAGAATATGCATATGCCTGTTGTTTCATAACACTGTGCATATTTGAAATGTTACTTCTATATTATTGAGTGCTATCATAACCATTCTGGGAAGTCCCCATTGGATCAGAGAACTGGACCAATTTTCAGATGAAAGAGTTGGTATATAGTCATTTTAAGTAGAAACATAAAATTTTAAACTTTTACTTGAGAAGAACAGTGAACTTGGATTTTTATTTTGTCAGTCTTTGAAAACAATTAAAATCATCGCTTTAAAAAAAAATCCAAAAATTTATTCTCCAACAAAACAGCAACAGCAGGTAAAACTACAGGGGTGTCTCCATAGAGCATACGTTCACAAGGGCTTTAATTGCTTAACGGTGAGAAAGGCTCCAGTGTGTTCTCTGTAACATTTTCCACTTTGCGGTATAAACAAGTACTAGCATTGTGTTCAACTTACAATTCCAGGAGGAAAGGATCTCCTGAATCCAGGCGATCCAGGTGGCAAAATAGTTTCTGGATCATAAATCATTGTTTTGATGTTCAAATTGTCTTGAATTTGGTGATTGGCACCCCACATTCATTTGTTTCATACTATATGTGGAAAACCCAAAAGACTCCACTCCAAAACTGCTAGAACTTGTACAGGAATTCAGTAAAGTGTCAGGATATAAAATCAATGCACAGAAATCAGTTGCATTTCTCTACACCAACAGCAAGACAGAAGAAAGAGATATTAAGGAGTCAATCCCATTTACAATTGCATCCAAAACCATAAGATACCTAGGAATAAACCTAACCAAAGAGACACAGAATCTATACTCAGAAAACTATAAAGTACTCATGAAAGAAATTGAGGAAGACACAAAGAAATGGAAAAATGTTCCATGCTCCTGGATTGGAAGAATAAATATTGTGAAAATGTCTATGCTACCTAAAGCAATCTACACATTTAATGCAATTCCTATCAAAGTACCATCCATCTTTTTCAAAGAAATGGAACAAATAATGCTAAAATTTATATGGAACCAGAAAAGACCTCGAATAGCCAAAGGGATATTGAAAAAGAAAGCCAACGTTGGTGGCATCACAATTCCGGACTTCAAGCTCTATTACAAAGCTGTCATCATCAAGACAGCATGGTACTGGCACAAAAACAGACACATAGATCAATGGAACAGAATAGAGAACCCAGAAATAGACCCTCAAATCTATGGTCAACTAATCTTCGAAAAAGCAGCAAAGAATGTCCAATGGAAAAAAGACAGCCTCTTCAATAAATGGTGCTGGGAAAATTGGACAGCCACATGCAGAAAAATGAAATTGGGCCATTTCTTTACACCACACACAAAAATAGACTCAAAATGGATGAAGGACCTCAATGTGCGAAAGGAATCCATCAAAATCCTTGAGGAGAACACAGGCAGCAACCTCTTCGACATCTGCCGCAGCAACATCTTCCTAGGAACAACGCAAAAGGCAAGGGAAGCAAGGGAAAAAATGAACTATTGGGATTTCATCAAGATCAAAAGCTTTTGCACAGCAAAGGAAACAGTTAACAAAATCAAAAGACAACTGACAGAATGGGAGAAGATATTTGCAAACGACATATCAGATAAAGGACTAGTGTCCAGAATCTATAAAGAACTTAGCAACCTCAACACCCAAAGAACAAATAATCCAATCAAGAAATGGGCAGAGGACATGAATAGACATTTCTGCAAAGAAGCCATCCAGATGGCCAACAGACACATGAAAAAGTGCTCCATATCACTCGGCATCAGGGAAATACAAATCAAAACCACAATGCGATATCACCTCACACCAGTCAGAATGGCTAAAATCAACAAGTCAGGAAATGACAGATGCTGGCGAGGATGCGGAGAAAGGGGAACCCCCTCCTACACTGTTGGTGGGAATGCAAGCTGGTGCAGTCACCTCCATTAATCTTGGAGAACTTTGTTTTTGGCACAAGATGTTCCAAACTTAGTCTACACTTTCACAGTTCCAAACCTAGAATCAGACAATTTTCTGAAGAGCTTTGGATTTTTTTTTTAATTGGGATATAATATTTTAAAAGTTGGGAGGGAAACAAACCATGAGAAACCCTTAATGTCACAAAACAAACTGAGGGTTTCTAGGGATAGGGTGGCTGGGTGATGGACATTGGGGAGAGTGTGTGCTATGGTGAGTGCTGTGAAATGTGTAAGCCTGATGATTCACAGATCTCTACCCCTGCTACAAATAATACATTATATGATAATATTTAAAAAAGGTCAAGATGTGGACTTTAGGATTGCACATTTCAAGTAAGGTATCATTGTTTCTGGTCTCCTATTAGTGAACAGAATTAAGTGATATATATATATAGAGAGAGAGAGAGATCTCTATATATATATACACACAAACATTTGTTTTTACAGTTAAGAGTAAACAATTGTTTTCTGGAGTTATGTGACTTTATATTTACATCTCTTAAATAGAACGATTTATTTTTTATCATTAATATATTACTCTATTAACATTACTGTAAATTAATAAAATTAAAAAGGAACAAAACAAAGGAAATAAAGGGATAAACAATTATAGATAAGAATACACACACACACACACACACACACATATATATATATATATATACTATTTCTCTCTATTTATGGGAATAGAAATGCATAGATATGCATACATAATGTTAATTTCTCCATTATATGCAATATCAGAAAACTCAACAACTCAAATGTCTAAAAGTAGGAAAAGAGATACATCATTTGTGGTATACTCATACAATATGATATGGTACAGTAGTTACAATAATGAAATAGAATCACATTTTCTTTATGAATAACTGCTCAAAAATAATGTTGGGTTAAAAAAAGTAAGTGACAGAATAATAAGATATAATTACATTTGAATAAAAGAAAATAAAAAAGTGCCATATGCATTCTGTAAATGTAATATTTACATCTCTAGGAAGAATATCAAATATGCTAGTGACAGTGATTACTTTCAGATAAGAAGGAGGAAGGATATATTCATCATTGGATAAGAATGCATACTTTAGATGCAATTCATATATTTATCAATACATTCATCCAATAACATTTAGTGGGATCTTTAAATGCTAGCCTTGGAAATACAGTGGTTATCAAAACACAGTTTCTAATTTAGAATTTTGTAGGGAAAATAAATTAATATTGATAAAAATAAATAATAATGATAATATGATTGATAAATGCTTCAGTAGTGATTAACAAAAGATCACTAAAGAGAAGACTATACATCTTGAATGGTCAACAAGGACTTTGGAGAATGAGCATCTAATGATAAAACCTGAAGCTAATAATGCAATAAAAAAAATTAACAATTTCATTAAGGAAACAACAGGCACAAAGGTCTAAGTTCAAAGACAGCATCAATATATGTAAGCAAGCATCACTGGCAGAAACCAAGTAATAGTGGAACACTTGAATGTACCATTTTAGATGATAAAAGAACAACTTATAGATAATTTGAAATTATTAGAAAGGAAAGTTGAAGGAAGTGTGTGTGTGTAAATATATATGAAATCATTGATTCATTAATTAGTTCTTCAGAAAAATCATAGTATATAACCTCTATTCATATAAAGAAGAAATGAATGGTTACCAAAAACACAAGATTCAAATTGAGAAGAATAATTTTTATAGAGGACTTTTTTTTTTAAGATTTTATTTATTTATTTGACAGACAGAGATCACAAGTAGGCAGAGAGGCAGGCAGAGAGAGAGGAGGAAGCAGGCTCCCTGCTGAGCAGACAGCCTGATGTGGGGCTAGATCCCAGGACCCTGGGATCATGACCCAAGCCAAAGGCAGAGGCTTAACCCACTGAGCCACCCAGGAGTCCCAAGAAAAATAATTTTTAAAAGTGTTTTTCTAATTTCACATCATTGTGGTCAGAAAACACACATAGTATGATTTTAATCTTTAAATTTGTTGAGACTTGTTTTGTGACCCAACATGTGATCTATTCTGTTCCATGTGCACTTGAAAGTAATCTGTATTTTGTTGTTTTTGGATTAAATGTTCTATAAATCCCTGTTATATCCATTAGCTCTAATGTGTAATTCAAAGAGACTTGTTTCCTTGTTGATTTTCTGCCTGGATAATATGTCCATTGATGTAAATGGGTTTTAAAGCCCCCTAATATTATTGTATACCATCAATCTCTTTATGTCTATTAATATTTGCTTTATGTATTTAGGTACTCCAGTGTTGAGTGCATAGTTTACAATTGTTATATTCTTTTGTTGGATTCATCCTTTTCCTTCTTTGACTCTTGTTGGTTTTTGTTTTAAAGTCTATTTTGTATGATATAAGTATTGATACCCTGGCTTTTTGGCTTTTTTTCACTTCCATTTGTGTGATAAATATTTTTTTCATCCTTCACTTTTAATGTGTTGGTCTCTTTAGGACTGAGTTGAGTCTTTGGTACACAGCACATAGATAGAGAGGTCTTATTTTTATCCATTCTGCCACCCCATGTGTTTTCATTGGAGCACCTAGGCAGTTTATATTTAAAGTAAGTATTGATAGCTATGTACTTACTGTCATTTTATTGTTTTCTGGTTGTTTTTGTAGTTCTTCTTTGTTCCTTTTTTCTTCTTTTGCTCTTTTTCTTTGTGATTGATGAGTTTCTGTAGTGTAATGTTTGGCTTTTATTCTGTTTATTTTTTATATGCCTATTATAGGTTTTAGGTTTGTAGTTACCATGAGGTGCATATGTAATATCCTAAGTATATAGCAATTTAATCCAATTCTGGCCTCCTTGGTAAAAGTTATATGTTCAAATAAATTTGCAACATTTGAATATTCACAATATGCATTGTCATATTAAAAAATCTGAGAATGGGGACGCCTGGGTGGCTCAGTTGATCAAGCAGCTGTCTTCGGCTCCGGTCATGATCCCGGCGTCCTGGGATTGAGTCCCACATCAGGCTCCTTGCTCAGCAGGGAGCCTGCTTCTCCCTCTGCCTCTGCCTGCCATTCTGTCTGACTGTGCTCACTCTCTCTCCCTCTCTCTCTCTCTAATAAATAAATTAAAAAATCTAAAAAAAAATCTGAGAATAATTGGTAATGAAGTAAATGATTTTGTATATTATTATTTATAAATTCAGCTGTTAAAGAATAAAACTTATTTGTCTTTTTGTAGGAGTTGAACTGTACTTCAGGAGCTTGTCAACCAACCAACATAGCAACTACAGATCCTCTAGTAAAAGGACATGTAAAAAGACATATTGTCTCTAACAAAATCATCAGGTGTGGTTACAGGAAATAAGAAGAAATCGAAGTTTCAGTGCCAAAGAGTGGAAAGAGTTGGATTAGAACTACATTTTCGCTCAGATACATATTAATTTGAGCATATTCATCAAAAGTATTAACAGAGGTTGCCTACAGTGAGGAAGAAAAAAGGAAATAGAGAAAAAACAGGAATAAAGGAATGCATAGGTTAATAAATGTATCACAAAAAGAAAACAGGAGAAATTGAAGAGACTGATAATAGTAATCTATGAGCACTGTGGTGGAATTAACTCATATTTCTAAATCTTAAAGGCAAGAGAGAGAAGCAGCAGAAGGAGACAGGCAGGAGGAGGAAGAGGAGGAAAAGAAGAAATAAAGGAAGAGAAGGAGGGGGAAGAAGGAGAAGAGGAGAAGAGAGAAGAGGAAAATAGTGTTACCCATGGGGGAAAATAATAACAATGGAAATATTGCACGTGCATCCTATACATTCTCTCTGCATGGTTAATGAGAGGAAAATTCTTAGACCAAATGTAATTAAAAAAAAAAATCCGACCCTTGTTGTTTACTGTCTTGTTGATTTTGGCCATTCTAATTGGTGTAAGGTGATATCTCAATGTGGTTTTGACTTGAATTTCCCTGATGGCTAATGATAATGGACAGTTTTTCATGTGTCTGTTAGCCATTTGTATGTCTTTTTTGGAGAAGTGTCTGTCTTCTGCCCATTTTTTGATGTGATTATCTGTTTTGTGTGTGTTGAGTTTGAGGAGTTATTTTTATATCTTGTACTGTACTGTCTGTCTGTACTGTCATTTGCGAATATCTTCTCCCACTCCGTGGGGTGCCTCTTTGTTTTCTTGACTGTTTCCTTTGCTGTGCAGAAGCTTTTGATCTTGATGAAATCCCAAAATTTCATTTTCACTTTTGTTTCCTTTGCCTTTGGAGACATATCATTTTTTTTTTAAGATTTTATTTATTTAACAGAGGAGAGAGAGAGATCACAAATAGGCTGAGCAGCAGGCGGGGGTGGAGGGAGAGAGGACTCCCTGCTGAACAGAGAGCCCAATGTGAGGCTCAATCCCAGGGCCCTGAGATCATGAGCTCAGCTGAAGGCAGAGGCTTAACCCACTGAGCCACCCAGGTGCCCCTGGAGACATATCTTGAAAGAAGATGCTGTGGCTGGTGTCAAAGAGGTTACTGCCTATGTTCTCCTCTAGGATTTTGATAGATTCCTGCCTCACACTGAGGTCTTTGATCCATTTTGATTTTATCTTTGTGTATGGTGTAAGAGAATGGTTGAGTTTCATTCTACACATAGCTGTCCAATTTTCCCAGCACCATTTACTGAAGAAAGTGTCTTTCTTTCCACTGTATATTTTTTTTCCTGTTTTGTCAAAGATTATTTGACCATAAAGTTGAGGGTCCATATCTGGGTTCTGTACTCTGTTCCACTGGTCTTTGTGTCTGTTTTTGTGCCAGTACCATGCTGTCTTGGTGCTCACAGCTTTGTAGTAAAGCTTGAAATCAGGCAATGTGATGCCCCCAGTTTTGTTATTCTTTTTCAACATTTCCTTAGCAATTCAGGATCTCTTCTGGTTCCATACAAATTTTAGAATTGTTTCTTCCAGCTCTTTGAAAAAAACAACAAGACAGTAAACAACAAGTGTTAGAGAGGATGTGGAGAAAGGGGAACCCTCTTACACTGTAGGTGGGAATGCAAGTTGGTGCAACCACTTTGGAAAACTGTGGAGATTCCTTAAGAAATTAAAAATAGAGATTCCCTATGACCCTGCAAATGCACTACTGGGTATTTACCTCAATGACACAGATGTAGTGAAAAGAATGGCCAACTGTACCTCAGTGTTCATAGCAGCAATGGCCTCAGTCACCAAACTGTGGAAAGAACCAAGATGTCCTTCAGCAGATGAATGGATAAAGAAGATATGATCCAGGGGCACCTGGGTGGCTAAGTGGATTAAAGCCTCTGCTTTTGGCTCAGGTCATGATCCCAGGGTCCTGGGATTGAGTCCCACATTGGGCTCTCTGCTCAGCAGGGAATCTGCTTTCCTTCCTCTCTCTCTGCCTGCCTCTTTGCCTACCTGTGATCTCTGTCAAATAAATTTAAAAAATAAAAAAAATTAAGAAGTTATGATCCATATATGCAATGGAGTATTATGCCTCCATCAGAAAGGATGAATACCCAACTTTTATATCAACCTGGATGGAACTGGAAGAGATTATGCTGAGTGAAATCAGTCAAGCAGAAAGAGTCAATTATCATACGGTTTCACTTATTT
This sequence comes from Mustela nivalis, assembly GCF_964662115.1. NCBI lineage: Eukaryota > Metazoa > Chordata > Mammalia > Carnivora > Mustelidae > Mustela > Mustela nivalis. The sequence goes on from NC_139020.1 coordinate 36,349,622, forward strand.
GTGGAGCATAAGAAATAACACAGGGAGATGGAAAAGAGAAGTGAGTTGGGGGGAACCGGAGTGGGAGATCAACGATGAGAGACTGTGGACTCTGAGAAACAAACTGAGGGTTCTGGAGGGGAGATGGGTAGAGGGTTGGGTGAGCCTTGTGGTAGGTATTATGGAGGGCATGTATTGCATGGAGCACTGGGTGTGGTACATAAACAATGAATTCTGGAACACTGAAATAAAAATTAACAAAATGAAAAAAAAATAAAGACAAAATTGATTATTTAAATAGACAGTATAAAGAAATGAAACAGTAAAACAATCCAGAAATAAATTATAATTATATATATGAAGAAATGGTTTGTAAAATAAAGGAATTAATAATAGTTCCAAATTTAGGTCCTTAAAAACAAACATTAAATATATATGCTAGGAGCCAATTGAATTATAAAATGGAGTACATAAGGTATAATACATAAAATTGTAAGTAGAAGGGTAAAAGATGCTTATAAATAAAAGTAAAAGTAAGCTTATAAATCTAGACAATTTAATGAAATGCATACATCTTTAAGGAAGTATAACATAAAATGGTGATTTCCAAGGAAGCTAGGAAATTCATACTATTCAATTACTATGATAGTTAACAAATAAGCAAAACTATCAAAATGTCTCCTTTCCAGAAAATTAGCGGCCCAGAAAATGTCATGTATGCCTTCTACCAAACATACAGAGCTATTTAAACTTGTGCAGACCTATAGATCTTATATAAACTCAGAATAACATAAAAATCAGCATCTGATAAACTACACAAAGGCAAATGACATAAAAATCTCATTTTGAAAATAAAAAAAATTTAATAAATTCTAAGTAAATGTAGCAGGATATTCAAAGAATAATACATTTTGACTAATTATAGTTAAATGCAGAAATTAAATAACATTTTAATATTAGAAATTCTATTTATATAATTCATTACATCAATAACATAAAAGATTAAAACTGGTGTTTTTAATGTTAGAAAGGTTTTCAATGACATCTAATACCTTCTCTTCATAAGAAAAAAGATCATAGGAAAATATTGAAAATTTTCTCTCAAAAAAAGTTAGAATTCAATTTTTACATAAACATATACCCCTGTAAGCACAATTATTACTCTAAATGTGTGGTGTGATATTCTCTGAAACATGGGTAAAAATTATTAAATGAAATAGAACTTTCAAAATAATGGAAGTATATACAGAAATATATGTGTATAAAGTATCTGGAAGGATACATGTGAACTATACTGTGGCTACCTCTAGGGAGAGGATGGGAGACAGACCACGAGGCACTGTATTAGGTTTTTACTTCAGATGGGTTTAAATACTGCTTGTTTGTCTTTTTTGTTGTTTTTGTCTTTATATATAAATAATTTTTATATTTATAAAGTATAAAATAATAGAAATTACATGAGGTACTTCAACATACTTATTTACTTGGCTTAAAAAAGAAATATAGCCATGGATGAATCTGGAGGACATAATGCTAAGTGAAATAACCCCATCACTGAAGGACAATACTGTATGATTCCATTTATATGAACTACCTAAAACTGTCAGATTCATAAAAGCAGAGAGTACAATTGTAACCAGGGATGGAAGGGAAGGGGACGTGGGGAGTTCAATGGGTGTAAAGCTTCAGTTATGCAAGATGTTCAAGGTCTAGAGATCATCTATATAGCATACTGTCGATTGTTAACAATAATGAATCTCCCACTTAAAAATTTAACAGGGTAAATCTCATGTTAATTGTTCTTAACACACACACAAAAATATAGACATATAGATTTGTCCTTATATATACAATAAATTTTTTTCCCAATCTATGGCATCTCCTTTAGTCCTCTAAGAATTTTGCCACGTTACCTAAATCTTTTAAATAAGGTTATTTTAAACACATATTAATAAAGAAATTGTGGCTGGATAGCCATATACTTGATATAATTGATCATATATATGACTAATATATTCTGATATTATTGATTTCACTTACTGTAATGATTTATCCACATTGATTTCAATCAAATAATGAATGATTTGGATATATTTATGAAAATTCTTCGCTATTGGAAACAACTGGCATTTTTGTCTCCTAAGTTTAATTTAAAAAAATCATAAAAGCGAAAAAGAAAACAAAACAAAGTCCTGTGTACAATTTCAATACTAACAGTAAGAAAGTCTGTATTAGGTTTTACATCATTTGGAAGATTAAAAAGAGAGCTTTTTAAGGTCAACATAAATGCTTACAGGAAAATAATTATATTTCTGACTTCAAAATTACTCTACAGAATTTTTTTTTTTTTTTACTGGAATGTTGACACCTAATATGATGCCCACCGGCATGACACTATTGTACTGTCAGTGAGTCTTCAGTGTAAACTGTCAAAGATTAGAGGTTTGTTGCACAGTCCAGCCAATGACCCTTCAATTGCAAGGGAAAGATTAACACAAAACGGTTTTTCTATAACATCCTACAATATATTCTTTTTATTCTTATACTTTTATCAAAACTATATGGTAGCCCTCCTAGAATCAAATCTTGAGTTGTAGGTTGTTTGAAATGTAATCTTTACAGCCATAAAAATAAACAGGAAATTAATAAGGATTCTCTTTTATACTTAGTTGATAAAAGTATATAAGGGAAAATTATTAAAGGAAATGAGACACACAAAGATAAATTTCAAACAGTGCATTTTTGGTGTAGTTTAAGTTTCATAACAGTATTGAGAAGAAGGTTCCGAGAACACTCATACCCCTGCCCACACTTGCATAGACTTCCCCACTACTGACATGAACATGTACATTTGTTACAGTTGATGGATCTACTTTAGCACATCATTATCATCCACAGTCTCCAGTTTACACTAGGGTTCACTCTTGCAGCTCTGCATTCTGTGGGATTTGGACAAATGTATAATGACATATATCTATCCTTATGGTATCATACAGAGTTTTTTTTCATACAGATTATCACTGTCTTAAAAATCCTCTGTACTCCATGTATTCATCTCTGTCTCCCCTGGAACCACTGATAATTTATTTGGCAGCCACTGATATTTTTATCATCACCACGATTTTGCCTCTTCCAGAATCCATATAGTTGGAATCATACTATATGTGGCCTTTTTAAATTTGCTTCTTTGACTTAGTTACACGCATTTCAGGTTCTTTCATGGCTTTCCATGGCTTGATAGCTCATTTATTTTTAGTATTGAATAATATTTCATTGTTTCCATGTACTACAGTTTATTTATTTACTCAATTACTAAAGGACATATTGGTTGCTTTAAACATATCTTTTAAACAGAGGTTCTTACATAGGTTTTAGATAAGTCTTTAAACTTCAGATGTTACATGTATAATTTGGGACATATATATATTTTTCTATTTTTTAATTTTTTAAAAGATCTTTATTTTTATTTATCTGCCAGAGAGAAAGAGAGCGCGCGAGAGAGAGAGCACAAACAGGGAGAGATAAACTTAAAGTTTTAACTTTTAGAGTAACAATAGCATTGTCTATCTAATTATAAATACCTCAATTTACACAGAGCAAATCATACATTAAAATCATTTTTTGAATTACATATATACCTAAACTCCATTGGGTCTTGCCCACAGTTCAGAATCTGATAAATGTTGTTAAAATTACTCCTTAGAAAAATAAATACATGAGAGGGATGCCTGGGTGGCTCAGTAGGTTAAATATCTGCCTTCATCTCAGGTCACGATCCCAGGGTCCTGGGAATAGGTCCCACATCAGGCTACTTGCTGAGCAAGAATCCTGCTTCTCCTTCAGTCTCTGCCTCTCTTTCTCTGTTTCTCATGAATATATAAATAAAATCTCAAAAAAAGTTTTAATTACAAAATATATGTGGTGCATATGTGAGTATTTCAAAACAATTTGTGTGTGATAGGGGAGGTAGGGGAGACTATGAATGTAATTTATTAAACTGAAAATGTATTTGAATATATGATAGACCAAGAACAAAGATGCAACTGAAGAAGAACACAGTAGGAGTATTCGCCATACTGTATAGAAAGACCGCCTACAGAACTAGAGAAATTAGAGCAAGAATAGAAAATATACATCCCCTGAAAAAATACAGAACCAATGGTCATTTATAGAACAACACATAAATAGACACTTGATTGAGGACAAAGTTAAAAAGCACTAGAAAAAGGAGAGTCTTTTTCAATAAAGAATGCTGGGTCATTGTTATATATGTATAAGATTATACATACATATTGTGTACACATATACATATTATATATATTGTATAAAATATGCACAATATTAAATATATGTACATACACAGTTTGTGTGTGTATGTATATATATATATATATATATATACATGAATGTGTGTGTGTGTGTATATATATATATATATATACGAAAAGAAAATGACCTCTAAGACCAAGTTGCCTCCTATACCCAAATTTAATACCAGATGTACACATTGTACAGCTGAATGTTGAAGGAAATACAATAAAGCTTCCACAAGGAAACCTAAGAATGTCCTTTTGTCCTTCGAATAAGATTTCTTTTTTAAAAAAAGATTTATTTATTTATTTATGAGAGAGAGAGAGTGTGTGTGTGTGCAGTGGGGAGGAGCAGAGGAAGAGGGAGAGAGAATCTTTTTTTTTTTTAATATTTTATTTATTTATTTCACAGAGAGATCACAAGTAGGCAGAGAGGCAGGCAGAGAGAGAGAGAGGAGGAAGCAGGTACCCTGCTGAGCAGAGAGCCCAATGTGGGGCTCAATCCCAGGACCCTGAGACCATGACCCGAGCTGAAGGCAGAGGCTTTAACCCACTGAGCCACCCAGGTGCCCCAGGGAGAGAGAATCTTAAGCCGGCTCCGCACAGAACCCAACATGAGACTCAATCCCATGATCTTGAGACCATGGTCGGAGCCTAAACCAAGAGATAGATGCTTAACTGACTGAACCCCATATGGCCCTTGAATAAATTTCTTAAGCAGAACATAAAAAGTACTAACCATCAAAGAAAGATTAAAAAAAAAGAAAAGAACACCTCGTTGACTACAAGATTATTTTGCTGCCCCACCAGAAAATGTTCACAGTTCTATTTATATTTGCTATTTTACCTTCTCACCTCTCGGTCTCTCTCCAGCCTATTCCATTTCGTTGTTTGTCCACACAAGTCCTCTGAAATTATTTTAATCAAGGTCCTTATTGACCTTTATCTTGCCAAACCAGATAGGTATTCTCTGACCGCACGTTATATTAAGCAGTGTTTGATACATTTTGTCACTTAGCTCCAAGATGAAACATGTTATTCTCTGGAATTCCAAGACTCTATGTTCTTTTGATATTCCTATTACCTCATTGTCAGCTTTTCCTCAGTCTTTTTTTTTTTTTTTGACTCATCCCATTACTCCATCTAAATATTAGCTAAATATTAGCTAAATATTAGCATTTATCATGACTATAACTTGGCCTCCTTCTCTAAATGCTTTTTATAAATGGCCTCATCAATCCTTATGATTTTAGGAAACATCTATATGCTAATTATCCCCAAACATGTATCTCTAGTCTTGGACTACTCCCTGATTTTCAGACTCATACATCTAATTGCCTAAATTTCTAAGTTTGTATACCCAATAAGCATTGCAAATTTAATGTGCTTGGGACAGAACTATTCATTTCCTTTATGTATCCCCACGTAAAATCTTCTCTCCCCAATCATCCCACTTAGAGTAAATGAATTTTTTTGTAGAAAACTGGAAGTATTCCTTGCCACTAACTTTCCCTTTAACTCTCATACCTAATCCATCCTCAAGTCCTGTCAATATTGTTTCCTAAATTTAATCTCACATTAATCTTTTCTCATTCTTCACTGAAATATTTTTACCCTGATCCACAAACATCTCTACCTGGATTAATAAATAGCTTCCTAAAGGATGCTGCTATTTAAGCACCTGACCCATTCAATTCACTTTCTATGTAATAGTGAAAGTAAATTTTTTAAGGCTTACAGTATATCATATCAATTCCTCCTCGTAAGATTTTCACTTTCTCCCAGAATAAGCAAACCCTATATTATACCCTCCAAGTAGAAATTATATTTTTTCCAGTATTTTGGATTTTGACCAACCACACCTCTTTCCTCACCCCTTAGTTTATTTCCCAGAGTCCAGAGTCTCATATGGTTTGTCTCCCTCTCTGATTTCTTCCCATTCAGTTTTTCCCCTGGACCCCTATTGTACTCCACACTATTTCTTATGTTCCATATATGAGTGAAACTATATGACAATTGTGTTTCTCTGATTGACTTATTTCACTTAGCATAATACCTCTAGTTCCATTTACATGGACGTGGATGGAACTGGAGGGTATTACGCCAAGTAGACGATTTTTCTTTCTTTAAGGTTGGCAACAGAAGAATGCTATTTATTGATACATACTTCAGCATTTGGTGAGTTGGTTTGCCATCTTGACAAATATTAATGGAGTAAAATAACTGAAATTACTGAGTTTTTTGTATGTCTCAGCTATATGGTTTTGAGCTCAGGCCTTGTTAAGCACTGAATAAAGCCACCCATGGGGGATTTATAGTGCAGGTTGTAGACATAGCTGGGAATTATTACATTTCAGGTTAGAATGAAGAGACAGTTAAACGTGGGAAGAAGGCTTGTCAGTAAGGCCTTATCTGGAAATTTTAACAGTGCTTTGTGATTTTACTATGTCTCAATCAAGTCTGCAGGCTAAGGTTCGAAACACCTAAGTCTTAGGTTCTATATGGATCACAGGACTTATTGTTTTTATTATTTTGGGCTTCAGTCAGGGCCAAAAGAAAGAATTCTCTTAGAGGCTTTATCTTGGATTCACGTGGCTTGTCTAGTCTCAAATAAAATTCACCATTAAATAGTCACTAATTGTCTCTGAATTTCATTACAGAAGCAGTACTCAGTGCTTCCCAACCAGTAAGCAACAACAACTGAGAATTCACCTACAGATGGGCATATATTTTATTTGTAAACATACAAAAATTAATGTGAAGTTTTATTATAATGGCATTTCCTTGAATTAACAGAGCAAAGTGATTAAGTTAGCTATGGCAAGTCCAAAGACTAAGAAAACAAGTTTGAATGTATATGGAATACTCTGGTTGTAGGAATTAGCCTTCAATATGAAATGGAGGAGACAGTTCCTGAATGGATTGTTACATCATTTTCATATAACTCAGTTATTTGTATCTTTTAAAGTGGTTGGACTCTCCTAATCAATACATGAATTAGTACACTGTAGTAGAATTCTTCCAAAACAAATAACTATATGTATATGTCAAACTAGTTTAATAATCAGGTGATGAACTCTATAAGGTGGACACTGCAGATACAGCAGGGGGAAAAGCTGGAGACCCTGACTATATTATGGCAAAATGATTGCCTGTTTTAATTTGGAAGGCAGATTGCATGCTTACCAATTCTGTAGATCTAGCCAAAACTATTAAAAAAGAACAAATATTAGTAAATGTTGAACATTTCTTATTACTTATAGCAAAGTATTATAATAATAAAAGTATGTTACGTATTATAACAGCATGGATAAGAATAGTTGGTTTTTCAAGGATAGAAATACAGAAAATCCAAAGATTAAGGGTTTCACGGGTAAGGCTTGCTACATAAAGGATACAACTCTCAGTTAAATTTGCATTTAATATAAAAATATTGGTTTAGTATTAGACTGTCCCAATTATTGCATAAGATATAATAAAAATATTCATTGTTTATAATTCAAATTTAACTAGACATCTTGAATTTTTATTTGCTAAATCTTGCAATCCTCTTTAACGTATAAAGTAGCCACGCTGCTTTTAAACCATAAACAGATGAGATAAAGTTAAAATCACTTTAAGCAATGAGATCCATTAAGAATTTTCATTCAAAAATGGCCCTTTAGCAAATATAAGATAGCCTGTATTTGCTATGGTAACATAACCTTTTAACAAAGATAGGAACATAAGTGTTGTCATCCTACTGAAACCTATTATTTCAAGTGGTCTCAAGATAACAACATAAATGAAAAGACAAGCATGAAGGCAAGGAAGAAGAGAAATAAATCCAGTGTAATAAACATGGCCAGAAAAAGAATTTGGCCATGGTGTGGCTACTGACACTGGGAATGACTGGAAGCAAAAGGATCAGAAGCCTTCTACGTTATCAAGGAAATTGTTTTGCAGACTTACTACAAACTGTCCTGGAAGAGTCTGGGACTGACTGAGCAATCAAAAAATAAATGCTACTCTGGCAAACTTGCAACAGGAGGAAGCAGGCTTTTAAAGCTGCAATCCCTGATTTAGACCATGAACTGAGATGCTCACTTCTGATGTAGTCATCTGAGTATATTGGCAAGAAAGAATTTCAAAGATGGTATATCTGGAGCCATAAGAAATAAAAATCAAGAAAGTTCCTCCCAAAGAGTAGGACTTTGGTCTCTTGGAGGAACTTTCTTAACTATCACGTCAAGTTTGCTTTACTACACATGCCTACCCAGCTTCTATCAGTAACTGCTATGGAAGACTAACCACTGTGATTTCCTACTCCTCACTTTTTTATGGCAATTTTTATTGTGTTTGATTTCTCCTTGCTCCACATTTATATATTATATATATGGCAAAAATAACCAACATTATAACTTGCTTTTATTTCATAAGGTGCCTGGGCCACAGGAAGCTCACTGGACTGGCTGGACAGAACCTCAGTTCATTCAGAGGTCCAGGACTTTAAGCTGAATGAAGCAACCAAGTAGATTAGGGGGTTTTCACATTAAGGGAATAGGAAGTGTTGTTTGCATGACAGAGGCTGCCCTCAGATATTTGGTGATCAAAGGAAAATACACTGAGACTGCTAACTGTTGACCCAAATCTGGTCTCCTTATTTTCCCAGACTCTTGGCTGACCTACAGTTGCTAGTCTCTGTCTAATACCAAAGCAAAGCCATAAGTTCTCTGTAATAGCTGTTTCTGATTCTCATTCACTTGTCAATATGAAAAGGTATTTGATAAGATGATTCTATTTATCATTGTTGTAGTGTGGATAGTCATTTATGATATAAGCATTATAAAGGAAATACTAAAAATGTAGTGGAATTTCTGGCATATTTAGAGACCAAGCAAAAATTATTTTTAAAGCGATGTAGAATTTCCATGGCTCTTCATACAATGTAAGCAGACATATACTCCTCTAATATAATATCAGAGATGTACTAAGTCATGTTGTTGGAGTTATATCTAATAATATATATTCTTTCACATACCTAAAATATGAGATTAGTGCATCCTTCTTGATCCTATTAACCTTATGTTAATTGGATGTTAAAAATGGTGTCGGCTTATGAACCTGATGAATTTTACCTAAATAGATTAAGCACAGCAAGCAAAAAGTCAAGGAAAATCAATAAAAAGTTTTGCATAGTCTAATGACTGTCCAAATCTTTCCTGCAAACTTTAGAAGACTAAATTTGCACAAGGGATATTTAAGAGCTAAGTGTTTTAGATATGGCCTTTAATTTAAAACTCAAAGTAAAATACTATGTCTACTTAGAGAAAAACAAAAACAAAAACAAACAAACAAACAAACAAAAAAAACAACTGAGAGGGAGAGAGTGAATGGCATTTCATACTTCTGAGACCTGATCCTAAGATCCATAATGTAAATTCTTATGTTACTGTTAATTCCATGCTTACAAAGACCTAAGACCTTTCTATGTATAGTTTAAGATTCTAGTGAAGTCAGGCACAAGGGTAGAGTCAAATTGGCTCCCTAGGTTGGAAAGCTAACTCAATACTCATTTTTGGGTGTGTGTGTTAAGACTAGTTAAGACTCTTTCCTCTTATGTAAAATGATGATAATAGTTTATGCACTAAAAAAAAAAAATGTGAGAACTATATTAACTTAATGTTTCTCAAGCTTTAGCTTTGTCACAGTCATCCATAGTTCCTGGTAAGATTTTTTCATTTCTAACAAGTTCACAGTCAGATAGTGCTGATCTAAAAACCACACTTTGAGAACCACTGTATAAAATAATGTATGTAAATCACTACTAAATTGTCTGACATTATAAATAGTTGATATGTTTTCACTATTAATTTTCTTGGTGTTTCATCTTTATAGTTGTAAAAAGAAACAACTTACTTTGTAAATATTTTTACTTAAGGTGAATCCTGCTTTGTTATCATATGCATATATATAAAATTTCCAAATTGAAAGATTTTGTGTTGATGATATAACAGAATGCATTTGATAAAAGAATACTTTATGGAACAAAGCATCAAGATGGCAGAGGAATAGCATACTGAAATGACATCAGATCCCAAGAGTTCATCTAGATAGTTATCAAACCATTCCAAACACCTACAAACTCAACAGAAGATAGAAAAGAAGAAGAGCAGCAATTCTAGGAACAGAAAATCAACCACTTTCTGAAAGGTAGGAAGTGCAGAGAAGTGAATCCAAAGTGATGCGAAGATAGACTGTGGTGAGGAGGGGTTGGCTCCCAGCAAGCAGTGAAGCAGAGCAGCACAAAGTCTGAACTTTTAGAAGTCTGTTTCACTGAGGGACATTGCACCAGAGGCTAAATATGAGAGAAGTCCTCAGGAGGACAGTTCCCATGGGGTCTCAGTTCCCACGGGTTCAGAGAAATATCAGGGGTGTCTGAGTGTGGCAAAGATGCCAGTATCAGAGTGGGAAACCTAACTACAGAGACAGAGGCAAGGAGTAAACTTTCAGATCAGGGTTAAATCCTGATCCAAGGCATAGCTGGGCCACTGATTTTCAAGCAAAGACCCCATGAGTGGCAGATCCAGGGAGACTCACCTTCCTCCTAAGGGAGGAGCAGTGCAACAGGAGTCTGCTGGGTTTGGAGACACCAAATGGGACTTTGGGCCAGAGATAGAAATGGTTGATCACAGGCCAGGTGAGCTTGGACTGCAGCTGGAGACCAGGGAGATGGAGTGATTGACTGCTTATCTCTGAGGGCACATTGAGGAGTGGGGACCGGGCTCTTGGCTCCTCCAGGCTGGAGATTAGGAGGCCACCATTTTCATTCCCATCCTCCAAAACAATATGGAAAGGATTCAGGGAACAAAAGCTCCAAGAGCAAACCGGAGCAGGTTACTTAGCCTGGCCCTTGCGAAGGGCAGTGCAATTCTGCCTGAGGCAAAGACATTTGAAACTCTTTGCAATAGGAGCCTCCCCCCATCCAAAAGATCAGCAAGAACATCCAGCCAAGACCAAGGTTGCCAATCAATGAGAACAGAGGAACTCCAGAGCTAGGGGAAAGCAACATATAGAATTCATGCTTTTTTTCCCCCCCTGGATCCTTTAGTCTTGCAGAGTTCTTTTTTTTTTAATTTTATTTTTTTCTTATTCAATTTTTTAACTTTTCCTCATTCCTCCTTTAAAGTTTTTTAACTAGTTTATCTTAACAATACCTTTCTAAAAAAAAAAAAAAAAGAAAAAAACCAACCTTTTCAAACCTTTATTGTTATAGTCATATTTTATCACCTCATTGTATTTAATATTATTTTTGTGCGTATACATACATACATATATATATACAAATATATATATATATACTATATATATATATATATACTAAAAAGGTGTCAAAGACCCCAGAAAAATATGCACAATAACCAAATATATCTGTATATATATATACAGATATATCTGTATATATATATATATATATATATATATATATATATATATATGATATAGTTCTTTTTTCCTAAACATTTTAGGATACAATTTCTCCTAATACATTAAAATATACCCTAATCTAGCACATGGCATTGTTCTAATCTCCAGCCAGAACACTTTCTCTTCTCTTTTCTTTTTTTCTTCTTTTTCCGATCAACTTATCTTATCCATTTTTATATATATTTTTTATTTTCATCTTTACATCATATTCCATCCCTTCATTATGTTTACCCTTCTTTTTGTCTATATAAATAATTTTTACTTTCGTTATAATTTTGGGAGGTAGTTTCTCCCAAGAGACCAAAATACACCCAATATCAACTGGGTGACTCTGTTACATATATAAATATATATATATTTTTTTCTTTTTTCTCCTTTCTTCTCTCCCCTGTTTTAGGTCTCTTCTAATTTGGTTACTGTGCAAATTTTTCTGGGGTCTTTGACACCTTTTTAGTATTTTATTCTCTCCTTCATATATTCTTATCTGGATAAAATGACAAGGCTTAAAAATTCACCACCAAAAAAAAAAAAAAAAAAAAAAAAAAGAACAAGGGGCAGAACTGATAGCTAGGAACTTAATCAATATAGACATTGGTAATATGTCAGAACTAAAATTCAGAATGATGATTTTCAGGGTGCTAGCTGGGCTCAAAAAAGTCATGGAAGATACCAGAGAAACCCTTTTAGGAGAAATAAAATTCATTTCTGGGGAAATAAAAGACATAAAATCTAACCAAGTTGAAATTTAAACAAACAAACAAACAAACAAAACTATAAATAAGGCATAATAAAAACTGGAGGCCCTTATTGCTAGGATAAATGAGGCACAAGAGAGAATTAATGATATAGAGGACCAAATGATGGAGAATAAGGAAGCTGAGCAAAAGAGAGACAAACAACTACTGGACCACAAGGGGAGAATTTGAGAGATGAGTGATACCATAAGACAAAACAATATTCAAATAATTGCAATCTAGAAGAAGAATAAAGAGTGAGAGGGGCAGAAGATATATTGGAGCAAATTACAGTACAAAATTTCCCTATTGCAAAGGGAACAAGCATCAAAATCCAGGAGGCACAGAGAAGTGCCCTAAAAATTAATAAAAATAAGTCCACACCTGTCATCTAATAGAAAAATTTATGTCTTAGTGACAAAGAGAAAATCCTGAAAGCAGCCCAGGACAAGAAACTCCGTGACATACAATGGTAGAAATATTAGATTAGAAGCAGACTTATCCACAGTGACCTGACAGGTCAGAAAGTACTGGCATGGTATATTCAGAGCAATATATGAGAAAAATAAGCAGCCAAGAATAGTATATGCAGCTAAGCTATCACTGAAAATAGAAGGAGAGATTAAAAAGCTTCTAAGACAAATAAAAATTAAAAAAACTGCAAACATCAAACCAGCTCTACAAGAAATATTGAAAGGGGTCCTCTAATCAAAGAAAGAACCTAAAACTAGTAGACCAGAAAGTAACAGAGACCATATATAGCAACAGTCACCTTACAGGCAATACAATGACACTAAATACATATCTTTCAGTAGTTACCTTGAATACAAATGGGCTAAATGTCCCAATCAAAAGATACAAGGTATCATAATGGATAAAAAACCAAAACCCATCAATATGCTGTCTGCAAGAAACTCATTTTAGATCCAAAGACACCTCTAGATTTAAAACGAGGGGCTGGAAAACAATATACTATGCTAATGGACATCAAAAGAAAGCTGGGGTGGTAATCCTTATATCAGATCAATTAAATTTTAAACTAGATACCATAATAAGAGATGAGGAAGGACACTATATCATACTCTTATTGGTCTATCCAACAAGAAGATCTAATAATTTTAAATATCTATGTCCCTAACATTGGAGCAGCCAACTATATAAACCGATTAATAATAAAGTAAAATAAACACATCAACAATACAATAATTGTAGGGGACTTTAACATCCCCCTCACTGAAATGGACAGATTATTCAAACAAAAGAATAACAAGGAAACAAAGGTTTTAAATGACACACTGAACGAGAAGGACATCACAGATATATTTAGAACATTCCATCCCAAAGAAATGGAATACACATTCTTCTGTAGTGCACATGGAACATTCCTCAGAACAGATCACATTCTGGGTGACAAATCAGGTACTTATCAGCCAAAAGATTGGGATCATTCCTTCCATATTTTCAGACCACAATGCTCTGAAGTTAGAATTCAACTCCAAGAAGAAAGTTGGAAAGAACTCAAATACATGGAGGCTAAAGAGCATTCTATTAAAGAATGAATGGGTCAACCAGGAAAATAAAGAAGAATTGAAAAAAACTCATGGAAACAAATGAAAAAGAAGACACAACTGTACAAAATCTTTGGGACAGCAAAGGTGGTCCTAGAGGAAAGTATATAGTAATACAAGCCTTTCTCAAGAAACAAGAAAGGTCTCAAATACACAACCTAACCCTAAACCTAAAGGAGCTAGAGAAGGAGCAGCAAAGAAAGCCTAAACCTAGCAGGAAAGGGACGTAAAAAAAAAAAAATCAGAGCAGAAATCAATGATATAAAAACTTAAAGAATAATAGAACAAATCAATGAAACTAGGAGCTGGTTCTTTGAAAGAATTGATAAGATTGATAAACCCCTGGCCAGACTGTTCAAAAAGAAAAGAGAAAAGACCCAAATTAATAAAATCATGAATGAAAGAGGAGAGATCACAACCAACACTAAAGAAATACAAATAATTATAAGACCATGTTATGAGCAACTATATGGCAGCAAATTTGACAATCTGGGAAAAAAAATTGATGCAATTCTAGATAAAAATAAACTATCAAAACAGAACCAGGAAGAAATACGAAACCTGAACAGACCCATAACCAGTAAGGAGATTGAAGCAGTCATCAAAAATCCTCCCCCCCACCCCCGGAAAAAAAAAAAAAGCCCAGGGCCAGACGGCTTCCCAGGGGAATTCTACCAAACATTTAAAGAAGAATGAATACCTATTCTCTCAAACTGTTCCAAAAAATAGAAATGGAAGGAAACTGCCAAACTCATTTTATGAAGCCAGGATTACCTTGATCCGAAAATTAGACAAAGACCCTACCAAAAAGGAGTTTTGTAGACCGTTATCCTTTATAAACACGGATGCAAAAATTCTCACCAAACTACTAGCCAATAGGATCCAACATTACATTAAAAGGATTATTCACCATGACCAAGTGAGATTTGTCCCTGGGCTGCAAGGTTGGTTCAACATCCACAAATCAGTCAATGTGATACAATACATTAATGAAAGAAAGAACAAGAACCATAGAATATTCTCCCTGTAGATGCTGAAAAAGTATTTGATAAAGTACAGCATCCTTTCTTGATCAAATCCTAAAATGTATATGGAGCCAGAAAAGACCCTAAATAGCCAGAGGAACATTGAAAAAGAAAGCCAAAGTTGGTGGCATCACAAGTCCAGACTTCAAGCTCTATTACAAAGCTGTAATCAAGACAGTATGGTACTGGCACAAAAACAGACACATAGATCAATGGAACAGAATAGAGAGCCCCAAATTAGACCCTCAACTTTATGTTCAACTAACTTTCTACAAAGCAGGAAAGAATGTCCAGTGGAAAAAAGACAGTCTCATCAACAAATAATGTTGGGAAAATTGGACAGCCACATGCAGAAAAATGAAACTGGACAATTTCCTCATACCACACACAAAAAATAGGCTCAAAATGGATGAAAGACCTCAATGGGAGACAGAAATCCATCAAAATCCTTGAGAAGAACATGAGCAGCAACCTCTTCAACCTCAGCCTTAGCAACTTCTTCCTAGAAACATCACCAAAGGCAAGGGAAACAAGGGCAAAAATGAACTACTGAGACTTCATCAAGATCAAAAGCTTTTGCACAGCAAAGGAAATAGTCAACAAAACTAAAAGACTACTGACAGGATGGGAGAAGATATTTGCAGATGACATATCAGATAAAGGGTTAGTATCCAAAATCTATAAAGAACTCATCAAACTCAACACCCAAAGAACAAATAATCCAATTAAGAAATGGGTAGAGGACATGAACAGACATTTCTGCAAATAAGATATCTAGATGGCCAAAAGACACATGAAAAAGTGTTTCACATCACTTGGCATCAGGGAAATACAAATCAAAACCACAATGAGATACCACCTCACACCAGTCAGAATGGCTAAAATTAACAAGTCATGAAACAACAGGTGTTGGAGAGGATGTGGAGAAAGGGGAACCCTCCTACACTGTTAGTGGGAATGCAAGCTTGTGCAATGACTCTAGAAAACAACATGGAAGGTCTTCAAAAAAGTTGATAATGGAGCTACCCTATGACCAAGCAATCATACTACTGTGTATTTACCCTAAAGATACAAATGTACTGATCCTAAGGGGCATGTGCACCCAAATGTTTATAGTAGCTATATTCACAATAGCCAAACTATCAAAAGAACCTAGATGCCCATCAACGGATGAATAAATAAAGTAGAAGTGGTATATATACACAATGAAATACTACGCAGCCTTCAAAAGAAATGATATCTTCCCATTTGCAACAACATGGATGGAACTAGTGGGTTTTATGCTGAGCAAAATAAGTCAATCAGAGAAAGACAATTATCACATGATCTCCCCTGATATGAGGACTTTGAGAGGTGGGTGAGGTTGGAAGGTAGGGAAGGAACAAGAGAAACAATATGGGGTTGGGAGGGAAACAAACCATAAAAGACTCTTAATATCACAAAACAAACTGAGGGTTGCTGGGGGGAGGGGGATAGGGAGAGGGTGTTTTGGTTATGGACATTGGGGAGTGTATGTGATATGGTGAGTGCTGTGAAGTGTGTAAGCCTGATGATTCACAGACCTGTACCCCTGGGGCAAATAATATAACATTATTTAATATAATACATAATATAGTATAATAATATAACAGTATATGTCAATAAAAATATTTCTTAAAAATTGAAAAGAAATAATACTTTATGGAGTGAATTACTCTGTTATCATGTTGGAATTTTACATCTTGGATTTTCTTAAGAATGGTGTTCTTTAAGTAGGCTGACAATTTTAAAGTTTAACTGATTAAGGAAATTTAATTTGGAATAATAACATGTTCAATATTGTCCTTAAGTGCTTTATTGCCATGATGTGCAGGTGCATGATTTTCTTCACAAAGAATGTAGATATCTGCTTTCACTATTATTTTCACACTGCATGTAGGAAACTATTAAATATGTGATAAATGATTAATATATCATATTACTTTGTTGAAAATTTTATTTTTGACTTAAGGATATGTTGCAGTATTATATGCATATAAAAGAAGAGAACTGATGACATATGCAAAGAAGAAGCATAAGAACCATAAACCAATTCATCCAAAATCCAAATAAAGACCAAAAGTAATCAAGAAGGTGTCTTTTCTGATATGAAATGAATGATTAGTGAAGTAAAAGAACTATTAAAAAAATTATAGCAAAGGCAAAAGAACTTCCCATATTTTTTGTTTTGTTTGTTTTGTTTAAAGAGGCCACCAACAAGTTAATGGTGGCTATAAGAATGTCAGAATACATTTGAGATTTTGAAATGAATAATAGGTTTATCAGTATTATCAGTCAAGGCTTTGCATTATTTAATTTAAAAAATCTTGAAAGTGTTTAGCCACCTTTTTTTTGCATTTTTTTCCTTTTCCTCTCCTTAATGAATCCTCTTGAAATGTTTTATCTAATCCCAAAGTAAATATTTGTCTACTACCAAAAGAGAGGAGGAAAGAAATATGTTTAGCATGCAGATTAAGAAGTAAATAGTAATAACAAACTACTGGTGACATCTACAGTTTTTTGCAAGCCAAAACAATATACCTCCACTTATTTTTACCATTTTTCCCTACAATTGTGTCAAATAAAATAGTGACAATGTTTGCATTCAGTAGCTTGTGGAAACTGAACAAAGACTTTGAACTGGTAAATACCTTGTCTTCTTTAGTATAATTATTTACTTCTTTGACAGTTTCAGTGTTGATGAAGACATGAGAAATAACTTTTACTGCAAGCTCTAAGATATGTGGAATTTTTATCTGATGGTTGTTATTAAATATTGTTTAAATGAAAAGTGACATTGTCTCCTTTAATGGACTGAATCTTCAAAAGATTAGCAAACAAAAAAAGCTTCAGGCATGAACTGAATTTTTATGATTTTCCTCTTGACACACTGCCATACTGTGAAAGTTTCAGATGATTTTAAGAGCTACCTGGAGTGGTCTGAATTCCCAATTCCCTTAGGAACATCTAAAATACTAAATATTATCTTTGCCTTCTTGGGAGAACTTATTTCTTTCTTCGGTCTTTTTGATCCTAACCATCTCTGAAAACACAGTTTATACAAACAAATGTTTTCAACATAAAGTAAAGAAGAATGAGTGATAAGAGCAAAAGCAGTAACTATATTCTGATGAAAAATCTAGCTCTATTTTTCAAGTAAACAAGAACATTTATACTTTATTTACAATTCTGACTGTATTTTATTTTTTGTATGACCTTGGGAAACACATTTCCTTGTTGAGACAAATATACATACACATATATGAAGAGACAATATGAAAACAGCATAATCCAGAATACTACTAAATATACCTTTCAGTCATGTATAATTATTCAATGATGAATATTTATTTTAGATGGAGATCAATACTGAAATCAGTATATTTGTAAATTATATGTACAATTATGTGATATTGAGCAATATTAACATATTGAAATAATACTGTTTTAAATATACTAAACCTTTCTAATATCTGGAACAAAATACTAAGTGGACAGATTTTGTCTTCAAAACCTGTCTTATGCAGGTAACATTCAGTTATAATCATAATATGACTTGGTCTTAATACCCCAGATTTAAAGCTCCTTAGTGGCAGATGTAATATTTATTGGTGTATTATTACTCTGTAGTAAAATAATAATAGTGATATTATTAATGAGTGACAGAAATTCATTCTGTTATTCTCTTAGGTTATCTGAATTTCTTCTTCCTAATGATTTCATAAATTGTAAACCAATGTCATCAATCCAAATTATACTTTTCAATTCTTCTACTTGTTCATTTGGCTAGATTTGAAGTAACTGACTTTTTTTTTTTCTTTGACAAAATATCTTTACCTTTGTCTTGCAAGGCAATATAACTACCTGTTTATTTACATACCTATTTTTTTTTCTTTTTGGTTTGTAAGTTTGCTTTGTCTAAATTACCTTGCATATCCTATTCGAGTTTTTATTTGGGTCCTCTTCTATTACCAATTTTTAATTAAAATTGCTTAGGATTCTGCTCTGAGTCTTTTTACTATTACATTATTTCTCTACTTACCTTCATCCTCTTTACATTGATGGTTGATGATAAACCATGAAGAAAATCATAAGAAAGTCATTATACATCTGAGATGACTAAACTCAAAGTTCTAAATGTCTATACTGATACTTTTCATCCTGTGATATCTTGGTTGATAAATAATTCCCACTCTGATTCCAAATTATTGATGATTTTTAATTTATCCCTCTTTTAAAAATTGAACAATAGATTCTTATGCAAAGTTATATAATCATATTTTTTACTTTAATTTCCATGAATTTAGGATGTCCAATATGGATCCATTTACATTTTTCCTCCCAGAACAAAACATATGTAATTTCTCAAATGTTTCTTTCCCTGGAAGGGATAATGTGCAAGTTCAAGTCAGAATTCTAAAAGTTTATCTTATCTCCATGTTCAATACATTCCAAATTCCTATAAATTCAGCATATTAAATATCAATTTTATCCACATCCCTTTTATCTACAGCAAGTGTGATTATATCAATGATAATATCAATCTTCTACAAAGACGAAGTGAGTTTTGGATATCCACATTGCCTCTACATGGTTTCAATATATTATTCACAAATCAGCTAAAGACTTAAAATAAAATCATTTGTCCAGCTGAAATATCTCATTGGCTACCAAAATGGCTCAGAGCCTCTTGTCATATGGCTTCTGCCAACTTCACAAGGCATATATCATGATATTTATTGTCTTCCTTGAGCTACAGTCACACTGCATCTTTTCCTATTTCCAGTGCTAGTTTTGTTCATGCCCATTTTCATATGCCATTTCCTATTCCATGAATTCCATCCCTATCCTCTACCTCTCCCCTACCCCTAAATACACATTAAATTTAATGGCATGTTTCAACTTAATATCCCTTTCTCTGGAAATCTTCCCTGACTATTAAGGTTACATATTATCTTATAAAATGTATCTTTCTCACTAAACCTGATGTCACTACTAGGTAAAAGCAGCATTAGATTTAGATCCTGTTGTAATCTCAGATACACCCAGCTGGTTTGACAAATATTCAGCACTCAAAAGCTGTTTACTAAAGGAATCACTATCTGTATACTGACCATCCCTAAATCTATATTTAATTCCAGGCATAACATTTTTAGATAAATGTTTCATGGAAATTTCAAACTACGCTTTTCTCATTTTCAGATAGAAATCTGTGTCATCCTTACTCCTTATTCTCCCTCACATACAACACCAAATTTATAAAATTCTAATGCTTTTTCCAAAATGTAGCTTAAGTCCATCCACTCCTCTGCATGCCTGTTATACTATTCTAGCCTAAGACCTCATCATTCGTTATCTGCCTATTACAGAAGTTTCCTAGTTGGACTTCCCATCACCGGTGTTGCACCTATACAGCAAAAAGAGGTCAGTTATGCAAATTTTATTTCACCCACCTGCATAATATTTTTTAAATATTTTTATTTCCCTAAAATAAAATCCATAAAACTTTAAAGGCCCTATATTATTAAATAATTATGCTAATAATTTAAAAAGTTGAAGTTTTTAGTTTGTGAATATTTTCTCCTGTGAAACTATGTAGGAGAAAAATCAAATCCCATCAATTTAGCATTCCTTTTATATAACAATACATAAGGAAGCTAAATGCCTTTCTTAGGAAATATAAACTAACTTTTTTCTTTCTGATTTAAGCTATAGAAAATTTCTAAGTGGTATAAAGCCATTCCTCTCGTCTAGAGATTTACATTCCTATAATTCCTTGGAATTACCCTTAATTATACTGTGTCACCCATAGTATGATGGGCAATTTTGGAGATACAAGTTTCTCATTAACATCTTTTTCTCCCAGATGAGAAAATGCTAAAATAAAATATTCAAAGAAAATTTTAATGAAATCTCAGAGATTATAGAACCTTGTATATACAATTGAATAATCTGATTTTTTACTGAAATTGTTTGCATTATGATGTTGCTTACCCTATATTACTGATCTTTTGACATGCCTATGTGTTACAGTGCCATACAATTTCCTGTCAAACCAAAAACCCATACTGGGAAATTTCAGCTACTCAAAGCCTAGTTATAAGCAAATCTTTGACAGAGGCAATTTTTTTTTCCCTCACCTTCCTAAAACCTCTCTTGAGTTTTATTTATTATCTAATACCTCATTTCCACTATATGAATAATAATGCAAATTTATAACTTTCAGAAAAGGAAAGAAGAGAGAAAGAAAACACACACATACACAGAAGAGAGGCAGAGTGCATAGTAAAGAGCACTGACCATGAGTAGCTATGCGATTTTTTTCCTTATACACTTTGTTTCTCAGCTTCCTCATCTGTAAAATTGGGATAATAAAAGGAACTACCTTAAAATGTTGCTACTGAGATGAAGTGCATTGTTTATAAAACTGTTTAAACCAGTGCCAGAGACTGAGGAGAACTATGTAATTGTTAGTTACTATAACCCAAGAAAATATGTATATAAAGAATCGATTTAGCACAGACATTCTTTTGTAAGGGAATTATTCAAATATTTTTAAAAAATAATGTCCACTTTGAAACGGACACCTTTCATAATTTTTTTATATTAGACATGCCTCGTGCTGTTAGTCATTTAGTTAAGAACATTTAAAGTGTCTAAAACAGTCTGCCTATTACTCTCTCACACTTAGAATGTGAACTCTAAAACTGAAAAGGAAAACCTATAGGGAATGTAGCCTACATGGAGATAGACTGGTAGCATCAGCTATAATTCATTCGTCTATTCATTTATTCACTTAACAAGTCTGTACTCATTGTATGCCAAGCACTAAGCTAGGCATCAAGGGCACAAAGATAAATTTAAACCAACCATCTTCCTTAAATAGAACATTATACATCAGGAAGCTGTTTAGATAACACCTGCACGCTCAAGGATGCTGAGGAATAAACTTTGGCTAATATGATGTCTCGTGCCCAGAGTTAAAGACAGAAGAAAGTGTCTTAGAAAGCAACGACCTCAAAACTGGAAGATGCGGTTCAGTGAGGCAAAAGAGGATCTTGAGGTATTTTCCTAAAAATTGCTTTAAATGTGGGCTTGTGGGACTACTGAGTGGCTCAGTCATTAAGTGTCTGTCCTCTGTCTCCTGCTCAGGTCATGATTCCAGGGTCCTGGGATGGAGTCCCACTTGAACAGGCTGCTTGTTCAGCAGGGAGCCAACCTCTCCCTCTGCCTACTCCCCCAACCCTTGTGCTTTCTTTCTCTCTCTCTCTCTCTCTCTCTCTCTCTCTTTCTCTCTGACAAATAAGTAAATAAATCTTAAAAGGAAAAAGAAAATGTGGGCTTGGACTCTAGGATTCCAGATGATAACCACTTACATAAAGCATTCCACATAAATATGCTTTGGGCTGGTATGGTCAGTTGCCAAGAACAATTTATTTTGTTTGAATATTGCATTTCTTATGCTGACCAAGGGCAGGGATTATGTTTGGTTTCCTATTGAAATAGCTATGGGAAAGAAGGAAGAACATTTTTCAATGTAATAGTTATTGATCCATTACATTTATGAGGCCAAAGGCAAGAGGACGATTATATTTAAAAATGAGAGGGTTATGGGGCGCCTGGGTGGCTCAGTGGGTTAAGCCGCTGCCTTCGGCTCAGGTCATGATCTCAGGGTCCTGGGATCGAGTCCCGCGTCGGGTTCTCTGCTCAGCAGGGAGCCTGCTTCCTCCTCTCTCTCTCTGCCTGCCTCTCTGCCTACTTGTGATCTCTCTCTGTCAAATAAATAAATAAAATCTTAAAAAAAAAAAAAAAAAAAAAAAAAATGAGAGGGTTACCAGGGTGGCTCAGTCAGTTGAGAGGCCAACTGTTGTTTTTGGCTCAGATCATGATCTCAAGGTCCTGGGATGAAGCCCCATCATGCTTTGCACTCAGCAGGGAGTCTGCTTGAGGATTCTCTCTTCCCATCACCCTTTGCCCCTTCCCTGCTTGCAAGCTTTCTATCTCTTAAATAAATAAATTTAAAAAAACTAGAAATACATATAAAAGATTGTTAAAGTATACTTTCCTTTCTTACTGTCATAATTATATGTTCAGACTTATAAACTGGGGAAGTTAAGTAAAAAGCTATGATATTTATATGACAGAAAATCAGCAAAATATCAGAAACCATCTAATTTATTATTTATGTACCATGTTTTTTTAATTGATGGGGTAACAGTATTTGAATGAATAACAATTTAGAGATAATAAATTCCTATATAATTATGTCATAAAATTTACTTTTTGTCATCACAGAAACAAAACTTCTTCCAATTGGTATAATAATGATTTTCACAAAATTTGTGTCCTATTGATAGTATTCTAAAATTAAAAAAAAAAATAGTTGTACTCAAAATGTACATCCATTTCCAAAGTTAAAATTAAAGTAAGTGTAAAATTCAAAGATTTTATTTTTTTCAAAATATTTCTTTTCCAATCAAATAGTTATTTACAAAAATTAAAAGAAAAATATTATTTTAAATTCAAAAGGTTATAAACATTAGTAATTTGAGTTTTTAAAAAATTAACTAAATCCTTAACTTTTTTATAAAAAATAAAACTATTCAAAATTCTAATGATCAATTTTCATCTTGTTACTGATACAAAGATTTGAAATCATGCTACACATCATCTACACCTACACATAAACATGCATTTTTAGTAAGAAAGATTGTTTAATATTTCAGTATGTTCTTCAATCACCATGTGCAGCTCTTCTGAAAACCATGTAATTCTGGAATATCTCTGGAACCAAGAACTGAAACAAAAGTGAAGAACAAAAGGTCGCTCAGTGCTACTGGGAAACGATATTTGGTTATGCAGGAATCTATTGAATTCATGCTGAGAGGAAGGATTTGACAAGTTAATTAATTTGTCTTTTCTCTTACCTAAATGCTTCTGCTGTTCAGATTCTCCACATTCTGTCGCAGTGCATTTTGTAGTATAAGCAGCAACACAATGTACAAATGTTTTCAATATCCAGACATCCATTATTTCAAGGACATGTGCAAGAGATGTGATGAAGCATTACCTAGGTCCAGAAAGGCATTAGTCACAGGAGCAGATGTTTAGGGTTATGGTCACCTTGTACCAAACCTTGAGCTTTGGATCCAGAATGACAGAATTGCAAATGTATACTTTATTAAAGTATTTTTTTCTTTTTCTGTTTATGATATATTGTTCTTCTAATGTACTGGCCAAGATCAGAGGCCTCTTCTGCCCTGTTCAAGAGAGAGAGCGATTGAGGTATACATGTGTACTTTAAAAGCCATAAAATATATGAATACTCATTTTTTTTTTTTTGGATGGAGAGAAGATTTATAATTGTTTCTCAGAGTTTTACTGGGTGGGTTGTGGAGTATCTGTGGAAATCTACAAGAAATTAGACATGAGGCCATAGCTGAAAATCTGACTTTACAAGTAAACAGGACCTTACATAACATGGTAATGAGAATGGACTATAACCTTTAGGGTTAAAGGAAGCTGTTTTATTCTTTTTAGTCATAAAAATGTGGTTCTACTTGGAAGGATGATTGGCAGCATAGAGGCTTGAAGGGAAACAAATCTAGATGCAGAGGAGCTAAGAGAGGTGGTGTCTGGGTGGCTCAGTAGGTTAAAACCTCTGCCTTCTGCTCAGGTCTTGATCCCAGGATCCTGGGATTGAGCCCCATATTGGGCGCTCTGCTCGAAGGGGAGCCTGCTTCCTCCTCTCTCTGCCTGCCTCTCTGCCTACTTGTGATCTCTCTCTCTCTCTTTCTCTGTCAAATAAATAAACAAATAAAATCTTAGGGGAAAAAAAAAAGGTGAAAAGCTAAGGGACTGTTGCAAAACTTTTGGGGAGAAAGGTAAAGACTTGAAATAAAACAATGTCAGAGATGTTGGAGAAGAAGCCAATCCTTGAACCAATATGTGGGATAGTTACCAGACTATTTCTGTAGTTGGAGAACTCATTAGGTCTTTTCAGAGCCATATCACACTGTTTAGATACTGATCTTATGGTAAAGTAACCTTTACATTTATTATACATGCAAAAGATTTATAGATGCTTAATTTGAATTGTAGTATCTATAACTATACAATCACCAGTGTAATTTTCTTAGAGAATGTTATGCCTTAGAATGTCAGTACTCAGAACCAAATATTTAATGATGGAAGTAAAAATAAAAATTTAGTCCAACTTATGCATTTAAAAGAAGAGCACACTGAACATCAGAAAAGTGTATAGATTCACCAGTGATTTTTCAGATAATTAATACTAGCATGATGGCTAAAACCTGGCTCCCAGAGCTCTATTCAATTCACAGTAATATTTTTTCTCTAAATAAAACCAAAGCTATTTTTACAGGCATAGAATGTTTAATATGTTACATATATTATATATGCAAAATATATGAAATATTTACTAATTTTCTAATATTAAATTATTAAAATTTATTGTTTAGTGCACTAATCCTGGTAAAAAATTACATGGGAAAATAAAAAGACCTAAAAAAAAAATCCATGATAAGCCCAAATTGTTCTCATAGGAAATTGAGTCAAACAGTGAATAAAAGCCAGAGAAAATAAATTTGGAAGGTCAGAAATTCCCCCAATAACTAAAGAATATGTTTTTATAATCTTGGGGGGAATATGATTCCTTAAAAAGCATTCCTAGAAAACAAAGATTGTATTATAAGAAGAATATGTTCATTCTCAAAAGAATAAAAAGTGAAATTTTAAATCCAGTTAAGTTTTCCACAGAATTTTCTAGATCAAAAATAACAGACTATCAGAGCTAGTATAAAACAAAAATAGTTTCAAATACTGCCATTTTTAATACTGCATTTAAAAATAAAACTAAATACCTTATCAATTGCACAAAAATTCATATAACAGGCATAGAACATGATTGAAAACAATTGTGGATTTTTTCAAAACAGATATTATACCTAAAGTCATTTATGTGGAACAAATACTCCTGAGCAAACCTTTAGAGCTGAGCAAGGAATACATGATTTTGCTTTCTGTAAATTTAATAATGGGAATAATAACAAAGCTATTACTAACGTCATTCTACAGGATCCAAGGTCCTATTACACTAAGTTGAAATTATGTATACTAATTACTTCCAAAAGAAAAAAACTATATACTTAAGTAAAATAAGTTAAATTAAATATATCTATCTGATCCAAAATACGGACTTCTAAAAAAATCACTCAAATTCAGAGATGTGTTTGAGAACTATATTATCAACTATATTTAAAATAGGCTTTCCGATATTTTTATAAAGAGAAGCATTATACTACTCTACCAGTACAAAAACATAATTTTTTCAGAATCTCTGTTTTATCTTTTCTTATCTTATCTTAGAAACTAAGAAATACTAACTAGACTAAGAAATAGTATTTAACTTTAGACTTTTTCCCCTGTTTTTTTTTTATTTTTTTAAGATTTTATTTATTTATTTGAGAGAGAAAGATCATAAGTAGACAGAGAGACAGGCAGAGAGAGAGAGGGAAGCAGGCTCCCTGATGAGCAGAGAGCCTGATACAGGACGCCATCCCAGGATTCTGAGATCATGACCTGAGACGAAGGCAGCAGCTTAACCCACTGAGCCACCCAGGCGCCCTCCCCTGTTTTAATATAAAGGCAGAATAGGGCCTCAAAAGAGATTACCACCAGGTAAATTATTCAACAGATACAAAGTTCACCATTAGCTGCTTTTTGAGTTTGTCTAAATGAAAAAAATTTGTAATCTGTTTATGGTACAAATACTAATAATAGCAATTATTTTGAAAAAGACACAAATGCCCACTGAGTCCTTTTTTGTAATGTATTGAACACACTGTGGATGTTTTTACAATACATCATCAGAGCAGGAAGGACATTAGAGACCAACCATCCAACCCTCTCCTTTTACTCAGACATCTGAGGACTTCAGAGTGGTCCAGAGACTTGCCAGAGGTAATAGTACCAACATTTAGTGGCTAGGCTAGAATGGGGACCCTGTATTCCCAGTGTCATGTCAACGGTCTCTTTGCAAATGTTTCTTAACAAATTTTCCTGCCTCCAGTCATGCCCACAACGGATCCATTCTCCACACAGCTGCCAGAATGATCTTTCATAAATACAATTATGACCAACTTATTCCCCTGCCTAAAGCTTTTAAATGGCCCCATCATTCACAGGACAAAGTTCAAATTTTTTAGCATCCGCCAGAAGACTTTGACATCTGCCTGATTTTCTGGCTTCTTCTCTCACCAATTCTTAAAATCCAGAGCTTGGGTCATCTGCAAGTATGTCTGCAAATACATCATACTTTCTTAAATCCTGCATCCAAAAAATCTTAATTTCAAAGGCTATTTCCTTATCATCCATTTTTATTATTACATGGCAAGCTACAGAAGTAGTATGTTATTTTTTTAATTTATAGAAGAGAATATAATTTTTCTATCCTATATATACACCTGGATATTGAATGACTTAAAATGACAACCTCTATCATTTGTCCCTTGGTGTCTTCATCAAGATCACTATGATCATGAACAGAAAAATCAAAGACAAAATGATTATCTTCAAAAACAAATTGGGCAAAATCAGCAGGAACAATTTAGTGTAATTTTCAAAGAGGAAATGTTGATATTAGAAAATATAACTGTTTAAAGAAGTTACTGTGGTTGCTATCGAAGAGATTATTGCCTATGTTCTCATCTAGGATTCTGATGGATTCCTGTCTCACGTTGAGGTCTTTTTGAGTTTATCTTTGTGTATGGTATAAGAGAATGATCGAGTTTCATTCTTCTACATATAGCTATCCAGTTTTCCAAGCACCATTTATTGAAGAGACTGTCTTTTTTCCACTGTATATTTTTTCCTGTTTTGTTGAAGATTATTTGCCCATATAGTTGAGGGTCCATATCTGTTCCACTGGTCTATGTGTCTTTTTTTATGCCAGTACCATGCTGTACTGGTGATCACAGCTTTGTAGTAAAGCTTGAAATCAGGTAACATGATGCCCCCAGTTTTATTTTTGTTTTTCAACATTTCCTTAGTGATTCAGGGTCTCTTCTGATTCCATACAAATTTTAGGACTATTTTCTCCAGCTCTTTGAAATATACCAGTGGAATTTTGATCAGAATGGCATTAAAAGTATAGATTGCTCTAGGCAGTATAGACATTTTAACAATGTTTATTCTTCCAATCCAAAGGCAAAGGAAAAAAAAGCAAAAATGAACTTTTGGGACTTCATCAAGATCAAAAGTTTCTGCACAGCAAAGGAAACAGTTAACAAAACAAAGAGGCAACCCATGGAATGGGAGAAGATATTTGCAAATGACAGTATAGACAAAAGGTTGATATCCAGGATCTGTAAAGAACTCCTCAAACTCAACACACACAAAACAGACAACCATATAAAAAATGGGCAGAAGATATGAACAGACACTTCTCCAATGAAGACATACTAATGTCTATCAGACACATGAAAAAAATGTTCATCATCACTAGTCATCGGGGAGATTCAAGTTAAAACCACATTGAGATACCACCTTACACCAGTTAGAATGGCCAAAATTAGCAAGACAGGAAACAACATGTGTTGAAGAGGATGTGGAGAAAGGGGAACCCCCTTACACTGTTGGTGAGAATGCAATTTGGTCCAGCCACTTTGGAGAACAGTGTGGGGATTCCTCAAGAAATTAAAAATAGAGCTTCCTTATGACCCTGCAATTGCACTACTGGGTATTTACCCCAAAGATACAGGTGTAGTGAAAAGAAGGGCCATCTGTACCCCAATGTTTATAGGAGCAATAGCCATGGTTGCCAAACTGTAGAAAGAACCAAGATGCCCTTCAATGAACGAATGGATAAAGAAGATGTGGTCCATATATACTATGGAGTATTATGCCTCCATCAGAAAGGATGAATACCCAATTTTTGTAGCAACATGGATGGGACTGGAAGAGATTATGCTGAGTGAAATAAGTCAAGCAGAAAGAGTCAATTATCATATGGTTTCACTTATTTGTGGAGCATAACAAATAGCATAGAGGACAAGGGGAGATCGAGAGGAGAAGGGAGTTGAGGGAAATTGGAAGGGGAGATGAACCATGAGAGACTAGGGACTCTGAAAAACAATCTGAAGGTTTTGAAGGGGCAGGGGGTGGGAGGTTGGGGGAACCAGGTGGTGGGTACTAGAGAGGGCACGGATTGCATGGAGCACTGGGTGTGGTGCGAAAACAATGAATACTGTTATGCTGAAAAGAAATTTAAAAAATTTATAAAAGTCAAAAAAAGAGAATATAAATGTTTAAATTTATGTCCATTTTTTCCTTTTACATAGTGAAAGTATTGAATACTATTTTATTTTTACTTTTTAAAAAGTAAAATAAAATATTAAAATCAAGAAATTCATGGATGGACTTATGCTAAGTGAAATAATCAGACTGTAAAAGACTAATACCAGGTGATTCTACTGGTAAGTGTCAATAATTCCACTCATTAATAATAATAACAATAAACAGATAAAAGGCAGAATCTGGCCTATAAATACAGAAAACAAACTGATGACTGCCAGAGGGGAGCACAGTGGTGGAGGGGTTGGGCAAAGTGGGTGTAGGGGAGAAAGAGATGCAGGCTTCCAGTTATGGAATGAAATTAGTCAAGGGAATAAAAGACATAGCATAAAAATTATAGTCAGTGATATTGGAATAGCAATGTAACAGGACAAATTGTGGTGACACTTGTGAACATAGCATAATGTATCATCTTGTCAAATCACTAAATTGTACAACTGAAACTAATGCAACATTGTGTGCAACTACATTCAAATTTTAAAAAAATAATAATGATAAATAATGTTATTTCTTTCAAAGTAAATATTCCCAAATTTAGATTCCATTCAAAACTTGATCCCTAAATGAAATCAATGCATATCTTTTATTTTTAATTGAGAATTGAAAACATCAAGATAAAGCATTACAGGAAAATTAATTTAAATATATCATGATCAGAGTTAGAATAAGAACAGTAGGTATTTTTTCCCCTGTGTTCATCTGTTTTGATTCTTAAATTCCAAACATGAGAAAAAAGAAAAAATAAAAAAAAAGAAAAGATAGAGAGAGGCAGACCATAAAACAAACTTTTAACTACAGAGAACAAACAGAGGGTTCCTGAAGAGAAGGTAGGTAAGAGGATGGGTTAAATGGAGGATGGGAATTAAGGAAGGTGCTTGTGATGAGCTCTAGATACTGTGTGTAAGTATCTGAACCTACAACTGAAACTGTATGTTAACTAACTGGAATTTGAATAAACACTTGAAAGGAGAAAGGAAGTACAGCAGATGTTTTATTTTTTTTAAAAATTTTTATAAACATATAATATATTTTTATCCCCAGGAATACAGGTCTGTGAATCGCCGGGTTTACACACTTCACAGCACTCACTATAGTACATACCCTCCCCAGTGTCCATAACCACATCCCCCTCTCTCAAACCCCCTCCTCCAGCAACCCTCAGTTTGTTTTGTGAAATTAAGAGTCACTTATGGTTTGTCTCCTCCCAATCCCATCTTGTTTCCTGTATTCTTCTCCTACCACCTAAACCACCCATGTTGTATCTCCACTTCCTCATATCAGGGAGTTCATATGATAGCTGTCTTTCTCCGATTGACTCCTTTCTTTTTTTTTTTTTTTTTAAGATTTTATTTATTGATTTGACACAGAGAGAGTGATCACAAGCAGGCAGAGAGGCAGGCAGAGACAGCAGAAAAGCAGGCTCCCTGCTGAGCAGAGAGCCCAATGCGGGGCTTGATCCCAGAACCCTGAGATCATGACCTGAGACAAAGGCAGAGGCTTTAAGCAACTGAGACACCCAGGCGCCCCTGATTGATTTATTTCACTAAGCATGGTATACTCTGGTTCCATCCACGTAATCTCAAATGGCAAGATTTCATTTCTTTTGATGGCTACATAGTATTCCATTGTGGATATATACCACTTCTTCTTTATCCATTCATCTGTTGATGGACATCTAGGTTCTTTCCAAAGTTTGGCTATGGTAGACATTGCTTCTATATACATTTGGGGGCACATGCCCCTTCGGATCACTACATTTGTATCTTTACGGTAAATACCCAGTAGTGCAATTGCTGAGTCATAGGGTAGTTTTATTTTCAACATTTTGGGGAACCTCCATGCGGTTTTCCAGAGTAGTTGCAACAGCTTGCATTCCCACCAACAGTGTAGGAGGGTTCCCTTTTATCTACATCCTCGCCAGCATCTGTCATTTCCTGACTTGTTCATTTTCGCCATTCTGACTGGTGTGAGGTGATATCTAAGTGAGGTTTTGATTTGTAATTCCCTGATGCCGAGTGATGTGGAGCACTTTATCATGTGTCTGTTGGCCATCTGATATCTACTTTGCAGAAATGTCTGTTCATGTCCTCTGCCCACTTCTTGATTGGATAATTTGTTCTTTGGGTGTTGAGTTTGCTAAGTTCTTTATAGATTTTGGACACTAGCCCTTTATCTGATATGTCGTTTGCAAATATCTTCTCCCATTCTGTCAGTTGTCTTTTGGTTTGGTTAACTGTTTCCTTTGTTGTGCAAAAGCTTTTGATCTTGATAAAATCCCAATAGTTCATTTTTGCCCTTGCTTCCCTTGCCTTTGACGATGTTCCTAGGAAGATGTTGCTGCAGCTGAGGTCGAAGAGGTTGCCTCCGGTGTTCTCCTCAAGGATTTTGATGGATTCCTTTCTCACATTGAGGTCCCTCATATATTTTGAGTCTCTTTTCATTGTGGTGTAAGGAAATGGTCCAATTTCATTTTTCCTCTTGTGGCTGTCCAATTTTCCCAACACCATTTATTGAAGAGGCTGTCTTTTTTCCATTGGACATTCTTTCCTGCTTTGTTGAAGATTAGTTGACCATAGAGTTGATGGTCTATTTCTGGGCTCTCTATTCTGTTCCATTGATCAATGTGTCTGTTTTTTTGCCAGTACCATGCTGTCTTGATGATGACAGCTTTGTAATAGGGTTTAAAGTCCAGAATTGTGATGCCACAAACTTTGGCTTTTTTTTTTTTTTTCAATATTTCTTTGTCTGTTCCAGGTCTTTTCTGGTTCCATATAAATTTTAGTATTACTTGTTCCATTTCTTTGAAAAAAAATGGATGTTATTTTGATAGGAATTGCATTAAATGTGTAGTTTGCTTTAGGTAGCATAGACATTTTCACAATATTTGTTCTTCCAATCCAGGAACATGGAACATTTTTCCATTTCTTTGTGTCTTCTTCAATTTCTTTCATGAGTACTTTATAGTTTTCTGAGTGTAGATTCTTAGCCTCTTTAGTTAGGTTTATTTGTAGGTATCTTATGGGATTGGGTGCAATTGTAAATGGGATTGACTCCTTAATTTCTCTTTCTTCTGTCTTGTTGTTGGTGTAGAGAAATACAACTGATTTCTGTGCATTAATTTTATATCCTCACACTTTACTGAATTCCTGTACAAGTTCTAGCAGTTTTGGAGTGGAGTCTTTGGGGTTTTCCACATATAGTATCATATCATCTGCGCAGAGTGAGAGTTTGACTTGTTTTTTTCTTTTCTTTTTTTTTTTTGCCTATTTGGATGCCTTTAATTTCCTTTTGTTGCCTGATTGCTGAGGCTAGGACTTCTTGTACTATGTTGAATAGCAGTGTTGATAAGGGACATCCCTGCCATGTTCCTGACCTTAGCGGAAAAGCTATTAGTTTTTCTCCATTGAGAATGATATTTGCAGTGGGTTTTTCATAGATGGCTTTGATAATATTGAGGTATATGCCCTCTATACCTACACTTTGAAGAGTTTTGATCAGGAAGGGATGCTGTACTTTGTAAATGCTTTTCCAGTATCAATTGAGAGTATCATATGGTACTTGTTCTTTCTTTTATTGATGTGTTGTATCACCTTAACTGATTTGTGGATGTTGAACCAACCTCGCAGCCCTGGAATAAATCCCACTTGGTCGTGGTGAATAATCCTTTAAATGTATTGTTGAATCCCATTGGCTAGTATTTTGGTGAGAATTTTCACATCTCTATTCATCAAGGATATTGGCCTATAGCTCTCTTTTTTGATGGGATCCTTGTCTGGTTTTTGGATCAAAGTGATGCTGGCCTCAAAAAATGAGTTTGGAAGTTTTTTTTCCATTTCTATTTTTGGAACACTTTCAGGAGAATAGGAATTAGTTCTTCTTTAAATGTTTGGTAGAATTGCCGCCGGGAAGCCATCTGGCCCTGCACTTTTTTGGGGGGAGATTGTTGATGACTGTTTCAATCTCCTTACTGGTTATGGGCCTGTTCAGGTTTTCTATCACTTCCTGGTTCAGTTGTGGTAGTTTATATGTCTCTAGGAATGCATCCATTTCTTCCAGATTTTCAAATTTGTTCGTGCAGAGTTGCTCACAGTATTTTCTCATAATTGTTTGTATTTCTTTGGTGTTAGTTGTGATCTCTTCTCTTTCATTCATGATTTTATTTATTTGGTCCATTTTCTTTTATTTTTGATAAGTCTGGCCAGGGGTTTATCAATCTTATTAATTCTTTCAAAGAACCAGCTCATAGTTTCATTGTTTTGCTCTATTGTTTTTTTTTTTTTTTTTGGTTTCTATTTCATTGATTTTTGCTCTGATTTTTATGTTTTATCTTCTCCTGCTGGATTGAGGGTTTATTTCCTGTTCTTTTTCCAGCTTCCTTTGGTGTAGTGTTAGATTGTGTATTTGAGAGCTTTCTTGTTTCTTGAGAAAGGCTTGTTACCACTATATATTTTCCTCTAGGACTGCCTTTGCTGTGTTGCACAGATTTTGAACCATTGTGTTTTCATTATCATTTGCTTCCATGAAATTTTTCAATTCTTCTTTAATTTCCTGGTTGACCCATTCATTCTTTAGAAGGATGCTGTTTAGTCTCCATGTATTTGGGTTCTTTCCAAATTTCCTCTTGTGATTGAGTTCTAGCTTCAGAGCATTGTGGTCTTAAAATATGCAGGGAATTATCCCAATCTTTTGATACTGGTTAAGACCTGAATTAGGACCGAGGATGTGATCTATTATGGAGAATGTTCAATGTTCACTAGAGAAGAATGTGTATTCAGTTGCTTTGGGATGAAATGTTCTGAATATATGTGTGATGTCCATCTGGTCCAGAGTCATTAAGGCCTTTATTTCCTTGTTGATCTTTTGCTTGGATGATCTGTCCATTTCAGTGAGGGGAGTGTTAAAGTCCCCTACTATTATTGTATTATTGTTGATGTGTTTCTTTGATTTTGTTATTAATTGGTTTATATAGTTGGCTTCTCCCAGGTTGGATGCATAGATATTTAAAATTGTTAGATCTTCTTGTTGGACAGATCCTTTGAGTATGATATAGTGTCCTTTTTTATCTCTTATTATAGTCTTTTGCTTAAAATCTAATTGATCTGATATAAGGATTGCCACCCCTGCTCTCTTCTGATGTCCATTATCATGGTAAACAGTTTTCCACCCCATCACTTTAAATCTGGAGGTGTCTTCGGGTTTAAAATGAGTTTCTTGTAGGCAACATATAGATGGGTTTTGTTTTTTATCTATTCTGATTCCCTGTGTCTTTTGATTGGGGCATTTAGCCCATTAACATTCAGGGTAACTACTCAGAGATATGAATTTAGTGCCATTGTATTGCCTGTAAGGTGACTGGTACTGTATATTGTCTCTGTTCCTTTCTGATCAACTACTTTTAGGCTCTCTCTTTGCTTAGAGGATCCCTTTCAATATTTCCTGTAGAGATGGTTTGGTGTTTGCAAATTCTTTCAGTTTTTGTTTGTCCTGGAAGCTTTTAATCTCTCCTTCTATTTTCAATGATAGCCTAGCTGGATATAGTATTCTTGGCTGCATGTTTTTCTCGTTTATTACTCTGAATATATCATACCAGCTCTTTATGGCCTGCCAGGTCTCTGTCATAAGTCTGCTGCCAATCTAATATTTTTACCATTGTATGTTACAAACTTCTTTTCCCAGGCTGCTTTCAGGATTTTCTCTTTTTCACTAAGACTTGTAAATTTTACTATTAGGTGATAGGGTGTGGACCTATTTTTGTTGATTTTGAGGGGGTTTCTCTGCACCTCCTGGATTTTGATGCTTGTTCCCTTTGCCATATTAGGGAAATCCTCTACAATAATTCTCTCCAATATACCTTCTGCTCCACTCTCTCTTTCTTCTTCTTCTGGAATCCCAATTATTCTAATGTTGTTTTGTCTTATGGTGTCACTTATCTCTCGAATTCTCCCTCCGTGGTTCAGTAGCTGTCTGTCCCTCCTTTGCTCTGCTTCTTTATTCTCTGTCATTTCATTTTCTATATCACTATTTTTTTTCTTCTGTCTCATTTATCCTAGCAGTGAGAGCCTCCATTTTTGATTACACTTCATTAATAGATTTTTTAATTTCAAGTTGGTTAGATTTTAGTTCTTTTATTTCTTCAGAAAGGGGAGAAATCCATGTGATTCTCAAGTGTCTTTGCCCCAGGCGGAATTGCACTGCCCTTATCAGGGGCTAGGCTGAGTAATCAGCTAGGGTTTGCTTTTAGGAGCTTTTGTTCCCTGAATGCTTTCCATAGAGTTCCAGAGGATGGGAATGAAAATGGTGGCCTACCAGTCTCTGGCCCTGAGGATCCCAGAGCTTGGGGCCCCCACTCCTCAGTGTGCCTGTAGAGAATAGCACCCAATTATTCCCATCTCCCTGAACTCCTGCCATGCTCTGACCTCACCAAGCCTGCAACTGGTTCAAGGTAACCCCGAGCTGAGAGCTCACTCCTTGGCTCTGTCTCTGTAGCCAGCTTCCCTGTTCTAATACCTGCAAGCTCTGCGACATTCAGACACCCTTGATCCTTCTGTGACCCTGCAGGACCTGAGGCCACACTGACCCCACGTCGGCTTCACCCTGGTTTAGCCTCTGGAGCGATGTTCCTCAGTGGAACAGACTTTTAAAAGTCCTGATTTAGTGCTCCATTGCTCCACCAGAGCAGATGTTTTAAAATAGAACTTTTAGAAAGCTAAATCAAGGACATTAATGTGAGAAGGCACATATTAATTAAAGTTTTAAAAATAAATCAGAATTAAATACATATTAAGTGTATTGACAATTACATCAGCCTGATAATCATTTGATGTATGCATGTGGAAATCTTTGCAAACAGCCTTATTTCTCTAATGAATTAGTTTGAGGTTTAGTAACAAAATCATTTAAAAATGAAATGAAAAACAGGGATTTATACAATACTTCATAGAGTAAGCAATTAATAGATATTTGATTTTATTAAATGATATATTTGGAATTAAAGTGTGCTATATATTTAAAAAATAATCTGTAAAGAATCAAATAAATTATTTTGTTGATGAAAGTAAATGTTTAAAATAACTTTATATATATATATATATATTTCTTTATTATTTTTTAAATTTTTATTTTATTTTTTCAGTGTTCCAAGATTCATTACTTATGCAGCACACCCAGTGCTCCATACAATATGTGCCCTCCTTTATACCCACCACCAGGTTCTCCCAACTCCTTCCCCTCCAAAATCCTCAGTTTGCTTCTCAGAGTTCACAGTCTCTCATGGTTTGTCTCCTCCTCCAATTTCCCCCAATATTTATTTTTATTATTATTTTTAAAATATTTTATTTATTTATTTGACAGAGAGAGAGAGAAACACAAACGGGGAGCATCA
The DNA here is from genome assembly GCF_964662115.1 of Mustela nivalis. Classification (NCBI taxonomy): domain Eukaryota; kingdom Metazoa; phylum Chordata; class Mammalia; order Carnivora; family Mustelidae; genus Mustela; species Mustela nivalis. Next base: position 36,386,477 of record NC_139020.1, read on the forward strand.
GGCAGAGGGAGAGGGAGAAGTAGGCTTTCCACTGAGCAGGGAACCCAATATGGGGTTTGATCCCAGGACCGTGGGATCATGACCTGAAATGAATGCAGAAGTTTAAATGACTGAGCCATACAGGTACTCATTAAAACAACTTTAGACTTGTAAATAGACTAAGTAATACAACTAATAATATATAGTATATATATTATACTATATAATATAATAATTATATACTATATAATTTGTGATGAGTATAAACTCTATAAAATATGAAAGACAATGAATTTACAAAAGACCTCCAAAATAATATTTACGTGTTAATTAATTTTTTAATTTAATTTATTAATATATTTATTATAGCAATTGGTTGCATAGATTCAGATAGTCATTTTATTGAATTCCTAAATAATAAAGACAGGTAAACTTAAAGCAAAGAGCATATCAACCATTTAACATTGTGGCCAAATCAGAGGAAAATTGTCAAATTATTTTTTGGATCCCACAGTAAAGTTATACCTATCATATAAAAATGAATGAGAAATATTTAAAAATGCATGAAAATGAGCTTCATGTACTCAGACTATTTTAACAATTTAAGTGAAAATTAAAATTTGATCTTTAACACTCTATCAATATATACGTCCATATTTTCCTCAGGAATTTAAAAACATTTATAATATCTTAAGTTTGTATTAAGGTTACTACTTTTAACACTTAAGTTAAAATGCTGAAATAAATCATTTTGAAATTAAAGTAATTGCTTTTTTTAAAGATTTATTTATTTGGGGAGAGAAGGGTAGAGGGAAAGAATCACAAGCTGACTCTCCTCTTTGTGCCCAGACCTGAAAGGGGTTCGATCTCAGGACTCTGAGATTGTGACCTGAGCTGAAATGATGAGTCAGACATTTAACCAACTAAGCCATCCAGATGACCCAAAGAATCTGCCTTTACATTATGACAGTTATATTCACAAATGTAGTATATTGATATTTACTTGCTATATAAGGCAACAAGAGTTCATCTGAAATGTTAAATATATAAAAGGCATTTGAATTAAGTAGTAAAGATTGGTTTCATTGATTTATTGAAATCTACTTTGATGTATGAAAATCTATTATTCAAAAATTCAAAGTTCAATATGATGTTTTATGTCCTTTGGATTCTCAGTTGTTGATATATACTGTATATTTATTTATGTTACAGAGGAAGACAATGAAATAAAGTGTAGTTGAAAAGTATACTGAAATGGAAGTCAATACCTGAGATTCTAGTATTGGTGTCTCTGACTTTAGAAATGACTTTGTTTCTTTGTTTCTCTGACTTTAGAAATGGCTTTGTTTCTTTGTTATTTGCTGTAATATGAAACAATTAGGGCAAATTACTACCAAGGCTTTTTATCTATTCCATTACTGTTTGAGTCTACAATTATTCTTTTACAAAAAGATTTTCTCTAAAATTCCCTTTGGCAATGCAGCTATAAACTATTTATTTATTTACTTATTTTGTTATTTTTTTTTAAACTTGACTTTGAGATGTTTAACTGTTGACAAAATGATTATTGGAGGTTCTAGCCTTCAAATATTGTTAGTAGTCACTTAAAATACATTATTAATATAACTTTAAGGGAAATATAATGATATTAAAATTTGGGTGGTATTAAAAATTATTTAAAACTATTCAATTTGGAAAAAACAATTTGTAACCATAATAACACTTTTAGTATGTAAATAAGATATTATTTATAAAATCCTTATTTTTAATAATGAGATAAACTTCTGTTAATAAAATATTTTAATGTCTTAAATATTTTGGCTTAATGTAATACTATGCTAGAATTTTTATATCAATGAAATGAGATAAAATATAAATATATTCAAAGAAAATAATCATGTAATTTGGAAATCTATAAATTTATCATTTAAGTGACTTCTTCCGTGTAGTATATTAATGTAAATGAAAAAAAGCATGACTTCTAGGGCAATTCAGACTAATGTTTACTTGGTGGACCTTATAGTGACTACGTTAACTAGAGCATGTTACTATGACTTTCAGGGCCTAGAGTGTCCCTATCTCAGAAAATAGGACAATAATACCACTTCTGAGGTGCTTGTGTGGCTCAGTCATTAGGCATCTGCCTTCAGCTCAGGTCATGATCCCAGGGTCCTGGGATTGAACCCCACATTGGGCTTCCTATTCAGTGGAGTGCCTTCTTCTCCCTCACCCTCTGCCTGCCACTCTGCCTATTTGTGCTTTCTTTGTGTGTGTGTGTGTGCATGTCAAATAAATAAATAAATAAATAAATAAATAAATCTTTTAAAAATGTGATGTATTTTATATATTTTAAAAATGATGAATATTTTAAAAATGATGTATTTTTTTTTGTTTATTAGAAATATTTGTATTTTTGTTTTCACCTCCACTATTTTAGTGAAAATCCCAGTCATGTGTGCCTGGACTATTGTAACAAAGGGTATCTAGTATTTCCATTTTTAACCTCCTTTCTTTTCATCCAACTGATTCTGTGAACTAGTACCAAATTATTACTTCACAGACTTAAGTCAGACTATGTAATTTTTGATGAATATTAATGCCTTTCCACCAGCAGAAAGAAATAAAACATTTTTATCCTGAAAGTTAGTCTTCCACACTTTAAAGTTACTTCACGGTTAGTTTCCTTTGTTCACTGTAAGATACAGTAAGTCAAAAGTTTATTGTACCATTATAATTTGTCAGTCTTTGTCTACATCTTTTCTCTAAGGCAAACAACTTCTGCCAAGTTTTAATGTCCTCTTCATTAAGGTTTGCCTCAAAAATGTCCCATTTAGGCATAAACCCTTCTACTTCAAATAACAAGTAGTCTATTATTCTAGAAAATTTGCTATTCAAGTTGTAAAATATTATTACCTACAATTACAATTATTTTCTAAGAGACCTTAACACTTGCACTAGAATGGAAGACAAGAAAACATTTACTTTAACTTCATATTTTCTTCTTTTTTCATGACCTATTACCATTATAACATACTTGTCTTAACTCTTATGAAATTCATTAATACTGCAAAAATTAACATATAGAAAATATAAAACACATTGTGTAACCAAAAAAGAAAAAAACTGGTTTGGCATGGTAGAAAACTTATATATGAGTTATTTTTAAAAGAGTGATTTTCAATTATGAGTTATATGAGACTATTTAAAGCTCTTTTGGCTAAATATTTAAATAATATAACTTAAACATCAAGTAATTTCTATTATTAATAACTTTTCTAGTAGAAATCTCAAATACTTAGTTTTATCTTCATTTTCACTCCTTGATTAAAAGAAGTTTATAATGAAATTGTCAGAAATCCTTAACCAAAAAAGAGTGTAAAATTTGTTTGAACAAGATCTTTGACTCTTTCCTCTGAAAACTGTAGCAGCAGATACAAATTTTAAAAAAATCATTGGTAATTTGAGATCCATTCAAATTCTTCGTTCCTATGTACATGAAAACTGTAAATGATATAAAATGTCCTGAGGAATTGTTCCCCATCTGCCACATTCATGTTTCTTAGTGTTAGTTTATTAATTCTGAGCTTTGAAAATGTTGTTTCTAATATTCCAAGAGTGATTATAATGCCTAATCAAGAATAAGTCACATAGATATAATCTCTAAGAATTTTAACCTCAGTTGAAAAGGTCTCCTTTTCTTCTGCCACAAGTTTGTTATTACTCACTTTTTATCTGTCTAAAATTATATTATATATATTAATCATATATAAGTTATATATATTAATCATATATAAATATAGAGTAGATTTATACATCAAGATAGAGGTCTGAGTCTGTGGTGAAATATACCTTCTACAATAAATACTGAAAAAGGGTAGGAAATCTATTACCTATCTATCACATTCCTATCATTTATCTATCTATCATCTATCTGCCATCTATCTATTGTATAGAGGGAAAGGAGGGTAAAAGAGAAACCATGATAATGAATAAAACTGTATCTTAAGGAATGAGATAGAACTGAGATGGAATTAACTGTAGGTCAAGGGCGGACTCTTTAAGGTCCAAACAATGCATTCTACATGAATTCAGATATTATCTGCCCAAAAATGAGTGAAGGTTTAAATGGCTTTATTATTCAATCAAAGTTCACAATCAGAGCTGCTTACCTACTGGGGTCAAGAGTTTAAGAAATACCACTCAACTATGATTGTGTTTGGGGTTCTTTGCAAATAAAAGACAGTAACTATTGTCCAATATGTTAGTGATTTTTTTAATATGTAGAAAAATATATCTCCATTTATCTTCAAATATTCTTTTCTTTCCTTTTTAGTTTCTTATTGACTCCTACCAGGCACCTGGCCAGAAAAGAATAAAAACAAAAAACAAAAACAATTTCATGTTTAAAGATACTGCAAAGGGCAAAAGGCACAATAAAGGAAAGGAAAAAAAATGTGGACATATTACAGTAACACTGACCTATTAAAAACTTAAAAAAGAAAACTAAGAAATTGCATATAAAAGAAAACATACAAAATGTATACATATACAAACGAACAAGAATTACATTGTATCTGATTTTTCAATTATAATACTGGATGTTGCAGTCAGTCAAGTGCTGCATTTGGTATTTAAGAAAAAGAATATATAACATACAATTTGGTATCCGGTAATTCAAATATGAGGAACAATCAAAATATTCTCATAAGAATTAATTTTCAAAAGACAAATTTTGGAAGCAAGACTTGAATAAGCGTTTGAAGTAGAGGTAAGACAAATCCACGATGCGGTACAGGAGCTATACAAAATAAAAGTCATCATATATGTTCATACAATTCTTACAACTCAACAAAAGAGACAATCTTTTGCATATTGAATATTTTAAGCTGAAAGAATTTAAGGAAACAGTAGAAGCAAGAAGGTCTGACCTACTCTTCCTCTAACTCTTCTCTCCTAAAACAGGTCATAATATCTTTATGTGAGAGCTGCCCTCCCTATACCTAGAGGAAAGGAGCATCTTTATGTCCAAAGACAAAGATATACCAAGAAGAATTTTAACAAGCTGGCCTTTCTTTCTAGGTTTCCTGAAGCTTACTATAATTATTGCATACTCCTTCACCTATTACATTCCTCCAGGCCTGACCACTCTTCTTCAAATCCAGAATAAAAATACACGGGTCTAACTCTTTCCTCGGTTCATGTTATTTTTGTTGTTGTTGTTGTTGTCAGTTTAATTTTTATTTTTTAAAAGATTTTATTTATGTACTTGACAGACGAGATCACAAGTAGGCAGAGAGGAAGGCAGAGAGAGAGGAGAAAGCAGGCTCCCCGCTGAGCAGAGAGCCCAATGTGGGGCTCCATCCCAGGACCCTGAGATCATGACCCCAGCTGAAGGCAGAGACTTTAACCCACTGAGCTATCCAGGCACCCTGTTAGTTTAATTTTCAGATCCACCCAGGGACCTAAGAGAGTCAAGGGAAACTTATCTCCCTACAGAGAAAATAACATTCAATTTTTAAAATGTCATGGGAATTATTTCTTTCAGAAACCTGAAGAATAATTATGATAGAAATCACAAAACACATCATAAAATAAAATTAATTGGCCAAAAACTGAATTTAAAAAATCAAGATGTGTGCTATTTGTAGTAGAAACATATAAAGTATAAGAACACAAAAAGATTGAAAATAAAAATGAAAGGGAAAAAAAAGCACACAAGACAAAAAATAATGAAATATTGTAGCTATTTTAATAGGGGGTAAATCAAACCCTGAAAAATATATTAAAATTATTGGTTAAAAGTGGTAGTACACAATAATAAATGTTAAAATTACATCCAAAAGATGTAATTCTTTTAAATGTGTGTACCAGATGAAAACCTATGTCAAAATATTAAAATATTAAATATTTTAATAGGAATATAAAATATTTTATATAAAATATATAAATATATAAATAAATTAATATAAATACAGAGAAATAATACATCAAGAAAATAGGACTTTTATGTGCATTTATTAATTATTGAGAGTAGATTAAATATTAGCAACTAAATAGTTGACATGAGCAACAAAATTAGCACATTTGTGCTTAAAATATAAAGGAAGATCTCATTATAATTTAGATAGTATACATTTTTCTTAAGAGCATGGAAATAAATTAAAAGACATAAATTATGCTAAAATGAAATCTCAGAATATTTCTGAAATAGGTATCATATATATCATCATATCTGATAACAATGAAATAAAGATATAGACAAAACAAACAATAAAATAAAGATAATAAATAATAAGAACAAGTTAAAAATCCCTACTTATTTGAAATAAAGGCATTGCGGTTCAAACAGAAACCATAATGAAAAATTTTAAGTGACCAGATATGAATGATTATGGAAAAAAAATTAAGAAAGTCTTAAAAAAGAAGCAGAAGCCATAAAAAGAAGTATGGAGTACCAAAAAACGAGAAATGAAATAACCTAAAAAATAAAACAAACCTCGCTAAATGATTGAGAGTAGAGTGGAATGGCAAAGACAAAATTTTTGAATTATCAGAATAGATCAAAAGAATTCACCTAAACTCTAGAGCAGAGAGATAATAGACAAAACACAAAAACTGGGATGTCCTGGGGACTTAAGTTAGTTAAGTGTCTGACTCTTGATTTTGGCTCAGATTATGATCTCAGGGTTGTGAATCAAGCCCTGCAAAAGGCTTTCTCTCCCTCTCTAAAACAAAGAAACATGAAAAACAAAAACAAAACAGAATCTCTGGAAACTGTAAGACAACAACAAAAGAATTAACATTTGAATAATCATCATTCCAGAGAAGATAGAGTAGGGTTGAAAGGGTGTCCAAAGAAAATAATGTCTAATAATTTCCCAAATTTGCAAAACATTTAAATATACAGGTTCAAGAAGTTTAGTGAATTTAAAATAGAATAGAAGCAAAGAAATATATTCCAGGACACAACATAATTAAATTTCTGAGAACAAAATGTAGTTAAAGGCAACCAGAGAGAAATTAAATATTAGTTATAGGGAAAAATCAATTCAAGAGAGTGAATTCCTTTTTTTTTTTAATTTTTATTTAAATTCCAGTTAGTTAACCTACAATGTAATATTAGTTTCAGGTGCAGAATTTAGTGATTCATCACTTATATACAACATCTCATGCTCATCACAAATGCCCTTTTTAATAACCTTTGTTCATTTAATTCATTCCCTCACCTTCAATCCCTATATTGACCCTCAGATTGATCTTTAGTTTTAAATGTCTCATGTGATATGCTATTTTAAATCTTCCCATCTAAAACATTTTTTAATTTTTTTAATTTTTTATAAACATATAATGTATTTTCATCACCAGGGGTACAGGTCTGTGAATTGCCAGGTTTATACACTTCACAGCACTCACCATAGCACATACCATCCCCAATGTCCATAACCCCACCCCCCTTCTCCAAACCTACCTCCCCCCAGCAACCCTCAGTTTGTTTTGTGAGATTAAGAGTCACTTATGGTTTGTCTCCCTCCCAATTTCATCTTGTTTCATTTATTCTTCTCCTACCCTTAACCCCCCATGTTGTATCACCACTTCTTCACATCAGGGAGATCATATGATAGTTGTCTTTCTCTGCTTGACTTATTTCACTAAATATGATACCCTCTAGTTCCATCTATGTAGTCGCAAATGGCAAGATTTCCTTTCTTTTGATGGCTACATAGTATTCCATTGTGGATATATACCACTTCTTCTTTATCCACTCATCTATTGATGGACATCTAGGTTCTTTCCATAATTTGGCTATTGTGGAGATTGCTGCTATATACATTTGGGTGCACGTGCCCCTTCGGATCACTACATTTGTATCTTTAGGGTAAATACCCAGTAGTGCAATTGCTGAGTCATAGGGTAGTTCTATTTTCAACATTTTGAGGAACCCCCATGCTGTTTTCCAGAGTGGTTGCACCAGCTTGCATTCCCACCAACAGTGTAGGAGGGTTCCCCTTTCTCCGCATCCTCGCCAGCATCTGTCATTTCCTGACTTGTTAATTATAACCATTTTGACTGGTGTGAGGTGATATCTCATTGTGATTTGATTTGTATTTCCCTAATGCCGAGTGATGTAGAGCACTTTATCATGTGTCTGTTGGCCATCTGATGTCTACTTTGCAGAAATGTCTGTTCATGTCCTCTGCCCACTTCTTGATTGGATAATTTGTTCTTTGGGTGTTGAGTTTGCTAAGTTCTTTATAGATTTTGGACACTAGCCCTTTATCTGATATGTCGTTTGCAAATATCTTCTCCCATTCTGTCAGTTGTCTTTTGGTTTGGTTAACTGTTTCCTTTGCTGTGCAAAAGCTTTTGATCTTGATGAAATCCCAATTGTTCATTTTTGCCCTTGCTTCCCTTGCCTTTGACGATGTTCCTAGGAAGATGTTGCTGCAGCTGAGGTCGAAGAGGTTGCTTCCTGTGTTCTCCTCAAGGATTTTGATGGATTCCTTTCTCACATTGAGGTCCCTCATACATTTTGAGTCTCTTTTCATTGTGGTGTAAGGAAATGGTCCAATTTCATTTTTCCTCTGTCCAATTTTCCCAACACCATTTATTGAAGAGGCTGTCTTTTTTCCATTGGACAGTCTTTCCTGCTTTGTCGAAGATTAGTTGACCATAGAGTTGATGGTCTATTTCTGGGCTCTCTATTCTGTTCCATTGATAAATGTGTCTGTTTTTTTGCCAGTACCATGCTGTTTTGATGATGACAGCTTTGTAATAGAGTTCGAAGTCCAGAATTGTGATGCCACCAACTCTGGCTTTCTTTTTCAATATTCTTTTGGTTAGGGACACTTGGGTGGCTCAGTTGGTTGGATGACTGCCTTCGGCTCAGGTCATGATCCCCAAATCCCAGGATCGAGTCCCGCTTCGGGCTCCCAGCTCCATGGGGAGTCTGCTTCTCCCTCTGACCTTCCCTTGCTCATGCTCTCTCTCACTGTCTCTCTCTCAAATCAATAAATAAAATTGTTAAAAAAATATATTCCTTTGGCTATTCAATGTCTTTTCTGGTTTCATATAAATTTTAGGATTATTGTTCTATTTTTTTGAAAAAGATGGGTAGTACTTTGTTAAGAATTGCATTAAATGTGTAGATTGCTTTAGGTAGCATAGACATTTTCACAATATTTATTCTTCAATACAGGATCATGGAACATTTTTCCATTTCTTTATGTCTTCCTCAATTTCTTTCATGAATACTTTATAGTTTTCTGATATAGATTCTTGGCTTCTTTGGTTAGGTTTATTCCTAGGTATCTTATGGTTTTGGGTGCAATTGTAAGTGGGATTGACTCCTTAATTTCTCTTTCTTCTGTCTTGTTGCTGGTCTAGAGAAATACAACTGATTTCTGTGCATTGATTTTATATTCTGACACTTTACTGAATTCCTGTACAAGTTCTAGCAGTTTTGGAGTGAGTCTTTTGGGTTTTCCACATATAGTATCATATCATCTGTAAAGAGTGAGAGTTTGACTTCTTCTTTACTGATTTGGATGCCTTTAATTTCCTTTTGTTGTCTGATTGCTGAGGCTAGGACTTCTTGTACTATGTTGAATAGCAGTGGTGGTAAGGGACATCCCTGCCGTGTTCCTGACCTTACTGGAAAAGCTTTCAGTTTTTCTCCATTGAGAATGATATTTGCGGTGGGTTTTTCATAGATGTCTTTGATAATATTGATGTATGTGCCCTCTATCCCTACACTTTGAAGAGTTTGATCAGGAAGGGATGCTGTGCTTTGTCAAATGCTTTTTCAGCATCTATTGAGAGTATCATATGGTTCTTGTTCTTTCTTTATTGATGTGTTGTATCACATTGATTGATTTCTGGATGTTGAACCAAACTTGCAGCCCTGGAATAAATCCCACTTGGTCGTGGTGAATAATCTTTTTAATGTACTGTTGAATCCTATTGGCTAGTATTTTGGTGAGAATTTTTGCATCTGTGTTTATCAAAGATATTAGTCTGTAATTCTCTTTTTTGATGGGCTCCTTGTCTGGTTTTGGGATCAAGGTGATGCTGGCCTCATAAAATGAGTTTGGAAGTTTTCCTTCCATTTCTATTTTTTGGAACACTTTCAGGAGAATAGGAATTAGTTCTTCTTTAAATGTTTGGTAGAATTCCCCCGGGAAGCCATCTGGCCCTGGGCTTTTTTTTGGAGATTGTTGATGACTGTTTCAATATCCTTACTGGTTATGGGTCTGTTCAGGCTTTCTATCTCTTCTTGGCTCCGTTGTGGTAGTTTATATGTCTCTAGGAATGCATCCATTTCTTCCAGATTGTCAAATTTGTTCGTGTAGAGTTGCTCATAGTATGTCCTTATAATTGTCTGTATTTCTTTGGTGTTAGTTTTGATCTCTCCTCTTTCATTTATGATTTTATTTATTTGGGTCCTTTCTCTTTTCTTTTTGATAAGTCTGGCCAGGGGTTTATCAATCTTATTAATTCTTTCAAAGAACCAGCTCATAGTTTCCTTGATTTTTGGTTTCTATTTCATTGATTTCTGCTCTGATCCTTATGATTTCTCTTCTCCTGCTGGGTTTAGGGTTTCTTTCTTGTTCCTTCTCCAGCTCTTTTAAGTGTAGGGTTAGGTTCTGTACCTGAGACCTTTCTTGTTTCTTGAGAAAGGCTTGCACTGCTATATATTTTACTCTCAAGACTGCCTTTGCTGTGTCCCACAGATTTTGAACCATTGTGTTTTCATTATCATTTGCTTCCATGATTTCTTTCAATTCTTCTTTAATTTCCTCGTTGACCCACTCATTCTTTAGAAGGATGCTGTTTAGTCTCCATGTATTTAGGTTCTTTCCAAATTTCCTCTTGTGATTGAGTTCTAGCTTCAGAGCATTGTGGTCTGAAAATATGCAGGGAATGATCCCAATCTTTTGATACCGGTTAACACCTGATTTAGGACCGAGGATGTGATCTATTCTGGAGAATGTTCCATGTGTGCAAGAGAAGAATGTGTATTCTGTTGCTTTGGATGGAATGTATGTGTGATGTCCATCTGGTCCAGAGTCATTAAGGCCTTTATTTCCTTGTTGATCTTTTGCTTGGATGATCTGTCCATTTCACTGAGGGGAGTGTTAAAGTCCACTACTATTATTGTATTATTGTTGATGTGTTTCTTTAATATTGTTATTAATTGATTTATATAGTTGGCTGCTCCCAGGTTGGGGGCATACATATTTAAAATTGTTAGATCTTCTTGTTGGACAGATCCTTTGAGTATAATATAGTGTCCTTTCTTATCTCTTATTATAGTCTTTGGCTTAAAATATAATTGATCTGATATAAGGATTGCCATTCCTGCTTTCTTCTGATATTCATTAGCATTGTAAATTGTTTTCCACCCCATCACTTTAAATCTGGAGGTGTCTTCAGGTTTAAAATGAGTTTCTTGTAGGCAACATATAGATGGGTTTTGTTTTTTTTTTTTATCCATTCTGATATTCTGTGTCTTTTGATTGGGGCATTTAGCCCATTAACATTTAGGGTAACTATTCAGAGATATGAATTTAGTGCCATTGTATTGCCTGTAAGGTGACTGTTACTTTATATTGTCTTTGTTCCTTTCTGATCTACTCCTTTTAGGCTCTCTCTTTGCTTAGAGGATCCTTTTCAATATTTCCTGTAGAGATGGTTTGGTGTTTGCAAATTCTTTCAGTTTTTGTTTGTCCTGGAAGCTTTTAATCTCTCCTTCTATTTTCAATGATAGCCTAGCTGGATATACTATTCTTGTCTGTACTTTTTTCTCATTTAGTTCTCTGAATATATCATGCCAGCTCTTTCTGGCCTGCCAGGTCTCTGTGGATAAGTCTGTTCCCAATCAAATATTTTTATCATTGTATGTTGCAGACTTCTTTTCCTGGGCTTGTTTCAGGATTTTCTCTTTGTCACTAAGACTTGTAAATTTTACTATTAGGTGGACCTATTCTTGTTGATTTTGAGGGGGGTTCTCTGCACCTCCTGGATATTGATGCTTGTTTCCTTTGCCATATTGGGGAAATATTCTCTCCAGTATACCTTCTGCTCCACTCTCTCTTTCTTCTCCTTCTAGAATCCCAATTATTCTAATGTTGTTTCGTCTTATATTGTCACTAATCTCTCAAATTCTCCCCTCATAGTCCAGTATCTGTTTGTCCCTCTTTTGCTCAGCTTCTTTATTCTCTGTCATTTCATCTTCTATATCACTAATTCTTTCTTCTGCCTCATTTATCCTAGCAGTGAGAGCCTCCATTTTTTATTGAAACTTATTAATAGCTTTTATTGATTTAAACTTGGTTAGATTTTAGTTCTTTTATTTCTCCAGAATGGGATTTTTATCTCTCCATAGAGGGTTTCTCTAATATCTTCCATGGCTTTTATGAGCCTGGCTAGGACCTTGAGAATCGTCATTCTGAACTCTAGATCTGACATATTACCAATGTCTGTATTGATTAGGTCCTTAGCCTTTGGTACTGCCTCTTGTTCTTTTTTTTGTGGTGAATTTTTCTGCCTTGTCATTTTGTCCAGGAAAGAGTATATGAAGGAGCATGTAAAATACCAAAAGTGTGTCAAAGACCCCAGGAAAATATGCTTTAACCAAATCAGAAGAGATTCCTAATCATGAGGGGGGAGAAAGTGGATAAAAAGAGGTTCAGAAAAAAAAAAAAAAGAAGAAAAGAAACAAATAAAAAAGGAAAATGAATAAAGAAAAAGTATAAAAAGAAATATATTAGATAAACTAGTTAAAAAACATTAAAAAAAGAAAAGGGTAAAAGTTTAAAAAAATTTAGCAGAAAAAGAGAAAAAAAATTGAAAAAAATAAAACTAAATTAACTGCAAAACTAAAGAATCATGTGGAGAAAGCCATGAGTCTGTGCTTTGCTTTCTCCTCCTCTGGAATTCTGCTGCTCTTCTTGGTATTGAACCTGCACTCCTTGGTAGGTGAACTTGGTCCTGGCTGGATTTCTTGTTGATCTTCTGGGGGAGGGGCCTGTTGTAGTGATTCTCAAATGTCTTTGCCCCAGGCGGAATTGCACTGCCCCTACCAGGGGCTATGCTGAGTAATCAGCTCGGGTTTGCTTTCAGGAGCTTTTGTTCTCTGAGTGCTTTCTGTAGAGTTCCAGAGAACAGGAATGAAAATGGCGGCCTCCGGTCTCCAGCCCAGAGGAACCGAAATGCCAGGGCCCCACTCCTCAGTGCACCCTCAGAGAACAGGCCCAATTACTGCTGTCTCCCTGGCCTCTGGCCGCACTCTGAGCTCACCCAGCCTGCGACTGGTTCAAGGTAACCCCTAGCTGGGAGCTCACTCCTTGGCTCTGTCTCTTTAGCCAGCTTCCCTGTTCTAATACCTTCGAGCTCTGTGACACTCAGACACCCCCGATCCTTCTGTGACACTGCGGGACCTGAGGTCATGCTGACCCCGTATGGGCTTCATCCCGGTTTAGCCTCTGGAGTGATGTCCCTCAGCGGAACAGAGTTTTAAAAGTCCTGATTTTGTGCTCCGTTGCTCTTCCGCTTGCCGAGAGCCGGCCCCTCCCCACCGGGGTCTAGCTTCCCGTCGCTTTGGATTCACTTCTCCACCAGTCCTACCTTTCAGAAAGTGGTTGATTTTCTGTTTCTAGAATTGCTGTTCTTCTTCTCTTCGATCTGCTGTTGGATTTGTAGGTGTTTGCAATCTGTAGATACGCTATCTAGCTGATCTGCTCGCTGAAGAAGTCTCAGCCTGCTACTTCTCAGCCATCTTGACTCCTCCTCTCCCCATCTAAAACATTTTATATGTTTCAGTTTACTCAGTTCTTCATTCAAATGAAGTAGATCTGTCTTGATTATAGATTGTGCAACAGATATGGGTTATGCAATATTTCATGGAATTAGACTATTGTGTGAATTGTGGTGCCCTCAAATGAGCTGGGTTATGTAAAGGAAGGGGAAAATTTGTTCCAGCTTAAGGGATAAAATTTATTTAATGTAACAGAAATGGCAGATGACACAAGTAGAATTGATGGCTCATTTTCCAAATCTTTTAAATAATAAAATATCATTTTGGCAAGTTAATTGATTTAACTTGAATTAGTATAAAGTTTTTGCATATAAATTAAAGATATAATTAAATGGGATAGGGGATATTTTGTTTGACAGCAGTTTGTATAAAATATGAGAATTTTAATTGACCTCTAGCACCTTATGAGATAGCTGAAGTTGCTGCACTATAGTATGTTGATGGCATAATCAGAGCATATTAGTAGAGTACAGAGTATGCCAACCAAGACAAATAATGAGCCCATAAAGTTGTGATGATATTTGGAAATCACTTCCAGGTATAAGCATATTAGGGGGTCTTAGTCATATTAGCATACATTGAGGAGGGGGTGAGTTGGAGTATGAAAGTCTTGGGAATGGGGTGCCTGGGTGGCTCAGTGGGTTAAGCTGCTGCTTCGGCTCAGGTCATGATCTCAGGGTCCTGGGATCGAGTCCCGCATCGGGCTCTCTGCTCAGCAGGGAGCCTGCTTCCCTCTCTCTCTCTCTCTGCCTGCCTCTCCGACTACTTGTGATTTCTCTCTGTCAAATAAATAAATAAAATTAAAAAAAAAAAAAAGAAAGTCTTGGGAATTATTTTCCCTGTAGAAAATTGCATAACTGGGAATATACATATATTTTCTATATATTTGAAAGCAGAGATAGTGCAATAAAGGCATTATGATTTATTTACTTTTTAGAAAAAAAATAATAACATTTATCCATATCTTTCCGATTGTTTCTTTATAAAACTGTAGGCTTGATTTTGTTTTTCTTTTTTTTTTTAAAGATTTTTTTTTTATTTATTTATTTGACAGGCAGAGATTACAAGTAGGCAGAGAGGCAGGCAGAGAGAGAGAGGAGGAAGCAGGCTCCCCACTGAGCAGAAAGCCCGATGCGGGGCTCGATCCCAGGACCCTGGGATCATGACCTGAGCCGAAGGCAGAGGCTTTAACCCACTGAGCCACCCAGGTGCCCCTTGTTTTTCTTTTTTATTGAACATTTTATTTTTTTAAATTTTTGTTTCTTTTTTACTTATTTATTTATATTTTTAAATTTTTCACAAAGCAATTTTTATTTTTTTTTACATTTTGCCAGTTAAAATTTCTATTGTCTATTAATTTATTTGTTTATTTATGGTTTCAAGTTTTTATTTAAATTTTTTAGTTAATATATAATGTAATATTAATTTTAGGAATAGAATTCAATGGTTCATTATATACAACACCCAGTTCTCATCACAGGTGCTGTCTTTAATACCCATCACCTGATTTACCCCATCCCCCTGCCCACTTCCTCTCCAGCAAACCTCTTTGTTCTCTACAGTTAGAATCTGTTTTATGGTTTGCCTCTCTCTCTTTCCCACCCCACTGTGTTCATCTGTTTTGTTTCTTAAATGCCACAGGTGAATGAAATCATGTGGTATTTGTCTTTCTCTGACTAATTTTGCTTAACACATGAAAGCTGGAATTTTTAATGTTTTTATCTTTTTTATTTATTTATTTTTTTAAAGCAGGCTGCACACCCAGTGTGGAGCCCAGCATGCTACTTGAACTCACAATCCTGAGATCAGGACCTGAGCAGAGATCAAGAGTTGGAAGCTTAACTGACTGAGCCACTCAGGCACCCTTTGAATGATTTTTTATTTCATAGTGTCTTGAGTTTCTTCTGATATTATTTATTTCAAGATATATACAGACAGATATAAAGTATGATGTTTGTATGATACAAAGTTTGATAACTGTCATAAACTTAGAAAATGGGGCATTTTTTTAACCTTTTTAATAAACAAACTATTACACTGTTTTATTTTGTGGTCTTTTTGTGGGTTTTTTATTATTATAATTTTTTTATCTCATGATCTTTGTAAGGCTAAGTTTTGATCCTAAATTTTTTTTGAAGATTTTTTTTTTATTTATTAATTTGACAGAGAGAAATCACAAGTAGACAGAGAGGCAGCCAGAGAGAGAGAGAGAGGGAAGCAGGCTCTCCGCTGAGCAGAGAGCCCGATGCGGGACTCGATCCCAGGACTCTGAGATCATGACCTGAGCTGAAGGCAGCGGCTTAACCCACTGAGCCACCCAGGTGCCCCCTAAATTTTTTTTGTATAATGACTTTAACTTTATGGCATATATGTAGCAGGAATGTATAGGTGTATGCAGAAATGTATATATATATATATTCTGTTATGTAGAATGAGGGCATTAATCCTATAAATAAAAT
Organism: Mustela nivalis; assembly: GCF_964662115.1. Taxonomy (NCBI): domain Eukaryota; kingdom Metazoa; phylum Chordata; class Mammalia; order Carnivora; family Mustelidae; genus Mustela; species Mustela nivalis. The sequence goes on from NC_139020.1 coordinate 36,402,731, forward strand.
ATTTATTTGTAACATTTATTTGTAACAATGAAAGTGAAGAAATTCATTGCCAATTTATTTCCTATAGCCTGTCAACTAAACCTGACAGTGGTAGCCTCAATTGTACATATGTTGTTACAGTAATGGAAATACACAATCCTTACTCAGGCATTTGAAATTTAAGTCAGGGACTACTATATAAGTAAGGAATATATTGCAAGCTATTGAAACTAATACTTAATATTTTTGATCCATGTAAGTCAAGAGAAATTGAAATATTAAAATATGAATTAATTGTAGAGATTTTTCAAACTAAAGAATTTGTTATTTACATTTCATTTATTTTAGCCAATGAAGTAAGGAGCTTAGAAATACATCACATTTTTAAACATATTACATTTGAGTTCATTTTAAATTAGGCATTTTGTTAGTTTCTTATAATAGCTTGAAACTTTCTAGTGAAATATTTTACTTATTCTTTTAAATTTATGCTTTATGTTGTCTCATCGAGTAATTTAGATAGCAAGGTCAATTCTTAACATATTGTCTTGCAACACAAAATATATGAAACCACATGAATTTTTGAAATTATGCTACAAGTTCTATCTTTAGGTCTATCTTTTTAGTTTAACTTAAAGTTTTACAAAATGTTCTAAGGAAAGGCGAAAATTAAATAAAAGCTGACATGAGGAAAATATCTCAATATGTCCTAAAAATAAAGTATATTTAGCACTAGTGGGAGAATAAATACCTATTTATAGATCCCCTACAATCATTTAACAAGGAAGATAGATGATAAGCATTGGCCTCTGAAGTTATCTAAAGAGAAAACCGTTTTCTGTAGTGATTAAGCTTATTCTGTCAAATTATGATATCAGTGTAACTCAGTGTGTTTAAAAATGCATACCCCATTCCTCCTGCACTTCTCTAATTTAAGCAGGTGATTTTCCAGTCTTATTAAATAGCAGATCATTTGAGGCTTAGCTAATATGCATGCATACACATTTCATATGAATATAACATGTAAATAAAAGTGATTTCTTCATATAGAATTGACAGTTTTAGAGAATTGCAGCTGCTTGTTGGGGAGGAGAATAAGTTTGTCTAATAAGAACAAACTAAATTCTGAAATATGCAGCATTGCCTTTTCTTTTTCAATTCTTCATAAGTGCTCTAAATAGCCATAGGCAGGATTCAGTGCCTGGCTCAGAGGTCAAAGAGAAATGCAGTGGCTTTCTTTCAAAAGCTGCTGCTGTTCAAATTAGTCTGCCTCATGGGGAACCCCAGTGCCTCCTCCAGGGGATCATCTTGAATCCTAAATTTTGGTACTTTAGGCATAAGTTCAATTTAACCAGAATGGAAATACTACATATTTGAGATACATATTTTTATGTCTTATGGATAAAATGCATTTGCAGTGGTTTAATATATACTTTAAATTTAAGACATATCTCGGTTATATATAAATACATATTCAACATATATTTAATGTGTATATATGTATATCTCTCTCTATATATATAAAACCATTCTCACCATATTTAATGATTTTTTCATTAAAGATCCTAAAGTGTTTATAAACCAAAGTGAAATAAATACTACGTGTGAAACTTATCATGATTTCATAGAGCTGTAGCATCTAATTAAATTATCTTCTGCTTTAAATTGCTTATCAGGCACAGCATTTCAAAATGCAATAGTAGAAAAAGGAAAACATGTGTACCTAATATATATATTTATCTCATATGTGTGTGTGTGTGTGTGTGTGTGTGTGTGATGGGGGCCATGGGTGATGTGTCTTCTGTCTGGCCCTACTGAGGTCCATAATTCATGGGTTTCTGTTGTGGTACTCCTACTGAATTCAAAGGGCCAGACTCTCATTCAGGATAATTTAGGCCAATGTATTTGCCAATTTAAAAGTAACTCAGTAAGCCACAGCAACAAACTGAAAGTAAAATCATCTTGTGCCCTGTATCTTAGGGACATGAAAGTAGAAAACCACATGTTTGAGGGATCTCAGAGGCAGGCATTTGGGGATTATTATAATAGTAGTGCTTCATTAATGAGATTCAACCATTTTTTGATTCCTGCGTCTGGTCAGTTCTCCCTTCTTTGAGATCTTTTCTTCAAGCTTCACTTCCATATTCCTTATCCATTCCATAGCATTTTCTAAATAATTAATTATCACTTTAAGTTTTGGTTTACTCATAGTTCATGGTCTAACTTACACTCTTAGCCTGTCCATTCATTACTTTGCAATTTCATGTTTCTCTCATTATTTCTTAATACAGTGTTCTGAAAAGTAAGACTTAAGCCAAGTTGGGAATAGATGTTTTCACACTCTGCCCTCCTGTGGTCTGACGGGTCTACTGAATGATATCCTTGGATATCTACTATTGGTACAATTATCACCAGTTGGGCTATAAGACTGGAGCATTTACATGTGAATTTTAGCTTCTAGGGCAATTCTAGAGCTACCCAACAGTAGGAATTCTAGAGAGACACATTTTTATTGTAAGGGATTGAAATATGACGGGCTTGACTATTATCCTATATGTACTTTCTGAAATTAGGAGCTTAAAACTCTTGTTCTCTCACTGAACAAAATAAAAAGACAAATATTATCTGCATTGGTTTTCTCTTATGAGAAGTTATGCAAGTCTGAGAATAAATTTGCCAACACTTAAGCCATTTGCTAAGACTTATCTAAGAAGAGCCTTGGCCCACTCTGTTTACTCTCAATGGGGAGGAGTTGAAGAGTATTACAAGGTAAGGATGAGCTGCTCTGACTGATGGAGTAAACAAACATTGTCAACAAGTGGTTCTTAACAAAACAAAAATAAAACAATGTATCCATAACTACTACGGAAAAGTTACTTGAATACTCAAGAATTGTCTTTATAAGATCTCAGTTATCATTAAGCAGACAAAAAAAAAAGTTAGTTGAAAAAAAGGAATTTACATCCGAATTAAGATACCATGAGAAAAAGATATATACTTTACATTTAAAAAATAATTAAGTAGATTATATGAACTATTTTTGTTATGTAGGAATTTCAGCTAGATGGAACAATTATAAAATATAAAACCCTGTAGCCACATAACCAGATATCAGACAGTCTGTCCCATTTGGTGGCAAAAGGCTCAAATGAGTACAGCAGGGATGTCCATCACAAACATTAGGGCTTTAGATGAAAGCCTGCATTTTGGACTGTAGCAACTCTCATCTAGATTGGTACCATAAAAAAATGAAAGATGAATCAGAAGATTACAGTTGAACAAAGTGAACAATGCTGTGGGTGTTTACAAAACTCCAGTACTATACAGATAAACAAAAGCAAATGGGAAATCAGAAGCAAGTTTTCCAAGGACATTTTATTTGAAAAGATTTTTGTAAATAAGACTCCAGGGCCATAATGAAATCATATTTGAATTTTTAACATAAAACAAAATATTGTCAAGATTCTTTAGGTATGAGATTAAAAAGTTAGTTTTTAGAACTAAAAATAATTATTAATAAAAGCTTAATTAGCATTCTGTATTGTGTTAATGCACTGTATTGTACACTGTATATTGATATACTGCTTTCTTTGAGATTTTATTTATTTGACAGAGACCACAAGCAGGCAAAGAAGCAGGGGAAAGCAGGCTCCCTGCTGAGCATAGAGCCCAACTTAGGGTTCCCTTCCAGGACCCTGAGATCATGACCTGAGCCAAAGGCAGAGGGTTTAACCCACTGAGCCACCCAGGTGCCCCAATACACTACCCTCTTACTCCCTCTATGTATCCCATTAATTTGTCCTACTGAAATAATTATGTTAGTTTCAGAGCAGCTACATTGAGTTTTGCATTTAACTTGAAGGGTTGTTTCTTGTTTTGTTTTGTTTTCTGTTTATACAATGTTAACTGTGTTTTGTTAAAGCACAGAAGATCTGTGGTTCATAGGGTGAAAGGATGCAATTTCAGAAAGGAGGATGAGGAAGAAATCTATGGTGAAAATACTGTACCTACAGTTGATGATGTATATTATTACTATATCATTACATGTGAATGACCAGTTATTTAATGTATATTGAGACAAAATACAAGTTAAGGTTGAAGATATTCCCTTATCTGGATTCAGTCTGTTTTCAAACCTGGCTGTTTTACATACTAGTTGATGAGCTATTTTTTCAATCTCTACTTTTCACCTTTAAATGGGGTTAATAAAGAGAACTATTTCCTAGTGTTTTTATGAGGTCCAGCAAACTGAATGTGTCTCTAAAATTCACGGGTTGAAACCTAACCCCCATTGTGATGGTATTCGGAAGTGGGATATTTGGAAGATGGTTAAGTCTTGAGGATGGAGCCTTCATGAATGGGAAAAGTACCCCAATGAAAGAGGCCCCAGAGAGCTCCCTTATCCCTTCTGCAAAATGAGGTCACTCAGGAAGCAGGGCTTTATCAGACATTGATTTTGCTGGTGCCTGAATTTTGGACTTCCCAGGCTCCAGAGCCATGACAAATAAATTTCTGTTTTTTATACACCACATAGTCTATACAGTGTTTTATTTGCAAAAGAAAAATGAATTAAGATGTGAGAATTAAATAACTGGTTTGTAATGCTCAAATGTCAGTATTGGACATAGAAAGACTATGTGGTTGTTAAAGAAATAAATATGTTAAAAGTATTTCTGTGAGGGGCACCTTGGTGGCTTGGTGGGTTAATATCTCTGCCTTCAGCTCAGGTCATGATCTCAGGGTCCTGGGATAAGCCCCATGTTGGGCTCTCTGCTCAGCAGAGAACCTGCTTCCCCCTTTCTCTCTGCCTATCTCTGCCTGCCTCTCTGCCTACTTGTTCTCTCTCTCTCTCTGTGTCAAATAAATAAATAATAAAAAATAAAAAATAAATAAAACATAAAAATGATAATAATAAATAAAATAAAAATAAATAAAAATGAAAATAATATAAAATTTAAAAATTAAAAATAAATAATTAAAAAATAAAATAAAACAAATGTACTTATATGAATTGGAAAAGACAATGTGAGCTAAAATTGAACAAATTATTTTCACAACATAACATGGAGCAATTAAGTGTATATGCAAATTTCACTTCTGTAGAAAATAAACATTTATCTGTCAATACAACTAATAGCTGTTACTAGCTCAGAGTTTTATCACTCCTTGAATTTGTTTGAAATCAATTATTTGAAATCAAGTATTTGAAATCAATTATTCTATCCTAAATTGCATGCTGTAGAAATGGAAGTTAATTTTTATATTTTCTTAATATTTGTTATCTGTTATTGGACATTTGCATGTAATTTGTAGTATGTGGCTAATCTACAATTTACCGGTCTTAAAAGAAAATTTTGTGCTTTTATTTAAAGAGTTCAGATTACAATACATGTGCTTTAACTGTCCTTTGTGATATTTATAACTGGCTGAAATTGAATGTGGATCATTACTTTTCTCAAAACTTATACATTAGCTAAAATTTATTATAATATTCCATTTATTTTATATATTTATCTTGTTTGTATTTGAATAATTTTCAAGTTACCTATATACATGTAATTAGAGTCTTTATATACATTTTAATCATGCTAATCACATGAAAAATTTTTAAAAATATATAGGTGTGTAATGATCAGTGAACTTCATATTCCAACATTATATCTTACACGTTTCTCATTATTATTTATTACAAACATCTCTAGAAATTTAACTTAGCTACTCTTGGTGCTTCCAGGACACTTGATTCAAATCTCTGGTTATATGGTATTGTATATTCTGCCAACCCTAACTAGACTGTAAGCTCTTAGTTAGGGACAGGGATATGAATTATTTATCTTTATATTTCTAGCTGTTACTATAGCTCCTGTCATATAACAGCCACTTGATAATTTTATTTTATTTTTTTTTATTTTTATTTTTTATTTTTTTTTTTATAAACATATATTTTTATCCCCAGGGGTACAGGTCTGTGAATCACCAGGTTTACACACTTCACAGCACTCACCAAAACACATACCCTCCCCAATGTCCATAATACCAACCCCTTCTCCCAAATCCCCTCCCCCCAGCAACCCTCAGTTTGTTTTGTGAGATTAAGAGTCACTTATGGTTTGTCTCCCTCCGAATCCCATCTTCTTTCATTTATTCTTCTCCTACCCACTTAAGCCCCCATGTTGCATCACCACTTCCTCATATCAGGGAGATCATATGATAGTTGTCTTTCTCCGCTTGACTTATTTCGCTAAGCATGATACGCTCTAGTTCCATCCATGTTGTCACAAATGGCAAGATTTCATTTCTTTTGATGGCTGCATAGTATTCCATTGTGTATATATACCACATCTTCTTGATCCATTCATCTGTTGATGGACATCTAGGTTCTTTCCATAGTTTGGCTATTGTGGACATTGCTGCTATAAACATTCGAGTACACGTGCCCCTTTGGATCACTACGTTTGTATCTTTAGGGTAAATACCCAATAGTGCAATTGCTGGGTCATAGGGAAGTTCTATTTTCAACATTTTGAGGAACCTCCATGCTGTTTTCCAGAGAGGTTGCACCAGCTTGCATTCCCACCAACAGTGTAGGAGGGTTCCCCTTTCTCCGCATCCTCGCCAGCATCTGTCATTTCCTGACTTGTTGATTTTAGCCATTCTGACTGGTGTCAGGTGATATCTCATTGTGGTTTTGATTTGTATTTCCCTGATGCCGAGTGATATGGAGCACTTTTTCATGTGTCTGTTGGCCATCTGGATGTCTTCTTTGCAGAAATGTCTGTTCATGTCCTCTGCCCATTTCTTGATTGGATTATTTGTTCTTTGGGTGTTGAGTTTGCTAAGTTCTTTATAGATTCTGGACACTAGTCCTTTATCTGATATGTCGTTTGCAAATATCTTCTCCCATTCTGTCAGTTGTCTTTTGATTTTGTTAACTGTTTCCTTTGCTGTGCAAAAGCTTTTGATCTTGATGAAATCCCAATAGTTCATTTTTGCCCTTGCTTCCCTTGCCTTTTGCGTTGTTCCTAGGAAGATGTTGCTGCGGCTGAGGTCGAAGAGGTTGCTTCCTGTGTTCTCCTCAAGGATTTTGATGGATTCCTTTCCCACATTGATGTCCTTCATCCATTTTGAGTCTATTTTCGTGTGTGGTGTAAGGAAATGGTCCAATTTCATTTTTCTGCATGTGGCTGTCCAATTTTCCCAGCACCATTTATTGAAGAGGCTGTCTTTTTTCCATTGGACATTCTTTCCTGCTTTGTCGAATAAGAGTTGACCATAGATTTGAGGGTCTATTTCTGGGCTCTCTATTCTGTTCCATTGATCTATGTGTCTGTTTTTGTGCCAGTACCATGCTGACTTGATGATGACAGCTTTGTAATAGAGCTTGAAGTCCGGGATTGTGATGCCACCAACGTTGGCTTTCTTTTTCAATATCCCTTTAGCTATTCGAGGTCTTTTCTGGTTCCATATAAATTTTAGAATTATTTGTTCCATTTCTTTGAAAAAGATGGATGGTACTTTGATAGGAATTGCATTAAATGTTTAGATTGCTTTAGGTAACATAGACATTTTCACAATATTTATTCTTCCAATCCAGGAGCATGGAACATTTTTCCATTTCTTTGTGTCTTCCTCAATTTCTTTCATGAGTACTTTATATTTTTCTGAGTATAGATTCTGTGTCTCTTTGGTTAGGTTTATTCCTAGGTATCTTATGGTTTTGGGTGCAATTGTAAATGGGATTGACTCCTTAATTTTCCTTTCTTCTGTCTTGCTGTTGGTGTAGAGAAATGCAACTGATTTCTATGCATTGATTTTATATCGTGACACTTTACTGAATTCCTGTATAAGTTCTAGCAGTTTTGGAGTGGAGTCTTTTGGGTTTTCCACATATAGTATCATATCATCTGCGAAGAGTGATAATTTGACTTCTTCTTTGCCGATTTGGATGCCTTTAATTTCCTTTTGTTGTCTGATTGCTGAGGCTAGGACCTCTAGTACTATGTTGAATAGCAGTGGTGATATTGGACATCCCTGCCGTGTTCCTGACCTTAGCGGAAAAGGTTTCAGTTTTTCTCCATTGAGAATGATATTTGCGGTGGGTTTTTCATAGATGGCTTTAATGATATTGAGGTATGTGCCCTCTATCCCTACACTTTGAAGAGTTTTGATCAGGAAGGGATGCTGTATTTGTCAAATGCTTTTTCAGCATCTATTGAGAGTATCATATGGTTCTTGTTCTTACTTTTATTGATGTGTTCTATCACATTGACTGATTTGCGGATGTTGAACCAACCTTGCAGCCCTGGAATAAATCCCACTTGGTCGTGGTGAATAATCTTTTTAATGTACTGTTGAATCCTATTGGCTAGTATTTTGTTGAGTATTTTCGCATCCGTGTTCATCAAGGATATTGGTCTATAGCTCTCTTTTTTGGTGGGATCCTTGCCTGGTTTTGGGATCAAGGTGATGCTGGCCTCATAAAATGAGTTTGGAAGTTTTCCTTCCATTTCTATTTTTTGGAACAGTTTCCGGAGAATAGGAATTAGTTCTTCTTTAAATGTTTGGTAGAATTCCCCCGGGAAGCCGTCTGGCCCTGGGCTTTTGTTTGTTTGGAGATTTTTAATGACTGTTTCAATCTCCTTACTGGTTTTGGGTCTGTTCAGGCTTTCTATTTCTTCCTGGTTCAGTTGTGGTAGTTTATATGTTTCTAGGAACGCATCCATTTCTTCCAGATTGTCAAATTTATTTGCGTAGAGTTGCTCATAGTATGTTCTTATAATAGTTTGTATTTCTTTGGTGTTAGTTGTGATCTCTCCTCTTTCATTCATGATTTTATTTATTTGGGTCCTTTCTCTTTTCTTTTTGATAAGTCTGGCCAGGGGTTTATCAATTTTATTAATTCTTTCAAAGAACCAGCTCCTACTTTCGTTGATTTGTTCTATTGTTTTTTTGGTTTCTATTTCATTGATTTCTGCTCTGATCTTTATGATTTCTCTTCTCTTGCTGGACTTAGGGTTTCTTTCTTGTTCTTTCTCCAGCTCCTTTAGGTGTAGGGTTAGGTTGTGTACCTGAGACCTTTCTTGTTTCTTGAGAAAGGCTTGTACCGCTATGTATTTTCCTCTCAGGACTGCCTTTGTTGTGTCCCATAGATTTTGAACCGTTGTATTTTCATTATCATTTGTTTCCATGATTTTTTTCAATTCTTCTTTAATTTCCCGGTTGACCCATTCATTCTTTAGAAGGATGCTGTTTAGTCTCCATGTATTTGGGTTCTTTTCAAACCTCCTTTTGTGGTTGAGTTCTAGCTTTAGAGCATTGTGGTCTGAAAATATGCAGGGAATGATCCCAATCTTTTGATACCGGTTGAGTCCTGATTTAGGACCGAGGATGTGATCTATTCTGGAGAATGTTCCATGTGCACTAGAGAAGAATGTGTATTCTGTTGCTTTGGGATGAAATATTCTGAATATATCTGTGATGTCCATCTGGTCCAGTGTGTCGTTTAAGGCCTTTATTTCCTTGCTGATCTTTTGCTTGGATGACCTGTCCATTTCAGTGAGGGGAGTGTTAAAGTCCCCTACTATTATTGTATTATTGTTGATGTGTTTCTTTGATTTTGTTATTAATTGGTTTATATAGTTGGCTGCTCCCACATTGGGGGCATAGATATTTAAAATTGTTAAATCTTCTTGTTGGACAGACCCTTTGAGTATGATATAGTGTCCTTCCTCATCTCTTATTATAGTTTTTGGCTTAAAATCTAATTGATCTGATATAAGGATTGCCACTCCTGCTTTCTTCTGATGTCCATTAGCATGGTAAATTCTTTTCCACCCCCTCACTTTAAATCTGGAGGTGTCTTCGGGCTTAAAATGTGTTTCTTGGAGGCAACATATAGATGGGTTTTGTTTTTTTATCCATTCTGATACCCTGTGTCTTTTGACAGGGGCATTTAGCCCATTAACATTCAGGGTAACTATTGAGAGATATGAATTTTGTGCCATTGTATTGCCTGTAAGGTGGCTGTTACTGTATATGTTCTCTGTTCCTTTCTGATCTACCACTTGTAGGCTCTCTCTTTGTTTAGAGGACCCCTTTCAAGATTTCCTGTAGAGCTGGTTTGGTGTTTGCAAATTCTTTCAGTTGTTGTTTGTCCTGGAAACTTTTAATCTCTCCTTCTATTTTCAATGATAGCCTAGCTGGATATAGTATTCTGGGCTGCATGTTTTTCTCATTTAGTGCTCTGAAAATATTATGCCAGCTCTTTCTGGCCTGCCAGGTCTCTGTGGATAAGTCAGCTGCCAATCTAATATTTTTACCATTGTATGTTACAGACTTCTTTTCCCGGGCTGCTTTCAGGATTTTCTCTTTGTCACTGAGACTTGTAAATTTTACTATTAGGTGACGGGGTTTGGGCCTATTCTTATTGATTTTGAGGGGCGTTCTCTGAACCTCCTGAATTTTGATGCTTGTTCCCTTTGCCATATTGGGGAAATTCTCCCCAATAATTCTCTCTAGTATACCTTCTGCTCCCCTCTCTCTTTCTTCTTCTTCTAGAATCCCAATTATTCTAATGTTGTTTCGTCTTATGGTGTCACTTATCTCTCGAATTCTCCCCTCGTGGTCCAGTAGCTGTTTGTCCCTCTTTTGCTCAGCTTCTTTATTCTCTGTCATTTGGTCTTCTATATCACTAATTCTTTCTTCTGCCTCATTTATCCTAGCAGTGAGAGCCTCCATTTTTGATTGCACCTCATTAATAGCTTTTTTGATTTCAACTTGGTTAGATTTTAGTTCTTTTATTTCTCCAGAAAGGGTTTTTATATCTCTCGAGAGGGTTTCTCTAATATCTTCCATGCCTTTTTCGAGCTCGGCTAGAACCTTGAGAATTGTCATTCTGAACTCTAGGTCTGACATATTACCAATGTCTGTATTGATTAGGTCCCTAGCCCTCGGTACTGCCTCTTGTTCTTTTTTTTGTGTTGAATTTTTCCGTCTTGTCATTTTGTCCAGATAAGAGTATATGAAGGGGCAAGTAAAATACTAAAAGGGTGGCAACAACCCCAGGAAAATATGCTTTAACCAAATTAGAAGAGATCCAAAATCGTGAGGGGGGAGAAAGGGGATAAAAAGTGGTTCAGAAAGGAAACAATAAAAAAAAAAAGAAAAAAGAGAAAGAAAAAAAGAATTTTTTTAAAAAAGAAAACACCTAAGAAAAATATAAAAAAGAAAAAAAATATATGTATTAGATAACTAGTATAAAATCGTTAAAAAAGAAAAAGGTAACAGTTAAAAAAAAATTTTTACCTGAAGGCAAAAAAAAAAAAGAAAAAGAAAAAAATTAAATTAAATTAACCGCAAGACTAAAAAAAATCACAGGGAAAAAGCCATGAGTTCCGTGCTTTGCTTTCTCCTCCTCTAGAATTCTGCTGCTCTCCTTGGTATTGAAACCGCACTCTTTGGTAGGTGAACTTGGTCTCGGCTGGATTTCTTTTTGATCTTCTGGGGGAAGGGCCTGTTGTAGTGATTCTCAAGTGTCTTTGCCCCAGGCGGAATTGCACCGCTTTTACTCGGGGCCGGGGTGAGTAATCCGCTTGGGTTTGCTTTCAGGAGCTTTTGTTTCCTGAGCGCTTTCCGTAGAGTTCCGGAGGACGGGAATACAAATGGCGGCCTCCTGGTCTCCGGCCCGGAGGAGCCAGCCGAGAGCCCAGGGCCGCACTCCTCAGTGCACACCCAGAGAACCGCGCTCAGTTACTCCCGTCTGCCTGACCTCCGGCCGCGCTTCGAGCTCACCGAGCCTGCGACCGGTTCAAGGTAACACCGAGCTGCGAGCTTACTGTCGGCTCTGTCTCTGTAGCCGGCTTTCCCGTTCCAATACCCGCAAGCTCTGCGACACTCAGACACCCTCGATCCTTCTGTGACCCTGCGGGACCTGAGGCCACGCTGACCCCGTGTGGGCTTTGCCCCGGGTAGCCTCTGGAGCGATGTTCCTCAGCGGAACAGACTTTTAAAAGTCCTGATTTTGTGCGCGGTTGCTCCGCTGCTTGCCGGGAGCCGGCCCCTCCCCCCAGGGTCTATCTTCCCGTCGCTTTGGATTCACTTCTCCGCCGGTCCTACCTTTCAGAAAGTGGTTGTTTTTCTGTTTCCAGAATTGCTGTTCTTCTTCTCTTCGATCTGCTGATGGATTTGCAGGTGTTTGCAATCTTTAGATAAGCTATCTAGCTGAACTCCGGCTAGCTGAAGTAGTCTCGGCCTGCTACTTCTCTGCCATCTTGACTCCTCCCTATTTTATTTTTTTTAAAGATTTTATTTATTCATTTGACAGACAGACATCACAAGTAGGCAGAGAGGCAGGCAGAGACAGTGAGAGGAGGAAGCAGGATCCCTGCTGAGCAGAGAGCCCGATGCGTGGCTCGATCCCAGGACTCTGGGATCATGACCTGAGCCGAAGGCAGAGGCTTAACCCACTGAGCCACTCAGGTGCGCCGATAATTTTAGATGAATGCACTAAACGTGGCAATTTAATATCAGTGCCACCTTTGACATTGACATGAGTAATTGGCTATGAATGTGTTTTAATGCACATTAAGAAGTATGTACATAGAGGAGTATTTGAAAACTTTGAATAGAATCTAAATTAATTTTAGATTACTAGCATCTAATTAATAAAGACATACTACCTATATTATAACACTGAACCCAAATCCTATATAGTCCCAAAGCATGATTAAAATAAAAGTTCTTATAGAACTTGAGAACTTGGCTTAAAGATAAGAATGCTTTTTCTCAAGAGAGAAACCAAAATATGCCTTGACAGACTTTGTAATAGAAGACACTATACAAAAGCAAACAAACAAACAAAAACCCTCAACAACTTACAGTACTCTTACAATATTTATTTGCCTTCTCATCAATGAATAAAAATAAATAATAAAAAGGAGGTCTCTAAAGTATATTTTGTCAATAACATTATGAATAAAATTATCATAATCTAAGATAATATTTTAATTATTCTGTATAAAAGTGTCCACACATGGCTACTTCCATAAATTATCTTTCACTTTTAGACTAAAATGATAATGGGATGTTATAAGATAAAATATAAAAATGATTGAAATCCCTGAAAACATATTTGCTCCAGGAAGGTTTTTGTTATGCAATTTATAAATCTTATATAAATAGATAACTTCAGTAGTTCCAATCTCATTTTGGGTCACCAAAAGCAGAAAGTGTACTGCTAAGGAAGATTCCTGATTTCACCATTTAGTAAGTATATAATTTAGACTCTATGTTAAATCTCCTTGTCTTATTTAAGCTCTCTTTATCTGTAAAATGAAAATGTTAATACAGTGTCTTTATGAGGAGAAAATGAAATAGGAAGAAACTAGCACAAAACTCTCCCTGGCACAGAAATGAATTAGATTTCAATAAACAATCTAAATTAAAAATAATTTTGTGTTCAAATCATATTTTAATATAATTTATAATCTCCACTATAGTATCATTGTTCGTTTAAGAGATCATACTTACATTGGTTTATACTTGTTTACTAAAGAATCCTCAGTGAGGGTTCCTGGGGGCTCAGTTGGTTGAGTGTCAGCCTTTGGCTCAGGTCATGATCCCAGGGTCCCAGGATGAAGTCCTGCATTGGGCTTCATGCTTTGGTAGGGAGCCTGCTTCTCCCTCTACCCCTCCCCCCTGCCCATGCTCTCTCTCTCTCTCAAACAAATGCATAAAACCTTTAAAAAAAAAAAAGAATCCTAATGATTTGGACAATGTCTTCATTGAGATTGTTTCAAATCATTATTGATTTTACCAAACCCATGTATACCCTTCAGGTTTCCAAATATTTTTATATATGTATTGCTTCTTAAAAAAAAAAATTGTTTCTCCAAAATTCTCTAACATCAACCTTGAAATCCAGTGGCCTGCTGAGGTTAAAACATAGTCTCTCATAGAGAGTGTCAAGCATACATTGCAACAGTTTGGGACTAGAATATTTCTCATTCTTAAAATTGCTGCCTCTTTCATCTCCTCTGGTCTCTGTAAAAGTTTTGAAAGTTTGAAATCAAAGTCTTTATGATGTTTTTCTAAATGTTTTTCTTAGGGATTTCTTTGATTTAAGGACTTATAAAAGTTTATTTTAAACAAGGGGAAAAAAGTTTACCTCTTCTAATCCAAGAAAACATTCTGTTGTGCAAATTGATTATATAAACATTATTGAAAATATGTAATAAAATACATTGTAATAGAATACATTATAATGAACTGAGTGGCATTTGTTTTCATACCAAGAGAGGAAATATAAATGTTAAATATTTATTCATTAATGAACTTCTGACAGAATCATTTACTTGTCATCTGTCTAAACTGCCAATCATTTCTCCTCATTCATTCATTTGTTGGCAAATATTCACAGTCTTTCCTTCCAATTCCTGCCTTTCTAAATGGGTTGATTCCAAAGTCCACATCAAACACTATTACATCTTGATTTCTAATCCTTCTTCCCCCTTCATTGTTAATGAACTTCCCTGAACAATGTCTAACACTAGTCTTCAGATTTACTCTATGATCTTCTGCAACTTACATCTCCAAAATGTTTAACTCAAGTATCCTTTCTCCTACCTTAATCTTCTCTAAGGAAATATGTCTGTTGGTTCTGGATGGAAAAAGTCAGTACCATTTCAGTTTCCCTTCAAAAGCCTAGTAATCTGATCAATAATATGTATGCTATGCTTTGCTTTTTAAGAAATTTTAATTTCTCATTTATTAGGAAGTCCAAACCTGACAATACCCATGTAAATCTTATATTTAATTAAGTAAATAACTTAAAAACACATTAATTACAATCATAAGTTCCTCAACAAAATACAAAAGGAAAATATGTATATACAATGAAAGTTGTAAAATGGCCTTGTTAGTAATTGATGAATTTTATGTCTTTGAATTTAATATATGATTTATGCCATAAGCTATGACACTTTTTGAATTATCCATCAAAAATATTTAAATAATAAAAATGTGTAACCATATGGCAAAACCTAATCTAATCTTATCATTAAAATAAATATTTTCTCCCTGTTACATTTTCATTTTTAATAAATATGCATTCTTTATGCTATGGTATATCTCATTCATGAGAATTGGCTTGACAAAAGTGATTCAATCTGCATTAGGGAGAGTCAAAGCATCTTTTAAAACGATTGAATGTATTAATATATGTTTATCACAATCCTGCAATTGCTTACCAAAAGCATCATTTATTGGACAGCACTTGGATAGAATAATTGAAGTGATGGTCCATGTGGCCTAATTTTTAAATATGAGTGATATATTTTTTTCTAGACTGATACTACTAAATCTATGTCAATAATCCCATTTGAAATTATTTGTATTTTAGGTTTACTTGTTTGGATTTTAGGGAAGATTACAATCTCACATTTGGAAGGTGGAAGTTTTTTGTGGGTATTTTTTTGTTTTTGTTTTTGTTTGTTTGTTTGTTTGTTTAAATAAAGCAGCTGATAACAACTTTTGCACAACTATCAAACTGGAAACTCTTAATTTATTCCAGACATCTTTCTCTTTCTCATCTATACATCTATTCAATTAAGTCCTTAATTTCAACCTTCTCATCTTATATCTATCTCTTCTTCCTGACCCATCTCTGCTGCCACTGCCTCAAATTCAAGTCCTTGGGGTACTTGGGTAGCTCAGCTGGTTGAGCATCCAACATTTGATTTTGACTAGGTCATAATCTAAGGGTCATGGGATGGAGCCCCATGTCAGTCTTCATGCTCATCATGGAGTCTGCGTGAGATTCTCACTCTTACTCACCTTCAGCCCTTTCCACCCATGTACTCTCTCTCGAAATAAATAAATAAATAAACAAATCTCTAAAAAACAAAATACAAATCATCATCTCACCCATCAATTTCAATTGCTTGTTAATTAGCCTGATTGAATTCAGTCAATTGACAACATGACAGCCATAGTTATATAATTCAAATCTGAACATAAATTTCTCTATCCAGTCAAATTAGTCCCCCAAAGTACCTTGATACATTATCTTATTTCTGTATATCCCAGAAATGTATTAGCAATGTCTTCTTTATTTTTTTTTATTTTAAATTTTATTTATTTATTTTTAACATATAATATATCATCAGGCCCAGGGGTACAGGTCTGTGAATCTCCAGGTTTACACACTTCATAGCACTCACCATACCACATACCTACCCCAGTGTCCATAACCCAAACACCCTCTCCCTACCCCACTCCTCGGGCAACCCTCAGTTTGTTTTGTGGGATTAAGAGTCTCTTATGGTTTATCTCCCTCCCAATCCTATCTTGTTTCATTTATTCCATTCCTACACTGCCAAACACACCACATTGCCTCTCAAATTCCTCATGTCAAGGATATCTTATAATTGTCTTTCTCTTACTGACTTATCTCGCTAAGCATAATACCCTCTAGTTCCATTCACAGCATCGCAAATGCCAAGATTTCATTTATTTTGATGGCTGCATAGTATTTCATTGTATATATATACCACTTCTTCTTTATCCATCATCTGTTGATGGGCATCTATGTTCTTTCCATAGTTTGGCTATTGTGGCTATTGCTGCTATAAACATTTGGGTACACATGACCCTTGGGTCACTGCATTTGTATCTTTAGGGTAAATACCCAGTAATGTGATTTCTGGGTCTTAGGGTAGCTCTATTTTCAGCTTTTTGAGGAACCCCCATGCTTTTTACAGAGTGGTTGCACCAACTTGCATTCACACCAAGAGTGTAGGAGGGTTCCCGTTTCTCTGCATCCTGGCCAGCATCTGATTTGTTAATTTTAGCCGTTCTGACTGGTGTGAGGTGGTATCTCATTGTGGTTTTGATTTCTATTTCCCTGATGCCAAGTGATGTGGAACACTTTGTCATGTGTCTGTTGGCCACCTAGATATCTTTTTTGCAGAAATGTCTGTTCATGTCTTCTGCCCATTTCATGATTGGATTATTTGTTCTTTGGGTGTTGGGTTTGAAAAATTATAGTTTTGGGATACTAGCCCTTTATCTGCTATGTCCTTAGCCAATATGTTCTCCCATTCTGTCATCTGTCTTTTGGCTTTGTTAACTGTTTCCTTTGTGTAAGGCACATAACTAGAGATGCCTCCACAGGGTGCAGCCCAGAATAAAGATGGCGCCGGCTTGCCGTCTCTTCCGGCCAACAAGGCGCCAATTTCACAGTTTTGGTTCCTGAAACCTATGGCACTTCCTCCTCTCGCCCGACACGCCTTACCCAGCAACTGCTACTTGGCATAATCTTATTGGCTCTTCCCCCTCTGTCCTCACTTCCCTTCTGCTGCTCTATATAAGGTGTGCCCCCGCACAATAAAGTGAGATCCTGCTTCGACAGATCCCCCGAGCCCGGTGTCTTCTGTGGGTGCGTTCTGGGTTTGTGACACTCGCCATCCCGCTCAGCCCCAAGGAGAGGCCTCCGGCTGGCCTGGGTGCCTCCTCCCCTCGGCGGGGAGCCCAACACTTTGCTGTGCAAAAGCTTTTGATCTTGATGAAATCCCAATAGTTATTTTTGTCCTTGCTTCCCTTGCCTTTGGCAATGTTCCTAGGAAGATGTTGCTGTGGCTGAGGTTGAAGAGGTTGCTGCCTGTGTTCTCCTCAAGGATTTTGATGGATTCCTTTCTCACATTGAGCTTCTTCATACATTTTGAGTCTATTTTCGTGTGTGGTGTAAGGAAATTATTCAATTTCATTTTTCTGCATGTGGCCGTCCAATTTTCCCAACACCATTTATTGAAGAGGCTGTCTTTTTTCTATTGGACATTCTTTCCTGCTTTGTTTATTAGTTGACCATAGAGTTGATGGTCTATTTCTGGGCTCTCTATTCTGTTCCATTGATCTATGTGTCTGTTTTTGTGCCAGTACCAT
Source organism: Mustela nivalis (assembly GCF_964662115.1). Classification (NCBI taxonomy): domain Eukaryota; kingdom Metazoa; phylum Chordata; class Mammalia; order Carnivora; family Mustelidae; genus Mustela; species Mustela nivalis. The sequence goes on from NC_139020.1 coordinate 36,420,647, forward strand.
GCTGTCTTGATGATGACAGCTTTGTAATAGAGCTTAAGTCTATAAGTCCAGAATTGTGATGCCACCAACTTTGGCTTTCTTTTTCAATATTCCTTTGGCTATTCGAGGTTTTTTCTGGTTCCATATAAATTTTAGGGTTATTTGTTCTATTTCTTTGAAAATAAAATGGATGTTATTTTCATAGGAGTTGCATTAAATGTGTAGATTGCTTTAGGTAGCTTTAGGTAGCTTAGACATTTTCACAATATTTGTTCTTCCAATCCAGGAGAATGGAATATTTTTCCATTTCTTTGTGTCTTCCTCAGTTTCTTTCATGAGTACTTTATAGTTCTCTGACATAGATTCTTGGCCTCTTTGGTTAGGTTTATTTCTAGGTATCTTATCATTTTGGGTGCACTGGTAAATGGGATTGATTCCTTAATTTCTTTTTATTCTGTCTTGTTGTTGGTATAAATAAATGCAACTGATTTCTGTGCATTGATTTTATATCCTGACACTTCACTGAATTCCTGCACAAATTCTAGCAGATTTGGAGTGGAGTCTTTTGAGTTTTCCACATAAAGTATCATATCTTCTATAAAGAGTGAGAATTTGACTTCTTTGCCAATTTGGATTTCTTTTCTTTTTTTTTTTTTCCAATTTGGATTTCTTTAATTTCTTTTTGTTGTCTGATCACTGAGGCTAGGACTTCTAGTACTATGTTGAATAGCAGTGGTGATAATGGACATCCCTGCTGTGTACCTGACCTTGGCAAAAAGCTCTCAGTTTTTCTCCATTGAGAATGATATTCGCTGTGGGTTTTTCATAAATAGATTTGATGATATTGAGGTATGTATCCTCTATCCCTGCACTTTGAAGAATTTTGATCAAGAAAGGAAAAGCATTTTGTCAAATTTTTTCAGCATCTATTTAGAGTATCATGTGGTTCTTGTTCTTTCTTTTATTAAGAAATTATAAATGATTTTGATTGATTGCAGATGTTGAACCAACCTTGATTGGTTTGCAGATGTTGAACCAACCTTGCAGCCGTGGAATAAATCTTATGTGGTTGTGGTGACTAATCCTTTCAATGTACTGTTGGATCCTATTGGCTTGTATTTTGGTGAGAATTTTCACATCTGTGTTCATCAAGGATATTAGTCTGCAATTCTCTTTTTTGAGGGGATCTTTGTCTGGTTTTGGGATCAAGGTGATTCTGGCCTCATAAAATGAGTTTGGAAGTTTTCCTTCCATTTTTATTTTTTGGAACAGTTTCAGAAGAATATGAGTTAATTCTTCTTTAAAGGTTTGGTAGAATTCCCCTGGGAAGCTCTCTGGCCCTGAGCTCTTGTTTGTTGGTAGATTTTTTTTTTTTTTAAGATTTTATTTATTTATTTGACAGAGATCACAAGTAGGCAGAGAGGCAGGCAGAGAGAGAAGAGGAAGCAGGCTCCCCGCTGAGCAGAGAACCTATGTGGGGCTCGATCCCAGGATCCTGGGATCATGACCCAAGCTGAAGGCAGACACTTACCGACTGAGCCACCCAGGCGCCCCTTGTTGGAAGATTTTTGATGACTGCTTCAATCTCCTTATGGTTATGAGTCTGTTCAGGTTTTCTATTTATTCCTGGGTCAGTTGTGTCTCTAGGAATGCATCCATTTCTTCCAGATTGTCAAATTTGCTGGCGTATAGTTACTCATAATATGATATTAAAATTGCTTGTATTTCTTTGGTGTTGGTTGTGATCTCCTCTTTCATTCATGATTATATTTATTTGGATCATTTCTCTTTTCTTTTTGATAAGTCTAGCCAGGGATTCAATTCTTTCAAAGATCCAGCTCATAGTTTTGTTGATTTGTTCTACTGGTTTTCTTTGTTTGTTATGTTTTATTTATTTTTTTGGTATCTATTTCATTGATTTCTGCTCTGATCTTTATTATTTATCTTCTCCTGTTGTGTTTAGGCTTTCTTTGCTCTTTTTTCTAGAGCTCCTTTAGGTATAGGGTTAGGGTGTGTATTTGAGACCTTTCTAGTTTCTTGAGAAAGTCTTGTATCACTATATATTTTCCACCCAGGCCTGCTGCTGTGTCCCACAGATTTTGAACCATTATGTTTTCATTATCATTGGTTTCAAATATTTTTTTTTTCAATTGTTCTTTAATTTTCTGGTTGACCCATTCATTCTTTAAAAAGATGCTCTTCAGTCTCTATGTATTTGGCTTCTTTCCAAATTTTCTCTTGTGGTTGAATTCTAGCTTCAGATCATTATGGTCTGAAAATATGCAGAGAATTATCCTAATCTTTTAGTACTGGTTGAGACCTGATTTGTGACCCATGATGTGATCTATTCTGGAGAATGTTCCATGTGCACTAGAGAAAACTTGTATTCTGTTGCTTTGGGAGGGAATGTTCTGAATATATCTGTGGTGTCCATTTGGTCCAGTGTGTCATTTAAAGCCTTTATTTCCTTATTGATCTTTTGCTTGGATGATCTGTCCATTTCAGTGAGGGGGTGTTAAAGTCCCTACTATTATTGTTGATGTGTTTCTTTGATTTTGTTATTAAGTGGTTCTTATTCAACTATATTCATAGTTGGCTGCTCCCATGTTAAGGGCATAGATATTTTAAATTGTTAGATCTTCTTGTTGGACAGACCCTTTGAGTATGATATAGTGTTCTTCCTCATCTCTTACTATAGTCTTTGGCTTAAAATCTAATTTATGTGGTATACAGATTGCCGCCCCAGCTTTCTTTTGATTGTGGCATTTAGCCCATTTACATTCAGGGTAACTATTCAGAGATATGAATTTAGTGCCATTGTATTGCTGTAAGGTGACTGTTACTGTATATTGTTTCCATTACTTTCTAGTCTACTACTTTTAGGCTCTCTTTGCTTAGAGGACCCCTTTCAATATTTCCTTAGAGGGTTTGGTGTTTACAAATTCTTTTTGTTTTTGTTTTTCCTGGAAGCTTTTTATCTCTCCTCCTATTTTTAATGATAGCCTAGCTGGATATAGTATTATTGGCTGCATGTTTTTCTCATTTAGTGCTCTGAATATATCATGCCGGTTCTTTTTGGCCTTCTGGGTCTCTGTGGATACATCTGCTGCCAATCTAATATTCCTACCATTGTATGTTATAGACTTCTTGTTACGGGCTGCTTTCAGGATTTTTTCTTTGTGGCAAAGACTTCTAAGTTTTACTATTTAATGATAGGGTATGGACTTATTCTTCTTGATTTTGAGGGGGATTTCCCTGCACCTCCTGGATTTTGATGCTTGTTCCCTTTGCCATATTAGGGAAATTCTCTACAATATTTCACTCCAATATACCTTCTGTCCCTCTCCTTTCTTCTTCTTCTGGAATCCCAATTATTCTAATGTTGTTTTGTCTTATGGTATTGCTTATCTCTTCAATTCTCCCCTTACAGTCCAGTAGTTGTTTGTCTCTCTTTTGCTCAGCTTCTGTATTCTCCTTCATTTTGTCTTCTATATCACTAATTCTGTCTTCTGCCTCATTTATCCCAGCAGTAAGAGCCTCCATTTTTTATTGCACCTTATTAATAGCTTTTATCTAATTTCAACTTGGTTAGATTTTAGTTCTTTTATTTCTCCAGATAGGGTTTCTCTAATATATTTCATGCCTTTTTTGAGCCTGGCTAGAACCTTGTGAATTGTCATTCTGAACTCTAGATCTGACATATTACCAATGTCCATATTGATTAGGTCCCTAGCCTCAGTACTGCTTTTTTTTTTTTTTTTTTTTGGTGAGTTTTTCTGCCTTGTCATTATGTCCAGATAAGAATATATGGAGGAGAGAATAAAATACTAAAATGGTGGCAAAGACCCCAGAAAAATGTGTGTTAACCAAATCAGAAGAGACTCCAAATCCTGGGGGGAATAGACTGGGCAAAAAGAAGTTCAATTTTTTTTTAAAGGAAGAAAATATAGATATTAGACTGGTGAATAGAACAGAGCCACCCACTTAATTTTGGGAGTACTTGGGTCTCTTAGAAGAAACTACCTATTAATATTTTAAGGAAATAAAAATGTATATACATATTTACAAAAATAAGGGTAAACATGATGAAGGGATGGAATATGACTGTAAAGATAAATTTAAAAAATCTAAAAAAAAGACTTGATAAGATAAATTGGTTGGGAAAAGAAAGAAAAAGAAAGTGGAGAACACTTGCTCAGACTGGAGACTAGAACAAAGCCCTGTACTAGATTTAGGGTATATTTTGATCTATTAGAATAAATTGTATCCCAAAATTTTTTAGAAGAAAAGACCATATGTATATGCAAAAAGATAAAGTTAGATATAATAAAGGATGAAATCTGACTATAATAATGAAGATTCAAAAAGTTTTTTGTTTTTTAATGAAAGGTATTATTAAGATAAACTAGTTTAGGGGCGCCTGGGTGGCTCAGTGGGTTAAGCCGCTGCCTTCAGCTCAGGTCATGATCTCAGGGTCCTGGGATCGAGTCCCACATCAGGCTCTCTGCTCGGCAGGGAGCCTGCTTCCCTCTCTCTGGCTACCTCTCCGTCTACTTGTGATTTCTCTCTGTCAGATTAATAAATAAAATCTTTAAAAAAAAAAAAAAAAAAAAAAGATAAACTAGTTTAAAAAACATTAAAAGAGGAAAGAATACAAGTTAAAAAATTAGAGGAAGAATAAAAATTTAAAAATTAATTTTGCAAGGCTAAAGAATCACAGGGAGAAGGCCATGAATTCCATGCTTTGCTTTCTCCTTCTCTGAAATTCTGCTTTTCTCTTTGATAAGTAAGGTTGGTGTTGGCTGGGTTTCTTGCTAATCTTCTGGGGCGGGAGCCTGTTGTTGTGATTCTCAAGTGTCTTTGTCCAGGTGGAATTGCACTACCTTTGCCAGGGACCAGGCTAAGTAATCTGCTCCCATTCCCTCTCGGGAGCTTTTGTTCCCTGATAGCTTTCAGTAGAATTCTGGAGGACAGGAATGAAAATGGCAGCCTCCCAATCTCTAGCAAGAGGAGCAGAGAGCTCAGGGCCCCACTCCTCAGTGCACCCTCCTAGAAAAGTGCTCATTCACTCCCGTCCCCCTGGCCTCTGGCTGTGTGCCAAGCTCACCTGGCCTGTGACTGAGCATCTCTGCCTCTGGCACACAGCCCTTCCCAGAATCTCCAAATGCAGCAGATCACTGCCACTCTTCCAGGGAGGTCTGCCCAGATCTGCCACTTGTGGGGTCCCTGTTCAAAGAACAGTGGCCTGATGGTTCCACAGATCACAGTTTAAGATAACCCTAAGCTGAGACCTCACTCCTCTGCTCTGTCTTTATAGCCAGCTTCCCTGCACTAATACCTTTGAGCTCTGCAATATTCAGATACCCCCAATCCTTCAGTGACCCCATGGAACCTGAGACCACGCTGTCCCTGTGAGGGCTCCACCTCTGCTTAGCCTCTGGATTCACTTCTCTGCAGGTCTTACCTTTCAGAAAGTGGTCAATTTTCTGTTTCCAGAATTGCTATTCTTCTTCTCTTCAATCCCTTGTTGGATTTGTAGGTGTTCAGAATGGTTTAATAAACTATCTAGCTGATATCTTGATACCTAATGTCATCTCAGCCTGCTACTCCTCCATCATCTTGAGTCCTCAGCAATGTCTTCTGTGTTTTGGTTTGTTTGTTGGTTTACCTCTTTATTTTTTAGATTATATTTTTCCACAAAAAGATGTATGCAGTTGCTAAAATTAAAAATATTAAAATGTTTTTAGTAAACTGTGACAGTCCTCATATTCACTTCCCCACATCCTCAGATTCACTATGTAGAAAACTATTTTCAATTGTTTCTAGTGAGACATCTTTGAAAGTTATATCCAGACTTCTAAATTACAATAATATCACCCACTTTTCAATGTATCATCTATAGACATTACCTATTGACTTTCTCTACAGAAGGTGGGAATCAACTAACATTATATACCTCAACTACCTCTTTCCAACCTTCCATTTTTTTAAATTAAATTGTTATTATTTTCTGTTTGTACATAAATATACTTCCTCAGGAGTTTCTAAAACTTAATTTTGACAGCTTATCTGTATTACAGTCTATTAGGGTTTATCTGTAATGTAATGATTTCTTGGGGTGTTAAAGCATTGACAGGACTAATTATCTATAATACTATGCTAAACAACATTGCACGAAAATTTAAACAGTATTAACTTTAGTCTCTGAGACCTTCCAGTCTGTAAACATGAACCTTCATGGCAATAGCAGTAAAAGCTAAAAAAAAAAAAAACAAGTAGGAGTTTCTAATGCATACCTACTGAATGATCATCACCTATAAAATGTAAACTATATGCTATAATCTATATAGATTAATGTTTGATTCTGAGGCTATGGAATTTATAATTATAAATATAATTCTAGATTAAAAACACTTCCCTATAGCACAGTTATGACATTTGATGAGCAGCTGATAATTTTAGCAGTTGTGCATTACTGAAAATGACTTTTATATAGCCAAATAAGTCTTGTTTTCATCAGTTTTGTCTTTGTAGTTTATTGGTTTTTGTCTTGTTGTTTTCCATCTCACATGTCAATAAAAGTGTCATCATTCTAAACCAGTAAAATGTCAAAATATGTATGAAGTTGTGTTTTCAAACAACTGTCTCTAACCAGCTTACCAAATACATATTTATTGTCCTTTCTCTATTTTTGCCTCATCTTAGCTTTATAACTGGCAACCTGGAGCAGGAGGATTGTGGTGGGAGAAGCAGATGATTTTAAATAATTTCATTACTATCACAATTCACTTTTTCAAACCCAGAGTTCAAATTGCAATTAGGGTTCATCAAATACTCTTTCTTCCTGCCTTTCTCTTCTCTATCTACCCATCTCTATCTACATATCTCTGCCCCTTGAGATTCCACTCTATCTAGTTATGTCTCTTTGTAAATGTTCACACTAAAGTAAATTTTCCTATATATTGGTAATATTTTAGAGATTTTTGGCTTTTGAACCCTTAAATTTATATTTATTCCAAATCACTATTTGAACATATAAATTACTGATTTTATAATAGAAATTCAGTTAAAAATAATAGAGTTGAAGCCCTAGTGGAAGATAAGGTTATGCTAACAGCTTCATGTTTAAAGTTGGCTGCTTTCTTTTACCCAGTATGACCACAACTTTCAAATGATTTTGCTCCTGGCAATGCCAACTTTTACCTATCACTTCTGATTAAAAATCATGTGTCCTTTGTGTATGCGTGCATGAATACCTTACTGGAATAGTTGAGAAATAGTTGTATTTATATTTTGTTTGATAATTTTCTTTTTCCTAAATAATTTTGTTGGAAATTACAGAGAGATGAAACTTAACAAACTAACTTATTTTATATATTTTAATGAATGCATTTGGATTTGGGTTATATTTTCTGTTTTTTATAATTAAATGTGTAGATGTTTTATGATAAATCCCTTCACTCACAAAAAGGAATATCAAAATTTATGCTTCAGAATAAATTTTGGTTTATGAAAAATTATCTCAATGTCTATAATAACATATAGGCCACTCATCATTTTTCAAATACAAAAATGAAAAGGAAATCTTTTTGCATATTTTATTATTCTAAACAATTTGAGTATATTATGATATAAAATATGTCCCCCTCATCTTTTTAAGGAGAATACTGGAAATTATTTAATCATTGAATAAATATAGGTAATATGATATTTAATTAAATTTAAATTTTTTTCTAAACAAAATATTTAAAGCTGCAGTAGTATAATCATGAATACTTATGAATTAATATAGAAAATGGCCCACAGGATCTACATTTTAGAATGAGAATATAAATTTTTAATTCCTTTACTGTAATTTAAAAAAAAAAAAGCTTTCATTTTTATAATTGAAGAGTTTCTTATAATTACAGAAGGCGTCTCTGTACATATCTGGTGGTCCAGGTTTTATATCTGGGGACACGGTTTTTGGAACTGCTACCCAGGGGATGTCCTTTGATCACCTGGCTCTTGATTCCTGGGTCTCATGGGATTGTAATAATCAAAGAGACAATTCTTAGCAGAATACAACTCCCAAGACATGGCACAGATAGAAGACTAAAACAAACCATGAGCTTTTCTGAGAATGAGGACTATTTGCTTGTCCAGGAGTTTCAACCTAGGAGGTGGTTACCAGCTTAGGACACTTTTCAGGGTTATAGAGGTGCCCTTAGGGAATGGAGGCCAGTAGACATAATATTTTTGCTCTCCACTCTGCCTCTTTCCAGGTACCCAGTATCCTCCCCAAAAGGAGCTTATACCTTTCTCTGGTGCTCTGATTTTTGAGGCTGTGGTCAGGGGATACCCCTATATTGCCTGATAGCCAATAGGACTTAGGCTCACATGTCCCACAGGATTATAACCAGCAGAGAAAGAGTTTTAAAAAACTATCACCTCCAGGGCAGAGCAAGAAGCAACAGACCCAGGAGCTCAGTCTTTCTGTGAAGTTCCCATTGATGGATGAATGAATAAAGAAAGTGTGGCATACTTACACAACAAAACATTATTAACCTATAAAAAAAATAAAATTTTACCTTTTGCAATAACATGAGTGAAACTCCAGGGTATTTGCTAAATAAAATAAGTCAAAGAAAGACAAGTATCATATAATCTCACTGATATGTGAAATCTGAAGGAAAGAAAAGAATAAAAAAATAAGAGTAGGAGGTTGGAGGAAAGGCAGGAAAAAGGGAGGAGAGAAGGAGGGAGAAGAAAGAAAAGAAAGAAAGGAAGGAAGAGAGAGAAAGAGGAAGGGAGGGAGGAAGGGAGGAAGGAAGGAAAAACAAAAACAGCAACAAAAGCAAACCAAACCAAACCAAACCGAAACAAAACAAAAACAAACCAAACCAAAACAGAACAAACAAGCTCCTAAATACAGAGAACACCTTGGTGTTTCCCAGGCAGGGGTTTTGGGGTGAGTGGGTGAAATGGGCAAAGGTAGTCAAAAGGCACATGCTTCCATTTATAAAATAAGTCATGGGAATATTATGTACAGAATGATGATTGTAGATAATAATGCAATATTGCATATTGGAAAGTTACTAAGAGGATATATCTTAAAAGTTTCTATACTAAGGGAAAAAATATGTTAACTTTATAAGGTGAATTTAACTGGACTCATTGTGGTCATCATTTTGCAATACATACAAATATTGAATCATTTTATTGGACACCTGGAACCAACACAATGTTGCATGTCAATAATACTTCAATATAAGAAAATGAGGAAAATAAATGTATGGAACATGCTTCTCAAGATAGCCCATATTATCCCCTAAAATATAGATAATATGATAATCTAGAAAATAATACTTTTAATTTTAATTTTTACGTCTTTCTAAGTTCCACCTTGCTGCCTCTTAGATAAATAGAATGAAGAATCCTTGATCCTTATTTTCTCTGTCACTGATTTACTGTATCACCTCCAGAGCTTGTCATCAGTCACATAAAACAACAAGCCATCAAAATAGGAGATTTCAGAATTTCAAAACTTCAGTGATTTCTTTCTTTCTTTCTTTCTTTCTTTCTTTCTTTCTTTCTTTCTTTCTTTCTTTCTTTCTTCCTTTCTTTCTTTCTTCCTTTCTTTCTTTTTTTAAGATTTTTATTTATTTGACACAGAGAGAGAGAGATCACAAGCAGGCAGAGAGAGAGAGAGAGGGAAGAAGGCTCCCTGCCAAGCAGAGAGCCTGATGTGGGGCTCGATCCCAGGACCCTGAGATCATGACCTGAGCCAAAGGCAGAGGCTTTAACCCACTGAGCCACCCAGGCACCCCAAAACTTCAGTGATTTCTTAAAAAAAAATCCCTAGAACAGAGTTGAAGTTAGATGATTGGAGTTAGGTAAGGACACATTTCATAGAGAAGCTTCTCTTAAAGCAGATAGCACTCTTTTCCACTTCCCATTACAAAGATTTGATATATATGTCAAACCCACTCACTTTTCCCCTGATTTATGCCACTTACTAGATATATCCAACAGTCAAATTGAGATACATCAGTCAAAATGACTTCATAAATTAGTCCCAATACAAAATGATTTTATTATGTATAATGTAGAATTTTATAAAAGATGAATTTTTAAAACAATATTATTTTATGATGACCCAGAAATGACAAAGTTCACTCTACATGGTTACTTTTTGTTAAAAGGAAAAAAATAGAGTTAAAATTGCTTTTGCCTTTTTGAAAAATATATACTTTTAAAGTATTTAAATCTTTATATATTTTCAGGTAAAGAACTGAAAGTGTTTTTAGGACAGTTATCTTTAGAAACTTGGCCCTTACCTCCCAACCAAGAAAAATATGGTGAAATCTAAAGTAAAATAGCTTTTATCTGATACCTTAAGGCATGATGCTAATTTCACCTGAGAAAGCATCTCTTCCACTATTTCTTTAGTAGGATCTTAGAAAATAAAATCCTTATGTGAGGAGTAAAGTGTTTTTTGATCTAAGCAAACCTCTATGCTGTTTTTCTTCACAAGGATATCATTTTATTTTATCAAATATAAAATATCATCTAATAAAATACATTCTCATTTCACATAAATTAAAGTGTGAATAAATGTGAATCTTAGAAAATATTAAATGTGATAGAATGGGCACTAGTCTAAGATGGCATCTTCAGAACAAACACTACCAACAACAAAAAACTTTAATGTACTTAATATAATCAAATGCCCTCTCAAAAAGCTACAGAAAGCCAGTTGATAGCATGTGTTCAGGTGGTATATTTTTCATCATGGAATGACAACTCAAAATCCATATTATACAAATGACTATTTGTATTTTTAAAAGATTGTGATAATTTTAGACACAAAGTAAAAATACATCTGTTGAATATTTTAGACAATAAAATGTTGAAAAACAGATTTTAATGAACACAGCCACAGCTTTCTCATTTCTCTTTTTTATGATTTTATGTATTTATTCATGAGATACGGAGAGAGAGAAAGAGACAGACGCAGGTAGAGGGAGAAGCAGGCTCCCCTCTGAGCAGGGAACCTGATGCAGGACTCAATCTCAAGAGCCTGGGATCACAACCTGAGCTGAAGGCAGATGCTTAACCAATTGAGCCACCCAGGCACCAGTTTCTCATTTCTGAAGAAAATGTGATTCCCTCAGTAAGTGCCATTACATTAAATATAGCCTTACTCTTTTATTTATATAGATATTGACTGTGTTTGATTGAAATATCCAACTTACTCCTATTTTTAAATTTCTCATATATTGTTTAACCTGTTAGTTTCAGTTAATATGAATGAAAGAGATGTTATTCTGTACTGTTGAAAGTTAGCTTTGAAGAGGAATTTTCTGTAATAGACTGCTTTTTTGTGGTCCAGAGCACTGTTTGTAGGTCAGTCTTATTTAAATATTAGGTTAATTACAAGGAAATAATTTAACCAGAATGTTCTTTCAATTTTCATGAAATATTATTAACTATATCCCTTAGTGATTCTTTTTCATTAAAGTTACCATTAAAAAAGAAGAAGAAGAAGAAGAAGAAGAAGTATTAAGGTAGCCCAATCCTGCCAGAGGCAGGACTTCTCTTTGGTTTAAGGAATCCCCAGTAGCCTACACAAAATTTTTTATTATTTTCACTGTAGCTGGGCTGTGCCTATGTAACTCTCTTTTGTTCCCTCTCTCTTTCAGGAGGCTCAAAATTGTATCTCATTTTGATGGCTTTCCTTGTCTCCTGCCCTTCCTCCTGGTTCTCAGAGGAGTTTCCTCTAGTAGAGTGGTTGCACATCTAATCTCATCTTGGTTTATCTTGGTTTTTGCCTCTCAGAGGACTTGAACTAATTAATGTAATATTTATTTTAAATAGATCAACAAGTATGAAATGCAATAATATATTTAAAAACAGAAGAGCAAAAAACACATGTTACATGATTCCATTTATGTGAAATATCCAGTGTAGGGAACTCCACAGAGACAGAACACATATTAGTAGTTTCTAGGGCTTGGTGGAGGAGGAATAGCTGAATGCTTAATTGAGACAGGGTTTCTTCTGGATTAATGAAAGTGTTCTGGAACTAGATAATACTTATGGTTGAAAATTGTGAATGTGCCAAATGTTACTAATGGAACATTTTTTGTGTATTTTACTACAATATCAAATGCATTACATTAAAAGGGGAAGCCTATGCTTTTATGTTGGTCATGGTATAATATGTGGGATTTCATTTCCAGATTATATTTTATTGGCTTATTTCTATAAGAAATTCCATGATCAAATAATATTGGAGAATCTCAGTTCAGTAATGTTAAATTGGTGCATAGTTTTAAAATGAGAACAAACAAAAAACAAAGAAAAAACCTTAAGTACACCATTATCTTCCTATACCTTCAGATTTTCTTATTTAAAAAAATAATTCTAATGTATTGTTTCCTTGGAGATTACAGAATATAAAATATATTACAATTTTTCAGATTGCTAACCAAAATGTAATTCTCACCTCTATACACTTAGCAGTTTTTTATTATGATATTTATATTATTGACTAAGGGGTCAAATTAATCATTTCAATAATTAGTAATATAGTTTTGAAGATAAGGCCAGGCAGGATACAGTAGTATGAATATCTTATTTTTTGTGAAATGGCTATGTGATAATTTTAAAATGAATGATAGTCTATCTTTCCTGTACATTTCTTATTTATTATAAAATTTGCTAGAGACTCCTTAAAAGATTTTATGTATTGACAACCAAGTCCCAGGTGGCCTACAGGCCATTGGACAGACTGTTTTCAAACACTTCTCAGGAGAAAATCTGGTCTATTTGCTGATTTTGTTATTCAGTAAAAATATTTCTTATTTAGTATTTATTTAGCACACTTATGATGCTAGCATACATAAAACAAACACCTGGCTCTCTTTTAGCCCATGATTGGTAGTACCTTAATTGTACTGTTTCTGAGGTTTTCATTTTCTTTGGGAATTCCATAGGGGAAAAAATGTGGGAAAAAAGGCTTGGTTCATCTCCTTTGATATATTTTCTAAAAGGCAGTTGTAATTATAACATTAAACATTAACCTGAATGTGATAATTCTTTTGCTCAGTTATCAATTTTAAAGAGCTGATTAAGACCAAGTCATAGCAAATTTTTCTTAATAGTTGTTTCTAAAATTCTGACTCAGTCATATCAATTGATTACTATATATAGAGCAGTCTTGATATATACAATTCTTTACCATAATTTAATTGTGATATGTGTAATCATGAGCTTTTGCAATATAATGATTTATAAGAAATAGTATTTCTCAAATATATTTGGTCTTCATCACAGTTCCTAAAAATGCTTCAGAACAACAACAACAACAAAATAGTGAAATGGATACCTTATTACTAAAGAAAATGACTTTCTCTCCACCTAAAGGTGAGAACTGCTTGCCATATGATAAGAGGGTAAGAACTTTCATTGTCCCACCCCCTTCCTCCAGATGGGAGAGAAGGGCTGGAGGTTGAAGCAGACAATGGCTAATGACTTGGTCAATTTTGACTATGTAACAAAGCCTCCAAGAAACCCAAGAGGAGAAATTTTTCATCCATTTATCAGAGTGTCAATGCTTATGGAACCAGAGTGGTTCCATGTGTTACCAAGAAAAGCCCCCAGCTCCATGAGGACAAAACTGCTTTGTGCAGGATTTTGGCCTGTGTATTTCTTTATCTGGCTTTTGATTCATATGTTTTATCATATTTTTAAATAAACTGGTAAGTGTAAGTGTTTCTCTGAGTTCTGTGAACCACTCTAGAAAATTAATCAAACTAAAGGGATAGGTCTTTGGAACCCTAAATCTGTAATCAATTTGTCAAAAGCAGAGATAACAACCTGAGTTGCAAATAGCCTCTCAAGTAAGGGACGGAGGGCCAGTCTTGTAAGACTCCATGTTTAACCTGTGGAATATGATCCTATCTCTAGGTAGATAGTGTCAAATTTGATTTGAATTTGTGTCTAAAAATTACTTGATGTTGTCTTTGGGGGGCAGGAATTCCCCCACCCTGGAATTAGATCTGGGAACCCTTAAAGAGCTTTATACAAAGACAATTCCTATTTTGGACCAGAATAACACAAGAATTCTGTCTCATAAAGTAACCATTTTAAGATATTCTACTACACCATCATAACAATTAACCTCTCCTTTAATGAAAAAATAAAGAAAACTGTGAGTTAATATTGTGGAGAGGACACACGTGATTTTCCCATAATTTTCTGACATTCCAAATTCGTTATTAAAAACCCAGTACTGTTTGAACTCATTAACAACAACAAAAAAAATACAATGAGAGATTTCAATGGAAGAAAGAATGGAATATATTTTTAAAAACATTAAGATGATGCAAAAATACCAATCCATGAAACAAAGCATATTCTTATTGCATGTGTACAGAGGATTTATGGGAAGAGGAATACAATCTATCCTTCAGGACCAAAGAGAGAATCTGTGTTCTCAGAGTAGATTTGTCAATTGTGGTTGGAAATACTAAATAAAACTAAGGTTGAGTTTTAACTGAAGACTGATGTATATGGAAGTCATCTACTATCCTTATCCCATGGAAATATTCAAATCATCATTGAATTTTTCACCAGGGACTCCACCAAAACAAACAAACAAACAAACAAATAAATAGTCCCTCTGAAGAAATTGAAATTGAGCAGTAATCTCTTTGCAGAGAACTGGAAAAGATAATGAAAATCCAAAATAAAATATTGCTCCTTTTAGCACTTATAGAAGCTCCAACAAGAAAGATACACACATGATTATCCCAAAAGCATCCTAGTGAAAGTAAGACCTTCAAGGGAAGAGACTTCCTATTGGTTGCCTGATATTTGAAGAAAATAGTGTCATGGAAGACTAAAGGCAGGATATCCTGCCTTTTTCCAAAACAAACCAAAAATAAAGAGAAAGAGATAATCTGAAAAAGAAAGGAAATGAGGGATTTGAAGTAAAAACAAAACAAAATAAAACAAAACAGAGCTCTGAGGACACACAATTTCAATAAAATACACTGTGGATGCTAATTGAAAAATAAATATAAAATTTAAAAAATCAACATAATTAAAGAAAGTCAAATTTGAGGGGAAAAAACTGCTAAAGAACATATATAGGTATCAAAAATGTACATTACAGTTTGAAAAATTAGTCAGCTTTCAGACTGTACAAGATATCCCAAAGGAAAAGAGAGAGAGAAAGAGAGATGTAACTGACACCTTTTGTACATCGTTATAAAAAATTTAAAATGTATATAACCTCTTTATTGAAATTCAATTCTTCCATGTAAATACCCACTTAATGATTTTTAATGTATTTTCAGACTACCGTCACCACCAGCACAATCATTTTTGAACATTTTCTTTACCCTAAAACAAAACTTCATATTCATTATCAGGTACTCTAAATTTACCCCCAATCCTCCAGCCCTAAGCAAGCATTAGTCCACTTTCCAATTCTATAGATTTGATGTTCTGAACATTTCAAAAAAGAAGAATCACAATATGTGGTCTTATGTGATAGGCTTCTTTCACGTAGCATGTTTTCAAGACTTATCCATGTCATCACATGTATCAGTGCTTTATTCTGTTTTTACTATTGCATAATACGCCACTATATGAATATGTTATTTTTTTTAACCTGGCTGTATGCTTTCCTCTCTCTTGAGTATATATCTAGCAATGCAATTCCTAGTTACTCTATGTTTAATATTTTGAGAAACCTCTAGACTGCTTTCCAAAATGACAAGGTCATTTTATATTTCAGTGAGTAATGTATAGGGGTTACCATTTTTCCACATCCTCAACAAAATTTTGTATTCAGTGTCTTTTTTTTAAAATAATTATTATTACAGCCATCTTAGTGGATGTAAACTAGCATCTCATTGTGATTTTGATTATTGTTTTCCTAATGGTTAATAATCTGAAGCATGTTTCCATGTGTTTATTAACCACTTTTATATCTTGTTTGGAAAACTGTTTTCAGTTTTAAATTTCAGTTCAGTTTTAAATTTTGAATTTAATTGGTTTATCTTTCTATTATTGAGTTGTAAGAATTCTTCATATATTCTAGATATAAACCTCTCAGAAGATGAATGATTTCCAAATATTTTTCTCCTATTCTGTAGGTTGTCCTTTCACTTTTCTTTTTTTTTTAATTTTTTATTTTTTATAAACATATATTTTTATCCCCAGGGGTACAGGTCTGTGAATCACCAGGTTTACACACTTCACAGCACTCACCAAAGCACATACCCTCCCCAATGTCCATAATCCCACCCCCTTCTCCCAAACCCCCTCCCCCCAGCAACCCTCAGTTTGTTTTGTGAGATTAAGAGTCACTTATGGTTTGTCTCCCTCCCAATCCCATCTTGTTTCATTTATTCTTCTCCTACCCAAAAATATGGAACGCTTCACAAATTTGCGTGTCATCCTTGTGCAGGGGCCATGCTAATCTTCTCTGTATCGTTCCAATTTTAGTATATGTGCTGCCGAAGCGAGCACTCCTTTCACTTTTCTGATGGTGGTCTTTGATAAACAAAGGTGTTTAATTTTGTTGACGTCCAATGTATCTAGAGTTTCTTTCCCCATTGCATTATTCTGGCATGTTTATCAAAATTCAATTGTCCATAAACATACATGTTTATTTCTGAAATATCAACCCCATTCCATTTAACTATATTTCTTTTCTCATACCAACATCACACTCTCTTGATTACAGTACATTGTTAATAAAATTTTGAAATTGAGATGTGTGTGTCTATCAAGTTTGTTCTTATTTTTTTAATACTTGGCTGTTCTGGGTCCCTAATAGTACCCTGTGGATTTTAGAATCATTTTGCCAACATCTGTGAAGAATAGAGTTAGAATTTTGAAAGGGAATGCACCGAATCTGTAGATCAATTTGGTGAGTATTGTCTGATCTATTAATGTGTGATATTTTCCATTTAATAAATTCTTTCAATAATATTCTATAGTTTTTAGAATATAGGTTTTACATTTATTTTATTTCCAAGTATTTTAATTTTTTTTTAATTTTTGATGATATTATAGATAGAATCAAATTTCATTTTTGAATTGTCCCTCAATAATGTATAGAAATACAATTAATTTTTGATATTAATGTTCTCCAAACAGTTTGAATTCATTTATTATAAAATATTTTTGTGAATTCATTAGGATTTTCTATATACTAAGGATATCTGAAAATAGAGGCTATTATACTTATTCCTTTCCCATTTAAATGTTTTTATTTATTTTTATAGAGCAACTTCCCTAGCTAGGTATTCTAGTACAATTGCTATGAGAAGGGTGCCTGGGTGACTCAGTGGGTTAAGCCTCTGCCTTCAGGTCATGTCATGATCTCAGGGTCCTGGGATTGAGCCCTGCATTGGGCTCTCTGCTCTGCTTCCCCCTCTCCCTCTGCCTGCCTCTCTGCCTACTTGTGATCTCTTTCTCTCTGTCAAATAAATAAGTGAAATCTTAAAAAAAAATGCTATGAGAAATGTTAAAAGTGCACATCATTCTTTTGTTCCTCATGTTAAGGAGAAAACATTTAGCCATTGACCATTACCCATGTTAGCTGTAGTTTATCCATGCTTCCCTATATAAGGCTGAGGAAACTTTTTTTTTTTTTTTAATGAGGTGTTCTATTTTTTAGTCATAAAAAGATGTTGAATTTTGTCAAGTATTGATCTTATAGATTGAGTTGGAAACTTTTTTTTCTCTTCTAAGTTTTGGAAAACTTTGTGTTTGTAGAGAACAAATATTAATTCTTCTTAAATGTTAGTTAGAATTCATCAGGAAGTATATCTGAGCTGTGTTGTTAATTTGGGGAGTATTTAAATTACTAATTCAGTCTCTACTAGTTATACAAGGTCTAGTCAGATTTTCTTTTTCTTCTTGAGTCAGTTTTAGTTGTTTATGGGTTTAAGGGAATTTGTAGAATTCATCTAAGCTATATAATTTTTACTCCTATTGTTCATATTATTCACTTATAATTCTTTCCTATTTCTGTAATAGCTGTAATAACATTCCCTTTCTGTTCATGATTTAAATAACCTGGCTTTTTCCCATTATCATCATCATCATCATCATCATTGGCAAATCAAGCCAGATTTTTCAAATAAGTTGATCTTTTTAAAATATCATAGTTTGGCTTTGATGATTTTCCTATTGTTTTTCAGTTCTCTATTTATATTGAACACCTCTCTGATCTTTAACATCCCCTCCTTTGTATTTGTATTATTTTTAATTTGCTCTTCTTTTTCCAGTGTCTTAGGTGAAATATCAAGATAATAATTTTAGAAATTTCTTCTTCTTCTGCCTTTTTTTCTTTTGTTATGTAAGTTTCAGGTGTACAGCTTTATAATTAACCATCTGTATACACTCCAAAGTGCAACTACTACAAGTCTAGTAATCACCATATGGTTCATCACTATATGGTTGGTCTCCTTCACCCACTTCACTCATTCCCATCTGGTAACCACTGGTCTGTTCTCTGTGTTCATGAATTTGATTTTATTTACTTTTGCTTGTTCATCTTTTCTAAGATTCCACATATAAGTGAAAATACATGATATTTGTCTTTCACTGCTTGAGTTATTTTATTTGACACACACAGGTCCATTCATGTTGTCAAAAGCAACATTTCATTCTTTATGGCTGAGTAGTACCACATCTTGACTATTGTAAATAATGCTGCAACAAACATAGTGGTACATATATCTTTTCAAATTAGTATATTCATCTTCTTTACATTTTTAAAAATTTAATTCCAGTATGATTAATATGCAGTGTTATATTAGTTTCAAGTATACACAATATAGTGATTCAACAATTATGTATACTACTCAGTGCTCATCATGATAAGTGTACTCTTAATCTCTTTCACCTATCACCCATCCACTCACCCACCTCCTCTCTGATAACCATAATTTTTTTCTCTATAGCTAAAACTATGTGGGGTTTTTTTTTGTTGTTGTTGTTGTTGTTTCTCTCTCTCTCTCTCTTTTTTTGTTCATTTCATTTCTTAAATTCCACATAAGAGGGAAATCATGGTGTTTGTCTTTCTATGACTTATTTCACTTAGCATTATACTCTCTAGATCCCTCCAGGTTGCAAATGGGAAGACATATAATATAATGGAATATTGATCAGCCAGATAGATCTATATCTATCTATATATTTATTTATATAGAAATATATATAAAGGTATATATGTATCATATATTCTTTATCAATTCATCTATTAATGGATTGACAGATACTTGGACTATTTCTATAACTGAGCTATTATAAATAATGCTATAATAAACATGGGATATATAAATGTTTTCAAATTAGCATTTTCATACTCTTTGTATTAATATCCAGTAGTGCAATTACTGGATCATACTGCAATTCTATTTCTAGATTTTTGAGAAACCTCAAAACTGTTTTCCATAGCAGCTGAACCAGCTTACATTTCTACCAACAGTTCATGGAAGGTCGTTTTCCTCCACATCCTCACCAATGCTTATAGTTTCTTAGGTTGTTGATTTTAGCCATCTTGACAGATGTGAGATGATATTTCATTGTGGTTTTGATTTGCATTTACCTGATGATGAGTGATATTGGGCATCTTTTCATATGTCTGTTGGACATCTGTATGTCTTAGAAAAAAATGTCTATTACTATTTTCTGCTCATTTTTAATCTCATGTTGAGGATGATGATGATGATTTGGGCTTGAGTTGTGTAGGTTCCTTATGTATTTTGGATACTAATACTTTATTGGATAGACCATTTGCAAGTATTTTCTCCCATTCAGTAGGTTGTCTTTTAGTTATGTTGTTTCTTTTGTTCTGCAGAAATGTTTCATTTTGCTATAGTCTCAATAGTTTATTTTTGCTTTTGTCTCACTTGTTTCAAGAGACATATCTAGAAAAATATTGCTACAGCTGATTTCAGAGAAATTACTCCCTGTGCTCTAGTCTAGGATTTTTGTGGCTTCAGAACTTGTATTCAGGCCTTTAATCTATTTTTAATTTACTTGTGTTTCTGATGTGAGAGTGTGATCTAGATTTTTTTTTTTTTTGGCATGTTGCTATCCAATTTTCCCAACAACATTTTTTCATAAGACTGTCTTTTCCCATTAGATGTTCTTGTTTCCTTTGTTGAAGATTATAGTTGATTATATAATTGTGGATTTATTTCTGGGCTCTCTATTCTCTTCCACTGGTCTATGTGTTTATTTTTGTTCCAATACCCATACTGTTTTGATTACTATAGCATTGCCCTATATCTTGATATATGGGATTGTGATACCTCCAGTTTTGTTCTCCTTTTTCAAGATTGCTTTGGCTAGTAGGGGTCTTCTGTAGTTCCAAACAAAGTTGAAGGTTATTTTTTCTAGTTCTGTGAAAATGCAGTTTGCATTTTGATAAAAAATGCATTTGATCTGTAGATTGCTTTGAGTAGTATGGACATTTTAATATATGTTCTTCCAGTCCATGAACATGCAATATCTTTCCATTTGTTTGCATTATCTTCAAATGCTTTTATCAGTGTATTATAGTTTTCAGGGTACAGATCTCTCACCTCCTTGGTTAAGTTTATCCCTAGGTATTTTATAATTTTTGGTGCAGTTGTAAATAGGATTGTTTTCTTAACATCTCTCTCTGTTATTTTGTTATTAGTGTATAGAAATGCAACAAATTTCTGTATACTGCTTTTGTATTCTTCAAACTTATTGAATTCCTTTATCTGTTCTAGCAGTTTTTTGTGGAGACTGTAGAATTTTCTCTATATAGTACATCATCTGAAAATAGTGAAATTTTAACTGCTTTTTACCAATTTTGATGCCCCTCTCCATACCTCCATGTCCCTCCCTTCCTGGAACAGTTCTGTGGATCCATTTGGTTCCTCACCATGTCTCTACCATTCCTATCTTCTTTGATTTTGGCCACTTCTCTACATTTAGCTGTGGAGAGTCTGGTCTGCCAGTCTTTGGGTAGTTTTCTAGGTTATTTATATTGATATAGGTGATATCTCATTGTATCCTTGGGACAAGGTAAACTTAGCATCCTCCTACTCTGTCATCTCCCCAGGAAGTCCCAGTATTTTTCATATTCTTCAGATAATTACCCAGAAAGGGAAGAGTTGGCTCATGTAGTAGTCTTATTCTTAATGTTTTTGGAGGTTTCCATACAGTTTTCCACAGTAACAGCACCAATTTACAATCTCACCAACAGTGTACAGAGATTCCTTTTTCTCTGTATCTTCTCTAGTATATGTTATTTCTTATCTTTTGACAATAACCATTCTAACAGGTATGAGATGATAATTAATTTTCATCTCACTATTAGTATTATAAATCATCTTTTTCTTTGCCTGTTGGCCATCTGTATGTTTCTTTTGGCAGATTTGTCTATTCAGATTATTTGCTCATTTTTTAATTGGGTTGTTTAATTTTGGTTGTTGAGTTGTTTGAGTTCTTGATGTATTTTGAATATTAATACTTTATTGAATATATGGTTTGCAAACATCTTCTCCTACTTAGTGAGTTGCTTTTTTATTTTGATGGTTGTTTCCTTTGTTATGCGGGAGTCTTTCAGTTTGGTATAGTTCCATTTGTTTATTTTTTGCTTTTGTTTCCTTTGCCATTGGAGTCAACACACAAAGATGTTGCTAAGACTAAAGTCAAGGAGATTACTACATATGTTTTATTCTAGGAATTTTATGATTTTGGATTTTTACATTCAAGTTTTTAGTCAATTTAGTTTTGTTTGTTTGTTTGTTTTTTGGTGTGTGTTTGATGGAACAGTGACCTAGTTTCATTCTTTTGCAAATGGCTATCCAATTTTCCTAGTAGCATTTATTGAAGAACTGTCATTTCTGCTTTGTATGTTCTTGGCTCTTTGTATGTTCTTGGCTCTTGATATCTATATATGTGGGAGTTTACCTCTGGACTCTCTCTTCTGTTCCTTTGATCTGTGTGTCTGTTTTGGTACCAATACCATAGAGTTTTGATTAATATAGCTTTGTAGTATAGTTTGAATTCAAGGACTGTGATGTCTCCAGTTTCGTTCTTTTTTAAGATTGCTTTGATCTATTTGGAGTCTCTTGTGGTTCCATACAAGTTTTAGAATTATTTGTTCTAGTTCTGTGAAGTATGCCATTGGAATTTTGTTAAGCCTGACATTGATTCTGTACATTTCTTTGGGTATATGGACACTTTAACAATCTTAGTTCTTCCAATCCATGAGCATGAAATATCTTTCCACTTATTTGTAAATTAATCTATTTCTTTCATCAGTATCTTACATTTTTTATTATACAGGTCTTTCACTTCTTTGGTTAAATTTATTTCTAGGTATTTTACTCTTTTTAATGCAATTGTAAATGGATTATTTTCTTATTTTCTCTGTTGTAGAATTTAATTTCTTAGTTGTAGCAGTTTTTTTGGTTCATTCTTTAGAATTTTTTGAATATAATATTATGTCATTTGCAAATAGGAACAGTTTACTTCATCCTTTCTGACTTGGATACCTTTGTTTGTTTTTTGTTTTTGTTTTTGTTTTTGTTTTATCTTGGAATAAACTTAATTTATTTTATTTTTATTTTTATTTTTTTTATTTTTTTTACTTTTATCATTTAATTTGGATTGCATATAACTTTTGAAAGTAGGTCTCTTTTTTTTTTTGCATGTTTAATTTTTTATTTTTTATAAACATATATTTTGTTTTTGTTTTTCCCTTGCCTAATTGCTGTAGCTAGGATTTTCAATATTATGCTGAATAAAAGTGGTGAGAGTGGGCATCCTTGTCTTATTACAGTTTTTAGAGAAAAAGCTTTCAAATTTCCCCCACTGAGTATAATGTTAGCTATGAGATTTTCTTGTATTATGATTTCCCCCAGTTCACCTGTAGGGTGGTCCATGGCCATCATGGCATATTGAAGGTTTGATCTCTCAGCAGGGCACACCCACTGGTACTAGCAAATTGGAGGGATAACTCCAAAATAGTGCCCATTAGCGTGAATATTAGTAAGATAGTTTAAGATCTCAAAAATGGCTACCACCAGATGGAGAAGTTCCTGGGGAGGGTCCCTGCTGCTTCTGCCTTCCTGGTAGATGCTTTAAATTTAGTAAATGGGTCTCTTCTACATGTGGTCTATGCACTTTTCAAATTGGTGTGTGTGTGTGTGTGTGTGTGTGTGTGTGTGTGTTGGCTTCCAAATTGAGTAATATGCACAGAAATCCTTTAAGAGTGAATTTTCCATTCTCTAGAGCTTTTTTGAACATAATCTCTGTTGATTTTTTAAAAAGATTTATTTATTTATTTGAAAGAAAAAGAGAGAGAGAGAGAATCTCAAACAGACTCACTGCTAAGTGTGGAGCCAGACAGGGGGCTCGATCCCATGACCCTGAGATCATGACCTGAGCCAAAATCAGAAGTTGGATGCTCAACTGTCTGAGCCACTCAAGTATCCCTCCACTGATTTTTAAAACCTAATGATTTGGGATTTCACTCCTCTGAAGGATCTAAGAGCTGGCATCGGTGATATGGAGTTGGAATCTCTCATTCCTCAGTGAGAGGTTCAATACCTTTAATATCCCTCCTGATTGGGACTCACCATGAATGTGGTGTTTTGTTTTTGTGTTTTTTTGTTTTTTTTCCCTTGACAAGTCTATGTCTCTTCCTTTCTCCCTCTTGATGTTGTCATTTACTTCTTTGTTATGGAAACTGTTCATTCAATTATCAGGTAACTTTTATTTATTTATTTTTTTAAGATTTTATTTATTTGATGGAGAGTGAGAAAGAGCAGCAGCAGCAGAAGGAAAGGGAGAAACAGATTCTCTGCTGAGCAAGGAGTCTGATGCAGGACTTGATCCCAGAACCCAGGACTATGTATCAGGTCATTTTTATTTTTATTTTTATTGATTTTATTTATTTATTTGACAGACAGAGATGACAAGTAGGCAGAGAGGCAGGCGGCGGGGGGTGGGGTGGGGAGGATGAGGCTCCCTGCTGAGCAGAGAGCCCCATATGGGGTTCAATCCCAGGAGCCTGTGATCATGCCCCGAGCCAAAGGCAGAGGCTTTAACCCACTGAGCTACCCAGGTTTCCCAATATCAATCATTTTTAGAGTAATTATTCCACATATAATTACAGATTTTTAAAAATCAAGCATTTAACATTTTTAAATTATAAATCAATAAATGTGTATATTAAAACTAAAAAAAATAGACAATTAAATGACTAGGCAAATGAAACTATTTGCAGATTTGAATGTTTTGTAAGTAGCATAATCACTGCACACCGTACCCTGAATGTACATAACTTACTTTAAGTGTCTTACTTAAATTTTTCAAAATCAGATACTTCTCTGAATTTTAAGGAAGTCAAAATCATTTAAAATATGAGGATTAGGAGTTAAGGATGAGCTATATATCCAATTTAAATAACATTAAAAACAAAATATAAAATATAACAGAAGTGAAATTTTTCTAAAGGGAAGTATTTACTATTCCCCCTCCCAAAGTAGGTAAATTATACTACAGAGTAGAAATCTACGTGTACTGAAATACATTCTTGCTTTGATAAGTGTAAAAAAAAATCATCTTGTCTAAATTTTTAGAGCTATGCAGTTGGAAATACAGAATTTTACTTTTATAAGCATGTCCGTTAAGAGAAGTAAGTTAGCACAATTATTTGAATTGGTTGTCTACACACTGAACAGGACTTATCCTTCTCTTTAGCTTCTTTGCACACATAAAGTCTGCCATAAAATGTCCTGTTTTGCCATGAACAATACAACCATATTTAGGCTGTCATTGGTAAATCACACAAGGTTCAATGGCATTAAGGGAAAAACTAGATTCTATGATTTTTATCTTTGTCTTGTGTTTCTTCCCTTTCAAACTCTCTGATGTTTTCTTGGCTGCTATGAATGTTGTTAGATGCTGATGACTGAGAATGGTCCTCACTTTTTTGGGATTGGGAAGCTTGTATGATTTTATCATCATTTTCCTCAACACATGGTTCTCTGTGTTACTATTCACTGTATTTTTTTTTTTTTTTTCCTTAACAATCAGGGACATCAAAGCCCTATTTTACTTGAATTTAGTTTTCTAGTTTGTCTTTCTCAGGCATTTTACTTTATCTTTCACTTTACCTTCAGGAAGCCAGTTCTCATGAGAAGCCCAACATCTGTTGCAATGAAGTAGAAAAGGATTCATTTCATTGCATGAAGTGCACTTCAGTAGTCTGCTGAGGAAATTTCAGGATCTTCTTAAGTGAATCTGTATTACTCTTTCCTGCCTGATACACAGTTACTCAACATACCTCATCCTCCTCCCTGAGAGTTCTTGTACTTCCTCACTAAGGCTATCATCTTCTGAATTGCGAGACACAACTTCAAAATCTACACTGGATTGATCTGAAACTGAATCCTGATCCAACCAATCACATGAATGTTCACCAGCATCAAGATCTGGATTTGATGGAGTGAGTCTCTGTTGATTCACTGCTACAGTTTCTTTCACAAAATTGTCTCCCTTATTACACACAGAGAAAGATTTTCATCAAAGGAAAGATAAATACAATCAGATTTGTGGTGCTTTTTCCTCTGTCATTCACCAGGTAATGCACCTAAATGTTCCTCTGTCCAACTAATTACTCTCCTTTTACATGAGGTAGATGGTTTAGAAAGCAAATCTGAAGATGAAAGTTTCTCTTTCTACAACTCTTGACCAGGGCCCTTTTGATCACTCCCACCTTCTAGGTGACACTTATTTTTACTCACAGATTTGAAATGTGCCTGAATCTGATGGTTTATGCTGATTGACTACTACAAAGTTTCTGTGGATTGTTATATATATTTTCCTGTATTCTTTTACAGAGAAGCTTGGCACTCTAAGCAAATCCCTTAGAAGATAATTGGAACAATACACAATATGCTATAGTTTCTCAACATATAATTGTTTAGTCATAATATACTGGCCAAAATAAAATATAACCTTTTGTAATAAAAGTGTCTTTTTGTGCGCAGATTTTAGCAACTTCAAAAGCAATGACTTTGGTTTCACTAGGGTCTCTTGTTCTGAAGCTGAAATTTGTGAGGTGCTTATAGCACCCTCAGCTGACACAGACATATTGGTACTGTACTTTTGTATGGAACAGTGTAGAATAAGGGCTCTACATTGGTGACCACTGGTATCTATATGCTTAAAGGGAACACAGCTGCTCCTTACTAAGTGGGGTTTTCCGCACCCGGAGTCCATGGGAGTAGCGACCCTCGAGGCTCCTCAGTTCCCTTTACTGGGTACACAGAAACCCAATGTCTTGGGCCTCAGCGACTATTCCACTTGTGAGCCACAGGCCACTGGGGAGCTTGAAATCACTAGGGCCCAGAGAAGAAGGGGGCTCCTGGCTCCATCAGCTGGGTTAGGGGTGCCCCTTGAGCTCTGGCTCTTCCTCCATTTCCCTTTCGAGGCACACAGGGCTGCACAGGCCCTAGAAGGAGCCTAGCCAGCAAAGGTGGCAAAGGCGCACCGAATGCATGCTCCCTGCTTCCCCTGTAATTGGAGAATTTTTGTGCCCATGGGAGGATGTAATTTAAGCTCCTGCTCTGCCTCCATCTTAAACCCAACTCCTTCTTCTTTATTAATGTGTTTACAGTTATAAATTTCCTTCTAGCTAGTGGTTTAGCAATATTCCATATTTTTATATGTGTTTTATTTGTTTTCATTAATCTCAAAGTATTTTTAATTTCCCTTTTGATTTTTTATATTTTGTATTTCATTTAATTTCCACATATTTATAAGTTTTTCTATTCAGAAATATATGTACATATCAGTGTTTATCTAGGTATCTATCTACTATGTTATACTTATAAATCTACCCTGGAAATCCATGGTACTGAGATCTTTTTTGGAGAACAAGAAGGTATGTTCCTACTTTAGAGAGAACATATGAAGAGGAATATGACATTTCATAAAAATATTCCAGTTAAAACCATAATCAGAAGGTGTAATGACTGCCTAATGCTCATTTCCAAGGCAGGAAGACTGAGCCTCTGGCCGTCAATGTGCTATGCCTGCGTATAAGGCAACTAAGAAAGAAAAATTTTGGAGTTACACAGATTTGCTTCATTAATACAAGTCTACCAGTTTTTGAGGAGAAAAAAAAAAATCCTTAGAAGTGCTTTCTTCAATGTTGTTTTGAGATGAGTGAGATGATTGAAATGAAACATTTTGCAGGTACCAAAACAAGCATTTCATCCATACTCACTGTTATTTGCATATTTCTAATAAAGGGCTTCACTATCAATACCTTCCAAAATGATGAACAGTGTCAGATTATAACTTTCTAAAGTCCATGAAGTCTGATCTGAGAGACATTTGAAGAAACCTTAACATGCCAACAAACTGGTAGTTGATGGTCACAACTAGCAGAGATCATTGTAACACTGGTTAATTTTGCTACCTAGAAAGATCTATGCTTGCTAGTAGAAGACATCAGGGCAGGTGGTTCAGGGAAGTATGAAGGAAAAACTTTAAGAATGTGTAATTTCCTAACAATGCCAGGGCAGATTAGTGTGATTGCTGACTGGAAGGGCCCAGAAGGAGTGGCTGATAGACTGTAGCTATGGGAAATTTGATTGCTTAAATGCTTTAGATGACTGTTAAGAAAAAAGGAGGAGGAGGAAGAGGAGAAAAAAGAAGAGGAGGAAGCGGCCCAGACACATGAAAAAGAAACTAAGAATTCATGGAGAGTTTTTAGGTGGGTTGCATCTAATGTAATTCTTTGCCTTTTAATTGTCAAATTTGGTACTTTCCCATATTTAGTGAGCTTTAAATTATAAGAATCATCTTAAAGCTGGGGCGCCTGGGTGGCTCAGTGGGTTAAGCCACTGCCTTCGGCTCAGGTCATGATCTCAGGGTCCTGGGATCGAGTCCCGCATCAGGCTCTCTGCTCAGCAGGGAGCCTGCTTCCTTCTCTCTCTCTCTCTCTCTCTCTGCCTGCCTCTCAGTGTACTTGTAATTTCTCTCTGTCGAATAAATAAAATCTTTTAAAAAAAATCATCTTAAAGCTAAAACTACTCCTCCAGACATAATTCTAAGGTAAATTATTTTGTAGGACCGGGCACTAACCCACTTTTATCTCTTTCCTACTATGAGAATTAGTGGTAATAACATAAGTATTACTTTTTCTTGGGAAAATATTTTCTGGTTTTCTAGGGAAATAAAAGTCTTTCTTGCTAAAGATCTTTTAAAATTTTGAGTTTCTTTGGTAACTTTGTATATTCCTACAATTTTCAACTTAATTTTAGCTTAAAATTTACGTGAAGCAATTTAAAGGATGATTTTATAACTGATTACAGGAAAAGATTGTTTTGAATTCCACACCCCTATCAGGTTCATGTAAAGTGTATGAGGAGCAATTTTATATTTTTAGTGTACAAATAGAAAATTTTTGTTATTTTCATATATATTTATTATTTATGACTTTTTTATTTTTGGTATTTAATAGAGTTTAATGATACTAGTATCATGTGAACATAAAAATACATAAAATTTTTATTAAAACAAAGGTATACAGAAAATATTACTTTGGAGAGTCATCCATTATAGCAGTTTTCAGTTTATATGTGAGGTAGATGTTCTTGTGCAAAAATATCCATCTGTTGACATTTATGTTTGTCTGCAATCCTTTTCAATGAGTAATCATATATTAGAAATATTAGACAACTCACCAGTCACATTTTAAATCCTGTACACATACAGAAACATCTTTAAAAGTAATATAATGAACCAGTGTTTAGAATTTTGTCAGTCATTGCCACAAATATTACTGTGAGATTCAGCGAAGTTTTAGATGAAAGTTTTCATGTAAAAATATGTGATATATGCCTGAATATTTAAAGATTTAATAATTATCTTATCAAAAGCAATATTATTAAGAAGTTATAAAGTCAGAGTGGGACTGGAACTCAGGATTTTCAACAGATAGCCTAACATATTTTTTCCTTTCATTAGTAGCTTTCAGAAATATTTTAGTTATAGAACTCCTTTTTCAAAAAAACAAAAAAAAAGAACACTATCATGAAAGCTTAATAAATAAAAATAGAAGTATTCTAGCTAAAAGCAGAATAACCTATTATTCTTCTTGTTGTTTCCACATACCCACAAGATCTGTTTTGTGGTGTCTGGGGATCCCTTGGGTTCCTTGGAAAACTTTCATAACATTTTATTACACCAAGTTGACAATTCAAGTAGGATGGATTTTCAATTTATGTTCATTATAAATGTAATGTATTCACAATTAGTAATACTTACTTATCACAGTTATAAGTGGATTCAGAAATGGTATTTTTTTTTTCAGCAGTAGATAACAAAAAGCCAGACTCACACTGGTAAAACAAACAAACAAACAAACAAAAACAAAAAACAAACAAAAAAACAGACTAGAGTTTTATTGCTCTCTTAATATAACAAAAGAAGTGAAGGTAGGTAGCTACTGATGTTAGTTCAGTAGCTCAAAATTTGAGATGATTTTCTCAGCTGTCTCTCATGGTCACAAAATGGTCCTGAGACTTCAAGCTTTGGAACTCTCATTTAAGACAAAAAGAAACTTCCTTTATCAAGAAGACCCTTTCCCCAGAATCTCCTCAACAAACTTCCACTTATGCCACATAACTCCTGCGTTATGTAGTAACTACTACCTGAAAATGGTGATTGACAACATACATACTTAGCTTTCCAGGCTCCTAATGGAGGTAAAATGAGAAAATTGAAACAGGAAGATTTTTGATAACCACTTAATAGTGTCTAACATAGTGATATTCAAAACTGAAGTAGAACTTATTAGATATTATAGGCTTTTACACTTGGAAGTAATTAATTTTTTTCTTTAATCTTATAGTGGTGAGGATGTTACTGGTGATCCTATCCTTGTATTAATTTAAAATTATTGAGATTTCTGAAAATAAACTTTAAAACCCTAGAATCTTTATTTTATAGTTTTTTTTTGTTTGTTTGTTTTTAGATTTTAGGAAACCCAGAATTTTATTCCTGAAAACTAAATATAATCCTCATTTTGTATTCAATATATTTCTTTTTTTTTTAAATATTTTATTTTTATTTGTCAGAGTGAAAGAGTGAGCACAGGCAGACAGAGTGGCAGAGAGAGAAGCAGGCTTCCCACAGAGCAAGGAGCCCAATGCAGGACTCGATCCCAGGATGATGGGATTATGACCTGAGCCGAAGGCAGCCACTTAACCAACTGAGCCACCCAAGTGTCCCTTCAATATATTTCTATAGTCTATCTATTTTGGAAAACATACTTACATATTGTTTATAAATTCTCAATAGACAGATTTCTCATACCTTGAAGGTCCCAATTCTCTACAAATTTGTTTTTTTTCTTTAGAGTAATTTTCCCCTAAGGTTTTTATGCAGCTTTCAAATTTGATAAGCAGTATCCCTGGGGCAAATAATATATGTTAATAAAAAATTAAATTAAATTAAATTAAATTTTTAAAAATGATAAGCACTAATATATCATAGGATATGCATATCTGAGACATATATGCAAATCTGAACCATGGTGTGGAGGTAAGTGATTAATCCAATAGACAGTTCTATATGTCACCCTCGTATTTCTAAATTACATTATCTCTTAACCATAGGACAATCTGAAATCCTATCACTTGGTCCTTATTTGACTATTACTCACTAAATATCTGGAAATTCAGAAAACTTTAATTGTTTAGATAATAGTAATTATATCAATTTAATTTTTCATGTAGTAAAAGAAAAGTAATATCCTGAGAACTTCTTAGATCTAGAAAAGATTTAAAAGAGACAAAAATCCACGTGGACATCATCGGTCATGATGAGTGGTATGGGTGGCAAACCAAGCAACCATCTAGAGGTCAAGCCAAGTCTGTCATTTAATTAATGAGAGCCACTGGCATAGTTCAGCTATGTTATTCTTGTTGCTCTTAGTGTAGACATCAGATGGACTAGTTGACACCAATTCATTGCTGAGAAGCCAGTATATGGGTTGGGGGACTAGGGCAGATAAAACTGGCCTTCATATAACTGTGATTCCTTTACATTAAGGACAAACAGTAGTGGAATAGTGAGTACTAGATCAGAGGGAAAAAGTCTGCTCTGGGAGAATTTTAATTGGACATTTAAAATTTTTAATTAGAAATTAACTTAATTTTAATCAAAAATTAATCTCCAACTTTATAGTTGCTTCATCACAGAGTACTTGGCCTTGCGCATTTATGTCTTTTTAATTTGATATAGATAAACATTTAAGAAAAGTTTAGTGGTTTGCAACTTTATGGATTATAGTGCTTAAGAGAATCTGCCAAAAATCTGGGACTGGGAAAAGCAGTACATTTCCCCTTTTCTGTGTTAATATTTGTGGATTACCTGCTAAGATATATACAATTTTATGTATAGTATCTAGTATAATTCTTACAGCAATCCTGGGTATTTTGGAATTGCTATAATCACTTAATAAAGTACTAAATTAAGGGCCAGAGATTTTAAGAGACTTGCCAAATGGCACACAGCTTGTAAGTAGCACTGGGATTAAAGCCTGTGTTCACCAGCTGCCAGAACCTGCAACTATTTTCAAAAGATGCCAGGCAAGTGAGAATCAAAAGCCAATAATCTGCCCATTTTTTTATATGATTGTCTGTTTTGTGTGTGTTGATTTTGAGTTCTTTATAGATCCTGTGTATCAACCTTTTGTCTATACTGCCATTTGCAAATATCTTCTCCCATTCCGTGGGATGCCTCTTTGTTTTATTGACTGTTTCCTTTGCTGTGCAGAAGCTTTTGATCTTGATGAAGACCCAAAAGTTCATTTTCACTTTTGTTTCCTTTGCCTTTGGAGACATATCTTGAAAGAAGTTGTGTGACTGATATCGAAGAGGTTACTACCTATGATCTCCTCTAGGATTCTGATGGATTCCTATCTCATGTTGAGGTATTTTAGTCATTTTGAGTTTATCTTTGTGTATGGTGTAAGAGAATCATCAAGTTTTATTTTTCTGCATATAGCTGTCCAGTTTTCCCAGCACCATTTATTGAAGAGACTCTCTTTTTTTTCCCACTGTATATTTTTCCCTGTTTTGTCGATGATTATTTGCCCATAGAGTTGAGGGTCCATATCTGGGCTCTCTATTCTGTTCCACTGGTCTGTGTGTCTGTTTTTATGCCAGTACCATGCCGTCTTGGTGATCACTTTGTGATCATTTGGTGATCAAGCTTTGTAATAAAGCTGGAAATTAGGTAACGTGATGCCCCCAGTTTTATTTTTGTTTTTCAACATTTCCTTAGCAATTTGGGATCTCTTCTGATTCCATAAAAATTTTAGGATTATTTGCTCCAGCTCTTTGAAAAATACTGGTGGAATTTTGATCGGAATGGCATTAAAAGTATAGATAGCTCTAGGCAGTAGAGACATTTTAACAATGTTTATTCGCCTTCCATCTTTTTGTGTCTTCTTCAATTTCTTTCATGAGTGTTCTGTAGTTCCTCAAGTGCTTTGGTTAGGTTTATTCCCAGGTATCTTATGGTTCTTGTACATTCTGTACATTTCTGTACATTGGTACATACATACATACAATGTACATACATCAATGTACAGAAATCAGTGGCTTTCTTATACACTGACAATAAAAATACAAAAAGGGAAATTAGAGAATCGAATGTATGTACAGAATATACATTTCTGTACATTGTATCCTGCCACGCTACTGAATTGCTATATGAGTTCAACACGTACAGAGCAGACAATCATATAAAAAAAATGGGCAGTAATTTAAAGCATACATTTCAATAGTTAACAAAATTGTTCCAAAAACTATATATGTTAATATCACACATTATATAAGCCATGATGATCAATATAGTGTGTATTATACATATATATTACATATATATTATGTATTGTTACTTACATATTATATAAATACATATGTAATTATAGTGTATAGAATGAAAAAAAATGGGCAGAAGATATGAACAGACACTTCTCCAATGAAGACATACAAATGGCTATCAGACACATGAAAAAATGTGTCTAACCATCAGGGAGATTCAAATTAAAACCACATTAAGATACCACCTTATACCAGTTAGAATGGTCAAAATTAACAAGACAGGAAACAACATGTGTTGGAGAGGATGTGGAGAAAGGGGAACCCTCTTACACTGTTGGTGGGAATGCAATTTGGTGCAGCCACTTTGGAGAATAGTGTGGAGATTCCTCAAGAAATTAAAAATAGAGCTTCCCTATGACCCTGCAATTGCACTACTGGGTATATACCCCAAAGATACAGATGTAGTGAAAAGAAGGGCCATCTGTACCCCATGTTTATAAGCAGCAATGGCCACAGTCACCAAACTGTGGAAAGAACCAAGATGCCCTTCAACAGACGAATGGATTAGGAAGATGTGGTCCATATATACTGTGGAGTATTATGACTCCATCAGAAAGGATGAATACCCAACTTTTGTAGCACATGGATGGGACTGGAAGAGATTATGCTGAGTGAAATAAGTCAAGCAGAGAGAGTCAATTATAACAGATAACATGGAGGAAAAGGAGAGATGGAGAGAGAAGGGAGTTGAGGGAAATTGGAAGGGGAGGTGAACCATGAGTGACTATAGACTCTGAAAAACAATCTGAGGTTTTTGAAGGGGTGGGGGGTAGGAGGTTGGGGGAACCAGGTGGTGGGAATTAGGGAGGGCACAGATTGCATGGAGCACTGGGTGTGGTGCAAAAACAATGAATACTGTCACGTTGAAAAGAAATAAAAAAATTTTTAAAAAGCCAATAATTATTGGCCTATTGCAAAATAAAATAACTAAAGAAACAAATAAAAAGAAACGATCATAAGATATGCCGTCTTTCCTCCCCAAAATATATACAAGACATTTAGCAATGATAGAAGAGATGTCATCTGCTAAGGGAACCAGAAGTTTCACTTAAAAAGAGTTAAGCAGGCAAGAATATGTGTTCAGCTTCAAAAGCAGAACCTTAACATAAAAGCATTTTATTACTATGTGTGCTTTTTTGCTCTTCTCACTCTTTTAAGAACAGTACTGGTTTATCTTGACATAATGGCTCATTGTTAATGATTCTTGCAAACGACTGGATGTAGATGTGGACATGGGGAACAGACAGAGATATATTCATAATGCTAAGGAAAAAGATAAAATAATGCATGTATGTTTAAAAAGTCATAAATATATCTTACAATAGGTAACAGAAAAAAACTGATTTAGTTTTAAGAAAAGAACAATGAAAGATATATTTTTTTCTTCAAAGTTTGTCTTTATTTTGAATAAAAGAATATCACTACATGTAAAACTCAGTAATTAATAGGCATTTCATTATCTTTTTTTTTTTTTTTTTTTTACATAAGCAATCAGGGGTCTTGAGAAATTTTGCTGTTGCTCAGTATTGGTCAGCTTTTTAACAGGAAAAGTTTACTTTATAATTAAATGTTTTAAAGTATTTTTATTTTAGCAACCATTTTTAATAATGATTTCAATGTTATTAATTTAACATCCAGTATGGTAATTTACCAAAATGTCAATGTGTTTAAAACAAGACATTCTAACCCCTGGTTAAGACTCAGAAAACATGCCTAAAACATTGTTGACCAAAACATATGCCTAGTGCATATTTGGCATAACATATCAAAAATTTGAGTTATCATTCCTATCATACCCACAAGCATTTTTATAGAATTAAAACAAGGGTGTGATAAAATTTAAGAAAAATTCTAAAGTTTTATTTCCACATTCCTTGGAGAGATTTGGAAAGCTCAAGGGATCAAGAACAAATTATACTGCATTTCTCCTTTGCTCCCAGAGACTTTCATGAGGAGAAATCAGTCTCAACTGAATGCCAAAAGCATTCAAGGTAAAAAGTAAAAAATGCACAGTCTAAGAAATTTGTAAGCCATTCTACTTATATGCTTGTGTGATGCTAATAATGCAAAAACCCCACATATTATATAGCAGTTTACAATGCCATTTCTTATATTGTCTAGTCTGATTCTCAAAACCACTCCATAAGTGGATACCAGATTTCAAAGTTTCAGCTCATGCTTGTGCATTTACAGATAACTGACACTTTTAAATGCTTAAGAAAAAGTGTACTCCTGGGGCGCCTGGGTGGCTCAGTGGGTTAAGCGGCTGCCTTCGGCTCAGGTCATGATCTCAGAGTCCTGGGATCGAGTCCCACATCGGGCTCTCTGCTCAGCAGGGAGCCTGCTTCCTCCTCTCTCTCTGCCTGCCTCTCTACCTGCTTGTGATCTCTCTCTGTCAAATAAATAAATAAAATCTTAAAAAAAAAAAAGAAAAAGTGTACTCCTTGTCTTTGCACTAATAATCATCATAATAATGGATAACTCATATTTACTGAGTTTTTAGTTTGTGACACCCTCTTTTCTAAGTTCCTAACAGTGTCTTATCTAACCAGTGCATTTTAGTATACATAATTATGGACTTTTTACTGATAGGAAAACTGAGGCATAATAATATTTATAACTTCCCAGGATTATAAAATCAGTAAATAAGGAAGCAGATGCTGAACTCAGGCAGGAAGTCCAACTCCAGAGTTTCTACTCCATAACAAGGAAATTAATCCTCTTTTTCATCCTGAAGATGTACTTGAGAAACATCTCAAAAGCAAAGCAAAACAAAAAACAGCAAAATGTTGCAGTTTTGAACTTTTCTTGTTCTTGGGTGAAACTTTAATTCTTAAGTTTGTTTTTGTCACCCAAGTCTCCTGATGATGCTCACCAATGTTGTAATCCATATAAGAATTTTCTCATTATAGGTGACTTCCATGTTAGAGTAGGTCTTCAACCTGATGTAAATGTAACATCTATAAATGTGACAGGTAATTGACATTCTTTTTAATATCAATATATTTATAAGAAGGAATGATGAAATGTGATCTGAGAGTAGAGAATAAACTTTTTTAAAAAATTTCATTAACCTATAATATATTAGCTTCAGGGGTACAGGTCTTTGAATCCTCAATCTTATACAATTCACAGGACTCAACATAGCACATACCCTTCCCAATGTCCATAACCCAGCCACTCTATCCCTCCTCCCCACATCCTCCCCTCACCTGCAACCCTCAGTTTGTTTCCTGAGATTAAGATTATCTTATGGTTTTTCTCCCTTCCCAAACCCATTTTATTTCATTTTTTCCCCTCCCTTCCCTCCATGACCCCCTGCCCTGCCTTTCAAATCCCTTATATCAGAGAGAAGAATAAACAAAGTATTAACTTAAAAGGAAGCTAGGAATTAGAAAAAGAATTATAAGCATTGAAGAGATGTTCAAGATATCTGACAAATAAATACAGTGAAACAGATTCACTGTTTTACAGATGAGGATTGATGTTTGGGAAGGGAAATATGGTGGTTAAGTTTTTCCAGGGGTTCAGTGATGTTGGCTTGTTGAGATATACCTTCTCAGGTGAAGGATAAATTGTTACATCTGACCCTTTCTACAGTCAAAAAAGGGACACAATGCCTATGGGTTTCTTCAGATTTTGGAAGCAATATATTCCTCAGTTGCTTGTGATACTCTGGCCCATTTACCAAGTGACCAAAAAGTAGCTATCCTCAGTGGGGCCCTGTCTTAAGTCAGCTCAGGTTGTTATAGCAAAATAATATAAACTGGGTGGCATATAAACAACATAAATTAACCATCAGCATATTGCGGATAGAGCTTCAACATATGATTTTTGGTTGGGGGCACAAATATTTAGTCATTAATAGGCCAAGAACAAGAGAAGACTCTGTGACAGGTCCAGACTGCCATGCAAGCTACTCTGCCTCTTCAGCCATTTAATCCAGAAGACGCAATGGTGTTTGAAGAATCAGTGGCAGATGAGGATGTTATTTGGAATCTTTGGCAGGCCTCTATAGGTGAATTACAACATAAGATTTTGGAGCAAACCCCTACCATTAGCCACAGATAAATAGTTCGCTTTTGAGAAACCACACTTGCCAGCTGTTGGGCCTTAGTACAAATTGAATGCTTAACCACAGGACATGAAGTTACCATGCAACCTGAGCCGCATATCATAAACTGAGTGTTATCTGGCCTATTGAGCCATAAAGTTTGGAATGCACATCAATATTCCATCATCAAATGAAAGAGATATTGTACATGATCAGGCTTGAACAGACACTGAAACCACAAGAAATTATAAGTAGCCCAAATGCAAATGGTCCCCATTCCTGCTCTACTGTTTTCATTTTCTTTCCTCTCTTGTTCCCTTATCATGTAACGTAAAGGGTATTGATTTTTTATCATAGTATTTAGGAATTGTTAATTTTATATCATAGTATTAAGTTCTGGGATATGAAGACGGCTAATAAACCCACTCAAAGACTTTATCTCCTTTTCTGGGCAAGAGGGTAATGGGTTTTTGTTTAGGAGGATAGTTTTATCACATAAACCAAAATTATGACCTTCTTATTTTCTTTCTTTGAAGATTAAGTATGGCTTATGGAGATACACATGATTGCCAAGTTGACAAGGAGTGGACTTGTGTTAGTTAATCTTCTATGTCATCT
The DNA here is from genome assembly GCF_964662115.1 of Mustela nivalis. Classification (NCBI taxonomy): domain Eukaryota; kingdom Metazoa; phylum Chordata; class Mammalia; order Carnivora; family Mustelidae; genus Mustela; species Mustela nivalis. The sequence goes on from NC_139020.1 coordinate 36,458,273, forward strand.
TGGCTGATCACAAGGTGCCCAGATTGAACATTATCTGAATCTGTCTGTGGGCAAGTTTCCAGATGAGATTAGAATTTACATCTCCAGATTCAGTAGATTGCCCTTCTTAGTTTAGGTGGTCATTATCCAATCTGTCCAGGATGTGAGTAGAATACTGGCAGAGAAAGGAGAAATTTCCCCCTTTTTTGCTTCCTGGGTGTCTGTCTGAGATCTTTGCTTGGGATACCTCATCTCATCTTTTCTGGCCCTCAAGATGGGATTTAAACCATCAGTTTCCCTGGTTCTTAAGCCTCTGGACACAGACTGAATTGTACTGCCAACTTTCCTGGGTCTTCAGCTTGCAGACAGCAGATCATGGGACTTTGCCTCTATAATCACATGAACAAATTCGTTGTATTAAATCTCCTTTTATAGGAATTCTATTGGTTTTATTTATATACTAGTGGCTCTTTTTCTCTGTAGAACCCTAAAAAATACAGTCTGCTATTAGGGAGAAATTATATGAATGAATTTCAGTGTTTGAGGCATATAACTCCTGTCTGAGTTGGTGTTTCATTAATAAATTTATGACTTACCACCCACTATAAATTCAGTGATGCACTTGCCCATACCTGAAATTAGCATTGGCTTTAGAAATTTTATTTTCTAAATTTGTAAGACTTCACTTCACTTGGTATTTTAGGGAGACTGGAATATAATATAGGACTTGCTTTCTATATTGCACTGATATTTAACTAATGATGTGAAGTTACTGGTTAAGGAGAATGGGAAAGATTTTAGAGTAAAATTGGATAAATCAATATAGAGGGTTGGAAGGAATTTAGTTAACTAATCTTTAGATTCCTTGAGTAAGATTCCTGGACTCAAAACCAGTAGCATCATATTCAATGGAAATAAATTTCAAAAAATTGGGTCAAAAATAAATGTGGTACACACACACATACACATGCAAACAAACACACACCATGGAATATCGTGCAGTCATAAAAAGGAGGAAATCCTGTCAGTTGCTCTAACACGGAGGAACCTCAAAGACACTATGCTAAGTAAAACAAGCAAATCACAAAAGGACATACGCTATATAATTCCATCAAGTTAGGTATCTAAAGTAATAAAAATTATAGGGAAAGCAAGGGAAGTAGAAAGGTATCAAGAGCTAGGGGAGATGTGAGGGGGAATGAGTTCTTATTGCGTAGTCTTTTAACTTTGTAAGATGAAGAAGTTCTAGAAATTTGTTATACTGTGAATAATCTAGGGGCCTCTGATCTTTGCATTTTAAAATGTTTAAAATGGTAATTTAGTGTTATATATCTATAAAATTAAAAATATAAATTTTAAAGGTTGATTCTAAAATGAGTGAGAAAATGTCTGACAAAAGAATAATTTTAATATCATTATAATTCCTACAAAGCCTTGCTGAAATACAATATAGATCAGATAGAAAAAAAATGGTACAAATTCAACTTGCTTCTCTTTAAAATAGCTAGGATAAACTTAACTAATTATCCAAAATCAGATAGACATTAATGATCACAATATGAAAACTATCATTTAACACTTCAAATCACTGTTGGTCAAAAAACCAAGTGTAACTAGTAATATTGGAATTTGGTTTAATTGTTCAAAGATCTAAAAAAAAATGGAATATTTATCTCTCTACAAAAAACTGACACTTATCTGTCTCTAGTAGTTGCATCCAATGAGAGTTGATGACAAATATACAAGTTAAAAAGAAATCTGCAACTAATAATCAATGAATCCTTTTTTTTAATAACCTAAATGTGCATGTGTCATAAGAGTAAATGACGAAGTTTCTAAGACATCGTTAATAAATGGTCTATGTGGTAAAATAAGACTTAAACTAAACAAAAAAAAAATCACATGAAAAAAATGATGCCTTGTAAAAACATTTGTTATCATGCTGAAATTCAACCATCTTAAATACAACATAGAAAATACAGGTTGACGCTCAACAGCAATTACCTTGTCATTATTTGCTTCACTACATAAATATTACATGGAAAAAGTTGCTTTTTATTTCATCAATTCACTCCTCAATCCAATTACTGTTATGTTATGTACACTTTCAGTTAAAGTGAGTATAGTATTAAACATGGTACTATGGGGGAAAATTTGTTGAAAAAAATCTCTGTACTTATCTACCTGTTTTTCAGAAATGAGTCATGCTGTATTTTAACAACCAATCATTAAGCAATTCAGAAACCATCCATAAACTCACACATTAAATAGTTTAAAACATATTATAAAGACATATAAACTATTTTATATCATAAGAACGTGCATAATAGTCCATGATATAATACACTAGTAGTATTTTCCTAGGGCTCCATTTAAAAAGTACCAAAACTTGGTGGCTTAAAACAACAGAAATACTGCCTCATAGATGTGGACACTAGAAATCTGAATTCAGGTATCAGCAGGACCATGTTCTCTATAATGGCTCTAGAGGAGAATCTTTCCTTTCTCCTACCTTCTAGGGCCTACCAGCAATTCTTGGCATTTTTTTTCTTTCTTTTTTTTTATTTAATAAAGATTTTATTTATTTATTTGACAGACAGAGATCACAAGTAGGCAGAGAAGCAGGCAGAGAGAGAGGAGGAAGCAGGCTTCTTGCTGAGCAGAGAGCCTGATGCAGGGCTCGATCCCTGGGATCATGACCTGAGCTGAAGGCAGAGGCTTCAACCCACTGAGCCACCCAGGCCCCCCAATTCTTGGCATTTCTTAGCTTATAAATACATCACTTAAGGTAATGAGTGATTTTTTCCTACTGTGTCTTCACATTATCTTTCTTTTGTATTTTTCCTCTTTATATAAGGACATCAGTTCTATTGGATTATGGCTCACCCAAATGACCTCATTTTAACTTTGTTGCCTGTATGAAGACCCTCTTTCCAAATACAGTCACACTGTGAAGTAGAAGGGGTTAGACCTTCAACATCGCTTTTCTGGGGGAAACCTATCAAGAGTCTACAACTGAAACACAAGATTATAGTCCAAGAGTTTTCAACTTCTAAAATCATTTTAGAAGTGGGCCAGTCAGTTAAGTGTCTGCCTTTGGCTCAGGTCATGATGTCAGGGTCCTGGTAGTGAGCCCCATGTTGGGCTCCTTGCTCAATGGAGCCCTCTCCCTCTATTCCCTCCCTGCTCATGGGCTCTCTCTTTCTCTTGCTCAATCTCATTTTATCTCAAACACATTAATTAATTAAGTCATTAATAATAATTATTATTTTTAAAAAGCTTTATAGTATGTTAAAATAGTTTAATTGAAGAAACTACATGAGAGCAACCACTGCTTATAACTTGTATGAATAACAGTGAAATAATATCTATACTGTATGTCATCAAAAATATAGGAATCTGGGGCACCTGGATGGCTCAGTGGGTTAAACCTCTGCCTTTGGCTCAGGTCATGATCCCAGGGTCCTGGGATCGAGCACCACATTAGGCTCTCTGCTCAGCAGGGAGCTTGCTTCCTCCTCTCTCTCAGCCTGCCTCTCTGCCTACTTGTGATTTTTGTCCTTCAAATAAATAAATAAAATCTTTAAAAAAATAAAGTAAAAATAGGAATTCCTTTGAAAAAATAAACTTCTTAAACTCTGTCTTTTGAATACAGATGGCCAACAGACACATGAAGAAGTGCTCCACATCACTTGGCATTAGGTAAATGCAAATCAAAACCACAATGAGATACCACCTCATGCCAGTCAGAATGGCTAAAATTAAAAAGTCAGAAAATGACAGATGCTGGCGAGGATGCAGAGAAAGGGAAACCCTCCTATACTGTTGGTGGGAAAGCAAGCTGGTGCAGCCACTCTGGAAAACAATGTAGAGGTTCCTCAAAGTGCTAGTAATTGCAACCTAGTAATTGCACTACTTCATATTTACCCTAAGGATACAAATGTAGTGACCCAAAGGGTCATGTGCACCCGAATGTTTATAGCAGCAATAGCCACAATAGCCAAACTATGGAAAGAACCTAGATGTCCATCAACAGATGAATGGATAAAGAAGAATTGGTATATATATACTATGGAATACTATGCAGCCATCAAAAGAAATGAAATCTTGGCATTTGCGATGACATGGATGGAGCTAGAAGGTATTATGCTGAGCAAAATAAGTCAATCAGAGGAAGACAATTATTATATGATCTCCCTGATATGAGGAATTTGAGAAGAAGAATGGGGGACTTGGGGGGGGGAGGAAAGGAAAAAATGAAACAAGATTGGATCAGGAGGGAGACAAACCATAAAAGACTCTTAATCTCACAAAACAAACTGAGGGCTGCTGGGGGCAGGGGGGAAGGGAGAGGGTGGTTGGGTCATGAACATTGGGGAGGGTATGTGCTACGGTGTGTAAGCCTGACAATTCACAGACCTATATCCCTGGGGCTAATAATACATTATATGTTAATAAAATAAAAAAATAAATAATCTGTATTTTGAACCTCTAAATTGAGTCAGAAAAACAAATTATCAATCATTAAATATTAGTTTAGTACTTTATTGTAGACTGAATAATTCTCTTCCCCCATCCCTAAATTTGAGTCTATCCATAATCTCAGAATGTGATTTTAATTAGAAATGGAGTCTTTAAAGAGGTAATTAAGGTAAATATCCAGATGAGATCATTGTGGAGTAAGATGGACCAAAATCCAATGAAAGTGTCCCTGTAAGAGATAGACTAAGCAGGCACTTAGAGAAGAAGTCTATGTAGACACAGAAACAAAGATTTGAGTTATGCTGCCACAAATTAAGGAACATCAGAAGTCACCAAAAGCTGAAAGAAACAGAAAAGATCTACCTTCAAAGCCTTTGGAGAAAGAGTGGCTCTGCCAACACTTTGATTTTGGACTTCCATCCCAGAATTATGAGAGAATACATTTCTAATTTTTTTTGGCATTAAGTTTATGATTTGTTATGGCATCCCTGGGAATCAACTACCTCTCCTATGACTTAATGTAGAAATATGTGGAAAGATGAAAAACAAAGAGCTGATATTTTCTATCCAACAGAGTTATAATACAATAAGACAAAACTAAGAAATACATAAATAATAACTAACCAAATTATTCAAAATGTCCCAGGTGTTCATGAATATTCTTCAGGCCATTTCTTCCACCACATAGGAGGAGGACCAAATGCACTGTTCATAGCTCTGTTAAGTGGAGTGGTTTCCCTTAAAAAAAAAATTTTTTTTTTTTCTTGGCCTTGCTTGTTTAAGCTGCATTATTATAAAGCTGTTTGCTTTCAACCACTACCAACATCATGAGCTAAACCATGTATGAACCAGGCCAAATTTATTTCTCCTGTGATAACTCATCATAAGCAAACCCTGAGGATGCCAAAGCAAGTGTAAGTTGATGGAAAAGTTTCTGTAGGAGTTATGTGACTAGGTAGTCTGGGCCATGTTCGTGTAACTTACTTGTGCCCTCTTGGGCTCAGGCCCAATCCTGAATGTAATATTTCTGTATGAACCAGCTTTAGGACTACATAAATCTAATGATATTGACTCATGATGAGAAGCATCAGCCATATATACACTTGATGAGTGACAGGGCATTCCATCTCTACTAGGATCTGTTTGTATGCCAGGAGCTGCTTCTCAAATGGTGAGTGACATGCTGAAGTGTCCTAACGTAATCTAGACCTCACTCAAAACTGACAGCATTTTGAGGCCCTCAACAACAAACAAACAAACAAACAAAAAATCAGAACAGTATTTTCTTAGTGTATATATTTTGACTTCAGAATCTAAAATGGCTTACCAGATACAGTGCCTCTGTCTAAATTGTATAATTAATTTATATATAAATTACATATAAATTATAACAATTTATGAGGTGTAATTCACTGCCTTTACATTAAAAGGGAAGTTTCAGGAAACCTCAGATGACTGGTCTCCTAAAAACTTCAAGTTGTATCAATATGACAGTACCCTAAATTTGTGTATGTTCATCTTCCACCCTGTGGCACATATATATTTTACACTATACCCAGAACACTTGCTATTTCCTTTTTAAATTGTCTAATTAGCATTATCTCATCAATAGAGTGGGTTGACATGATGTTTTCTGGAATGTCAAAAGTATCAGATCCCTGCAGACTGTAATGTGATAGAGAATAAAGGGGGTAGGAGAAGAATAAGTGAAGCAAGATGGGTTTGGGACGGAGACAAACCATAAGTGACTCTTAATCTCGCAAAACAAACTGAGGGTTGCTGGGGGGAAGGGGGTTGGGAGAAGGGGGGTGGGGTTATGGACATTGGGGAGGGTATGTGCTTTGGTGAGTGCTGTGAAGTGTGTAAACCTGGCGATTCACAGACCTGTACCCCTGGGGATAAAAATATATGTTTATAAAAAATAAAAAAAATAAAAAAAATAAAATAAAAAAATTTAAAAAAAAGGTAATGTAACCTTGGGAAAGAAGGTCAATTTTTTTTTACTGATCTTTTCACCAAAGAGCACAACTTTTGAAGCTTCCTACTAATAGAGATTGTAAAGAATGCATTCATCAGATCAATAGCACCAAAGCAAATGATGGAGGCAGTGCTAATCTGATATAAATATGCATCATCTGGCGTTAACAGCTGCTACAATCAGAACTACTCTTATTTATATTCATGGTAGTCCACCATCATCCACCATGCTCCACAGTTTTTTTTAGGGGCCAGAGAGTAGATGAATGGGGTTAAGACAGAGACAACCACTTTTACCTCTTTTAAGTCTTAGACGATAAGTCTTAAAAGTCTAAAATCTTGCCCTCCTCCCTTGATGACTGATTAGTTCTGATTTATTTTGTTGGTTAGAGAAGTGGGCGGTTTTAAGAGTTCCTCTCAGTCCTTTAGCATAGTGGTTCTCATTTCTGTATTATATCAATTCATTTTACCTTGCCTACCAATTATGGACTGGGGGTTACAGAAATATTTATACAGTGAACCAGTGAATACTGTGGTCGGACTGCATGATGATTTTGGACAGAGCTTTATATAACATCTAGGTTCTTTCCCACCTCACTCTAACAAAAAACAAACAAACAAACAAAACTACAGTAGGCTTTTTGGTCCTTTGATGAAGTGTATGTCCTAGAAATATCTGGATATGTCCCTTTTCTCAAAGTACAGTTTTCCTGTAACTGGCTACAGGAGGCTTTAAAAACTATTGAGAAGTTATTGTTAGATATACTTACAGTGGTACTGCACAACTTTTCAAGAGGACTCATTTTCTCATAATGATTGGACTGTAATCCTAATAATTGATTTATATCCAAAAACTAGCTGAAGAATTTTAATTCTCTACTGTGACAAAGGACATCAGCCTTCCAATCTTTAGTACTAGACTTTTACCAGTAATACAAGTCAAGCAACAAGCCTCTTTTATTCTTCTGACCCTTTTACAATTGTCTGCTAAGATAATTCTGGCATCTCTATTTTATTTACCATAAACCATCATTTAACTGCTGTCTTTAACTGGACATCTCAGCAACATATCAACACCGGCATGTGGTCCGTGCCAGGACATAAACTCCTGAGTCACAAAGGAATCAATAATTTCTCTCCTATTCAGACTTACACTCTATATTCCCTTGTCCAATACCTTCAAGATCAAATTCCATATATGTTCATTCAAGTTCTGTCAGGGCAAGTCTTACAATTCTCTGGTATATCTACTATTTCTTCACAGAAATGGAATTACATTGTCCCTCAGGCTGTGCTGTGACTTGATCTTAGTTATTGGCTTAGAGACAATGAACAGAAGTCAAGGAGAATCTTGAGGAGGACAAGCATCAATTTCTAAGCCCATGAAATTACGGAGGGGTGTGTGAGGAGAGAGGATTCTCTTTCAGTGGGTTGGGGGTTACATCTATCAATACAGAAATTCAAAAGAAAAATTATGGGTTCATGAATCTTAGGTCATCTTTCAAATATCTTCATCCTCAGTAAGTCTCAGAGTCTTAATCTTTTCCTATCAGGGAGTTGAATTAAACTTAAGAGACCTGTAAATGTTATGCATTCAGTATCCTCTGTAACCCCACTACCCTTACAATGATTTCCCAGGCCTAATTTTCAGCCTAGTTAATCCTGTAGGATATAATGTCTTCAAATGCTGCTGTGGAAGTCTTTTGACTTTTATAGTATGCCTTGAATTTTAAGTGACAGAATTTGAATATGTCCTTTGTTTTTTTAAAGGCTTCCAAGCCATTGTATATATATATATATATATATATATATATATATATATATATATATTATATTTTTTCACAATCTTATAATTAGCACTTACCCCATTTCTTTTAGTACCCCACTACAACATAAGCCTATATACTTAAATACCTGGCTCTAAAACCCAATCACTTCCAGGTAAAAGAGTACTAATTGTGACACAACCACATTCCCAAGGTGGTCATCTTCCTGATTACCACTAGTAATATAATCTTAGCATCACCATGTGGCAGAGGAATTAGTGACACATTTCTATCATGCCAAACTCAACCTTGGATTTTTAAGTGCCACATCTGATTCAAAATATGCTATTTTTGGTTACCCATAGAGAGCAGAGCAAGAAGCAATGGTTTTTATGAAGTCAGTTTGTTTTGGAAAGTAATTCAAAGGTGAGATAAGGGAATGTAGGAAGACTTAAAAGAAAAAACAAATAAACAACTAATCAAAGGGTGCATTATTGAATTGGTCTTCCTTGTTGCCAACAGAAGCCTCACTCTGCTGTGACCTTCTGAAGAATCCTGTAAAATACACCTGTAGTTGTACCATTAAAGCACTAAAGAAGAGAATACTTACCTACTGGTTATAGGTTTGATTGTTCAAGGGCTGTCCTATGTGTTAATAACTTCCTGGCATTTTCAGGTTTGTGTATATGAGAGTAAGCACCCTACACAGAGACAGTTAAACCCTAAGCAGAAAGTTAAAGGTCTGAAGTACAACAGATCTAAGGTGTTGTCAAGTTACACTTACCACAGATGGCAACCATGGCAACTTCTGGAATGAAATGTAGTTTTGAAGCACTGGTTCCCAAACTTCATTGTACATTAGAATCACCAGGAGGGCTTGCTAAAACACATATTTCTTGGCTCCATCCCAGAGGTCCTGATTTATTAGGTCTGTGATACAGACTGAGATTTTTAACAAGTTTCCTGGTGATGTTGGTCTTGATGCTCCTTGAGACCACTATCTTAGAGTATGTAAGGTGAAAACAAGAGTTGTCTGATATGAAAATGTACAACTTTTTAAAAAAAATTATTTTAGAGAGAAAAAGAGAGAGAGAGCATGAGTGGGCAGGGGGGCAGAGGGAGAGAATGTTTAAGCAGACTCCCTACTGAAAGTGGAGCTCAATACCACAACCATGATGAGATCAGGACCTGAGCCTAAACCAAGTGTTGGATGCTCAAGGGTGGAGCCACCACCCAGATGCCCTGAAAATACACAATTAATTTAAGCAAGATCATCAATGAACACACATAAGTAAATGGGGTGTAAGAGGCACAGAATATGCACAAATCTGTGCATTGGTTATTAATTGGTTATTAATTGAAAAGATACCATATATAGTTGAGAGACCTGAAGGTTACTATTTGGTCAGGTGATTAGATTTTGTATTATTAACAATGGAACCTACTGATATTATGTGACTTCTAATATGATTACATAGGGATGACCAAGTATTATTGTAACCAAAGTATAACGTTTTTTTAAAAAGGTTTTATTTATTTATTTGACAGACAGAGATCACAAGTAGGCAGAGAGGCAGGCAGAGAGAGAGGAGAGGAAGCAGGCTCTCCGCTGAGCAGAGAGCCCAATGTGAGGCTTGATCCCAGGACCCTGGGATCATAACATGAGCCAAAGAGAGAGGACTTGACCCATTGAGCCACCCAGGCACCCCCCAAAGTATAACTTAAATCTTATGAGGAAGATGACTGGCCTGCATTCTTAAACATACATATCAGGTAAGGCAAAAAGTGGAGAATACTACTCTATAAAAAAGACACCATAGAAACAAAACAATAAAGTCAATATGTAAATCTTATTATTATTATTTTTTTTAACTTTTTATTTTTTATAAACATATATTTTTATCCCCAGGGTATTTACCCTAAAGATACAAACGTAGTGATCCAAAGGGGCACATGCACCCGAATGTTTATAGCAGCAATGTCCACAATAGCCAAACTATGGAAAGAACCTAGATGTCCATCCACAGATGAATGGATCAAGAAGATGTGGTATATATACACAATGGAATACTATGCAGCCATCAAAAGAAATGAAGTAAATCTTATTTTTAATAAAGATTTTATTTATTAATTTGTCAGAGAGAAATTAAGAGAAAGAGAACACAAGCAGGGGGAGTGGCAGGCAGAGGGAGATTCAGGTTCCCCACCGAGCAAGGAGCCCAATGTGGGACTTGATCTCAGGATGCTGGGATCATGGCCTGAGTTGGAGCCAGATGCTTAACATACTGAGCCACCCTGGCAGCCTTCAATATATAAATCTTGGTTAAAACCTGAGAGGAAGAAGGACAGATGAAAAGGAAGCTGTTGGTATGATTAGTTAAAATTTAAAGGCCTTATTTTAATTTATATTATAGTACCAATGCTAATTTTGTTTATATGATAATTTTTTGTAACTTTAGAGGAGAATACTTTTGTTCTAGGTAACACGCATAGAAATATTTACAGGAGGTATGCCTGGATAGTGCAGTCAGTTAAGCATCTGACTCTTGGTTTTAGCTCCGGTCTTGATGTCAGGGTCCTGATGTCAAGCCCCATGTGCTTCAGTTTCTTTCTCCATCTCCTTCTGCCTCTCCTCCCCATTCTCCCTCTCTCTAAAATAAAAATAAATAATCCTTGAAAAAAAATAAGTATTACAAGAGAAAGACCATGAAACCCTCAATTTACTTTTAGATATTTGCACAGAAGTAGTATATATATATATATATATATCTTAAAGATATTTATATATATATAAATACCTTAATAAAATATATAATATAATAAATAATTAATATATTAATGATTTATATAATAAATTAATTAAAATAATTAATAGTTAATTATTAATAAATAATTAATAATTAATATAAATATAAATATATATAAATACCTTAAAGATATATATACCTTTATATAAATATATAATATAATAAATAATATATTAATAATTTATATGATAAATAAATTAATTAAAATAATTAATATATTAATAAATTATTAATAATTAATATAAATATATATAAATACCTTAAAGATACTAATGATATATATATATATCAAACTACCAACAATTAGCAAATCTAGGTGAAAGATATATAGATGGTGATTACAAAATTCCTTCAATTTTCTATAGGTTTGAAATCTTTGAAAATAAAATTAATTGGGAAAGATACAAGTTATGACATGATGAGCACCGTAAAATAAACCCTAGAAACACTCTGAAAGTATTCAAAGGAGTAAGAAATAATTCCTAGAATGAAAAATTGGAGGAAATTTCCACAAGACTGACACATCTGTATGGGGTCTTGAAATTATAGAATTTAATACAGAAGACCTGGAAAAGACAGATACTGCATGGAGAATAATAATGTGAATCAAACATAAAAAGATAATGTTCATCATTATTGTTATTATTACTACTATTAACAATAATAGCTACATCTCATAACTAATGTGTTCAAAACACTTAAGGATTAAAAATAAGTTGAGATCAGGCACCTGGGTGGCTCAGTGGGTTAAGCCGCTGCCTTAGGGTCAGGTCATGATCTCAGGGTCCTGGGATCAAGTCCCGCATTGGGCTTTCTGCTCAGCAGGGAGCCTGCTTCCTCCTCTCTCTCTCTGCCTGCCTCTCTGCCTACTTGTGATCTCTCTCTGTCAAATAAATAAATAAATAAATAATCTTAAAAAAAAAATAAGTTGAGATAAATTGGCCAGTACCTTGAAAGAATTAGTAACAGCTTTTTTAAGTTACATTAGGTGAAGATAATATATTATTTATAAACACAGGAATAATTTAACCATCATCCAGGTAGACTATGACTAGCCCTCAAAGAAATCGCAAACATATCATAAGTCAATGAAGTTAGAAATAGTGTTGAGTGGATCAGTTAGTATTATCCTAACACTAGTTTACCTTTGCAAAGTACAGAATCTTATCTTTAATTAAAATCAATCTTACAAACATGGTAGGTTATATATGCCCTTAGGGAATAATTTAGTAATAAATGAATATTAGATAAATTTACTTGAAGATCTCAAGTTGTTTGTTTAACGTATTAGTCCAAAATGCTATCAAGAACTGTAACCATCAACTGAAATAGAATTACTCTATTTTTAAGAAAAATCTCTCCATCAAAAATGTAGTCATTTTAATAAAAATATTTTAAAGATACTAATGATAGATCTTTAAGATCTTGGATCTTATTTTGGGGGGCAAAGATGTATAATTCAGCTGGTTTCTAAGGATAGAAAAAATAGTGTATTTGAGCCAAATTGTAGAGTCAGTATGTGTTCATATCCTAAATCTGCAACAGTATTGCTGGGTATCTGATAGCATGGTTCTCATCCTTAAGATAAGGATATAACACTAAACTCATTCACTTGGGTAAAGATTTAATGGATTAAGACATGCTTCTCAGCACAAACACCCAATAAGTAATAGTTACTTTTATCATGTTTTATCAGTTAGGTATTGCTATTGAGGATAAAAAAATAATAATGAAGCAACACTAATTTCAATGATATAAGAAATCATTGTTCATTATTTTACCTCATGAGAGATGAAGGTGGGAATAGTTTACTCTCAACTGGGTTTGGCTGACGTCTCAAATCACATTGGGAGATGAACAACTTAGCTCTGCTCCTCACATCTTTTCCTTCTCCTGGAACAAATGAGATAGACTGGGGCAGGGGGGATTTTTTTTTCTTTTTTAATAGAGATAAAAATCACAGAAGAGGAAAAATTCAAATTGCACAAGTCTTTTCAAGCCTGCTAGAACCCCATTGACCAAAGCAGGTCACTTAGCTGAACCTATTGCCCAAGTTACATGACAAAAATTAATAAGGAGAGTCTAGAATTGCCATGTTTACAATCTACCTAAGAAAACAGAGATCTGTTTACCTTGAGAGCAGAAACTTTTATAACACATTTGATATATTCAAGCATATGAAGTCTTGGGAATCATTAAGGTTTTCGTTTTTGTTGGTTTGTTTGTTTTTGGTAATCATAGAACACTATGTGATACACTAGCTTGTACTCTTATGCTCTCAGTATGAGAGCTCTGAAAAATATGCATAGGAGCAGGAAGAATTTAGTGCTGTGAGGTATAGCTGCTTCTTTAATACATGTTTCCTGCCTCTGATCGTGAAGGCAGTTAGTATTTTGGTGGTGGAACTGATCAGCTTCATAGGTTTCCAAAGAAAATTGCATTAGTCTGCTTGGACCACTGTAATAAAATACTGCACGGTTAAAAACCAGAAATTTATTTTCTCCTAGTTCTGGAAGCTAGAATTCCATGATTAAGGTGCCAGAAAATTCAGTTTCTGGCAAGGGTTCCCTTCATGGCTTAAAGATAACTGGCTGCCTTCTCATTATATTCTCACATGCCCTTTCCTCTTTCCTCTCTTACACATGGAGAGAATGAGTTAGTTCTCTGGAGTCTCCTCTTACCAGTGACATTAATCCTATCAGTACAATGGGGCTAAATAGTTGGAACAGAGACTAAACCCTGCTTTTATCAGTTCACACTGCAGCCCAGCTCACTACAAATTGCAAAGACATAGTTACAAATGGATGGTTTCAAGTCCATTCAAGTAGCATCATGCCACAAAATTTTTTGTTAATTATATTTTGTAAGTGCATGCTCATTGTGCCAAAGTAAGGGAAGAAGGAAAACTAAATTTGAATGCCACATTTTTAAGGCATAGTAGAATAAGCACAATTTTATTATCAAATTAGATGGCACTGAATTCCTAAAGGGCTGGAATCATGCATACAAGATAAGTATTTTTAACCACACCGCTCCAATATTTTTCCCTGAAGAAAGCGGCCCAGACAGTATTATGTTTATTTTACAACAGTACTATGCCTCTGCTAAAAGTCAACATTACTAGACTAAGCACTCATTGTAATATTATCAATAGGAAAGCAATGGTCAAATAAATTAGAAAATTTAAAATGGAATAGCTCAACACTGCAGAATTTCTTTACAAATGAAGGTAGGAAGGAAAGCAGGAAGGTAGGAAGAAAGGTAAGAAGAGAAATAAAGAAAGCTGCAAATAAATTTCAAAATGGTTCTTATGAATTAATTTGAACCAGCTCCCACACACCATTTCTAATCCCATTAAAAGTTATCAGCACCTACCAGAATGCTAGAAGTCGTAAATTATCTTTGAATTAGTGGGATGGAATTATGGCTGATTAGTTTTTACTTTCAAATTTGACTAGAAGTATCTATTTCTTTTAGAGTCTGGAAAGAAAATGTTAAACTATTACCAGGAAATTCTCCCTTAAAAACAATAGCAGCAAAAAAGTTTTCAAATACTAAATGTCATGGTATATCATCTACCAAAATGAAGCATTTTTAATTCTTGTTACATATAATGTACCTACAAAATTTTATATTTAACTGTTTCTTTTCCTAGAAATACATTTATAGTTAGAATTTTCAAAACAGATCTGTTGATAATATTTTATGGTTGTGGTTAGACTGTTTAGCATATTCTCTACATATATATAGTATTTATGAGTAAGGTTCTCTTCATTGCTAAGTGTGCTGTTTATAGAGGAAAGATTTTGTTTTCATGCACAGAGAAACTGCTGTTTTCAGTCACTAGCTATAGGTACTCTGAAGTATAATTTCTAGGCATTTGGTTTTAATCACAAGGGAACAATTACAGTGGAAAGACAAGCACAAATTTCAGTAATCTAACTTGATTTTCATAAATCTAGATAACAGGAGAAGGCCAAATTAAGGTTTTGTGTTGGCCAACTGAACACAAATAAATAAAGAAATAATTTGAAAAAGTAAAATTAGTCAAATGTTCTCTTAAAGATAAGTGTTTGTTACATATAGATTACAAGGTCACAGAAAAAAATCTCTACAGAACCAAAGTGGGCAGGTTGGTAACAAGACAATCCTAGTTTCTCTTACAAACAACAACAACAATAATAATAATGATATAAATTAAGGGTCTTCTTGTTTACTTTTCTGATACTTAAAAATACTGTGATCCAGGGGCACCTGGGTGGCTCAGTGGGTTAAATCCTCTGCCTTCACTTCAGTTCATGATCCCAGGGTCCTGGGATCGAGTCCCACATCGGGCTCTCTGCTCAGCAGGGAGCCTGCTTTCCTCTCTCTCTCTCTCTGCCTGCCTCTCTGCCTACTTGTGATCTCTGTCAAATAAATAAATAAAAATTTAAAAACAGACAAACAAACAAATAAAAAACAAAAACACTGTGATCCAGGGCACCTCGGTGCCTCTGTAGGTTAAAGTGTCTGCCTTAGGCTAAGGTCATGGACCCCCTGCTGAGCAAGGAACCTGCTTCTCCTGTCCCCTCTACTGCTCCCTCTCCTGCTCCCTGCCCCACTACCTCTGCCACTTCCCCTGCTTGTGCTCTCTCTCTCTCAAATAAATAAAATAAAATAAAATAAAATAAAATAAAATAAAATAAAATTAAGTTAAATTAAAAACACTGTGATCCCAAAGTTCTATGCGTTTATTATTTGAATGGATTATCATACTTCCTACTATCTCCTTGACCATAATTTTAAACTTAGTAAGTGTAATTGTATTAACACTGGATTCCCAGACTGCAGCATAGTGCCTAACATAAAAGAATACCTAATGAATATATTTAATCTGTCCATTGTTTTAATAAGTATTTGACAGCCTAGCATAGTGCTGGTGCTATGTGAAACAAGACAATGGACAAGGAGATGAGATTCATGCTAATATTCCAGTGTAAGAAAACAGATAATCAAACATTCTAATAAATAGTGTCTCTGCATCTTGTAAAAGTTTTATGAGAAATATGAAATAGAATAATACCAAGAGGGATGAAAGACTTGACATGATGTTAGAAGTTTGAGTTGATTCTTGAAGGATTAGAGTAATTCATACAAGCTAGGTAGGTATAATTGGCACCCTTCCTCTTTATTCCCTCAGAAAACAGGCCCAAAGGCCTAAAGTTCTCAAGAAATTTTTGTTCTAAAGTTTCTGAAAATGTTTCAGAGTTTTATCATAATTCAATGTGTTTATTTGACATGAATTTTGTGAAGTAGGATTTTAAAAACTAGATCTGAATTTGTAAAAGAAAAGAAAAATATTTACCAAATCTCACACACACACACACACACACACACACAAAAGTTTTGAGCACAATTCAGACATTCAGACTTAGATGATTCTTTCTTTTATCTACTAGAGAATACATTTTCTCATTACTATAGGTAATATACAAAATACATTTGTCATTACTATAGGTAATATACAGTATACTATTAGACTAGGGGAATATACAGGTTTTCCACTGGTGGAAGAATTTGGAAGTTTCAGAAAACTGATTCAAAATTACAAATATAAGGTGACTAGACTCCCTACCAGGGCCTCCGAGGAACCTTTTCAAGTTACGGCCACCAAAGCATATATTTCATTTACTTCATGGTAAGGTTGTCAGATTTAGCAAACAAAATACATAATGCCCAGTTAAATTTTAATTTCAGATAGGCAAAGAATACTTTTTAGGATAATTATATCTCAAATAGTGCATGGAACATACTTAATCTTAAAAAACAAAACAAAACAAGTGTTGTTCACCTGAAATTCAAGTTTAACAGTGCTTCTTTTATTTTATCTGTTAGTGTCATGGGGATTTGGTAAATCTCTTCATTATTGGAGAGAGCAGCATGCACAGAGAAATATCTAAACCAGATGAGAGGGATTAGGAGAGATTAGAGAAGAATCTTGTTTTGAAAGACCATTCTCGTTCGGTCTCCCATCTTTTTGTACACTTAGACATTAACATCTAATATACTCCAAACTACTTTTTCAAAGATGTTTGTATAAACAAGCAGTCGGAAGGGAGATCTTTCTTTTCCTTGAGCTGATTTGCTTATATTCTGGGGCAATAAAGATAATGAATGTCTCTTTCCAGAGGGGGATAAGGGATGGGTTTTGACTGCATTCTCTTAAATGATATTAGGTATTTTGAATAAATTTTCCTTCCCTGCAACACATCCCCACTCCTAACTACCTGTTGCTAGAGTACTAAATGAATTCTGTTTGACATAGCATGCAACACCGTCTCTAAGCATAACCCTTTAAAATTTCTCCTAATATGTTAATTTGTGCTCCAGTAAAATCAAACTCTATGTAACACATACATACGAAAAAGCACTCTATTTCTGTGAATAATCATCTTGACTTGGCTACTAATGCTGTCACTGCCTTTTATTGAACAGTCTAAAACAATGAAATGGCAAACAACAAAAAATCAGAGGCCTGATTTCAGGTATTGATAGCGTGGCAGATAGCTTAGGCTATTCTGGATTTTCATTTGTTTTTTGTATATAAGTCCCGTGTCTCTTCTTAGATAAATAGCATAAATTCAAATACATATTATAAATTCGTGAAGTCCCAGTACTAGCATTGCAAATTACATGCGAAAAATATTTATTTGAATGTGTTCTTCCCCTTTGCTGTAATACTTGTCAACTTGCTACAAAGTTGAGAACTTGTTTCCAAGCTCCCAAACTGGTTGTCTCAAGCACCTCAACACAAAAAACGTATATCTAAGAGGAAAAATTCCCTTATTTATTTGATTGGTTTTTAAATTTCTTGAAACTCTCCACATGCAGGGAACTCTCAACATACAACCTTTTAAACAAAGGTTGATTCTCCTGAAAGAGATGCAGAAAAGCCTTTTTACCTGCTTTCCTAAGGTTCTCGTCATAAAAATTCTCTCAGGCCCTGAAGAGTACAATAGCAAATGTCCTGTTTCAGGAAGCTCACCTTGAATAGGGTGAATCTTAAATTACCCAAAACTTCTAAGAACTAAACCACCTTTTTGTCTCTTTTATACCTGGTATGTTGTTAATTTTCTAGTCTAAAGAAAGACATCCCCACGTACACAGAGCAAATCAGTGTCAGAGCACAACTGACTTTGTTCCCCAAGACCCAGTATGATATTTATCATTTTATCAATTTGTTTACCTTTGAAGTGAGTACTTTTAGATTTGTCTGTCACTATTATCATTGTTATCATCATCATAGAATGTCATCCTTCCCAGAGCAAATATCATCACACTCTGATGGCCAGCCATTGCCTTCTGCAATGGAAAAAAAAAATGAAGATACTGTTTACTTCAGTGGTTTCTAATTAACCCTTAAGGCTGCCTCTGGTTTAATAATTGAACACTGCTCAGTAAACTGATCTTTCATAGTAGTCACAGTATTTCACAACACTATCAAATGTATTAAACTAAGTTTAGTGATTATAAATCATAGATTTATTTTTTTCCATAATCTTTATGGTACACACATAAAACTAAGCACAATCTAAATCTAGTTCTCAGTTTTCCTATCCTGCATTCAGCTCTTTAATTTAGTTGCAATTCCTGAAAACAAAACAACAACAAAAAAAGGAATGAGACGTTTGACTTAACTAAATTAAAAGAAAAACTCAAATTTGGACACAGAAGTAGAACTCAAGTTGACGTATATGGCCATATACTGTCTTCTACACTATATGTAGTTGATGGTACTTTTTTATATAACCCAAAGTTTCATTCTGAAGTGTCATTGTGCAAGAATCATGCTTTGTGTCATAGAACAAAACATAAACAAACTGAACAAGAATGCCCAGGGATCATCTCCTACCCACGCCAAAAGATTTAAATGCATAGGTAAGTAAGTGAGTAAGTAAATAAGTAAATAGGTCCACTTATGACTGCAACTCTCCTGACATCTGCATGAATAATATTCAGTAGCTCACAGAGTTGAGGTAGGAAATGAAATGTAGAGTGAAATTTGCCAAAGACCAGTATTTCTAATGTTTAGCAAGGATGGACCTAAT
This sequence comes from Mustela nivalis, assembly GCF_964662115.1. Taxonomy (NCBI): domain Eukaryota; kingdom Metazoa; phylum Chordata; class Mammalia; order Carnivora; family Mustelidae; genus Mustela; species Mustela nivalis. The sequence continues at coordinate 36,477,371 of NC_139020.1, forward strand.
ATATTTAATTAAAAAAAAAAACTCACAAAATATTATTTTCCTATTTATTTTAATTTGAAATAAGAACAATATATGAGTTCTGAAAAATGATCATATGGGTCTTTAGTTTCACTCATACTGACCTATACTATAATTTATTCATTAATTTTAAATCACACATTTTCCTTCACTATTTTACAATCATGGTACATGAAAACTGAGTGATGTATATTGCCTCCATTATAATTATTCAGTGGTGATTCTTTATTTTTAGTTTTAGTTTTATTAAGTAGGTTCTATGCTAGGCATGGAGGCCAACATGAGGTTTGAACTCAAAACCTTGAAAGCAAGACCTAGGCTGAGACAGAGAGTTGGATGCTTAACTGACTAAGCCACCCAGGTACCCCTAGTTCTTTATTTTTAAAACCAGGTGTCAACTATTTTGTTAATTATATTTATTACTATATAATTATAAAATTATATAACTGCATAATTATAAAATTAAACAATCCAGGGTAATATATTTTTATGCTCTGAAGAATATTCTTTTCAATCTTTATGTTCACACCAGATGGAAAGGATTATATGTCTGTTTTTTAAGTATCTATATGTGTTCCAATTATTTCACAAATTTCTGGTAGAAACATGGTGACATAGTTCAGCATTTTTCTCTTTATTCTCCTAGAAAATACAAAAAAGCAACAACAAGAACATGAGAAACAACCAAAGAAACCTTAATTAAACAACAACAACAACAAGACATCAAAGCCCTTCAGATTTTACAATAAGCATAAGGGTTACTGAAAACAATGAGATCTGGTTCAAAGTCATGAGGAAAAAATTGAAAGAAAGAATTAGGGAGAGAGGTGAGCTAGCTCAGCTGCATCAAATCCTACAAGTACTGGAAATACTTTCAAGAACACGCTTTCTAGTGCAAAACATGTTTGTCATTTGCAATAATGAATGCAGAAACTGGAATGGGCAGGGCTGATCCTAAAAGCACTTTTGCATCAAATTTACTTCAGAAAAGCAAAATTGGGGGCCTTACCAAAGAATCACACAGAAAATGTAAATCTACCTAGAGTAACAAGGCCACTGTTCTCTCCACACAGAAACCTCTTGAAAATTACTAGTTTGTGAAAAATGTTCTTATTAAATTATGAGTTTAAAAAAAATGGGTAAAAAAATGGGTATGTATAATCAATAAAATTATTATGAGAAACTGTATGAATGTGAAAAAGCACCAGATCTTATGTCAGATGAAGAGCATTTACTTAGAAAGCTGTTGCCAAGAAGCAAGAAAAAATAATCATATGCTTACAATTAAGTAAACAAATAAAACAAATAAAGCTCGATTAAATCCTCACTTGTATAACAAAAAAATTGTAATTCAGAAACATTAAATCCATAGAAGAGAACGTAATAAAAATAAACAAAAAAATATATGAAGCACTCAATAAAGAAGGGAAAATCACTAACCTACAAACTTGAAGAAGTCCAAGGAAGAAATATATTCCCTAGATTTTTATCTTGATGAATATTAAATTGGTGTATTAACAGTAATGGCTCATGAATAAATTGAACCATTAAAAAGAAAACAGAGGGCAGATATAAACCAAGGACAAATTAAGTATTTAATAAGAGAGGAATGTGAAATCAGTGGAGAAAAGATGGAAAATTAAATAAATCTTTTTTTTTTTTAAGATTTATTTATTTATTTATTTGACAGAGAGAGATCACAAGTAGGCAGAGAGGCAGGAAGAGAGGCAGGCAGAGAGAGAGGAGGAAGCAGGCCCCCCGCCGAGCAGAGAGCCCGATGTGGGACTCGATCCCAGGACCCTGAGATCATGACCTGAGCTGAAGGCAGCAGCTTAAACCACTGAGCCACCCAGGTGCCCGAAAATTAAATAAATCTTATTTGTAAACATTGGTAGCTCTCTGCAAAGCAAACAAATAAATGAAAATCGGTATATGTCACCTCATTCATGGATAAATGAATGAATGTTTATCATATGGTTGAAATGATACAAATGATGTTTGAATCATACAAATGTTGATTATAAATGTTTGAATGATACAAATGAAATACTAATCATTAAAGTACTGAAAGAAAATATAGGAGAAACATCTTCTATGAACTTGGAGCATGAAAATAATTTTTTAACTATGACTCAAAACCCAAAGAGCAAAAGAAAATATTTATATATAAAGCTAGAAAGCATTTTCAAATTCTGATTGAAAAAATAAGTAAATATAATTTGACTGACAAACTGGGAAAATTATTGGCAGTTTTATCCACAACCATAGGCAGATCTCCATATTATATGTTCTAATAATAATTTTGATAGAAAAATGGATTAAGGATAAATGGACAGATGGTTAAGCATCTGCCTTAGCATGATCCCAGGGTCCTGGGATCAAGTCCCTTATAGGGTTCCATGATGGGCAGGAAGCCTGCTTCTCCTCTCCTGCTGCTCCCCCTGCTTGTGCTCTCTTGCTCTCTTTGTCAAATTTAAAAAAAAAAAAAAAAAAAAAGATAAATGGACAACTCTAAAAAAATGTTTTAAACAAAATAAGTTCACTTGCTCTCAAAATTTTAAAAATATGCCTCTTCACTCTTAATAAGAAAAATAAATATTAAAATAATACAATTTCTACTCTTCAATTTAACAAAAATCCAGAAGCTTGAAAACAATCAGTTGATAACATGTGGAGAAATAGATATTTTCATGTATGGTGGATTAGGGTGTAAATAATAATATCCTATTAAGACAATTTAGAAATATACATCAAAATTTAAAAATATCCATACACTTAACTCTGATATTTTACCTAAAGGAGTTAATCTTATAGATATACATAAACTTAAAAGAAATATGATACAAATATTACCTTTTGAAACTATTATAATGCCAAAATATTGGAAATCAACTTAATTATCAATTTTTAAATTATTATGGTACTTTCATTTAACAAAATATTGTTTTGTTGGAGAAAGTTCTCAGACTTCTAGTGAGAAGATATCTCACATATACAATTGGATATTATACTTTTTGGGATTTTCAAATATGCTTATAAAACATAAACTCATGAGAAATAATAAAAAATAATGGTTAAGAAAATTTATGTATGGAGTGGTAGTTGAGTTGGTAATGAAGAACAGGAACTAAGAAGACAGGAAATTTTTTTCATTCTATTTTCTACATAGAATGTGTAATTCCATAATTCCATTATTCCTGTATCCATTAACCAGTATTCTACATGGAAGAGTCCTTTGCCATTACTATTAGTAGTAATAGTAGTAATGTTATTTTATTTTGTCTATAGAATTATGTTTTACTTTTTAAAATGTATAATTATTTATTAACATCGTTGCATGCTTTACATATCACATGTGAAATACATGAATGGATTTTTGGAATTTATTTTTAAAAAATCAAAATAATAAGAAATAATGAAGAAAAAAAGATAATTGAATATAATTAAACTTAAATTTCCTATTTGTCAAATCTAACAAATAAACTTAAGAATGGTATATTTAATAGAAAGAAATTAAGAAACATTTCAAAGTAATATTATCATTTTCTATATTACCTTAAAAAATTTCTTCTTTAATGACATTTTAAAATGATAGTTTTATATCTTAATATATTTCTAAGAACTTAATAAGTGAAAAGTTTTATTAACATTGAAATTATGCATGCTCAAATATCAAAAAACGCTTCCTTGTATAAGAATGCTGCCTAATATATGCAGAAATGATGGAATTATCAATTAGGAAATGCCAGCATATATTCCATATAAAATATTGACTATTTTGAAATATAAATGCTAAAAATGAGGAAGTTTAATTACAAAATGAGTAACTTTTTTTTTTAAGATTTTATTTATTTATTTGACAGAGAACACAAGTAGGCAGAGAGGCAGGCAGAGAGAGAGAGAGAGAGAGAGAGAGAGAAGCAGGCTCTGCACTGAGCAGAGAGCCCGATGCGGGGCTCGATCCCAGGACCCTGGGATCATGACCTGGGCTGAAGGCAGAGGCTTTAACCTGCTGAGCCACCCAGGCGCCTCAAAAATGAGTAACTTTTTTTATGATAGTGGGTATATGTCTAGAAAAGGCAACTCTCAGTTTTAAAAATTATGAAAATCAATTTAATATTAATTAACTAACTCTTCGCTTACCAAATACATTCAAGAAATGAAATTCAAAAATTTAAATGTCATAGTTTCCTTCTCTTGCTTTATTGTAAACATATCAATATAGAATTTTATGGTAAAAAAGCAAATGATAAAACCTGATTTCTTATGTAAAGTATGCAATCTGTTTTAGTTTTCCTTATTTTGATTTTTTTTTGCATTAAAAAAAAAAACTTTCCCACACTTATGTTGGAAAAAGCTCAAACCCATAAGAAAGGTGGATTAAAAAAAAAAGCAAAAACACTTTAAGTAGCTTTACCAATATTGGAGTGCAATTTTACACTCAGAGCACTTTTCAGTTCAGGATCACATGTTTTAAATGCTTAATAGACACATGTGGCTAATAGTTACCAAACAATCAGATAGGGCATGGGAAGTAAACAGATGTGGAGAGAAAGTACAAAGAGGTGATACATAATTTGCATTCCTGTGGGTTGAATAGTTTTCCATCCTGTCTGAGTCTCTACAAGCAGTTTCATGAGAAGTATTTCACAACTGTCAACTCAGGGAAGAAAGGAGGAAAGAAGTTACCCATCAGTCCCCATCATCCACTCATCAAGGGTGTTAATATCTCCACAGGGATTAAATGCTTTTGTGTTTTGGCTGAGAATGCATACATGTGTGTAAGGTGGAGTCCCTTGGCATGCCTTTCTTGCATGAAGCAGTCCTGAAGGGAAAGGGCTTGGTCTAAGTAAAGCACTGTACAATTTTACTTTCACAAAACTAGGCAAAGTTTATATGAAACTGGTCACCATTCACTTAACTAAATGGTAATAAATAGTAGGGCAAAAGGATTTTGAAATACTGTAAAAATATTGTTTTGTTTTCCTGAAACAAGGTATGCTTCCAAAATAAATTCAAGTTCAAGCCCTTCCAAAAAAAAAAAAAGAAAGAAAGAAAAAAAAGAGGCACCTACTAAATTATTCATATTATGTTCAGTATATGTATATAAAACATAGTATGTTTTCTAAACTTTGACCTTCTTATGAATATATAAAGATTTCAGGGCAAAATTTATGTGAAACTCACAGGTAAATTTTTATTCCACCCCATACCAACCATTCTTCACATCACTTCAAGTCTCACCATCTACAAGCACACCTGAGTATCTGAAAGCCCTTTCAAGCCAAGGATGTGAGGCTCTGAAATTAGGACAGCTGATGATGTGTGACTCCTGACACTTAGTTTAAAAAAAAAAAAAAAAGGAAATAGTAATAATAGTAAAAAAACTTAGTTCAACTTATAACACACAATTATGGACAACTAGTATCTTAGCTAATTCAGTGGGCTCAAAGTATTCTCAGTATTCATTCCTACTTTCATTCTATTTTCCAAAGAACTGATCTAGATTAAAAGCTTTCCAGTCACTTTCAGCAATTATTTCAATTATTATGACCATTCACAGTTAACAATGATGCATTCACTTTTAAATCTTGTGTGTGTAAAACTTGACTTTCACTAAAGCTGTGTCACATACTATTTCATACTCTAATGGAAGTATCTTATGTCAAAAAGCTTCAGAATCCTAGAATTCTGAAAGTTTGTAATGTAAATTTGCTTTGAAGTCTACACAATGCTTACTTATCTCAATTTATTTACTTTTTTTTTCTTTTTCCTTTGTAGATGTTAGACTCTGAACCGGAGGCCCATGATATTTGCAGTCTTGGTTTACGAGTTTAAATAATTATTAGAGATGGGAATATGCTAAAATTATGCTCATAGACCACATTTCTCATTTTAAAATCACATTCCTGTTTCTATGTATCTTTCAGTTTAAACTCAAAACTTGGATAATTGAAACTGAAGTTTTATTTCAAATAGTGCCACACCCAACCTCCTGCCAACAGATCAACATTAAAACTTTTATTCTACTTCTGTCAAGTTCTGTCCTGATTAAGGAGACAGGTATTGCCTATCTAAGCAGAGCTTTTGACATTTAAAGTAACTGAAGCAAAAGAGTGTGATTTTTTTTTTCAAATGTTTCATGTATATCATCTTTACTTTAAAACCCAAACTGCTTATGCAATGAGGAAGTTCAATCTTTTGTAAATATTAGTGAAATAATACAGTAGAAGTATTAGCAGCCAGAGTATGAAAATAAAATTGATTGAAACTTACCTATCTTTGAATTACACACCCCCCAACAAATATGAAGTGGCACTTATATTTTAGGTTGAGATAAAATTTTTGTCTATTTTGTTCCTTCAGCTATCTTATCTGAGCAATTAACTCAAAACAAATTAAAAAATGACAAATTTCTAGCAATATAACTGAACATTTGCCTCAGTATGTCTAAGTGAATGAGTATGTGTTTCTGTGGTTAAACCGGGTCAACTCAATGGGAAATGAACTTTATGAGAACAAGGATATTCAGAAGTACAGAATAGATGGGGTTTGGGGTGAGAAAGAAAACCACAGACCACAAGTTCTATGTAAGTATATCCTTCTTGGTCTTATGCACCACTATATCCACAGGGCCTAAAGCAATCAATGCAAGTATGATAGGTGCTGTGCAAATACTTATTCATAAATGAATTGTTTCTTCATCCTATCATTTATTTATTAATTAGTAGACACATAACATGCACAGAGAGGTGCTTTTATAACTTTGTTACTGAAGGGTAGCCAGGAATTTAAAAAAATGAAAAAAAAAAAACTCTAGACTCATCAGTAATGTCAGTTTTGAGAATAGGCTAGTATATACATTACTATTAAAAAAGTGGTAATAGAATTCTATCCAAGAATCCATTCTCCAGGTTTTTTAAATGTAGTCAGGTGAGGTATTAATGAAGACAAAATGCTTGAAATGTGTTATTGTATTGCAGTTATAAATACATTTATTCCATCAGGACATTGGTAAAAATAATACAGTGACAGAGGGGGAAGGTAGAAGGTTGTAGGAATATTAAGGTAATTCCAACCACCTAATGATCTTGACAATGAGAAGAAACTCTAAGAAGAAAATGTAGACCAGTTAATCAGCTCTTCAAACTTCTGGCACCGACAGTAACAAAAGAATCCTATCAATATAATATTAGGATAATGTCATGAACTTGGAGCAAACGGTCAATTCATAGACATATTGAAGATTTCTTACCAACTAAACTTCTCAACATATTCCACTAATGAAGTTCACTGTATTGTGACAAAAGTGGTACTGAAATCCTGTTGTTTATTTTCTAAAACACCCATTTGAAGATATTCATTATTTTATGTTGTATATGTCAGATTAAAATAATGTATAGGTAAACCACCATCATTAAGATAATCTTTTATAAAATAGAACTCTAGAGGTGCCCCAGAGTTTTAGGAGGGCATAAGTCTTAAATATATGCAAGCATATTACTTGTTAAGTTTATCAAAAGTCATATAATCCAGTCAAATTCATAATGACAGGAAACAAAAATATAAACTTGGTTTATTCCTTTCTTTTGTAGCTCAGTTTCTACATTGTTTCCTTTGCCTTATAATACCAATTAGGACTGTCTTTGCATTGTTTCTTCCTTTTTGCTGTTTGCTATAGGCAACTTTAAAAATCTAATTCATCCTATTGCATTTTTAAATTTTTGTTTCTCATTCTTTTGATTTAACACTTCTTTAATTGGCTATTAATTTAAAAAGCATAGAATAATCTCTCTCTCTCCTTTTTTTTTTTTTTTTTTTTGGAAAGGCTGGTTTACAATAGAGGGTCTTAGAAATACTCCATGCAGGCATTCTGAGATTCTGAGTCTTGCTAAAGAGAAAACTATTTTTTCACTAATATATGCATTATTACATAGATTAACAGTTAAGCCTTTAGCTTTATATGCCAATGACACAAATGTCTAAATGCTTTATTTGTCAGACACTCTTCCCCATGAATTACCCTCTAATAGCTGATATCTGAGGCACATACAGCTTAAGTAACTTGCCCAAAGGAGTAACAATCCAAGGAAGCAGAAGTAGAATTTAAACTCAGGCACTTGCAGTTCTAGAACCCAAATATTAATCACTATGCTCTGAAAATACAATTTAAAAATATGGGAAGACAAAAGTATTATTTTTACAAAAACTCCTATTGTTTCAAGAAATCTATTTTTTTTTTAAAGATTGTATTTATTTATTTGAGAGAGAGAGAGAGGCAAGTAGGCAGAGGCAGGCAGAGGGATAGGGGGAAGCAGGCTCCCCACCAAGCAGAGAACCCAACATGGGGCTCTATCCCAGGACCCTGAGACCATGACCTGAGCCAAAGGCAGAGGCTTAACTCACTGAGCTATCCCCATTTATTATTTTTTGCATTAGTTACATATAAAATATTTACATCTTTTTAGTCATCAATTATTTTTCCTTGAACCTTGGTACTAAAATTCTTATTTGCCCTAGATTCATAAATAAGCAAATACTGACACATAAGTCTCCATGTTGCTTGATGAAGGACAAATTTAGTGGATGTCAATGTTGAATCTTTTGAAACTAAGAATCAGAAAGCTGGAAAATCCGCTAGGATCATGGACAGCTTTGTACTAAAGACCAACATTTATAGCACATGAACAGTCAGCAAGATAAACACAAATGTCAGGGGTTGGGATAGACTAAGAGTAAGAATTTTACTTATATGGGCAGTTATCAGGTATGTCTTCTTTAATAAAATAAAGAGAAAGGATATATTTAACTAGAATAAAATACCTCCAATTATCAGTGTAAACTTAATTCTTTCTAAGAAAAGAATTCTTCACTGAATATTTTTTAGTCAAAACCACCAGTAGAAACTGTCAACAAAATGAAAAGACAATCTACTTATTGGGAAAAGATATTTGCAAATGATATATCCAGTAAGGGGTTACTATCCAAAACATTAAAAAAAAAAAAAAAACCAAACTTAAACAGCTAGCACCAAAAAACCCCAAACAATCTGATTAAAAAAATGTCTATTCAGAGGGACTGAATAGACATTTTCCAAAGAGATCTAGATGGCCAAAAGACACATGAAAAGACGCTCAACCTCACTAATCGCCAGGGAAATGCAAATAAAAACCACAATCAGATACCTCCTTATACCAGTTAGAATGTCTAAAATCAAAACGACAAGAAATATGAAGTCTTAGGATATGGAGAAAAAGGAACATTTGTGCACTGTTGCTTGAAATGTAAATTGGTGGAAGATGATATGGAGCTTCCTCCAGAAATTAAGAATAGAAATACCATATAATCCAGTAATTCTAATACTGAGTGTTAGAATTATCCAAAGGAAACAAAAACACTAATATGGAAAGATATAAGCACCTGTGCATTTATTGCAGCATTATTTACAATAGCCAAGATAGGGAAGCAACATGAGTGTCTATCAGTAGATAAAGGATTAAAAAATGTGTACACATGCAGACACACACACACACACACACACACATACATGGTCATGAAATATTACACAGCCATGAAAAGGAATGAGAGTGTCATTTGAGGCATCATGGATGGACTTAAAAGGTATAACACTAAGAGAAATAAGTCAGATTGAGAAAGACAAATACTGTGAATACAAACTTGTTGATTCTAAAAAAAATTAATAAACAAATAAAAAGCAGATTCAGTACTATAAATAAAGATAACAAACTAATCATTGCCAAAGGGGAGGTAGGTAGACAGCGGGCAAAATGGATAAAGGGGAGAGGGACATACAGACTTCTAGTTATGGAATGAATAAGTCAGGGGAATAAAAGGCACAGCATAAGGAATACAGTCAATAAGATTATAGTAGTGATGTAGCTACACTTGTGGTGAAGAGAGCATAATGTATAAACTTGTCAAATCACTAAGTTGTATACCTGTAACTAATGTAACATTGTGTGTCAACCATACTCAAATAAGAAAAAATAGATTAAAAACTACCAATGGTCTTTACTACAATCAGTTATAAGCTTTAGCCACTGTCCACCACCCATATATACCTTCTTATGGCTAAGAGGTACTTAATAAGGTAAAACATGATGCAGTATTTACCTAGGTAACAAAGAACTATATAAGAATCTCTGGTGGAGTTTTTCTATAAGATACAAGTTACTTTTTTCCTTTATCAATATAGTGATACATGCATATTCTACTTAGAGAGAGTTGAAATTTTAACTATGCAATAATAAGTATGGAGAAGTAAAATTTTAATCTATATTTAAAAAAATTGCTCACTCACAAGAGTCACAACTGTATGATACACATATTACATGAAATGATATATATCATATATATAATTTGTTTTATTTTAAAAATATTCAACATGCATTATATGTGTGTATACGTGAGGATTCACCTGGAAACATCTTTAACATTTAATGCAAAATTAAGATCTTAAGACAAAGCTCTTTTAGATGAAATGGTAAAATCAGTATAAAATAAACAAAGAGTGTAAAGCAGAGCATTGACTGGATATAGCTACAAGATTATAGGCCAAAATAATACCTCTAGGGTTTTAATTTGACAGTAGTCAAACATGATTGAGGAGAAATTAACATATTCTCCACTTTCAGAAAATTGATTTGCTGTGTTTGTCTTGTTTTTCAATTGTCACAGGCACTGTGGGGTTTGTTTGCAATAAACGTTTCCTACAAATTTTAAAGTGAACTTCTGCAGATGTGTCTCACAAAATGAGGTGTATATGACCACTTACTGGTATAGAAATCAAATTTATTTGATCTTCTGTTTGTATCTGTCAATCAAAAAGAAAGTGAAGAAATGCTCCATAAGGAATAAAATCTATTTATATATTGAGTAGCTTGGCAATCATGGTTATGAACAAAATAAAAATTTCTGCAGAACTTTAGTTATAGAATTTAGGGGCTTTTCTTCCTCCCCCCAAAAAAAACACATTCATAACTTATAGAAAAAACAATATTATGTTTTATGCAGTGGCAGATCACTGAAATAAGTTATTGAATACCTTTGTTGAAAATTTAGTAGCTGGTTATCTCCTCTAACTGGTAAACTTTGATTTATCTTCCTAAAATGATCAAAGCAATGAGAAAGTATATTATTTTGTCTTTACTATAATATTATATATTTTTTATCATCTTCATAATATCAGATATTAAAAAGTGATTAGATAATTTAAATGTCTAAGTATGAAGTTAAATTTATGAGTATAATTTTTCTAATGAAACTTATATTGAAATTTCAATAAGTAAATAATATTTTGACAATAATGTATGTCTTATAAGATGTGAAAAGTTGAAATTAAAATATTCATCCTAGAATAATGTATAGCTCATTGAATTACTAAAAAAAAAAAAAAAAAAAGCATCTTAAAACTTTTCACCATGGAGTTCTTTTCTCTGTTACCTACTCTTTTTTGGAGAACTAGTATTAAAACATTCTAGTTTCACCAAAAAAATTGTAATTATATTTTACTGGAAGGAATAAAAGCTCAAGTGAATGGTTTTTAATTGGGAGATTGAGTATAAAAACGTAAATATTTTTTTAAAGTGATCTATTGCTTTCTTTTCTCAGTGCTTTAATTGAGTAAAGTGTCTATTAAACACTCCCGTTAAAAAAAATCTTACCATCATTAACTTGAGATTATAATATTTCATATATTTTCTTTTTTTTTTGTTTTAACATTTTTTTTAATTTTTAATTTTTTATAAACATATATTTTTATCCCCAGGGGTACAGGTCTGTGAATCACCAGGTTTACACACTTCACAGCACTCACCAAAGCACATACCCTCCCCAATGTCCATAATCCCACCCCCTTCTCCCCAACCCCCTCCCCCCAGCAACCCTCAGTTTGTTTTGTGAGATTAAGAGTCACTCATATATTTTCTTAATTCAGTGGAAAAACATTTAATGTAGGCTTGATGTCAAATGTAGGATAATCCAAAAACAAATCATGCTGTAAGTCCTCAAATGCAAAAATATCCCAGATAATCCCTAAGTGGTGGATTAATATTTGTACCCTGTTCAAATAATGGACCCTTACAAATTTGAGAAGATACAAAAAAATATGAAAAATTCTTTTGCATCTTACTTTCACTTATGAGAAATTTCCCATGAGAAAACTATTGCTGTAAAATTAATCACAAAATAAAACTTTTTAAATTTTGACAACTTTTTTACCAAATTAAAGGGTCAAACAAAAAAAAGTGACTTTAGAGAAGGTAAATTTTTTAAAAACCTAACATTTATTAGGTCTATTTAATATGCTTGCCACTGTTCTAAGTGTCTTTAGGCATATATTTTTCTTTTAATTTTCATATTGATTCTATTAAATTGGTATGAGCATTATATCTGGGTTAAAGATAACAGGACCAAGGCACAGAGAGTTTAAGAAACTTGTCAGGGGTTGCCCAGATAATAGATGGGAGAACCAGATTTTGAATCCAGGCAACTAGGCTCAAGAACTCATGTGTTTTAACAATACATAGCAAAAATAAAATTCTTAAACACAAACAGCTAGTAAGTGGGGGTAAACATAACATAATCTAGAAGTGAATGTAGTATTTTTGTTAGGTTAAAAATACAATATTAAGCATGAATAAAGGATAAAAGTCTATATTAGTACTCTAAACACTAGAATACAATTATCCACAAAGCTGTAATTACTTCTGAATAATAAAACATTTATATATGTTAGGAAAAATATTAACTCCAACTTGATATAGTGATCAATAATAGTTACAAAATAAGGAAAATTACTTCTAAAGCATAAATGACTCATCTACTTTCTTTTCCTGGATACTGTATATTTTATTTAATCCTTGGAGAAAGTAAGAAAACACATCTCACTAACAAGCAGAGGGAGAAATTCTATCTGGTGTTGTGCATTATGCTCTTTTGAAAAATGAGGATTATAAAATAAAGGATTTACTTTTCTCTAGATATGTATTTAATATAGATTTAGACTACTGTCTTTTTCTCTTTTACTTTATTATGCTTTGGGACACTCAAACTACTTACATAATTTGAATCTATATCACAAGAATACTAAATCTCTTCTACCTTTCCTTGCATTAGCACTAAATCCTTTATCTCTGTGTGTCTATAAAATACTGCTGATTTCATCATTTCATTAAATTAAGAATTTATAGTAATTTTTAGTGAATTACAATAAATTCCCGGTTTCTCAGGCAGGAATTAAAGGCTTTTTAAATAGTCAAAATCAATCTATATTCCTTGAATTCCAGATATTGCTATCAAATATTATAAAGTTAGATTGCTTCAAGTAGCCCTACAAAATGTTATGGTGCTACTAAAACTTACTTAAAAGTCAATTGCTGTACATACATATATTTTATATACAGATATACACAAACATATGCATATAAAAGAAAATGTCAGTATTATGTTTTAGCTATTTTTTGATCTCTAGACACTTAAAGAATGAACTAGCTGGTATTTATATCAAAATATTGTATATCAATAACTATAATTAGTATATCTAAGCAATAATTCTAACCAATATCTATGAATAACAATATAATGTTTATTATAAAAATATCACTTGAATGAAGTACTAGCTTTCTCTAGTCCATGTTGGGAATCCATTAAATAGTTGTTTAATAGACAAAAGAGAATATCAATGAATGTGAAAGGTAAATATTTTGAAACCTGCATTCCTAAGGGGGGGTGACAGTAGAAACTCATTGCTTCAAAGTAATAACAGATGGCACTTTTAGGATCTTATGAGAGGTTATATAGTAAAATAGCAAAAAGAAGGATGGTTAAACATGGTATTTGATGCAAAACCATGCTAAGCATTTGATCCTAGACAACTTCTACACTGAGATGACATTGTAGATAAAATGTCTTACACGGGCCTTGTACTTGTTTACAAACTATTTCTTCATGGATCATATTAAGATGAAATTTACTTACTACCACTGATAAAGTGAATTGAATTTAACAATATCACAATACATATACGGCATATTTTATCTGTTCCAAAATTTTATTTTTGTACATTTGCTGTTACTGAAGTTTCAAGTCTCAAAACTAGAGCAAGGAATAGAAAATCTTTTAGAGAAATCTCTAGGGCATAACCTTTCTCAACTGCATGCTTTTATTCTTGTAATCAGGGACACAACTGAATCAGCACATGCTGACAAGTACACTTACACAGGCTTCATAGACATTGTCCGGAACTACATTGGGAGAGTAATTCTGACATAAGAGATGTAGACTTTTCCTTTAACTAGTTTTTTCCGTGTTTGTCCATTTTGCCCATCTTGTTTGATCATTAGTCTTTGTTCAAGGATGCTAGATAATCAATGAAGGCAGAAGAGCCAGTAGCTCATAGCCGGTATTTAGTCAAGAAAAATGCTGTAGCCCACAACACCAGCACAAATCGACATTTCAAAAGGCCTCTCTTAAATTGCTCACTGGAAAAAAAGTCATCATCAGTGCTAAAATGGACTTTACATCAGGAATACTTCATAATTGTGTATACATAGTGAAGGTAGAAGGTCACCAGAAGAGGTCTCAAAAATGATTTTTTCTTCTGTGACTTGAAATAAACACTAAAAATAATAATTTAATTTGTCAACTAAAATGGCTAAAGAAAGGCTATGACATTTTAAAGCATTTTACATGTAAAGATATATGTAAATAAACACAAGAGATTGTTCAGCTTTTATATTGTCTTTCTTCAAATTACCATATTCTGATTTCTAATACAGTAGATTATTTTTCTTTTTTTGACTTTTGAATAAATAGAACCAGGCATTAATCACCTTTTATGTTTGTCTACTTTTGTGCAACATTTCTTCATATGCGCAATTCACTCTTACAGATAGAGCAGAGGTTCATTTACAACTTTCTGCATTCTGTTGTTGATGTACATTTTGACTGCAGTTTGCAATTATAACACATAAGGACACTTTGAAAAGTGTGTATATGTCCCTTAGTATACATATGTACAGATTTCTGTTAAGTTCATACCTAGAAGTGAAATCCTGGCTCATAGGACACCTCCACTTTAACATTTAGTAAATACTGCAAAATAGTTTTCCAATGTGGTTACAACAATTTATACCACCTTAAGACAGTTGAAAAAATTCTAGTATTTCATATCCTCATTGCAATTTGGGATTGTTGAGTCTTTAGAACTTAATCCTTTTTTTTTTTCTAGAATTTTATACATTTTGATGAATGATTCTTACACTAATAAGTGCAATTTCACATGTCTACTGGTCATTTTACATCTTCAGTTTTGAAGTTACAGTTTAAATAATTTGCTCATTTAAAAAAAATTCTTTTCCTTGCTACTTTTATATAATTTACTGAGAAATGTGTGTACAAATTTTCCACTATCATGCTGTTCCACTATTATTTTCATTTTCCTTTAATTCTGTCATTTTTGTATTTTACATATTTGTGGCTACTAGGAGCTTAGAAATTAAATATTGCTGTATCTTCCCAGTAGCACTCCCATTTTTTTTTAATTTATTTATTTATTATTTTTAATTTTTTATTTTTTTTATAAACATATATTTTTATTCCCAGGGGTACAGGTCTGTGAATCACCAGGTTTACACACTTCACAGCACTCACCAAAGCACATACCCTCCCCAATGTCCATAATCCCACCCCCTTCTCCCCAACCCCCTCCCCCAGCAACCCTCAGTTTGTTTTGTGAGATTAAGAGTCACTTATGGTTTGTCTCCAACCCAATCCCATCTTATTTCATTTATTCTTCTCCTACCCACTTAAGCCCCCATGTTGCATCACCACTTCCTCATATCAGGGAGATCATATGATAGTTGTCGTTCTCTGCTTGACTTATTTCGCTAAGCATGATACGCTCTAGTTCCATCCATGTTGTCACAAATGGCAAGATTTCATTTCTTTTGATGGCTGCATAGTATTCCATTGTGTATATATACCACCTCTTCTTGATCCATTCATCTGTTGATGGACATTTAGGTTCTTTCCATAGTTTGGCTATTGTGGACATTGCTGCTATAAACATTCGGGTACACGTGCCCCTTTGGATCACTACGTTTGTATCTTTAGGGTAAATACCCAATAGTGCAATTGCTGGGTCATAGGGAAGTTCTATTTTCAACATTCTGAGGAAACTCCATGCTGTTTTCCAGAGTGGCTGCACCAGCTTGCATTCCCACCAACAGTGTAGGAGGGTTCCCCTTCACTCCGCATCCTCGCCAGCATCTGTCATTTCCTGACTTGTTGATTTTAGCCATTCTGACTGCTGTGAGGTGATATCTCATTGTGGTTTTGATTTGTATTTCCCTGATGCCGAGTGATATGGAGCACTTTTTCAGGTGTCTGTTGGCCATCTGGATGGCTTCTTTGCAGAAATGTCTGTTCATGTCCTCTACCCATTTCTTGATTGGATTATTTGTTCTTTGGGTGTTGAGTTTGCTAAGTTCTTTATAGATTCTGGACACGAGTCCTTTATCTGATATGTCGTTTGCAAATATCTTCTCCCATTCTGTCAGATGTCTTTTGATTTTGTTAACTGTTTCCTTTGCTGTGCAAAAGCTTTTGATCTTGATGAAATCCCAATAGTTCATTTTTGCCCTTGCTTCCCTTGCCTTTGGCGTTGTTCCTAGGAAGATGTTGCTGCGTCTGAGGTCGAAGAGGTTGCTGCCTGTGTTCTCCTCAAGGATTTTGATGGATTCCTTTCGCACATTGAGGTCCTTCATCCATTTTGAGTCTATTTTTGTTTGTGGTGTAAGGAAATGGTCCAATTTCATTTTTCTGCATGTGGCTGTCCAATTTTCCCAGCACCATTTATTGAAGAGGCTGTCTTTTTTTCATTGGACATTCTTTCCTGCTTTGTCGAAGATTAGTTGACCGTAGAGTTGAGGGTCTATTTCTGGGCTCTCTATTCTGTTCCATTGATCTATGTGTCTGTTTTTGTGCCAGTACCATGCTGTCTTGATGATGACAGCTTTGTAATAGAGCTTGAAGTCCGGAATTGTGATGCCACCAACGTTGGCTTTCTTTTTCAATATCCCTTTGGCTATTCGAGGTCTTTTCTGGTTCCAGCATTATTTGTTCCATTTCTTTGAAAAAGATGGATGGTACTTTGATTGGAATTACATTAAATGTGTAGATTGCTTTAGGTAGCATAGACATTTTCACAATATTTATTCTTCCAATCCAGGAGCATGGAATATTTTTCCATTTCTTTGTGTCTTCCTCAATTTCTTTCATGAGTACTTTATAGTTTTCTGAGTATAGCTTCTGTGTCTCTTTGGTTAGGTTTATTCCTAGGTATCTTATGGTTTTGGATGCAATTGTAAATGGGATTGACTCCTTAATATCTCTTTCTTCAGTCTTGCTGTTGGTGTAGAGAAATGCAACTGATTTCTGTGCATTGATTTTATATCCTGACACTTTACTGAATTCCTGTATAAGTTCTAGCAGTTTTGGAGTGGAATCTTTTGGGTTTTCCACATATAGTATCATATCATCTGCGAAGAGTGATAATTTGACTTCTTCTTTGCCGATTTGGATGCCTTTAATTTCCTTTTGTTGTCTGATTGCTGAGCCTAGGACCTCTAGTACTATGTTGAATGGCAGTGGTGATAATGGACATCCCTGCCGTGTTCCTGACCTTAGCGGAAAAGCTTTCAGTTTTTCTCCATTGAGAATGATATTTGCAGTGGGTTTTTCATAGATGGCTTTGATGATATTGAGGTATGTGCCCTCTATCCCTACACTTTGAAGAGTTTTGATCAGGAAGGGATGCTGTACTTTGTCAAATGCTTTTTCAGCATCTATGGAGAGTATCATATGGTTCTTGTTTTTTCTTTTATTGATGTGTTGTATCACATTGACTGATTTGCGGATGTTGAACCAACCTTGCAGCACTGGAATAAATCCCACTTGGTCGTGGTGAATAATCCTTTTAATGTACTGTTGAATCCTATTGGCTAGTATTTTGTTGAGTATTTTCGCATCTGTGTTCATCAAAAATATTGGTCTATAGCTCTCTTTTTTTGGGATCCTTGTCTGGTTTTGGGATCAAGGTGATGCTGGCCTCATAAAATGAGTTTGGAAGTTTTCCTTCCATTTCTATTTTTTGGAACAGTTTCCGGAGAATAGGAATTAGTTCTTCTTTAAATTTTTGGTAGAATTCCCCCGGGAAGCCGTCTGGCCGTGGGCTTTTGTTTGTTTGGAGATTTTTAATGACTGTTTCAATCTCCTTACTGGTTTTGGGTCTGTTCAGGCTTTCTATTTCTTCCTGGTTCAGTTGTGGTAGTTTATATGTTTCTAGGAACGCATCCATTTCTTCCAGATTGTCAAATTTATTTGCGTAGAGTTGCTCATAGTATGTTCTTATAATAGTTTGTATTTCTTTGGTGTTAGTTGTGATTTCTCCTCTTTCATTCATGATTTTATTTATTTGAGTCCTTTCTCTTTTCTTTTTGATAAGTCTGGCCAGGGGTTTATCAATTTTATTAATTCTTTCAAAGAACCAGCTCCTAGTTTCGTTGATTTGTTCTATTGTTTTTTGGTTTCTATTTCATTGATTTCTGCTCTGATCTTTATGATTTCTCTTCTCCTGCTGGGCTTAGGGTTTCTTTCTTGTTCTTTCTCCAGCTCCTTTAGGTGTAGGGTTAGGTTGTGTACCTGAGACCTTTCTTGTTTCTTGAGAAAGGCTTGTACCGCTATATATTTTCCTCTCAGGACTGCCTTTGTTGTGTCCCAGAGATTTTGAACAGTTGTATTTTCATTATCATTTGTTTCCATGATTTTTTTCAATTCTTCTTTAATTTCCCTGTTGACCCATTCATTCTTTAGAAGGATGCTGTTTAGTCTCCATGTATTTGGGTTCTTTCCAAACTTCCTTTTGTGGTTGAGTTCTAGCTTTAGAGCATTGTGGTCTGAAAATAAGCAGGGAATGATCCCAATCTTTTGATACCGGTTGAGTCCTGATTTAGGACCGAGGATGTGATCTATTCTGGAGAATGTTCCATGTGCACTAGAGAAGAATGTGTATTCTGTTGCTTTGGGATGAAATATTCTGAATATATCTGTGATGTCCATCTGGTCCAGTGTGTCGTTTAAGGACTTTATTTCCTTGCTGATCTTTTGCTTGGATGATCTGTCCATTTCAGTGAGGGGAGTGTTAAAGTGTCCTACTATTATTGTATTATTGTTGATGTGTTTCTTTGATTTTGTTATTAATTGGTTTATATAGTTGGCTGCTCCCACGTTGGGGGCATAGATATTTAAAATTGTTAAATCTTCTTGTTGGACAGACCCTTTGAGTATGATATAGTGTCCTTCCTCATCTCTTATTATAGTTTTTGGCTTAAAATCTAATTGATCTGATATAAGGATTGCCACTCCTGCTTTCTTCTGATGTCCATTAGCATGGTAAATTCTTTTCCACCCCCTCACTTTAAATCTGGAGGTGTCTTCGGGCTTAAAATGAGTTTCTTGGAGGCAACATATGGATGGGTTTTGTTTTTTTATCCATTCTGATACCCTGTGTCTTTTGACGGGCATTTAGCCCATTCACATTCAGGGTAACTATTGAGAGATATGAATTTAGTGCCATTGTATTGCCTGTAAGGTGCCTGTTACTGTATATGGTCTCTGTTCCTTTCTGATCTACCACTTATAGGCTCTCTCTTTGCTTAGAGGACCCCTTTCAATATTTCCTGTAGAGCTGGTTTGGTATTTGCAAATTCTTTCAGTTTTTGTTTGTCCTGGAAGCTTTTAATCTCTCCTTCTATTTTCAATGATAGCCTACCTGGATATAGTATTCTTGGCTGCATGTTTTTCTCGTTTAGTGCTCTAAAAATATCATGCCAGCTCTTTCTGGCCTGCCAGGTCTCTATGGATAAGTCAGCTGCCAATCTAATATTTTTACCAATATGTTACAGACTTCTTTTCCCGGGCTGCTTTCAGGATTTTCTCTTTGTCACTGAGACTTGTAAATTTTACTATTAGGTGACGGGGTTTGGGCCTATTCTTATTGATTTTGAGGGGCGTTCTCTGAACCTCCTGAATTTTGATGCTCATTCCCTTTGCCATATTGGGGAAATTCTCCCCAATAATTCTCTCCAGTATACCTTCTGCTCCCTTCTCTCTTTCTTCTTCTTCTGGAATCCCAATTATTCTAATGTTGTTCGTCTTATGGTGTCACTTATCTCTCGAATTCTCCCCTCATGGTCCAGTAGCTGTTTGTTCCTCTTTTGCTCAGCTTCTTTATTCTCTGTCATTTGGTCTTCTATATCACTAATTCTTTCTTCTGCCTCCTTTATCCTAGCAGTGAGAGCCTCCATTTTTGATTGCACCTCATTAATAGCTTTTTTGATTTCAACTTGGTTAGATTTTAGTTCTTTTATTTCTCCAGAAAGGGCTTTTATATCTCTCGAGAGGGTTTCTCTCATATCTTCCATGCCTTTTTCGAGCCTGGCTAGAACCTTGAGAATTGTCATTCTGAACTCTAGATCTGACATATTACCAATGTCTGTATTGATTAGGTCCCTAGCCCTCGGTACTGCCTCTTGTTCTTTTTTTTTGTGTTGAATTTTTCCGTCTTGTCATTTTGTCCAGATAAGAGTATATGAAGGGGCAAGTAAAATACTAAAAGGGTGGCAACAACCCCAGGAAAATATGCTTTAACCAAATTAGAAGAGATCCAAAATTGTGAGGGGGGAGAAAGGGGATAAAAAGAGGTTCAAAAAGGAAGAAGGAAAAAAAAAAAGAAAAGAAAAGAATTAAAAAAAGAAAACACCTAAGAAAAATGTAAAAAAGAAAAAATATATATATTAGATAAACTAGTGAAAAATCGTTAAAAAAGTAAAAGGTAACAGTTAAAAAAAAAATTTTACCCGAAGGCGAGAGAAAAAAAAAAACAAAAAATGAAAAAGAAAAAAATTAAATTAACTGCAAGACTAAAAAAAATCACAGGGAAAAAGCCATGAGTTCCGTGCTTGGCTTTCTCCTCCTCTGGAATTCTGCTGCTCTCCTTGGTATTGAAACCGCACTCCTTGGTAGGTGAACTTGGTCTCGGCTGGATTTCTTGTTGATCTTCTGGGGGAGGGGCCTGTTGTAGTGATTCTCAAGTTTCTTTGCCCCAGGCGGAATTACACCGCCCTTACCTGGGGCCAGGGTGAGTAATCTGCTCAGGTTTGCTTTCAGGAGCTTTTGTTCCCTGAGCGCTTTCCGTAGAGTTCCAGAGGACGAGAATACAAATGGCGGCCTCTTGGTCTCTGGCCCGGAGGAGCCGAGAGCCCAGGGTCCCACTCCTCAGTGCGCCCCCAGAGAACTGCGCCCAGCTACTCCTGTCTGCCTGAACTCCGGCCGCGCTCCGAGCTCACCGAGCCTGCGACTGGTTCAAGGTAACACCGAGCTGTGAGCTTACTTTCGGCTCTGTCTCTGTAGCCGGCTTTCCCGTTCCAATACCCGCAAGCTCTGCGACACTCAGACACCCCCGATCCTTCTGTGACCCTGCGGGACCTGAGGCCACACTGATCCCGCGTGGGCTTCACCCCGGTTTAGCCTCTGGAGCGATATCCCTCAGCGGAACAGACTTTTAAAAAGTCCTGATTTTGTGCGCGGTTGCTCCGCCGCTTGCCGGGAGCCAGCCCCTCCCCCCGGGGTCTATCTTCCTGTCGCTTTGGATTCACTTCTCCGCCGGTCCTACTTTTCAGAAAGTGGTTGTTTTTCTGTTTCCAGAATTGCTGTTCTTCTTCTCTTCGATTTGCCGATGGATTTTCAGGTGTTTGCAATCTTTAGATAAGCTATCTAGCTGATCTCCGGCTAGCTGTAGCAGCCTCAGCCTGCTACTTCTCCGCCATCTTGACTCCTGACTCCCATTTTATCATCAAAACATGCCCTGCCTTTCTACAGTATCCACTTCTAATCTTAAATCTACCTTATCTGTTACCAGTATATTGTGTCATCTCTCTGTTTGCTAGTGTTTTATAGTATAAGTTTTTCATCCCTTTATGTATGTTTTTTATAGTTGTTTTGTTCTTTGTTTTATTTTTTTCCAGTCGGCTAGTCCCTGACTTAGATGTAGTTCATCCCTTCTTTGAAATTAAGATAGCTTCTGTTGTTTTATTAATAAATATATTTATTATTGATCATCATTAAAATATAATTTGAAAGCATATTATATTGTGATATATTTCCTTTAATATTCTATATTTTATTTTATGCTTTTAAAAAGGTTATCAGAAGAAGTCCAACATTTCATTACTGCCTTAAAAAAAAAAAAAAAGCCTTCCAAACAGCCCCAGATGTTCAGCTAAGCTCACTGAATTTTCTTCCCCTGAACCTAGGTCCATAATTCATTATGTTGTTAATACTCTGCTGCCTTCAAACATAACCTCCTTTTCTTGCCCCTCCTATCCTTAATTTTTGTTCTTGGTGAAGGGATAGATCTATCTTATTCTGTCAAATATTATTACTAGATGTAAACTATTCCATTTTATTTTCATATTGGTCACTGATCATATGTGAGTAAGTCATTGATTTTTGAAACTCACCTATCTTCCTGAATTCTCTTACTGTTTTCAAAAATTTTCAATTGATTCTTTTGGCCCTCCCAGGGAAAGAATTACATGGTCTGTAAAATATAATATGTCCTTCCTATTCCTATTTTTCATAGTTTTTCTTATAAGTAGGTTTTTTTTTGCCTAGTATTTTTTATTAATTTCTTTTCAACATAAAATAATTCATTGTTTATGCACACACCCAGTGCTCCATGCCATATGTGCCCTCCATAATACCCACCACCTGGATCCCCCAGCTTCCCACTCCCCACCCCTTCAAAACCCTCAGATTGTTTTTCAGAGTCTATAATCTCTCATGGTTCATCTCCCCTTCCAATTTCCCTCAACTCCCTTCTCCTCTCCATCTCCTTATGTCCTCCATGTTATTTGTTATGCTCCACAAATAAGTGAAACCATATGATAATTGACTCTCTCTGCTTGACTTATTTCACTCAGCATAATCTCTTGCAGTTCCGTCCATGTTGCTACAAAAGTTGGGTATTCATCCTTTCTGATGGAGGTATAGTACTCCATAGAGGCAACCCATGGAATGGGAGAAGATCTTTGCAAATGACAGTACAGACAAAAGGTTGATATCCAGGATCTATAAAGAACTCCTCAAACTCAACACACACAAAACAGGTAATCATGTCAAAAAATGGGCAGAAGACATACTTCTCCAATGAAGACATACTAATGGCTTCAAAGACACATGAAAAAATGTTCATCATCACTAGGCATCAGGAAGATTCAAATTAAAACCACATTGAGATATCACCTTACACCAGTTAGAATGGCCAAAATTAGCAAGACAGGAAACAATGTGTGTTGGAAAGGATGTGGAGAAAGGGGAACCCTCTTACACTGTTGGTGGGAATGCAAGTTGGTGCAGTCACTTTGGAGAAGAGTGTGGAGATTCCTCAAGAAATTAAAAATAGAGCTTCCCTATGACCCTGCCATTGCACTACTGACTATTTACCCTATAGATACAGATGTAGTGAGAAGAAGGGCAATCTGTACCCCAATGTTTATAGCAGCAATGGCCATGGTCACCAAACTGTGGAAAGAACCAAGATGCCCTTCAGTGGATGGATGGATAAGGAAAATGTGGTCCATATACACTATGGAGTATTATGTTTAATTTTTTTAAATAACATGTAAAAACATTGATTAAAATGGGGATCACTGTATTGTTCCAGATAATAAAGTAAATGTTTCTTACCTCATCAATTACTAAGATTATGATTTCTGTTTTTAACATTAACAAAATATCAATCTACTCATTTCTTTCCTTTCCTTTCCTTTTCTTTTATCTCTTTTCTTTTTTTTTTCTTTTTTTCTCTTTCTCTGTCTTTTTTCTTAGAAAGAGAGAGAGAGAGAGTGAGGAGGGAGGGGTCAAAGGGAGAGAGAGAGAGAATACCAAGCAGGCTCCACACCCAGCACAGCACCCAACATGGGGCTCAATGTCTCTACCCTGAGATCATGACCTGAGACAAAATCGAAGATGACTAACTGACTGAGCATCCCAGGTTCTCCTATTCTTATTTCTATTTCATCGTATATAATCAAAAGTGGATGCTAAAATGTATCATACATTTTTAACATCTCTGAAGATAACTATTTAATTACTTATTCCTTTGGTTAGTATATAACTAGTTTACCTAGTATTTCATACCTTTGAATCACTTCATTGAACCATTTTGGTCATGTTCTTGAAATACGGTGATGAATTCTTTGTTAGTATTTTTTGTTTTTTTGTATTTACTTATGAGTGATGTCATTTGGTAGACTTTTTTCTGGTCTTAGTTTGATAATAATATAAATGGTTATATTTTTATAAATGAAATCATAAAACATATTTGCAATCCTTCATGCTTTCTTATTGTTCCCTTTTTTTTAATGTTTCAAGTTTTTATTGAAATTCTTGTTAGTTAACATATAGTGTGATATGAGTTTCAGGAGTAGTAGAATCTAGTGATTCATTATTTAATTGCAACACTCAGTGCTCATCACAACAAGGGCCTCCTTGATACCCATCACCCATTTTGCCCACCACCCATCCACCTTCCTCCATCAACCCTTAGTTTGTTCTCTATAGTTAAGAGTCTTTTATGGTTTGCTTCCCTCTTTCTCTTTTTGTTCCCCTTCCCCTATGTTCATCTGTTTTACCTCTTAAATTCCACATATGAGTGAAATCATATGGTATTTGTCTTTCTATGACTGACTTATTTTGCTTAGCATAATATACTTTAGTTCCATCCACATCATTAAATGGCAAGATCTCATCCTTTTTGATGGCTGAGTAATATTGTGTTGTGTACATATTCTACCTATTCTCATCTGTTCATTAATCAATAGACATATGGGTTCTTTCCATTATCTAGCTATTGTTGATAATGCTGCTAAAAACATTCCAGTCTATGTGTCCCTTTGAATCAGTAGTTTTGTATCCTTTGGGTAAAACCTGCTAGTGCAATTGCAAGGTTATAGGTAGTTCTATTATCAGTTTTTTGAGAAACCTCCATACTGTTTTCCAGGAAAGCAAACTGCACCAGTTTGCATTTGCATTTCTACCAACAGAATAAGAAGTTTCCCTGTTCTCCATAACCTTGCCAATATCTGTTGTTTCCTGTGTTGTTAATTTGAGCCATTCCAACAATGAGGTGATATTACATTATAGTTTTGATTTGTATTTCCCTGACGATGAGTAATGTTGACCATCTTTTCAAGTGTCTGTTAGCCATCTGCATGTTTTCTTCAGAAAAAAAAATGTCTATTCATTTTTTTCTGTTCA
Source organism: Mustela nivalis (assembly GCF_964662115.1). NCBI lineage: Eukaryota > Metazoa > Chordata > Mammalia > Carnivora > Mustelidae > Mustela > Mustela nivalis. The sequence goes on from NC_139020.1 coordinate 36,502,790, forward strand.
TGTTTCAATAGGATTATTTGTTTTTTGGATGTTGAGCTTGACAATTCTTAATAGATTTTGGATACTAAGCCTTTATCAGATCTGTCATTTACAAATAGATTCTCCCATTCTGAAAGCTGCCTTTCAGTTTGTTGATTTTCTCCTTTACTGTACAGAAGCTTTTTTTTATTTTGATGAAGTCCCAATAGTTCATTTTGCTTTTGTTTCCCTTGCCTCAGGAGACCTGTCTAGTAAGAAGTTCTATAGCCGATGTAGAAGAGGTTGCTCCCTGTGCTCTCTAGGCTTTGAATGGTTTCTTGTCTCACATTTAGGTCTTTCATCCATTTTGAATTTATAATTTTATGTATGGTGTAAGAAAATGGTCCAGTTTCATTTTTCTGCATATTGCTGTCCAGTTTTCCCAACACCATTTTTTAAAAAGACTGCTTTTTTCCCCACTGAATATTTTTTCCTTCTTTATCAAATATTAGCTGACCATATAGTTGTGGGTCCATTTCTGGGTTTTCTATTCTATTCCATTCATCAGTGTGTCTGTTTTTGTGCCAGTACCATAATGTCTTGATGACTAGAATTTATAATATAGCTTGGAGACCAGAATAGTGATGCCTCCAGCTTTGTTTTTCTTTTTCAGGATTGCTTTGGTTACTCAAGATCTTTTGTGATTCTATACAATATTAGGATTTGTTGTGAAATGTGCTGGGGGTATTTTGATGGGGATTGCCATAAATGTGTAGATTGGTTTGAATAGTTAGATATTTGAACAATGTTTGTTCTTCCATCCATGAGCATGGTATATTTTTCCATTTCTTTGTATCATCTTCAATTTCTTTAAGAAGGGTTTTGTAGTTTTCAGAGTACAGTATTTTTAACCTCTTTGATCAGGTTTATTCCTAGGTATCTTATGTTTTTTGGTGCAACTATAAATTGGATAGATTCTCTTTCTGTAGTTTCATTATTGGTGTATAAAAATACAACAGATTTCTGTACATTGATTTTGTGTCCTGCAACTTTATTGAATTTGTGAATCAGTTATGGCAACTTTTTGGTGGACTCTTCAGAGTTTTCTATATACATTATCATATCATCTGTGAATAAGGAAAGTTTGACTTCTTTCTTGCCCATGTGGATTCTTTTATTTCTTTTTTTTGTCTTATTATGTTAAATAACAATGATAAGAGTGGACATATTTGTTTTGTTCCTGACCATAGAGGAAAAGCTCTCAGTTTTTCCTCATTGAGGATTATATTAACTTCGGATCTTTCACAAATGGCCTTTATCATGTTGAGGTATCTTCTCCCTAAATCTACTTTGTTAAGAGTTTTTATCAAGAATGGATGCTATACTTTGGCAAGTGTTGTTTTTGTTTTTTGTTTTCCTGCATCTATTGGGAGAATCACCTGGTTCTTATTCCGTCTTTTATTATTGTGGATTTTCCCTTTGATTAATTTGTGAATATTGAGTCATTCTCACAGCCCAGGAATAAATGTCACTTAATTGCTGTGCATGATTCCTTTAATGTACTGTTGGATTCAATTTGGTAATATTTCATTAAGAATTTTTGCATCCATGTTCATCAGGGACATTGACCTGTAATTCTTCTTTTCAGTGGGATCTTTGTCCAGTTTTCAAATTAAGATAATGCTGGCTTCATAGAATGAGTTTGGAAATTTTCCTTCCATTTCTATTTTTTTGGAACAGTTTAAGAAACATAGGTACTAACTTCATTAAATGTTTGGTAGAATTCCCCCTGGGAAGCCTTCTGGCCCTAGACTCTTGTTTTGGGGGAGGTTTTTGATTACAGATTCAATTTCTTTTCTGGCTATCATCAGTCTGCTCAATTTTTATATATCTTCTTGTTTTAATTCTGTTACTTTACATGTTTCTAGGCATTTTATCCATTTCTTCCAGCTTGCCCAATTTATTGGCATATAATTTTTCCTAATATTCTGTTATAATTGTTTGTATTTCTGTGGTGTTTCTTGTGGTCTCTCCTCTCTCAATTGTATTTTTTTTTTAAATTTCTGTTCTTTCTTTCTTCTTTTTGAAAAGTTTGACTGGAGTTTTATCAATTTAATTCTTTCAGAGAACCAGGTCCTAGTTCACTGATCTGTTGTAGTTTCTGCTTGTTTCCATATTATTAATTTTGCTCTAATCTTTATTATTTCCTTTCTGCTGGATTTAGACTTCATTTGTTTCTTTTTCTAGATTCTTTATGTATAAAGTTAAGTTGTGTATTTGGGTTTTTTCCTTGATTCTGTAGGTGCTTCTGCATAGCTATATACTTTCCCCTATGTCCACTTTTACTGCATCCCAAAGGTTTTGGGCCATTGTGTTTTCATTTTTCATTTGTTTCCATGTATTTTTGTTTGTTTATTCTTCTTTTATTTCTGGTTAATCCATCCATTCTTCAGTAAGATGTTCTCTAACTTCTATGTATTTGTGGTCTGCCCAATTTTTTTCTCGTGGTTGACTTCAAGTTTCATAACATTGTGTTCAGAAAATGTGCACAGTATGATCTCAGTCTTTATTTGTTGAGGCCTGATTTGGACACAGTATCTGATCTATTTTGGAGAATGTCCCATGTGCACTCAAAAATGATGTGTTTTCTGTTGCTTTAGGATGGAATATTCTGAGTATATCTATTAAGTCCATCTGGTACAGTGTGTCATGCACAGCCATTGTTTCTTTGTTGATTTTTCTGCATTGATGATCTATCCATTGATGTAAGTAGGGTGTTAAAGTCCCCTACTATTATTATATTACTATCAGTGAGTTTATATTTATTATTAATTATTATATATATCTGAGTGCTCTCAACTTGGAAGCATAAACACAATTATTAGATCTTCTTGTTGGATAGACCCCTTTATTATGATATAGTGCCCTTCATCATCTCTTGTTACAGTGTTTGGTTTAAAATATAGTATGTCTGATACAAGTATGACTCCTCTGGCTTTCTTTGACATCCATCAGAATGATAAATGGTTCTCTATCCTCTCACATTCAATCTGCAGGTGTCTTTAAATCTAAAATGAGTCTTTTGCAGCATATGATGGGTCTCACTTTTTTATCCATTCTGATACCCTATGTCTTTGGAGTATTTAGTCTATTTACATTTGGAGTGATTATTGATAGATATGAACTTAGTGCCATTGTATTACCTGTAAAGTTGTTTCTGGAGATTTTCTCTGTTCCTTTTTAGTCTTTGCTGTGTTTGGTCCTCCTCACTCAAAGAGTTCCCTATAATATTTCTTTCAGGCTTGGTTTAGTAATCAAAAACTCCTTAGTTTTTCTTTGTCCAAGAACTCTTTATCTCTCCTTCTATTCTGAATGACAGCCTTGTTAGATAAAGTATTCTTGTCTGAATATTTTTCTCATTCAGCACATTGATATATCATGCTATTCTCTTCTAGCCTGCCAAGTTTCTGAAGATAGGTCTGCTGCTAATGCTATTTGTCTTCCCTTATAAACTAAGGCTTTCTTTTCCCTTGCTGCTTTTAGAGGTGTTGGTTTTGTTTTGTTTTGTATTTTGTTTTCCCTTATCTCTGTATTTTGAAAATTTTACTACAGTATGTTGGTATTGGCCTGCATTTGTTCATCTTGATGGGAATTCTCTGTACCTCCTGGATTTGGATGTCTGTTTCCTTCCCCAAGATAAGGAACTTTTCAGCTATAACTTGCTTACATTAACTTTCTGCCCCTTTCCCCTTTCTTCTTCTACTAAGATTCCTCTGATACCAACATTATTGTGCTTTATGCAGTGGCTGAGTTCCCTGAGTCAGCATTTGTGATCCAACATTTTTCTTTCCCTCTTCTTTTTAGCTTCAGTATTCTATATAATTATTCATTCCTCTTTTTCTTTCACCTTTGTTTTCATTACATCCAGTTAGTTTTGCATCTTAGGTTATAGCACTTTTTATTTCAGCTGTTTTTAGGCCTTTTATCTCTACGATAAGGGACTCCCTGGTGCCTTCTATGCTTTTATCAAACCCAGTTAGTATCCTTATGATTGTTGTTGTAAATTCTGGATCAGGCATATTATTTATATCTGTTTTGATTAGATCCCTGGCCATGACTTTTTTCTTATTCTTTCTTTTGGAATGAATTCATCTGTCTTGGCATTATGTCTAGGTCTTTCTTCTTATCAGTTTTGTGAAAGCCTGTTAAGTTTTCTGCTCCTGAGAGTAATGGTCTTATGAAGAAGTCAACTGCTGCCCAGGGTCTGGCACGTCAAGAAGTATTTTTGATAGGTTGGTGTACTCTGCTGTTGTGTTTTGGCTGCTCTTTCCCTGAAGTTAGTCTTCTGACTTCTCCTTACCTGAATTGGGGTGTTTGTACCCTTGCCAGTGTGTGGCAATTTTTAAGTAGGTGTGCTCTGGTCTGCTTGTTAAAAGAGATCTGATCCTATATCCAATAGAGATGAAACTTTGCAGTTTTACCATCAGGAGACTTAGTGCATGCAGGGGTTTGTGCTCATCTTCTGGGGGGTGGGTCTGCTGCTCTGGTTCTCAGGTATACTTCTTCTAGTAAAGAAGCATTTGCAAAGTGCAGGGCTACAGGGTTTAGTGTAAACAGCTTAGGTCACCACTGTGGGCACTGTGCTACTCACTGAAATCAACCCATGCTAATGGGTTGAAAAATGACAACAGCTCTCTCCCTTATCCCTGAAGAGGGGAGTTCAAACCCTCTGTTGTCTCAGTAACCCTCACAGAAATATGAATAATCTCCCTTCATGTGTCCCAGGCATCCCTCATATACCTGCTTTCACCCTGTTGGTGTCCAGAACATTTGACTGACACACCTGTGTTTTATCCTAAGCAGGCTAGCTAAGTTTCAAAATTCCAAACTTTAGAGACCCATCATGACATGAATGCACACTGGTCCTCTAGGGGAGGGTCTCCTTGAGCTGGGACTGGTGTTGGTTTGTCCCAGAAGGACAGTTGCACGAATTGCACAGAACTTAGTAGTTTAGAGTGAAATGCTGCAAAAAACCTGTGTCCAAGTTAGTTGTCCTCAGCAGGTGTCTCTATCCCTATGTTAAGTGAGGGGTGATGTGATTGCACAGTCAGCTCTTCAGTCCCCTGAGAGGCAGTGCTACCTCTCCCAGATGCATTCCCAGAGGGGGGAAATGGCCCCTCCAGAGAGTACCTGGGGATCTTCTGATTGTGCTGTCAACTTCTGGATCCCTGATTTCCTTCTCTATAGGAACATCACAGCACCTGCCAAGCTCCACACCAGCCATGGTGCAGACTTTTAAAACCAGTCATTGAACTCCTCTTGTTATAAAAGCTCAGAATAACCAGCCCCTTTCATTTTCCCAGTCAGTAGTTTTGGAGAAGTGTTTTTTCTAGTGTAATACATTGTGCACTGCCCTGTCTTGCACTCTATCTATCTTCTATCTCCATGATCAAGGGTCCCTCCCCTCCACAGCACCAGTGATTCTTTTCTCCCCAAATCATGTCTCCACACCTCTTACCTTCCACAGTATGACCCCTTCTCTCTCTCTGTTGTGCAGTTTGTTCTATCAATCTTCAGATCAATTTCTTGGGTTTTCAGAATGTTTTGATATTTATTTAGCTGTTTTGTAGGGACAAGGCAAACATGGGGACCTCTTACTATCCACCATCTTAACAATTCCCTTTCATAATCTTTAATGTAAGAGGTATTACTCAAATGTTTGCTTAAATAACAATAAGTTGAGCCTGGAAGAGAAAATGTTAAAAATAAATATTATATTTTGAGAATACTTCTACATAAATAAACTAAAATAAATCAAAATTATTTTAAAAATCAGACTACTGAAATTTAAATATTAATCATCTATTTGTCTGTGTGATCACCTAGGCAAATGAACTATAAATTGAGATATTTTACTTTCATTTGTTTGTATCCATAAAAGGTTATAAATACCTTCAGAAAAAATAATAATAAAATAGATTTTTTAAAACCAGTATATATGTATATGCTTATATATATATATATATACATATATATACACACATACACACACATATACATACATACACTGGACACATACTATGTATATATGGTTTTTATTAATTTTTTTAAAATTTTCATCAACTTTTTGGGGTGAAATCATATTGATCCATAATGTTGTTTAGGTGAACTATACATTTAGGTTTAGGAGTACTGAACATGAATTTTAGGGTTGTTAATTATCTGCAGACAACTTAGCAATCAACATACTAAGTAGAATAAAAAGTTTTCTGACATATATTTCTTAATTTTCTTTATGAATTCAATATTTTCCATAGTTCCACAGCCTTTCATCTGTGACAAAGAGGCATTTGAGATTTTATCTCTTAAGTCCACCATTAGCTGAGGTTAGAAAAGCAAAATAAGAATACTTAGGAGAAATAAAAAAGAGAGAAGAGAATAACTTAAGTCTACTACATATAAACTGAAGTTCCATTATGTGCTTAAATAATCTTAAAAAAAAAAAAAAACACCTAGTGATAAAGCTATCTAATTATCCTCTTATTGACTCTTCCCTCATAGGTTTGGCTGTGTAGTTCCTGCTTTAACCTGTCACCATAGAGTCCTTTCTATAAGTGTCCCTGATGGCCTGATTGGGCCATATTTAAAATTCCAATTTTCTATTTTATAAAACAGTGGATATTTTTGGTTACCTTAAATTATTCTACTTATCTAACTTTGTTATCTCTTGCAGACTTTTTTATATCAGACAGTGTGTTTCCTTGCCACCCTCTTCTCTTAGTTTTATAAAGTATACCCAGAATTGTCCCCACCCTCAATATTTAACAGAGAATTCCATTATATGTGCTATTTAGCCACTCAAAATTGTCACAAATTCTCATCACAATACACTAGCATGTTTTGCATTTATTGAAAATAAATTCAACTCACTTTCTAAATTTATCTATTCATTATTTAAATTTTCTTATCAGTCTTAAGAAATAATAACATGATTGAATAGAGATTAGTGACAACAATCAGACTGCATGATATTATTTTCTCAAATTATTTACTAAAGTATTACATGTTAAAGGATAACATGTTATGTAGCTCTTAGCTAAATGTCATAAATAACTCAATAATTACTATTTTAATAAACAAATGATTGAATAAATATGCAAAGACGAAAATATGATTTGCTTTGATATTCAAACTTTCTGTTATTTACTTAAGTATATTCTCATGAGCTCTGACAATCTGCAAAACTGCTGTATAATCAATAGGAAAAATGGATCCTAAACTACATTCATAACTAACAAATCTCATAATAAGACATTAACCTATGTTTATGTGACTTAATGTTTGTATAAATATCTGTTACCAAAATACAGAATAAAACCCCATCAAATAAAATGCAATATACTCTAAAGTTGGACCAATACGGCATGTCATTCTTTTCTTCTAATTTTCTTTACTCTGCCACCCATAAATGCAAAATACAAAACACATACACACTTCTTTTTTTAAAACCCAGATACTATATTTCCTGAGTGTGCTCTCTGGATTTTGACACTATTGCATTTGATCATACTATTCCCTGATATATATTTCCTTTCCTTCAATTTATCTTAGAGAAAAATCCCATCAGTTCTTATAAAAAAATCTGAAATAAAAATATCTTCAAATACTCAATCACAATTTATTTCATTATTTTCTGTGTTTCTATAAATTCATGGTAGGTTTAAGATAGCATTCATATCTAACAGCATTTTTTTTGTTGTTTTCAGCCTTGATTTACAAACACACATATACACTCTTATGTAGAGGCACATGGACACACACAATATCTCAAAATAGATTAGTGCAAGACTGCAGTTCTCACATATATTAGAATTACCTTGGAAGTTTCTAAAGAACACTAATGCTGATGTCTAAGTCCCAGAGATTCTTATTTAATTTCAAGGGTGGGATCAAGAGACAATCAGCTTTTAAAACTAATCTGGGCATTTCCAGTGTACAGCCAGGATATGTTCCACTGAAGTAGACATGTTTTTGTAAGAATTAAAGAATTGAAATCAGTAGGAAAAGCTATTGTCTTATTATCTTTTGTAGAGAATTGCATAGACATCTACTCTCTTAAGGTGTGTATTAATAAAAGTGTTAGCATTATCTAAAAGTTAGTGCTTGAAGAAAGTATGGACTCTTATTTGATTCCTCTGACTCTCAAATGTTCTAACTCAACACAGCAACCACACCAGCACTTGCTTCAGGTAACAGAAATAGACAATGAATTTTAAAAGAAAGAAAAGGAAAGAAAGAAGAAACAAGGGAAGAAAGAAAATAAAAAAAGAAAGAAAGAAAGAAAAGGAGAAAGAACCAAAACCATGGAGACTTCAGCAACTAGTCAAGATGTAATTAAAGAAAAAAAAAAAAAAGAAACATATATTTTCCTAAAACAAAATATGCGAGCTAGCAATTGCCAGAACTTTTTATCTGGAGAAATTCTGAATGCTTACAGACACAGGAGAGGAAATAAGGCAGGGGCCAGAGGTCTCATTGACATGAGAAGATGGAACTTGTCATTCAAGAAGGGTGAAGTGGTATAATTCACAGAACAGAGCACCTGGAGAAGAAAGAGCTGCACAGAGAAAGAGCACTGGGCATCTGCCAAGAGTCCTCAAGTATCTAGTTGAAAGCTAATCACTGCATGCATATTAGGAAAGTATCTGAATCTGGGGGGAAAATCACCTGGAAAAATAAAAGAGAACAATCACAGAAGTTCACATGTAGCCAAGAATAGTTTCTCTTCCCATCAGCTAGAGTAGAAAAATGCTTAACTGATTGGGAATCAAGTAGAGTGCTCAGAAAGGTTTTTCCTCAGTAGTGGTCCAAAAGTAACCCTAGACTAAGTGTTTTCTCCATGTCTTAACATAGCTTAAAATAAGACCTAACTCTCAAAAACTAAAGGTAGAAATGTAAAATGGTATTGCAACTTTGGAGAAGAAAGCTTGTCAGCTTCTAAAAAAAAATGATCCAGCCATTCTACATGCTGGTTTTTATCCAAGAGAAATTAAATTTTACATCCATACAAAGTCTTAAACAAGACTTCATAACAGTTTTATCTCTAGTAGCTAAAAATTGTAGACAACCTTATGTCTATAAGAAGCTTAGTGAATGAACAAATTATGGCATATCAATATAGTAAAACACTACTCATCAATAAAATTGAATAAAATATTGACACATGGAACAATATGAAAGAATTTTAAAACAATTATGGTCCATGAAGGAACAAGGAAAAATGATTATATAGTTTATGATTCTATTTACATAAAATTCTAGAAAATTATAGTAATCTACAATGGCATAAATCAGATTATTAGTATTGTCTGTGCTTGGGGAAGGAGGATAGGGAGGTTGAGAGAGAAGAGGAGAAGAGTTATAAACCAGCATGGAAAACCAAAGCAGGAAAGAATGTCCAATGGAAAAAAGACAGCCTCTTCAATAAATGGTGCTGGGAAAATTAGACAGCCACATGCAGAAAAATGAAATTGGACGATTTCTTTACACCACAAACAAAAATAGACTCAAAATGGATGAAGGACCTCAATGCGCGAAAGGAATCCATCAAAATCCTTGAGGAGAACACAGGCAGCAACCTCTACGACCTCAGCTGCAGCAACATCTTCCTAGGAACAACGCCAAAGGCAAGGGAAGCAAGGGCAAAAATGAACTATTGGGATTTCATCAAGATCAAAAGCTTTTGCACAGCAAAGGAAACAGTTAACAAAATCAAAAGACAACTGACAGAATGGGAGAAGATATTTGCAAACGACATATCAGATAAAGGACTCGTGTCCAGAATCTATAAAGAACTTAGCAAACTCAACACCCAAAGAACAAATAATCCAATCAAGAAATGGGCAGAGGACATGAACAGACATTTCTGCAAAGAAGACATCCAGATGGCCAACAGACACATGAAAAAGTGCTCCATATCACTCGGCATCAGGGAAATACAAATCAAAACCACAATGAGATATCACCTCACAGCAGTCAGAATGGCTAAAATCAACAAGTCAGGAAATGACAGATGCTGGCGAGGATGCGGAGTGAAGGGGAACCCTCCTACACTGTTGGTGGGAATGCAAGCTGGTGCAGCCACTCTGGAAAACAGCAAGGAGATTCCTCAAAATGTTGAAAATAGAACTTCCCTATGACCCAGCAATTGCACTATTGGGTATTTACCCTAAAGATACAAATGTAGTGATCCAAAGGGGCACATGCACCCGAATGTTTATAGAAGCAATGTCCACAATAGCCAAACTATGGAAAGAACCTAGATGTCCATCAACAGATGAATGGATCAAGAAGAGGTGGTATATATACACAATGGAATACTATGCAGCCATCAAAAGAAATGAAATCTTGCCATTTGCAACAACATGGATGGAACTAGAGCGTATCATGCTTAGCGAAATAAGTCAAGCAGAGAAAGACAACTATCGTATGATCTCCCTGATATGAGGAAGTGGTGATGCAACATGGGGGCTTAAGTGGGTAGGAGAAGAATCAATGAAACAAGATGGGATTGGGAGGGAGACAAACCATAAGTGACTCTTAATCTCACAAAACAAACTGAGGGTTGCTGGGAGGGGGGGTTTGGGAGAAGGGGGTGGGATTATGGACATAGGGGAGGGTATGTGCTTTGGTGAGTGCTGTGAAGTGTGTAAACCTGGTGATTCACAGACCTGTACCCCTGGGGATAAAAATATATGTTTATAAAAAATAAAAAATTTTATTAAAAAAAATATGATCTGCTACTTCAATGAAAATTAGTCTTGTGCACCTTTAGAATAACATTTCACAAGTCATGTTGAAATAATACTGAGTCGAGTTCTAAACTAGAAATCTGTGTCACATATTAAGAAAAGTGTTTGATTTTTGCTTTTATTTTTATTTCTGAAACACTTCTACACATGTATCTTAGTTGTTTCTATTTGTTCTCTCTTCCAACAAGGTAAAACAACAATGTTTCTTAGGAAAAAGCAGTGTTCTTCTGGAAATATTCAATTGCAATATTTTAAATCCCTAGATTTCTTTTTTTTTGCACCATTTTTCTTCTTTTATTTGAAATTATTAAAAATAATTAATTTTTATCATTACTAGGTCAAGTTATTTTAAATACCCAATACAGCAATTTTTATTCCATATAAAATCTCACCTTCAAATGACTTGCCATTGGTTTTATTACTGCTTTTTATATTGCTGCTACCTCTCAAAACAAAATTAAGGTTTAATAAATCTTTAATGATTGTATAAAATACAAACAACCAGACTGAATATAATTTTTTTTCTTTGATCCTCCTCTGTTGAATTATTTCACTTGAGGATTGATTTGTATTTATATTATATTGACATTTGTATTTATTTGAGATGGAAATTTCTCCACACACACACAAAAAGATAAATCAGTAGAAAAATAAACACTTGTACCAACTCTACTATTAAGTGAATTAGCAGAAGATATACTGATTTCCAATTATGAGAGAGATCATTTTGAAAGTAAAAATAAAACTAAACAAGTTATAACTAAGCATAAGTATATACTGTGAAATGTAAGAAGAGACACAATTAAGAGGTTTCTGTATTCCTTATAGTTCAAAGCATAATTTCTAATATAATACAAAATAAAGAAATCTTTTCACTTAAAGGATTTTAAAGAACTTAGATGCCATTAAAAATCAAAAGGCCAAAGGCATTCTTTTTTTTTATATATAATTTTTTATTTTTTATAAACATATATTTTTATCCCCAGGGGTACAGGTCTGTGAATCACCAGGTTTACACACTTCACAGCACTCACCAAAGCACATACCCTCCCCAATGTCCATAATCTCACCCCCTTCTCCGGCCTATCAGACATAGATGGACCACGACAGTAATTTGGAATATGCTGGGAGAAATGCAAACTGAAATTAATTAACTTAAAGCCTGGTCTAGTAAAGAAAATGCAATTTTCTACCAATTAGATATTCTTCTGCCAGGTTACATATTTTATACTTCTAGCAATAAAGTAAAATAAATGAGATCAGTAATAATTATATAATACTTCCAGATGATAAGTGTTTTGTCTAGATGTTATGCTTTTTAGAAGAATGCAATGCAGTTATTATCATTCCCTTACTGCTAATGAAAGAAGTTTAGAAACACGAAATAAATAACTCAACACCAGAAAGCTGCTAAGATTAACATCAGATTCAAGTCTAGGACTTTTATCTCCAAACCAAATAGGTATGGACAGGGAAGCCTTGGGCTTGTTGTGGAGCCTAGGAGGAGAGCAGAATATTGTTCCCTGACATCTTGGGCACAGTATTGGCATGCTGATTTCCATTAGTGTTAGTGTTTCCATTCCTTCCAGTACTTGTCAGAGGATTCATTTAATGATTAAAGGAGAAGGAGGGAGGATACGTGGGAAGAAAAGAAAGGAGGGGAGTGGAGAGGAAGGGAAGGAAAGAGGGAGAGTGAGAACTTCTAACTCTGAGCATTCCCTGACATGTTCTGCCAACATCCACATGTTCTTAGATGATAGGTATGTATGTGAAAAAAATAAGAAGAAAATGATTTTTAAAGAGAAGTAATACTTATTGAAATATACTCTTGTACATATTTAGAAGTATTGAACAGACGATCACTTTTATAATCTTACAGTTTTTACTTAGAAAGCCATGATGTATATGTAAAGTTATTTTAAAAATTACAAAAATTTACAATATCTCTGTTTCTCATTTGTTTCCTAATGATACTATGGAACCAAAGATGTAATTATTCTTTCTTGCATGGCTTTCCAAATCTGGTTTGTTAAGGCCAACATGACACAGGTCACAGGCTAGAATGGATTTTTGACATATATTACCTTTACATCATGAAAGGACACAGAAGCTGACTATTTGAAGACAAATTAATAGGGACTTTTAATACAATGTGAACTGGGTATAGCAATCAACAAGGGATTTTAAGGCATGTAAGTTCTAGCAATTGCATAAAACCATCATTACCTCCTAACCCTGAAGGAATGGAGGGAAGTGTGGAGGGCATCGCAAGAGTCCAATGAGAGCTGGCATATGGTACGGATGACTACTTAATGGAAGACATAGCTGAAACACATTTGGACCTTATAAAACCCAGACTAAAAATAAGTAAGAAAATAAACATCCTGGCTCTATTTTCCTTCTCTCATCTAATCTTTTGCCATTTCTGCTTTTTGGTCAAATCCATCTCAAAGCCAGAAGGCAAAGACACCCAGCTGATGCAGTCTCTAATAGTCTGTCTCCCAAGACAGAGCAGGGCAGAGGAAGGCAGGAAATTTAACTAGGCATTTTCCAGTCTACCCCCATTAAGTACTGTGATGCAAAATCATCCAGATAAGGCCAATAGGGAAAAGGAATAGGTTGATCTAGTATTGATGTGCTTGTTTCATGAGTAGATGAGTTCAATTAGTGTAGATTCTCATTAAGTCCTTTATTTTTAGATTTTAAAAAGAGAAGAATTTATGTGAGGGAACAAATGATAAGAAACAGTTCTTACTCTCTCAAAAGTTTTTCAAGGAAAGTTTTAGAAGAGTGATTGTGTTTCCTGTGTTAATGTGTTAACCTGTAACCATAGTTCATCAAATACCAGAATTGCTCTTTTTCCAGAAACCTGAGGGGGAACAGAATACAGTTCTTTAGAGTAGCCTACTGTTCAGCTGCATTTTAAGCCTTTAAACATCTTCTGAATTATTGTTCCTGTAAGCTATTGATGGTTGTGTTTGGAGGACAGCTTTAGCTCTTCCCATCAACCCAATAGTTGACTATTTGCTGTCCACTCATTGCTATGAGATTGTTTGGATAATCACTCAGTTCTCTGCAGAATCTCCCTGCATTATGCCTGTGTCTCTTACTCTTTCTAGATTTGTTATAAAACAATAAATTATTTATAATATTACTCAGAATTTTAAAAAATTATTACATTAGATATGAGCTTCATTACTTAAAGGTAAATTATTTTATTTCATCTTATCTTATTGCCTAGTTGGTTGATTAGGAGACAGAGTGGGCTAGAAAGCTCTACAAGTCTTCCAGAATTTAAGCAAAGTACAGTCAGCCATGATAGATTTGTATTTATACAGAATATAGCACATTAAATAAGAAATATTTGCTACATATTCTGGATCTTCAATCTTTCTAATTAAGGAATTGTTCCCAAATCCTTTCTTTCTTCTTCACTGACAAGTACTTCCTCTTAGTTTCCTTCTCTTCATAATTTTCTCCCATTTAACTTCCCTATGTCTCCCTATTCTTTTTTTTTTAAATATTTATTTATTTTTTTGAGAGAGAAGACAGAGAGAAAGAGAGAGAAAGCGAATGCATGAGTTGGGGGAGAGGCAGAAAGAGAAAATTTCCAGCAGACTCCCTGCTGAAGGTGGAACATAACCACGGAGCTTGATGCAGGGCTGATCTCAGAACACATGAGATCATGAACTCAACTGAAATCACGAGCTAGAGGCTGAACAGATGGAGCCACCCAGGTGTCCCCATGTCTCTCTATTCTTATTTGCTTCCTTTTATTTTATTCCTTTTGCATATCCAAAAATAACAATGTGAAAGTCACATAATATTTGTGAGAATGAAAGCATAAAGAAAATAAGAGAAAGGACATTATGAAGTCCAACATGCATTCAACTGGTGCTCCATACTTGCTGGATATGTAACAAGTATTTGATCTTTAGCTTCCCAATGGTCAAAGAAGAAAAAAAAAAAAAGTTTTTTTACAAGACACATAGTGTCTATCATGTGAAATAAAAAGCCAGCTGATATTCCAAAGGATGCTCATTGACACATTTTTTCTACATTTCATACTGAGCACTCTCATGTGCCAGGAATTAGTCTGGGTTCCAGGATGAAAAATTTAACATAGTAAGCAAAATCCATGCCTTTGTGAAGGTTACATTTGAGAAGGGTAGAAAAACAATAAATGCATTAAACATAAATAAAGTATGCTGGGTTTTGATAAGAGACATAGGAAAACAATAAAATATAAAAACAATCATTTGTCTTAATTTAGAACACAAAATGTTACTTTTCAAACAGTTTATTGATAAGAAGTTACCATCAGTCCCGCAAATGCCAATGTTATTTTTTTGCTAAATAAGAAGTTTTAAAAATGAAAACAAAAACAAAAACAGTTTGTTCAAACAGAAATTCTGGAGATATTGGGTTTGGCTCTTGTTAATGAAAACTAAGAATTACAACTAAAATCAAGACTTTTATTAATGGCTACCCAAGTTTTTCAAAAAGGTAGTTTTCTTTATGTTCTGGAGATCTGATTTTTTCCACTACAAAAATTAATAGATTTAACAACTATTAATTATTTTTCTAGCAAATTTTTAATATTCCTTACTTGCAAGCACCATTCCGTGAAAATGAAAAAGCAATAACACCAACAAATATACTTAAAGTACAATGTATTGAAATTTCTTCTGATCATTTAATGAAACATAATTTTTTATAGGTTTAAAGTGTACTCATTTTTTTCAGACAACTAATATTTGTATTTATTTTCTATTCTGAATACACATTGATACATATTATTAATGGCTCTGGTAAATAAAAAATACTTTTTAAGGGGGTGCAATTTCTGGCATTTAAAAGATATAGAACAAATGCACATGAGACTCTGTGCCAATCTCTTCTGACAGCTGAAAAGGAAACCAGAACCAGGAAACACACATCCTTTTTTCTTACACTTTTTAACTTCTTCAATAAAAGTGGGTGTATTTTTATTTTTATTTATTTATTTATTTTTATTCTTTAGCTTGTGGTTAGGCTTTGAGGAGTATGTTATTACTTTATCAAACTTTTAAAACAAGATACATAATTAGGAATAATGCATTGTATATATTAGCATAACTCAACAAAGAATAGTAGTAAGTTAATCTGAGGAGGGGTAAAAAGCCTTTCTGACTTCTCTTCTGGCTCTCTTCCATTTTAGAGTCTGTATACAATTCTATTAAGCTGTCATTTCCACCTATACACCTTTGTGGTTCTAGGGAAAGTACACCAAAAATGAAGGCATTAATGTATAGTAAAGTTGCATTGTATTCCCATTGGTATCATTATTTTCTAAACTACCTAATTTCATACATGGGATGATGTAGACACATCGTCTCAGCTGGAAACCGTTAGAAGAAGTCACTTGACACAGAGTTTGAGGAGAAAAGCAATAGAAATTGCAGGATGTGAGACAAAGGCAGAGCATAGCTTTAGCCACTTCCTTGTTCTAATGGTAGAAATTATCCACCCTGGGCACTGAGTTTAATTGCTACGAACAGCTCCAGAAGGCTGCACTTTCATCCCCATTGTAGGTCAATGAGCATATTTGCATGGTAGAAATTATTAGCAACTAGGCCTGTCCCCAGGAGAGTATCCATGATGCCATTCACAGACCATTAACAACAGAGTTCACCCATGACCAAGAAAGGCTGTGAAGGAATGCTCTCTCCTTGGGAAAAACTGTTAGCGGACAGATCCCATTCTCTTCAGACATATTGATTATTTACTTATGCAGCTCATTCAGATTTTTGTGAAAGTTCTAATGAACATAAAATATGCATGAGCAGGTATATTGCTGGAGTATATCCTAAGTGTCCTTTTGTTCATTTGTTTGTTGGTTTGTTTTTTTAATAAAGCTTTTTATAATCCTTATGATATAGAAATGTTTTTGGATCTCTGTAGTTCATTATTTTTTGCTTAATCTTTTTTTAAGTAAGATTACTGGGTACAAACATCTAAACATTTGAAAAAACCGAGTGATGCTTTGTTATTTAATAAGGAAATTTATCCTAAAAAGGTAAGCCTAAAATCAACAGTTTGAAACCTTACACAGATTGAAGAATGAGCAAATTTAATCTCCTGGAAAAAAAAAATCCGATCAATACCTAATATCCAGAATCTATCACACTGGCTTATGAAATGTACATCTCAAATTAGTTCTTTGCAAAAGAATCTGATGCCTCTTGCAACCCAGATATTATATATCTATATAGAGAAGATAATCTATGTTCTACAATATCACATTAATATTTGGGAGGGAAATTTCCTGAGAAGGAATATTATCACTTTATTTTTTGCTTTATTTTTATTATGCACATAATTTTATTCATTTATGGACATTTACAAGGTTTATGACTCTTCATGGATTCCAAAATTCTCTGATAAAGAGGTTAGAATAAAATATTTTAACTTCGGGACGCCTGGGTGGCTCAGTGGGTTGAGCATCTGCCTTCGGCTCAGGTCATGATCCCAGTGTTCCTGGGATCAAGTCCCACATCGGGCTCCTTGCTCAGCAGGGAGCCTGCTTCTCTCTCTGTCTCTTCCTGCCATTCTGTCTGCATGTGCTTGCTCTCTCTCTGACAAATAAATAAAAATGAAATCTTAAAAAAAATATTTTAACTTCATTTGACTGATGCGTAGCTAAGAGAAATCATTATTTTCATAAAACAATCATGATATTCTCAAATGGTAAATACTAGGAAAGATATAGAGTTGCTATTTGGTCCCAAACTCTAAGAAAAAAATAAAATCTTCATCTTGTTTATGTTATAATATAATTCTTTTTAATTTAAATTCAATTAGCCAACTTATAGTACTTCATTAGTTTTTTATGTACTTACTGTTCAATGATTCATTATCTCCATATAACATCCACTACTCATCACATCATATGCCATCCTTAATGCCCGTCGCCCAGATACCTCATTCCCCTTGCTACTTCCCTTTCCATAACTCTCAGTTCGTTCCTGGAGTCAATAGTCTCTCATGGTTTGTTTCCCTCTCTGATTTCTTCCCATTCAGTTTTCCCTCCCTTCCCTATGATCTTCTGCAGTATCCTTTATATTCCACATATAAGTGAAACCATATGATCATTGTCATTCTCTGATTGACTTATATCATTTAGCATAAAACCCTCCAGTTCCATCCTCATCAAAGTAGATGGTAGGTGTTCATCCTTTCTGATGTTTGAATAATATCCCACGGTATGTATGAACCACATCTTCTTTATCCATTCATCTGCTGAAGGACATCTTGGCTCCTTCCACAGTTTGGTTATTGTGGACATTGCTGCTATTAACATTGGGGTGCAGGTGCCCCTTATTTCACTACATCCATATCTTTGGGGTAAATACCTAGTAGTGCAATTGCTGGGTCATAGAGTAACTCTACTTTTTTAACTTCTTGCGGAACCTCCGTAGTGCTTTCCAGAGTCACTGTCCCAGGTTTCATTCCCACCAACAGTGTAAGAGGGTTCCCCTTTCTCCACATCTTTCCCAACATTTGTTGTTCCTTGTCTTTTTAATTTTAGCCATTCTAACTGGCATACAGTGGTATCTCATTGTGATTTTGATTTGCATTTCCTTGATGGCAAGATCTGCAGAGCATTTTTTTCATGTGTCTATGGGCCATTTGTATATTTTTGATTATTTGTTTGTTGTTTTGTTTTGTTCTGTTTTTTAAAATGTCAGTTCATGTCTGCTGCCCTTTCGTGCCTAGATTTTTTACTTTCTGAGTTTTGAATTTGATAAATTCTTTATAGATCTCGGATACCAGCCCTTTATCTGATAGGTCATTTGCAAATATCTTCTCCCATGCTGAGGGTTGCCTTCTAGTTTTCTTAATTGGTTCTTTTGTTGTGTAAAAGCTTTCTATCTTGATGAATTCCCAATAGTTAATTTTTTATTTTGTTTCCCTTGCCTTTAGAGACATGTCTTGCTAGAAGTTGTTGTTGCTGAGGTTGAAGAGGTTACTTCTGATTTTCTCTTTTAGGATTTTGATGGATTCCTGTCCATACTTAGGTCTTTCATCCATTTTGAGTTTATCTCTGTGCATGGTGTAAGAGAATGGTCCAGTTTCATTCTTCTACATGTGGCTCTCCAGTTTTCCCAGCACAATTCATTGAAGAGACTGTATTTTTTTTCCATTGGATATTCTTCTTTGCTTTCTTGAAGATTAGTTGACCATAGAGTTCAGGGTCCACTTCTGGGTTCTCTATTCTGTTCTGTTGAACTATGTGTCTGTTTTTGTGCAATATCATGCTGTCTTGGTCACAGCTCTATAATATAGTTTGAAGTCAGGTATTGTGATGCCCACCAGCTTTGGTTTTCTTTTTCAACTTTCTCTGGGCTATTCAGGGTCTTTTCTGGTTCCATACAAATTTTACAATTGTTTGTCCCAGCCCGTGAAAAATGTCAATGGTATTTTAATAGGGATTGCATTGAACGTGTAGATTGCTTTGGACAACATAGACATTGTAACAATGTTTATTCTTCCAATCCATGAGCTTGGAATATTTTTCCATCTCTCTCCATATCTTTGTCTTCTTGAATTTCTTTCATAAGTGTTCTGTAGTTTTTAGAGTACAGATCTTTTACCTCTTTGGTGTTGTTTATTCCTAGGTTTCTTATGGGGTTTTGGTGCAATTATAAATGGGATTGACTTCTTAATTTATCTTTATTCTGTCACATTGTTAATGTATAGTAATAAAACTAATTTCTGTGCATTGATTCTATATCCTGCCATGTTGCTGGATTGCTGTATGAGTTCTAGCAATTTGGGGGTAGAGTCTTTTGGGTTTTCCGCATAAAATATCATGTCATCTGCAAAGAGAGTTTGACTTCTTCTTTGCCAATTTGAATGACTTTTATTTCTTTTTTTGTCTGATTGCTGAGGCTAAGATTTCTAGTACTATGTTCAACAGTAGTGGTGAGAGTGGGCATCCCTGTTGTGTTCCTGACCTTAGGGGAAAAGCTCTCAGTTTCTCCCCATTGAGAATGATATTCACTGTAAGTTTTTTGTAGAATTTTTTTATGATATTGAGGTATGTTCCTTATATCCCTATACTTTAAACAGTTTTAATCAGAAAGAATGCTGTATTTTGTCAAATGCTCTTTCTGCATCAATTGGGATATCTTATGGTTCTTGTCCTTTCTTTTCTTTTATTAATATGAGGCATCAAGTTGATTGAGAATGTTAAACCAACTTTGCAGCACAGGAATAAATCCCACTTGGTTGTGGTGAATAATCCTTTTTTGTTTTTCTTTTGCAAAGCATTTACATTTTTTTTATTAATTAAGTTTATTTATTTTCAGCATAGCAATATTTAATGTGCTGTTGGATCCTATCAGCTAGTATCTTGGTGAATATTTTGGCATCCATGTTCATCAGGGATATTGCTCTGTAATTTCTTTTTTGACAGGGTTTTTGTTTTGGGGATCAAGGCAATGTTGACCTAATAGAATGAGTTTGGAATTTTTCTTTCCATTTTTATTTTTTGAGACAGCTTCTGTAGAATAGATATTATTTCTTCTTTAAAAGTTTGGTAGAGTTCCTCTGGGAAGCCATTTAGCCCTGGACTCTTGTTTTGGGGGAGGTTTTTGTTTTTGTTTTTGTTTGTTTGTTTTTTTTTTTTTTAATTACTACTTCAATTTCCTTGCTGGTTACTGGTTTGTTCAAGATTTTCTACCTCATTCTGTTTAAGTCTTGGTAGTTTTTATGTTTCCAGGAGTGCATCCATTTCTTCCAGATTGCCTAATTTGTTGGCATATAGTTGCTCAAAATGTGTCCTTAAAATTGTTTGTATTTCCTTGCTGTTGGTCGTAATCTCTCCCCTTACATTCATGATTTTATTAATTTGTGTCCTTTCTCTTTTCTTTCATTGAAGTATGGACAGAGGTTTATCAATCTTGTTAATTCTTTCAGAGAACCAGCTTCTAGTTTCATTGACCTGTTCTACTGTTCTTCTGGTTTCTGTTCTATTGATTTTTGCTCTAAACCTTATATTTCTCTTCTGCTTGATTTAGGCTTTATTTGCTGTTCTTTCTTCAGGTCCTTCAGATGTAAGTATTTGGGATTTTCCTAATTTTTTGGAAGAGATTTATATTGCTATGTACTTCCCTCTTAGGATCACCTTTGCTGTATCCCAGAGGTCTTGAACCTGTGTGCTTTCATTTTCATTAGTTTCCATGACATTTTTAATGTCTTTTTTAATTTCCTGTTTGACCCATTGATTCTCAGCAGGATGCTCTTTAACCTCCATGTGTTTAAGTTCTTTTCAAATCTCCTCTTGTTTTAGTTCCAGTTTCAAAACCTTGTGGTCTAAAAAATATGCAAGGAATCATCTCAGTCTTTTGGTATCAGTTGATTAGTGACCCAGTATGTGATCTATTTGGGAGGAAGTTCCATGTGCTCTGAAGCATGGGTATTCTGTTGTTTTAAGATGGAATGTTCCAACTGTATCCATGAAGTTCATCTAATGCAGTGTATCATTTAAAGCTTTTGTTTCTTTGTTGATTTTTTGCTTATATGATCTGTTCATTGCTGTGAGTGGAGTGTTGAAGTACCCTACTACTAATGTATTGTTATCAAAATGTTTCTTTACTTTGGTTATTAATTAGTTTATATAAATTATATAATTATATGGCTATATATAATTATATAATTATACAATTATATAATTGACTCTTCCCATATTGGTCACATAAATATTTATATTTATAATTGTTAGATCTTCTTGTTGGATAGCCCTTTAAGTATGATAACATGTCCCTCTATATCACTTACTACTGTCTCTGTTTTAAAGTCTAATTTGTCTGATATGAATATTGCTACCTCCAGCTTTCTTTTGAGGTCTATTAGCATGGTAAATGGTTCTCCACCCCCTCACTTTCAGTCTGGAAGTGTCAGTAGATCTAAAATGAGTTTCTTGTAGACAGCATATAGATGGTTATTATTAGTATTATTATTATTTTTAATCCACAATGACTTTGGTTGGAGCATATAGCCCATTTACATTCAGAGTAACTATTGAAAGATATGAATTGAGTGTCATTGTATTGTCTGTAAAGTCCCTGTTTCTATAGATTGTCTTTGTTTCTTTCAGTTCTATGTGACTCTTGGGGTCTCTCTCTGTTTACAGTATCCTCCTTAATATTTCTTGCAGGGCTCGCTTGGTGGTCACATATTTTTTCAGTTTCTGTCTGTCCTAGAATCTCTTTATCTCTCCTTCCATTCTGCATCAGCCTGTCTGGATAAAGTATTCTTTGCTGCAAGTTCTTCTCATTTAGTACCCTGAATATATCTTGCCAGCTCTTTCTGGCCTGCTAGGTTTCTGTGGATATGTCTAATGTTATTCTGATGTTCCTTCCTCTGTATGTAAGGAATACTCATAACTAAAGTTTGACAATCTTAGAGATGGAATTAACTTTCAGAGATCAGCTTGTTATCACTCTGCCTTGGAAAAAGAACAAGTGTAACAATTCATAAATAAACAAAGTAATGTTGTCTGTCTTTTTTTTTTTTTTTTTCCCCAGCCATTGCCTGGCTTTGAGGAGTCATTGCCATTTATGGCTCTGACTTGAATCTTCACTTAGTATATTGAAAATCTTCCAACTGAGCCACATTGTCTTTCCTATTTTTTGCCAGACTCCTTTGTAGTAAGCCTTGATTTTTGAGGATGATACGACATCATCAATGTGTATGTTTTACTTGCTTTGTACCAAATTATAGTTCAGAGCTTTTCATATTGAATATTTTCTTTTTTAAAGATTTTATTTTTAAGTTATCTCCACACCCAAGATGGGGCTTAAACTCACAACACCAAGATCAAGAGTCATACTCTCTACTGACTGAACTGGCCAGGTGCCTTCATTTTGAATACTTTTAAAGACATTGTACTCCAAATGGTTAAGACCTGAGGGACCCAAATTCTTACTTACCTTCATTTTATAAAACAGCTATAATATTCTTCTTGTTGTTATTACTAGTGAGAGCACTGAGCTGACCTTCACCTCTCCTCAGCATCCTCTGGTTTCCTCCATTTCCTCTTTGACTCCATTGTATAGCCATTCCCCAAAGCCTCTTTGGTAATTAAGAAAAAATGTTCTACATAATACCATAGCTGCATTATTTTTCCCTTCACTCAATGGCATGATAATTATGAAACCATAAGATGGATGTAACTAAAAATCCCACAGAAAAATTTTGTGAAAGTTGTATAGAACTAATATTTCTTAAAACATCTAATTAACAGACTTAAGAATCATGAGACTGTGAAATGTATCCTCATATATAACAATAATAAATTAGAATTCTAAAATGTAAAAGCATGAGTCAAAGGAAGGGCAGCAAAAACTAAAATGACTAATGTTCATTACACTAGATTTTATCTTTAATAAGTAACTGAAAATCAACAGTAGTGCTTAGATACATACATTCTAATATGCTCATGGTGTATTCTAATTCAGGCCATTTTGTCAAACTCTTATTTATCAACTTTTTTTTTTAATTTTTTATTTTATAAACATATATTTTTATCCCCAGGGGTACAGGTCTGTGAATCACCAGGTTTACACACTTCACAGCACTCACCAAAGCACATACCCTCCCCAATGTCCATAATCCCACCCCCTTCTCCCAAACCCCCTCCCCCCAGCAAATCTTAACTTATCTTTTATGGTAGAGCAATCATTCATCTGGCCCCAGAATAAGCATAGATGGCTTTCTTCATCTCAAGTTGAAAGATTAAACTCTTAGATGTGGTACTTTCTTGTATTTGAAATTAAAAGCACATGCAAAAATGAAAAAAATATATATATATACGCACATACATAGTGAGATGAACAGAGAAGACAACCAAAATACAATGTGACTATAACAACCTAAGAATTCTATCAAAATAGCACCAAGCAAGACTGTTTTGCTTAATTACATCTTTTTAATATTTCATCAATACCTTAGTCACCATGTACTAGAAGAGTTGATATCTTAAATATCTCTTAAATGTATACATGCATACACATACATGCACACACAGACACATACACATTTGTACACAGATATGTCATTTAAATAAGTTTTTTGAATAGTCATGTAGAATTTCAGGTAGAGGGTTTTTTGTTGTTATTGTTGTTATGGCTGTTTTAGAAATATTCTGATAAGCCAGTGAAAAGTGAATTGAATTACTCACCAAACCAAACATTACTCACTCTGGGAAAAGGTCAGAAATAAAGGGGAAAAGCAAACAAACAAGCAAAGTAAATTGTTTTGTGTTAAAAAGATAACTATAACCATGTTGGGGAATTGTTCACAGTAGCTGCAGATTTGTGGGTATAGTACTTGGTATATGAGGAAATTTATAATGATAAAAAAGATAAGAAAAAGAGCCAAGGGACACCTGAGTGGTTCAGTGGATTAAAGCCTTGTCTTCAGCTCAGGTCATGATCCCAAGGTCCTGGGATTGAGTCCTACATCAGGCTCTCTGCTCAGCAGGGAGCCTGCTTCCTTCTCTCTCTCTCTCTCTCTCTCTCTCTCTCTCTGCCTACTTGTAATCTCTGTCTGTCAAATAAATAAAATCTTTTTAAAAAGGAACCAATAAAATGATAGAGGGGCAGGGACATAATTCCTTTGATGTGAAAATACAGGTATCTTTCTATAATGGGAAGAATTTAAGAATGTGTTATGTCCTTTGTTGTAATTACACTCTGCCATCTGGAAACATTCAGTATGTTTCATTTATATAAGGGAATTATGGAGGGATGAAGAAAAGAGATATGTCCTGAATATGAAGAAGAAAATAAGAGAAAATGACAGTACTAGAGATGAATTAGTGAAACAGGATTGCCAGTGATTATTGGCATCAGAAAAGTAGGTGACTGAATGGATCAATCAGAAAAATTTTAGTCATTCATCCCTATTTCCTCATCCCTAAAACTCTTAAATATATGGACATGATATGTGCAATTTCTCAGATTATATAGAATAAAAGTTTATGATATTCTACCTAAAATCTGGAGGAAAATGTGTCCCTAAAACTAGAAGTTTGGTGACATATGTATGTCTGTTTATACACATGAATGCATCAGCATATGTGTGCTTATGTTGACATTTATTTCAATTAAACATCTCTTTATGACTGGTTTCACTATTTATCTAACACTTTTATTTGTGTTCACATATATTATTTTAAATTTAAAAGATTCTATGGGAATTTGTGAAGGAGAAGGAGAAGAAGATGATAAAAAAAACTTTTGAAGGTTATTAAGTGCAAGATTATCATGCATTTTCTGATTCAGTCCTCAGAGGAACCTAAATTTTGAGACTCTCCCACAAAATTTAGGTTATAATTTTCTGTTATTTGTATTAAGCATTTATTGCCATAATAATTCTCTATAAGAAAAAAAAAGCCTCAGTGGCATACACTAATAGTATCCATTGATCATGAATCTAGGGTGGTTGGATATGTGAGTCTGCTAATATTAACATCATTTGTCCACATGTCCGTAGGTCAACTGGCTGTTGGTTAATGTTACAGGCCTCTGTCAAGATGCTGAGGTTAAGTTAACTGACCTATGTGGAATCTTGTTGGTATACCTTTTCGCGATGATAGCAGAAGGAAAAAAGTGGAAGCAAAACTGTGCAAATGCTTCATCGAATCTCTGATTGTATTTAGAATTCCATTGACCAAGGCAATTCACATGAGCAAGATCAAAATCAGAATGGGAAAGACTTGCAAAGTTAAAAAACAAAAGGTATAGATCCAGGAAGAGATAAAAAATAAAGGCCCTAAGGAAATTAATCTACTACACTACAAACTATATTTTTTCTTTTCTTTTCTATCTCTCTCTAGCCTAAAAAGAGGAAATAAAAGAGTAACCAATGGCAGAATTTGTGGCACCAATGCCTTTTGAAAAATTTATGTTCTTTATAATGTAAACCATAATAATTAAAACATAGTAAGTATATGGTAAATATTGTTGATCTTGGAATTATAACATTTTATAAAATTTATCTGGGCCTCAGAAAGCGGAGGCAGATATGGCTAGACTTCTGATTTTGTTAGAAGTAGTGGTTCAAACAGTAGATTCCTATATTACCTGTCCTCATCATTAGCCATTCTAGGTCAGTGATTTAAGAAAAAGAAAAAAAAAAAGTTGAATATCACCAAACTGATCTCTTGTTACAAACAGACTGAAAGAAAAAAATATTGTCCAAATTCAGAAGAACAGTTCAGCAAGTGACTTCTCAGCCCTTTTACTTTCAGGTCATGTTATTGTTATCATTTTTTCTACTAAGAACTAGACTCTTAAAAATGGAGTAATGATTCTTAGAATCACCTGTTGGGGGATCTTAATCTAAGGTATCTTTCAATGCATTCTTATGATAAATTGAAGTATGTCAGGAGGTTTGTTTTAGGGTTCTATTGTCTATTTTTCAGCAGTAATTATATCTTTTTAGATCACAAAACTTTAAAAAATAATATAGTCGATATAATAAAAAAATATTTTTAAAAATTTCTACTGAAACAACAATGGTTGTTAATATGGGAAATAAAAAGACAGAAATGGTGAACTTTCATATCAATATTTATTTGACCATCACATTACCTTACTTTAGAGCATGAAAGATATCATGAATGAAATGTGTCTTCTATTTTTTTTCAAATATAAAATTAAAATAGGGACACCTGGGTGGCTCAGTTTTTTAAGCATCTCCCTTTGGCTCAGGTCTTGATCCCAGACTCCTAGGATCAAGTCCCACCATCAGTTCCCTGTTCAGCAGGGAGTCTGTTTCTTCCTCTACCCTCCCCCCTGCTCATGTTCTCTCTCTCAAAAATAAATAGAATATTTAAAAAGTAAAAAACAAAAGTTAATATGATAATTTTAATGAAACTATAACTTATTTGTCTTTATGCCTACTAGGGTGTAATGAAGGGGGAAATGAGAATGAAAAAAAAATTAAAACCTGCAAAAATCTTTAACTTTCATATTGTTTTATTGGTCATAAACAAACACTAACAATACAGAAACTTTAATTGTTAAATCTAGTAAAATTCTATTTAGAAGATCATAAAGAACATGTAAAAGCTGCTAGAACAATTTTGGAAAATTTCATGGAAAAATTAGTGCAGAATTGAAAACAATCTTCAAAACAGTCTGGAATTCTATAGTCAAGTTTAATTTAGGGACGTAGAAATAAATTATATTTTATGAAGGAAATTTCAGGATTGATAAATTTCACTAAAATGAAATAACATTTAAAGAAGAAACAGCTCATGTTTTCAGGTATTTTACTGAATGTTATATGCAATAAGTTGGAATAGTAAGTAGGAAATTTGTCATACTATGCTCTTGGGACTTCAATGCCTTTGACTTTCTTAAACCCCAAGAACCACTTCTGAACTTTAGTATCAACATCAAATATATCTCTTTTGAGAAGTAATTATTTAGACAGAAAAAAATGGCTGCTATCTCATTTATTTTGCATTATAGTGCTTGTCAACATTTTTCACCATAAAATTTGATATGAAATTATCTGGAAAAATAAACTGTGAATCCTTTCTTCATTTTATCTACCTTTTCCTTTTACAGTTCTTTGAATCATCTGCTGAATAATCCAGTCTATAGAACTAATTCACCAGGCTTCCAATATTCTTTCCTAGTGTGGACAAGAGCTGGAAGTATATCATTGGTTTATTCACACCCACAAGACTTATGACTCAATACCATTTTTGCTACTTCGCACTTTATCTCAGGATCTGTGATACCAAAAACTGGTGGGATTTTTACCTACTCTGAGCCTTCTGTATTATATTTTGCTACCAATCTAAGGACACATTGTCTCTTTGCCTATTGCACTGTGATTATTCTCCAGTTTCCCTACCTGATGCCATTTTATTCCATTTGTATCTCAGGAATAAAGCATTGTTCTACACTCTAGATAATGTGTGGAACATTGACATTGTTGGAGAGGAAAAAAATTTTTCTTCAAGATTCTTTTGGCTGTTCTAAGAATTAAATTGATATGAGATGTATTAACAGGAGAAAAAAAATAAAACAAATTTTAATTTTATGCACTCAGAAGTCCAGTAATAAAAATGATACCCAAAGAAATGACCAAGGCATACAACTCTATTTAAAAAAAAAAAAGTCCCACATAAATAGTGAGAAATTGACAGGACAAAGAAAATTTAAGTTTGGGAGCTTCAATAGGTAAACAGAATTTAGTCTAGTACAGAAAATTAGTAAAAGCATCAAAGTTTGTTTATATAGATTTCCTCACCCCAATCCCTGTGACAATAAGGATATCTCTCTACCTCCAGATACTTTTCACCTGGATTATTACACATGGGAGATTTCTTTACTGCTTTCTGGAGACAAAGGGGGATCAGTGTTCTTACACTGGCTCCTTCTTAAGTAAGTTTAATTCAGGATTTTCCCCTTATTTCTTTATTTTGCAAATTTTACTATACTATGTCTTGGTGTTAACCTGCTTTTGTTGATTTTGATGGGAATTCTCTGTGCCTCCTGGATCTGGATGTCTGTTTCTGCCCCCAGATTAGAGAAGTTTCCACCTATAATTTGCTCAAATAAACCTTCTATCACTTTTTCATTTTTCTTCTTAGGGACTCCTATGATACAAATATTATTACACTTTGCATGATCCAATATTTTTTCTTTCCCACTTCTTTTCAGTTTCATTATTTTCCCTAATTTTATCCTCTTTATGACTTATTCATTCCTCTGCTTCTTCCATTCTTATGGTCATTACATCCAGTCAGTTTTGCATCTCAGTTACAACTGAATAATAAACTAATCTTTGACAAAGAAGGAAAGAATATCTAATGGAAAAGTCTCTTCAACAAATGGTGTTGGGAAAGCTAGTTATGTGCAAAACAATGAAACTGGACCACTTTTTTTTCTTCTTTTTTTTTTTTAAGATTTTATTTATTTAGAGAGACAGAGAGACACAGAGAGCATGAACAGGGTGAAGGGCAGAGGGAGAGGGAGAGAAAGAAGCTCAAGCAGACTCTGAATCAAGCACAGAACCCAATATAGAATTCAATCCCATGAACTTGAAACAATGACCTGAGCCAAAATTGAGAGTTGGTCACTGAACTGACTGAGTCACAACTTCTTTGATGTCAGAACAAATTCTTACTAGACACATTGCCAGAATCAAGGGAAACAAAAGCAAAAAACAAAACAACAACAGAAAAATATTAGGACTTTATTAAGATTAAGATAAAGAGCTTCTGCACAGCAAAGGAAACAACAAAACTAAAGCACACCTATAGAATGGAAGAAGATATTTGCAAATTATATATCTGCTAAAGGGTTAGCATGCAAAATCTATAAAGAATTTATCAAACTCAGACACCAAAAAGAAATAGCCCAGTTAAAAAAAAAAAAATGGGCAGAAGACATGAAAAGACGTTTTTGCTGTTGTTGTTGTTGTTTTCCAAAGAACACAAATAGGAGTGCCTGTATGGCTCCGGTTGTTTAGCATCTGCCTTCTGCTCAGGTCATGACTCCAAGCATCCTGGGATCAAACCACACATCTGGCTCCCTGCTAGGTGAGGAGTCTGCTTCTCCCTCTCCTTCTATGCTCCCCCTGTTTGTGCTCTCCCATTCTGACAAATAAATAAATAAAATCCTTAAAACAAAACAAAACAAACAAGCAAACAAACAAACAAATTAAAAAAAAAAACAAAGAAGACATATAGATAGTGAACGCACACGTGAAAAGATTCTCAACATCATTCATCATCAGGGAAATACAAATCAAAACTACAATGAAATATCACCTTACTACTGTCAGAATGGCTAAAATTAACAGGGGAAATAACAGATGTTGGCAAGAATGCAGAGAAAGGGAAATGCTCTTGCACTGTTGGTGGGAATGCAAATTGGTGCAGTCATCCCTCAAAAAGTTAAAAATAGAACTACCCAATAAGCCAGTAATTTCACTACTAGGTATTTACCCAGAGGATAAAAAAATACTGATTCAAAGGGGCACATGCATCCTCATGCTTATAGAAGCATTATCAATGATAGTCAAATTATGGAAAGAGCCCAAATGTCCATCCACTGATGAATGGATAAAGAAGAGGTTAAATACTTACATACATACATGTATATATGATGGAACATTACTCAGCCATCTAAAAGAATGAAATCTTGACATTTGCATAATGTGGATGAAACTAGAGTATATTATGCTAAGCAAACTGTCAGTCTGAGAAATACAAATACCATATGATTTCACTCATGTGGAATATAACAAACAAAACAGATGAATGTAGGGGAAGAAAAAAAAAGAGAGAGAGAGAGAGAAGGAGGCAAGCCATAAGAGACTCTTAAATATAGAGAACAAACTGAGAGTTGCTGGAAGGGAGATGGGAAGGGAAGGGACTAAATGGGTGATTAGTATTAAGGAGGCCACTTGTGATGAGCACTGGGTGTTATACAGAAGTGATGAATTAAATTCTAAATTTAAAATGTCGACTAAATTCTACACTATACATTAACTAACTAGAGTAAAAACTTAAAGTAACTCCAGTTCAAAATAATCATTATGCCATTATGACATATTTTGGGGTAACATGGGCCTCCAAAGCATCTTAAGAAAATCTTTTAGGTAGATATTGTCAATAAGGCACTTAAAATATGTTAAAGGTTCTCTTAGGATGATTTTTGCCATCTTCTTGCCACTGTTTGATATTTTTCATTGATATGCTTTGTATTATATTTTAGATGTCTAATGGTTATCATGATTATGCAGACAAAAGGAAGCATGAAAAACAAAATAAAAGAGAAAATATCAAAGATATAACCTAAAGGAATGTTTGTTAGCTCAGGTCACAGTGCTGGTGTCATTACCTAGATTGTATCTGGAAATGGTGAGGAAAACCAAAGCATTCAAGAGTAGTCAGAAGATAGTCTGAAACATAACCTGCATTAAGCTGGAAGTGTGAAAAGAGAATAAAAGAGCCAAGGGTCAAACTGTCAAGCCAGTAATAATAACCAAGTCTACTGAATATAAAGTAAGGAATTATAGCTGGAATGTAGAAGTAGTGAAGTTAAAGTTGTTAATGTGATACTATTATGTTTTACTATAATTTATTTCATGAAAAGTTTATTAAGTATAACCAAGTTGATAATGTTTTATTAATGCCAAATAATAAAATGACAAATTATGGAGATGCCTGTCATGTATTAAAGGTCAACTCTTGTCCTGACTTGGAGTCTGAACAATTCTTTCACTACTAATGCCATCACGATGAGCTAGGCTAACCCACATAGAGTTGAAATCTTTGAGAAAAGGATTATTTCATATAATTTTTAGTGTTTGGTCAGGACTAAGTTGTGTGAGGTATGAATAAAATGTTATGTATAACAACTGGAAACAAATATAAGCATAAGACCACCTGCACAGTGATCAGTACAATAATACCTCCAGCAAAATATAAAACATTTCTACACCTTGGCACTAGTGTACATTTACATAGCTTAGAAGTATTCATTCCTGTTTGAATTCTGTATTACTATAATCCAATGTTGCCAAATACAGTAAATATCACCATCAAGACAATCTGTGATCCTCAAAAGTATCCTTCAAGTAGAGTCTACTATTTTTTTTTTAAGATTTTGTTTATTTGACAGAGAGAGAGAGATCACAAGTAGACAGAGAGGCAGGCAGAGGAAGATGGAGAAGCAGGCTCCCTGCTGATGTGGGGCCTGATCCCAGAACCCTGAGATCATGACCTGAGCCAAAGGCAGAGGATTAACCTTCTGAGCAACCCAGGCACCCCCTAGAGTCAACTACTTTTTAAATATATTTGCATGCCTAAACACATGCAATAAGTAAGAATATAGAAAAAAATGTTCTGAAAGATAGACACAGATTCATGGATCACCTGCCTTGAGAAAGCCCAGAACCATAGGAGGATCTGATAAGCCACTGGGGCAATATTCTAAGTTTTGTACGTGTTATTGAAATAAGAAAACTTCAACAGACTTTTATGTTTGTTTGTTTGTTTGTTTGTTTGTTTTCCCCAGCTATAGAACCAAGGAGACAGTCTATCATTTAGGTCATATTCTCATGGAGTGGAGAAGACCACCGAGTCTTAATTAATATAAGGTTCAAAAAAAGTATATGAATCCAATCTAAATTGCAACTAAGCAAGGAAGTAGAGTTTCAGCACTACTTGATCAAGATTCAGAACCACTCAGAAGAAATATCAAGGTCCAAAGTCTACAGAGGGAGTCTATCAAACCAGAATAATTAGCTAAGAATATGTTATGCTAGAAGAAGTTAATGTGCAAATACTTTGTCTCTAATGTAGCAGAGTATTGATGGGCTACTGATGGGCCACTGATGATGGGTTCATGGGCCTGTCTGATGATAATGGTGGGCCACTGATGATAATTCAAGCCAATAAACACACCACAGAAACTTAGATGCACCAATGTCTTACTTTTTCAAAAGTAGTGTACTTCTCTATTCTTAATAAAATATGTTTTATTAAATATTAATTTATTATAAAAAGCTATCATTATATTTATTATGAAATCTTTCAGTATCTATACTCATCTTTGTTTTATATTCTGTTCCTAGTTTTCTCTTTTATACCAGCCATTCTACTCCTGCCCTTATCTTCATTTGTTGTTGTACCTACTCATTTGTTTTCATGTTCTTCTTTCTTCACAGTATTTAACACATGCTGTGGCTTATTTAGTATGCTAGTCAATTGTGTCATATTTTATACAATACATAAATACATACTAATTATAACAAATAATATGTTTCCAACTCTTCACTGCCAAACAACTTATTATTGATCAATTACATACAATCATTTATTAATGCTCTATTTTTATTTATTATATAATTTTAATATATATGAATATACACATATCCATTATACATTTTTATTCACCTACATATATTTATACATACATAGATATGTACCTACACACATAAACTTATAATTTATTATCTAGTTAGGGTTTGGCAAACTGTGATTCACAGGGGAAAAGACAGGCCATTGCCTATTTCTATAAAGATTTATTGGACCATAGCCACATCCATTTCTGTAATATATTGTCTGTGGTTGCTTTAGCATTATAATGATAAAGCTATCTGAATATGACAAAGACTTTATGGTCTTCTAAACTCCAAATATTTACTTTTTTTCCCCCATAAAAAGTTTTCTTATCCCTGCTCTAGTTATTTTTTTGAATAACAGTATTTTCATATACAATATTTTTCATGTTTTATTAAAATTTTAAGGCTAAAATAGATTCCACTGGACATTAAAAAGTCAAATTGACAATACCCCTTGTCTTCAGACAGTAAATCTTAGCTGATTCTAGAGGAGCTAGAGACAGGTGAAAACTGAACACAGGATATCTTCTAAGACTTCCCATGAGTTGGATCAGCTATACCCAAATATTTTACTTAAATGTTAGTGATAATATGTGGATTTCTATTGTATCTAATATGTGTTTTATATATAGGCATTTATTCAATATGTGTTATATATTATGATATATACTGTACATTATTATATAATATATACATATAATGATATATAAGCATTATATAATATACATTATATGTATTCAGTTTCTTCAAAATCAATTTAAGTAAATTATGTTTTTATTTACATGTGTACAACTTGGTCAACCATGTCCATTAGGGTTTTTGAAATCTGCCTAGCCACTTAGGAAGATATTACATTAATACTCATGACAGAAAGGGAATTCATAACCTCTTTAAGTTTTTTTTTTAACAAATGCAAAATAATTATTTTCTTCCACTATCACTCAAAAGTCAAATATACTCTAAAATCTCATTGTAGTCTTCAGAGTATAAGGTATAGATTTTAATGCAATGAATTAAGGTATTGGAATGAAATTCCTTTAATTTAGAACAAAGAACCCTGGCAATTGCTTTTTAATCAGTAAGTTTGTCTTCCAGCTTTCACTGATATTAGGGCAGAAATAATCTCAGTAATTTCCCTAAAGCTTGATCCTTGGGTTTTCACACAGGAGTGGTTGTAGGGAAATCTTATGAGTTTACCAGGACTCTATACATGTCTTCCTCAAAGAGGAAACAGAGGCAAGAAGGCAATGTCTTGGTCAATATCCTTGTTTATTGCCAAAAATTTCCCCTTAAACATTAAAGATAAAAGAATATAAGTTATATTAAACTATTAATGCTAATGAGATGGAATTAAAACCCTAATCTATCTTGACTTCTCTATTGTAATCATATATTTTCAGACATAAAACTTACCTGATAACCACTTTAACCATTTCTAGGGTTCTGTCTTGAATTTTAAAAATGTGCCCATGCATTGAAGTTCACAGTGCACCACAAGTTTGAGAGATTTTTACCAAACTATATAAATTAGCATACATTTTATTAGAGCCTCACTAATTTTATTCTTTTCTGAATTCTCTATTGGCTTCTCACTAGCTTCTTTTCCCCCTGAAATAATTACAATTTAGATACCTCA
This sequence comes from Mustela nivalis, assembly GCF_964662115.1. Classification (NCBI taxonomy): domain Eukaryota; kingdom Metazoa; phylum Chordata; class Mammalia; order Carnivora; family Mustelidae; genus Mustela; species Mustela nivalis. The sequence goes on from NC_139020.1 coordinate 36,537,122, forward strand.
GTTTCTAGAGTTTTATCTCTTCTACTTATGAAAGATGGCTTATCAATAGATTCAGAACAAATTTTCTAATTACTATACCTCATAACATCTTCAATGTAGTCTTTTATTATTAAAAAAAAAGTGACCCTACTGACAGTGATTATACATCTCCATTCTATCTCAAACTATTACACTGTAGACATCTTTGAAAGAATACATAGTACAACAATATTTGCATTTTCCTCAATCAGCAGGCATTGGCAAATACTTTACACCTCATCAAATATTACAATGAGTAATATGTATCATTGAAACTGGACATCAGCCACCCAATTATACTAAAATTATGAAATATACAGAGAAATCATGGGCTGTTGGTTGCTGGCTATGTACAGAAATGGGGATCTGAGAATACATATAAAAATCATTTGCAGAGCACTAAGCTACTATATATAATTGTGCTTTTTTTGTTTTCCCAATTACCTCTGGAGTTAACTTTTTTTTTTTTTGAAAGATTTTATTTATTTATTTGACAGAGAAAGATCACAAGTAGGCAGAGAGGCAGGCAGAGAGAGAGAGAGGAGGAAGCAGGCTCCCTGCTGAGCAGAGAGCCCAATGCGGGACTCGATCCCAGGACCCTGAGATCATGACCTGAGCCGAAGGCAGCAGCTTAACCAACTGAGCCACCCAGACGCCCCTGGAGTTAACTTTTAAGCATGCTGGGATTGACAACTTCTTTTTCTGTTGAAATAGATGATAATTTTGTTGTGCTTTTTTTTTGTGAAGATGGAGA